>NC_089873.1:54162500-54762500 GCF_040182565.1 Anser cygnoides
CTGCTTTATGAAGAGAGTGGTCAAGCATTGGAACAGGCTGCCTAGGGAAGTAGTGGAGTCCCTATCCATAGAGGTATTTAGGAGACTTGTGGATATGGCACTAAGAGACATGGTTTAGCGATGGAATTTGCTAGGTCAGGCTGTTGGTTCGACTTGATGATCTTAAAGGTCAATTCATCAACCTGCTGGGTTCATTTTCCAGAGTAAATGCCAACTTCTTTATTTAGTTAAGTCCCCTACTTGACTAGTCAGGGGAGATTTAAACGTATCCATTACATTTTTTTGTCCTAGTTATGCTTCTGTTACACTGAAGGAGTGGACTCCTCAACAGATCTAAGTGTGGCACAGTCTGTCTTTCATCTTCTTTTCCACCTTAAAGTCTACCTTGCAAGTGGGCTGTGTGTCTGAGCCACCTGCTGGAATTCTGCATGGGGGTCTAATGTGTCCCAGAGGGTGCAGTCAACTCTTACCCAAGAGCAAACTGTGACAGGCAAGTTTGATCTTCAGTGAGCCTGAAAGAGTTGTCTTAATTTGTCTGCATTGCTTCACTACTTTCTAAGCCACCCTTTACAGGCAGTTTTAAGACTTATAGCCAACCAGTGAGTCTCAGAGGTGGCTGAAGAAGAGGAAGGACATGTCATTTTTTTCATAATGAGGTCAGCAATGAAGATCTGAAATCACTTGTTGGTTGTCACAAAGTTCTTTAATTTTTCCCGAGCAAGCCCCAAGGGCTTCAAACTTTTCCATCACTTAAAACTTCAGGCAAGTGCAGAGGTATCAGTAGAACTGTTCTCAGGATTAAAATTGCGTCCAGGTTGTGTAGATACATAGGCTGGGTAAGATTTGTTTCCATTCTATCCAAAGAAGGAGCTCTCTCTATCTTTCTCAATTTACAGGTACCAAATCTAACATCATGAAAACTATGTGTTCTATAAAAATAAATATTGCAAATAACAGTTTAATACTGAAAAGTAATAGAATCATAGCACGACTTAAGTTGGAAGTGATCTCTGAAGATTATCAGTTCATGCGTGACTAACTAGATGAGGTGTCCCAGGGTTCTGTCCAGTCAAGGTCTGAAACGGTCTTCAGTAAAAGAGAACATATTGGTGGGATAACTGTCACAGAAAGTTATCCAGTATTCAGGCTGTGAATTTTAAAATATACCTTTGTGATTATTAAATTACACTTTGTCAGCATATGGATATGACACTTATCTTTCTCTTTAAATCAGGCAATATGAATGACATCTACTTAGTTACTGTGAATTCACATGGCCACATAACTTTTTAAAGTTATTAGAATAGGCTTGTACTGTCACAGATATCAGAGAAGTCTGATCTATCTATGGTGTAATGCACCATGATGTTCAGTGACGACCTTATAGTCTTCAATTGCAATGACAGTTGTCTATTTTTTAATATGACCTATAGTTCATCTTAAGCTTAAAAAGCAAGTAAACAAAAGAAAAACTATAGATTCTGCATTAGTATGCATTTGTCCAAATGGGTGTATCATTTGAATCTAGATTAAACTGATTTCAGCATGAGCTGAAGGTACTGCTCATTGAAGTAATCATGTTAGTTGAATGGGTTAGTATGTGTAATAGGCTTCATTTCTTCAGGATAGGCTTAGCTGAGGTTAATTTTATAGTCTGAGTGTCCTGGGATGGTTGTTGTAGAGAATAGGTAGCGAATTTCACTATGAAGTATAAACTTCTTGAAATATTGTATCTTATGTACTGTGAAAGTGGGGATTATTCATGGGAATGGCTCTAGAAAGTAGGTAACTAGTTTGTTCCTTTTGGGCTTTTTACCTTGAAGACTATTCAGATGGCTTTCTAACCTCAGTTAGCTCCCCCACAAAGAGATGACATAAACATGAAGAAATAAACAGTTCTTTTCTGATTTTGCCTATTTTCACTCATTAATATGAGTGAATGAAATTTTCAATAGACTAAAATACTTGAATAGCATTTTAGGCTTTGTTGAATGATATAAGAAAGGTCACACAAAAGTTCTTGTCAAGAAGCACCAAATACTGTTCTGAAGGAGAATTTTTATCTCTGAGAGCAGAATTATCATTAATTTTCCAGTAAGCAGATCTGAATGGTCAGATACCTGCTACAAAGGTTAAGGAATAGGGCACTGATTCCTTACCAATTCTTTCACACAATTATGCGCTGATTTCTTCAGTCTACCAACAAATTAGATTTATTCAGTTAATACCTCTGAACTTGGCAACAGCTTTGGATACCACTGATTATGAAACCTGACTTTCTTTTTTTTATGCTAGCAAAACTGAATACATGTTCTTATTTTGGAATTCACCTTGAAATTATTGCTGTACTGGTCACATCAGAACTGAATGCAGAATTTCCTACTTTACTAAAGCTTTGACTGGAGACTCGTTAAGAAGGTTTGGATTTTAATGATGTGGGTATTTAGGAAAATGTCTTGTTTCATCTGATCTGAACAGGAAGATCACCTGAAAGCCCAATGTAACTAACCAGAGAAAAAAATAAAGTTGCTACAGGTTGTAAGCTCAGGAATAATAGTATTAGATACTCTGACTGTTTTAGACTTCCTGAACTTTCAGCTATTTCTAGCAAGTAAGTCTACAGAATTAGCTGAAACTGCATTTTATTTTAGTGCTTCCACAGAAGATTGAAATTGTAGTCTCAGATATCCTTCTCACTGTTCACATGTAGCTGTGAAATGTAGGCCAGTTTGGTGCACATGCGGGTCATTATTCACGATTATCATCTGATGCAGTCATGGAAACTCCAGGAGGTGTAGCTTGGTTGTGTGTGTACCTAGAGGGTTTTTCACAGGTGATGCTTTTTCTTTTTGCACTCCATAATTTTTTTATTTTTTTTCAGATGTGCCACAGCCTCACAAAGGGCTTTTTTATATGGAAACCCAGCAAAGAGAGGAAAGGGTCCACCATTTAGGATATAGCTTGAAAATCTGTCCCTGTGTACGCGGTTCAGAGCAAACAGTATTTGAAGCACTCATCCCAAGCCAGAACATATACATGTTCTAGAGCTTTGGTTTTGGATTCTCTCCCTGTCGACCCAGCTGTCTCCTCTGATAAATTTTAATGCTTATTATTTTTCTCCAAGAGGAAAAACAAGCTGTAATAGAAAGTTTCATTAATATTAATTTTAATAGTTTATAGTCACTAGACTACAAAGTACTAAAGTAGGTAAAGTACAACAAAGTAGGTAAAGTACTACTAAAGTAGGTGTTATAATATTAAATGCTTTCTTGAATAGAATAAATATTTTATCAACATGCATGAGATGAGAATTGCCGCATTACTTATACTGCATAATTCATTCATGAATTTTGTATCTCAAAATTTAAATATGACAAAATATACTTGCCTTAACACACATAATTCGAAGACAAACAATTTTAGAAATAATGCACAGGTTTCACTCTTTTTATTGAATATTTTTATTTCAGTTCTCTTCTCTTGAACTTGACATAGTAGCTATACTATGAATATGATTGCATAGGAAATTACCATAGCTGTAAAAAAACAGCCTTACATCCTTGAAAGATTAGAGATCACTCATTTCTAGTTATGTAAAATTTCCTGGCCTGAATAGTCAAAATATTGGACCTTAAACCTATTAGTTACTAGAATTAAGCACTGTTAATTTTATACCTTTCCTTAATAAACCTTTCATCATAGTTTTCCAAGAGAGAAAAAGGGGGAAATGTTTAAAACATAATTTGAAATAAATTGCTAAGATTACTTGGATATTAGTGCTGTTAAAACAATTAGGTACAGAAAAGATGAATTAGATAACAGCGCAGATGCAGCAGTCAAAAGTGTACAGTAGTCCTCCTTTTCACATGAAAGGACAAAATTATCAGAAATCATCATATATAGTGTACATATTGTATGTATATAAATCAAACAATGTGCAATAAGTGTGTAAATAATTTACACATTAATCCAGGTGCATGTGTTTCCAACTTTTTTTAATAGTTGCATATGTAAAAACATTGAAATTAAATTTAATGAGTGATAGGCTAGTAATAAAGAAAGATGTATAGGACAAATACTGAATACATAAAGTTCATAATGTGTGTGTTTTGTTGTGCTGAGATATCGTTCATTTAAAACAGTGTCATGCTGACATAATGTGGGCTGTGTCTTCCTTACAAAATTCTGGATTAACAGTGTTCTGAAAATCCATCTAAACATTATCCATGAGTTGGCCACAAAGTTGCTTTGCATGGAAATGTTCTTTTCAAAAGTAGCTACTTTGTATGAAGTGAAATTTCCTTTAAAAATAAATAAAAAATCATTATGAAAATGCTTTCAAATATTTAAGGGTGTGAATTTGAAGAACAGAAATTTGAGACAAGCAATATAAGAATTTGTCGGTAATGGCAGAATTGAGAGTTTTGCTTAAAATTCCAGATTTACTCTTTTTCTTCCCACTAATAGCATAATTATACTTTAAAGCATTGAAAGTCTAAAGTGCTTTCAAATATTTAAAAATTGTTACAAATCATAACGTGAAGTGCATTGGCAATATTTTTCATAGACAGAGAAAGATGCATACATGCCTGTGGCTAATATTAAAAATACTGAAAACATGCACATTTTAATTTCCTGCACAAATAAGTCACAACATAGTCAAGTTTAAATTCATCTTAAGTTATAACAGTAAAGTCATTATAAAACCCACATTGCATTATGTTGTATATTCAGATGTTATACGGTGCTATTACAAATACTTGAATATTAAAATACTGCCTATTCAGAACTCTAAAAATACTGTCTATTCAGAACTCTATCAGTTATATAGATATATATATATACTCTATCAATACCACGTTTACCGAAGTGAGGTGGTAAATAGTCACAGAAGTAAAGTTTTGGTCAGTATGTACTTTGAGAGATGACAAAGCTCAACTATAATTAGGATGAATGTTATGTTTATTGTTACTCTCAACAATGGAAAGAAGTAGTTTAGAGGGTTAGTCTACAACTGTTTCTTCTAAGATGGCAGTCAGGGTAGATTGAACCAGATGTCTAAAATGTATTTATAAAACTTTTTGAAAAAATTCTGCTGTTAATTTCCTCTGAAGTAAATATTGAGATCTCAAGGAACGTAACCTAGTTAGATTGCCTACAGAATAATTTTTTATGTTGGGCTCTGCAAAAAACATGAAAAGGTAATGAAAAATGAAGGAAAATGGCATTTAATGTTAAAAAATATTCTTTAAAAGGGACTTTCAGATTTTTAACAACATATAACTTTTTGCATACTATTTTCCACTATTATGATTGTTTGGTACAATAGAGGAGTCTGAGTCAGCTTGAAAAAATTATCTGTTTAATAGGTAAATTCTTCCTTACAATTTAATACTTTCTTGTGTGTCTGTCCGTAAACTGTTTAAATTTGAGTAATTTGGGGGAGAAAATCCTACTTTCCTTCTTTCTTGTGAAGAGGTCTATCTTGCTTTAGGTAGGGAACTCAGTTTAAAGCTAGCCTTCAAGGTACAATTATTTATCCACAGTTATCTGACTGTTTGACAATGTGTCAGAGTTCACTTCTGCAGAGCACGGTACAGAACACACAAATGATTTAATATTTGGTTGTTCTCAGCACTACATTAGCCAAGAGAAGTAACGATACTTTTAATTTTTTCTTTGTGAATGTCAGTTGAGCCACATTTTTTTTCTCTCTGATCAGCTTGCTTGAATGACAATTAATAACATTCATCTTATTAACATTGTGTAATTTAAATATACTGTAGCACTTTATAAAATTCTGTTCCATTCAGCAGAATCTTTGAATCCCTTTTTCAGATGACCGTTGCTGCTGGTACGAGCATTGAGAATAACATTCAAAGGACCATATCCTGCCCTAATGTATGTTTTACGTATCTTGGATATTTGTGTAATTTAAATGCAAAACATCCTTATGTGAATTTGATATTTTTTTGCCCACGGGAGCTTGTGCATCTTGAGGTTACTTCATAATATATGTTTCAGGGTCACTGAATATTGTACTACAAGTGAGGTCTCAACCTATAAAAATACTGAACTAGTGTCATTTTTCTATATGATTTGATGGCACTACTAAATAAAGACAATGATAATATATTCACAGTTCCTTCTGAATTTACCTTGCTTCTCTCCCAGCTCAATGCTCTTGTCAGTTGAAATGACTAGAACAGCAGTAGACAAAATGAGGAAAGCAATGAGAAGCTATATTTATTCTACTTAACATTGTTCTAAATTGGATTTTAATATGAAGATGTGTAATACTAAATTTGGAAGAAAGGTAATTTCATTTTTCTTGCTTAAACAAATATATCCCATGATTTAAAATAGAAGAAAGGAAGAGTTACTACTGCTGATAAAAACAGAATAAGAAATCAATTTTTCTTAACGGAAAAAGCAATTTATTCACTTGTAGTATAATAGGTAATGTATCATTTTTTACTAAATCTGTTCAGAAAATGGAAAGTCATTGAGCCAAAATCGAGCTTGTATACATTAATGGGGTAACATGAATGGGAATTGGGATGTACTGCTGAGAAAATATTTTGGCTCTTCGTTATATAGAAACCATTTTTTATCATGTAATGTGTTTAGTAATTTACTTTACAGCTAAAATATATCTTATTTATAGGGGAACTGTCAGAAGGAGATCTGGATAAATATTTCCATCACCTTAAGTTCTTTTAAGATATCACATACAACCAAAGTACAAGTACTATACAGTTAAGAGAAAAAATACTGTGATTTAATATTGGCAAGAACTTAGTTCATCCACACTATCTAGAAAAGTAAAACAAACAAACACAAACAAAATAATAAACTTTACTCTTTTTTTTCTGGAAAGTTTATGTTTGAGAAATCCTTTATGCCACAATATGAGAAAATAATGCATCTGACTGCCTGAAACATTATGGATTTCTGGATACATCCCTTGAATGAACCAATACAATAACTTCTTGACTATGATTTGTACTGCTAGATTAATTTCAGGCTTGTTTATGTGCAGAGGAAAAAAGTCGCTCAATATAAAATATATGATTAATCCCCAATCTCTTCCAGATTTTCAGCATGATTTTAACTTTGGCAGGGCAATCTTAGCATTTCAGTCTGCAAATAGTACCATTTTTAATGAAAGACAATAATTCACAAGTATGAAAAACTGCAGGATTTCAGATTTAGGTATTTTGGTATGTACCATTACTCCAGAGTTTTTTGGGGCATTTTATTATTTTATTATTTTAAGTTACATTAAGACAGACATAAATCAACATCACATAGATTACCTTTTCATTCTTTGGATTATATTCAATACCACCAAAATCAGTATGGGATTCATTAACTGCTGTTGAACAAGAATGTCCTTATTCCTGCCTTTAGAAATCACAAGAACCATCATTGTAAACTACAGTTCCTAATGATACCTCTCCCCTTAAAAAAAAAAAAAAAAAAAAAAAAAAAAAAAAAAAAAGTAGTTTATTCTCTTTGGACTCCTGTTATTTTTATTTTTATTTTTTTCCTCCAAAAAGAAATATATCAAAATCCACAAGAATGGGAATAAAATTTAGAATTTGTTACATGCTCTTCTAACTGCATCTCCTGATTTTCCTGCCTAAAGTTTAATGTCAAATTTAATGTAGTTGTCTCTGCTCCAGAGACAGTGGAGGCTAGAGTCATTATCACCTGTCAGCTCTCTGAAAATATCAGTCTTTGTCCATGTACTAAAAAGGGGATCTAAAAGGTCATGTTGGCTTAGACATCTTGCTTATAGGTTATTAAAATAATGTAATACAAACTCTGCTTTCCCAGTTTAACTTGTTACTTATAGCAAAATTTACTTCACTAAGCTGTAGCCCTCTAAAAGACTGATGTGAATTAAGCTATGATACAGCTTCTTTCAATGAAGAAAACAAGGTACACCATTTCAAGAATCATCCCCTTAAAATGATGGAGGAATTGTGACTAAGTTGTCTTTTTTTCTTAACTTAAGCAGTAGGTTAGGTGAATAGCTTAAACTAGACATTAAGTCTCAAAGCTGAAACTTGGAAAAAAATGTAATTCCTGTCTGGATAACAGTGAAAAATCTTGCAATGCAATTGGAAGACTGGGCTTCAGTATTTACCTCTGAATTCTCTCCACAAACTAAAAAGTCTTAAATGCTCTTTAATAAAAAAGTTAGTTCACATTCTAGATTTCACTTTTAGTGTGAACACTAAAAATAAAACTTTTCACGCTTAAAACTACTATTTTTCTCCTGCTGAGAAAATCATTCACAAATGGTGTGAAACAATCTCTTTCCATTATTTACTTTCACCCAAAGCCATTTTTAATTGGCCACGAGATCTAATATTAGATTCTCACTGTATGAATGCGTGGAAGCAACCAAATTCTTAACTCTGAAGACTTCTAATGAGGACATATTGTATTTTTTCTATTTCAAATTTTGAAATAATTCTCAATGAAAGTTTATCTTGTGCAGATGATCTTTATACTTGAACTCTGCAAATTTATTTCCTATTTTATCAGATTTCTGAATTTATAACAAAGCTTCTGGTTCAGAGACAGAATATGTTCCTTACCAACATCTACATGTCATCTGAAAGCACATAGCCTGCAGTAAGGGTAAAGAGTGGAAATCTGCACTTACCCCTTCACCCAGCATCTTGCAGGGTAGAAAGGGAAGGAGGAACATACCTTACATGTTCTTCTCTTGGCACAAGATCCTCCTGGGACACTGTAACAAATACAAAAGCAGATCCAGCTTCAGTTTTTAAAAAATAGTGTAACTGAAAAGAGTCATCCAAAAAATTCATGAATAATTTAAGTTTTTTTATTCATTCCTAAATCCTGTAGTCTCTTGATGTTTGAGAACCATTTATGAAGTCCCTCATTACTGAATATAGCACACTTTCTTAGACTTTTTTGCAAGCACACTTTTATATTAACATATTAATATAGAATGTATTGTTCATGAGTCATGTATGCTAAAACATGAGAAAAACACTTTATTACACCTAAGTAACATCTATTAATGATATTAATAATTAAACTAAGAAGCTATTTAAATATAAAGACTATAGTACATTATTTTACTTCATAGAAATACACTGCATAGCTTGCAATAAAACTTAACAACAAAAAGAAACTGCTATATATTCAGGTTTGAGAACTCAGAAATTATGAGGAATTAAGGTGAAATTTTGTGGGCAGTTTTCCACAAATGAAAAATATAATTTCCATGCTGTTATTCTGTGAAGTTTACACCTCTACAGTCTTCATTATAGGCCTCAATCTACCTTTATTACCACATAAACTTTCTGTATTCTATTTCTCATTATTATAAATTGTTTACAGAGAAAAGCTGAGTGAAGAAAATTATATTGTAGACAATAGTAATATGCTATTATAGTTTATTCCCTTCTCTTGCATATTGTTTAGTACAATAGTAAGAAGCACTTACTCTCTTTCATGCAAGAAAGATATCATAAACCTTGATCATATCTATGCATGTGTATTATTTTTATATATTAGCTGTTGAACAATTAATACATTTGCAGTACACTTTGAAAACAAGAAACTTTTTCTTGAAAAGAAGTAATTTCTGTAGATATACTCTTAGAGTTCACATGAGTTCTAATATGCCTGGATGGACATCAGTGATGGATATAGAGTCATTTAGATGGAACAGTCTAGCATACTCTGATATTTCTATGCCATTACTCGATGTCTGGAAACAATGCAAGCTAATGGTCAGAACAAATCCAAGACACTTTGTATGCAGATCCAATTGCTGTAGTTGCGTGACCTTGAGATTCTGCAAAATAGGGGTATTAATACTTCTTTAGAGCTCCTTAATGTAAACAGTAAAAATGTAAACAACAAAATATAAAAGGCAGGTATTAAACATTATGTTTTCTTCATTCAAGACAGCAGAACTTAAAGGGGGGGGGCGAGGAGGGGTGAGAGCTGTTAATGTGCTCTGTATAATAAAATAAAACATCTTTCACTGTATATATTTGAAAACAAAACTAATTATTTCATTTTGAACAAGTACAAAACAATGCACCATTCTGCTACTGTTTCCATGGAAAAGACACATTTGTTCTGTGTAAAGGGATGCACACCTTAAGAATTCTTGACAGAGATTTCACAAGTTTGAAAGTAAATACTTTGGAAATTCAGGGCCTTTAAAATGCCAGCGTATGTGATTTGGGCTGCTTTGTTTGGGTAGATGTTTTTATTAGTTGTGTAGCTTAATGAGAGTAAATTTTTAACATAAATGTTTTTGACTGTCTGATGGCTTTAGGCAAGATATATGGCATATATAGAGATATTTTATACAGAAGTTCTATATGAAAACAGCAGTTTGCCTATGCTTTATCAAATTCTACTGCTATGCAGTGTCTTTTAAAACGTTTTTTTCATTTGTCAGCAATCTTAATTCTTTACACTATTTCTAAAGCTTTTGAGGGGATGGTTACAGTGAGGAAGAGAGATGAGAGAAAGCTTTGATAAAATACAGATACCTTAAAATATTTTAAATGAGAATGAAACTGCATTTCCCGTGTTTTTTTGATATAAATAAAGATGTTCATGTGAATAGGCTGAGCGTTTAAGCCAAATGCCTTTATTTTCAGAAAAGCTGAAATCATTTTATTTTTTTTTTCCTGTCCTGGGAATGTTTCTGAGATTGAGAGGGAAAAAAAAAATAATAATCCAGAACTACTGGACATAGGAACAAAAAGTCAGAAGCCTAAACATAATTGAAATCTCCAACCTTTATCAGGGAGCTATGAAAGCTCCTTGACCTTTTAGCTGAACACCTTCAGCTCTTTCAGCCTTCACAGGATTCAGGGATTTACCAAAGAGTGGCCTACCTCTTGAAGATACAAACACATTTTATGTGATTGGCACACCTTCAGGTGTCAGACCCCGTTAGCATTCAGATGTGTTACTTTATCCATGGGTAAAAAAAGGGGAAAAAAAAAGAAAAAAAAAAAACCGTTCTCAAGCTTTTATCCAAACTCTGTACTTCTGATTTTAGGAGTTACTTCATTAACAAATAAAATTCTAAACAGAAAAGCAAATTCAGTTAGTTCTCACTGCCGATGACAATATTTTTAACGCAACACTAATTTTTTGGCTGTCATCTCCCATTTCCATGCCACAGGACCAGCAAATTGCATGGTGTAGACCTCTTGTCAGGCAATTAGCTGTCAGATCTGCCATTTGCCCAGCTGTGCCAAGTGTGTTAAATCCAAAGTTAGAAAGAGAGAGCAGCAGCGCACTACAAATGGGGAAATGTGTCACTAGCAAATACGTGTCTTAGGAACAGCATGCTGTCCTGTTCCTCAAGTGTGTGACCACACACACCCATGGTAATGCTGACATGGACAGTGACTGTGTCCCAGCATAGCACTCCAACATGTTTCTGTGCCGTTTGGACTGACAGTCCCAATGCATTGATTCCAGTGATGTGAGAGATTAAAAATCAGGAATTAAGAGCTGTAGCACTGTTCACAAGCAATTCACAGGGAACAATGCTCAGATGATATCTGAGTTGTTCCACACTATTTTAATTTTGATTTTTAATATGCACTAGGAACGGACTCGATGCCATATGGTTAGATCTGTTACCGACTACAGCATGCCAATTTATAGCTTACCTGTTGTACCCTGGGAGAGGAAACCACTTAAAAATCAATATAACGATGAACAGTGTATTAAAAAAGCATTGCCTAGGTTCACAGAAACTGGATGCTACTAGATAGCTTTACTGAGCAGGTCTGCAGGTATGATGTACCCAGGACCCTCTCTGTGGTGCCCTGGGAGGCTTCACGTTGTTGTGGGCTGACCTTGACCTCCCCGCTGTGCACTGGGCCACACGGGCTGGCTATCTGCTCCAGCACCTGGAGCACCTCCTCCTCTTCTGACCATACCATTCCCTCTGCTGTTTCTTGCTCTTTTTGTTTTCTCCTCCTTTCTTTTTCCCTCTTTATTAAATAGTTTCCCCAAGGTGCCCCCAGGGTGGTTGCTGGGCCCAGACAAGCCCTGTGGTGAGGCCACTGGAGCTGGCTGGGACCAGCCATGTCCAGCATGGGGCAGCCCCAGCCTCTCCTCACAGAGGCCCCTGCAGCCCCCTGACACTGCCAGGGCACCTGCACACAGCTCACCTGTGTAGCCATATGCTAAGCATCCCTCGTGTACTCAAATCTACAAACAGGTATGAGCGCTGCCCATGTCCACCTTATAACTAATGTGAAAATGTCTAGGTTTTAGACATTATTTTGGTTGTTTGATAATGTTTTGCCTCTGTATTAATAATGAGACAAATCTTAGTATAATCACCAGAATACAGATGGGAATATATTGCCCCAAGGCAGAGATGTAATGCGTTTTTCTAGTTAACAGTGATGCTCCTTGATGCTTTCAGCTATTAAGGAATAGGCATTTGTCTTGGAGAACAGGTACATTAGAGCCACTAATTGGTAATGACTGAGAACTACCTCATTTGGCAAAGGCCAATTGGCAAATTCTTTTGCAAGGATATAAGAATGTCACTTATCCCGTTGCTCTGTTACTCTGCTATTTGCCCAAATGTTACCACTGAGACTTTCCTGACCACTTTTTATACTGAGTTAAGAGGGCTGGAAAGAGAGTTTGACTCTTTTCTGCAGCTGCTAGCAGTCTCAGTCATCATCCACTTCTAATAATATCAACTCAGCTTTATTCAGTTGCAAGGCTCTGTATTCACTTTCACACCATCTTGAATCGAAATGAAGTTTACATTCTAACATTCTCACATTCCTAGCATTCTTACTGGTCCTAATGAAAAAGCCACCAAACACAAAACCAGCAAAGGTCAAAACTGTCCCTTTGACCAATCAGACAGTGGAAGAAATTATCCTCAAAAAATGACTAGTGTGCTTCTTGGCAAATATAAGCCTAAATGGATTTAGAAAATCCTTTTAAATGTTTATTTATCTGCCTTTGCCACATGGCTGTCATGTACTGTGATTTTGTTAGCATTACAATGTGAAGTTACTTTTAATCTATTCAAGGCATGGATAATTGCCACTCACTGTGATCAGTGAAAGTCTGTGGTAAAAAGCTCACTGACTGTCATTTGAGACTAGGATTTGAACTATTTGAGATATCTAGCAGCTTCTTAGTAATAATCTTTTGTGTGTATTTGTTTGTTTTAAATAGTGTTAATCTGCTGATGTTTCAATTAAATGTAAGCATCTGATTAAACATCTTCAGCTCTAATTTTTATAAAAAAGAATTAACACTGGTTGCTTGTAACCTGATCAGTGCATCAAATCACAGGCTTATTTTTCCACAAACAATATCACCGTTACTTTTTGCTTTAATTACATGTACATTTTTATAACTGCTAAAGATGTTGACTGATTCCTGGAAGTTTAAATAGTCAGTTATTGTGAAAGGAATGTTATTCACCATCTACAATACTTTTCAAACCCCCAAAAGATTAAATGTTCCCAAATTGCAGGCTATAATGACAATAAACGGTAAGTTCATAGAGCATCAGTCCTTGCTTCTTCTGTTTAATATTGATGTTCAACAGTTTAGCAGTGTTGTCCTGGTACTAAACTTTCAGAATGTCAAATTGTATCTTTATGTGGTGAAGTTTATAAACACAAGGGTTATCTCACAATTGTGCTTCAGGTGTTCAATGGGTCCTCATGTTACCCTGTGACTCTTGTTTGCTGCTCACAGCTGTGATCAAAGCACGTTGCTGTTGTTGGTGGGCTGTTGCCCACCTGCCTTGTGTGCCTGGGTGTTCCTCTCCCTGGAAACAATGACCAGAGATACAAACCATGCTGATTTGAGTGGGGATGTGCCTGGGACAATTTAACCCAGCAAATGGAAAAAGTAGCTTTTCCCCAGCATAGATGTAGCTGAGATGAATATGGTGCCAGGGATATTTGATTTAAAATAGAATTAGTTTCTAAAACCATTTGGAAATAGTTTCTAAAATTGTAGCTGTAATCCATGTAAATGCATCTAAATTCCTCAGAAGATGATAGAAAGCTTTGTATGTCTGACAGGTAACCAGAGAAATCAGCTGTTTTAATGAATTAAAACAGTGTTCCTTTGATCTAAATCCCATAATACAAAACTTCTCTCATTTTAATGGACAGTAGCTGCTAGTATTGTGGTTTCTATTTCTAGTAATAACAGTAGTTTAGAGTCTGAGAATAAAATTGAGGACAACATGACCCCCACAGATGTTCAGAAAGCCCAATCTTAAGATTTGCTTACATGCTTACAGTTAGAGCTATACATAGAATTCAAATTAAAATCATTGTAGTGTCTAAAACAAATATATTTGCCTGGTGATATAATGAGGTTGGAGCTAGGACATCAGTACTGCTAATAATTAATGTTGATCAATGCTGAAACATAATATTGTTGTTGAGGTCTTCTGGCCTCTCTTGCTTTTGGTGCACAGCTACTGCTTAATAAATCTGGGAGTCTTTCTCTTGCTGCTGTTGTGCTTTGCTGGAACCCAGGGCAGGCAGAGAAGAAAGCTCTCTTGAGGGGAAAAATCCCATGCTAGAAAGAAATAAAGATGAGATTGAAAAAGGCAGCCTAGGACTGGAAGGGGAAGGAAAACAATGATGAAACATTAAGCTTGGAGTCTGGAAGCAGGAGAAGGACCAGAGACACCATTGTGAACAGGATCTGGTGGCTGTGAGACAGTGAGATGGGCTGATGAGACATAAAGTGGAGAAGGAAGGTTTCAACGACATAGCTCTCCCAGATGAAAAAAAGAAAAGAAAAAAAAAAAAGAAAGAAAGAAAAAAAAGCAGATTATTGAAATGAAAACTTTTCGTGGAACTGTGTCAGTTTTCACAAGAAAGATATCTCATGTCTACATCTTGAGGGAGGGTGGAAGCACGACAGATGTGCCCCCTCAGGAAGTATTTTGAGTTCCAATAGTAGAAACCATAAATGATGGTGTAATGGTGGCTTATGGGCACAAAGCACTTCTATAGACAACCATAATCCTGGTATTGGCACCAAAAAGACACTCTTGCACTCTTCTAAGAGAATTTTACTGTAATTCTATTTACATACAAATATATTACATTTCAAGTGGCTAGAAAGAAATTGTGTTGTAATTGTTTCCTCAGCCAATAGTTCTGGTTTATTAAATCGCTAATAGTTGTCTGCTAAGAAGAAACAAACATGCCCCAAGAAATAAAAGGAATTATTTTAAAGGTCAGTATTACTTAAGCACTTGTTTCATGCTTTCAGCAGATTTGAGTTAGAAATAATTGGAAAGCATACTAATATTGCATGTGACGGATCAGAGGAAAAAGCTTACACAAAAGACTATGTTTTGAATTTCTTCAGTGCCTCAAGGAAGTCATTGACTTGGAAATGCATAAATGCTTTATACAGCAATGATTAAATATAATACTAAGGCAAAGATTAAACTTGATTTCAGTTTCCCAGAGGAGATACCAAGAAGGAAGAAAAATCTATACTGTGAGAACTCTAAACTGTATATCTCTAATATAGCATATTTATTTTCCTTATCTGAGGGGCCATGATGACACATCATTTAACGAAATTCCTAAAAGAAATTCTCCTGCCAGTGTTACAGTTACTTTCTAATGCTGCTATAGTGCAAAGTAGTTTATGTTTACAATAAAATAGAAGTGGGAATATAATCTGTAGAGTTTTGGTTTCACCTGACCTTTGAATTGGACCATTGCTTTTCCATTCATATGTAGTAAACCTATTAACGGTTATCTGGGTAGTAGTACAGCAAATTTTGAAAGTTTTCTTTTTTTTTTTTCCATTTAAATTGTTGTTACATTTAATCTAGGTAAAGAACACAAGAACAAAATTATTTTAGAAGATGTTGATGATGTCATCCATCATTTATTTTTCTGATGTTTACTACAGATAATTATTATTTGTATGTAAAATATGTGCTTTTTATCTATGCATGAGCACTTTTGTATTATACATCTTACAGACCCAATGATATCAAATTATTACCATCAACTAGGTTTTTACTCTCTTATTTCCTATCTTGTATTTTACATTTTAAAAAACATAATTATACAGTAAAGCATAATTATAGGGTAGGGAAAAGTGTGAAGAGGTGGATGATTTGAAATAAGGGAAATATTTAAAAATTAAACAGAAAGGACAAAAGGAAACATTTATTTAGAGAAAAGTGAGCAGAAAAGAGCCTTATGAAAATAATTCTAGAAAGTCCTCCTGTAGTCTGCTAGACACATTAAAATTCTCTCTTAAACTTACACTTTTTATTCCAAAGACAATGAACAAATTTTGCTGCCATAACTTCTCGATTTTGATGCATATTGACTTACTTCTTGTTTTTATTATTCTTGCACTTGGACCAGCAAACTGTTTAAGTTTGGGATAAGTTTTATACAGATGGAAAAAGAATAATTTTCATATCTTAGTTTTTAGGAGATTAAGCAGCAGACTTTTCAAGAATCGTGTGATTCTAAGTTTCTAGAGTAGTGTGAATGTAATTCTGAAAAATGGATAGCAGGAAATCAAAATAAATTTGACATAAAGTGAATAACTTCCTGTTTTAAAAATGCTAATTTTAAAAATATGTTTGAAGAAATTAACTTATTTTAGTTTACTTTTTATTATTATTAAATTAAATATTATTAATCCTAGCTCACATTAGAAAGTCTGCTTTTTCTCACTGTCAGGCAAAAGGAGTTTTATATCTCCATTTAGTTTGAGAAAGTTTTTTTGTTCTTTTGTTTGTTTGTTTGTTTTAGGCAAGTATTATTAATGAGTCTTTGTTAGGAATCATTACTGTGTTTAAATTAGTTTTTTTTCTCAAATATTAGACTCAAATTTCATAATACATTTTTATTTGCTCCATAAACAGTCTCTCTGTTGTTTCACTTTAGGCAGAAGAAAATAGATACAGTACTCACCACTTTTTCAGCTCAATCAATTATACATATTGGGTAAGAATCAATATTTATCTTGAGAATGAATCAATTTTGATTGATAGCTATACTCTTAAATACAGACTTTGAAAAGATGTAGTTTCTCAAGATATATTATTTACTATTAGGTAAAGTTAATCAATATGTGATTTACCTGGCTGGCTATTTAAAATAATATAATTTGTCATAAATGACATGGACTGGAGCCGGAAGTGTGCCTCTAACTCCAGGTTATGCTGTCACACTGATCGTCTTGCATTATTTTTATTTTAATGCATTTACACCTCTTCTAACTCAGAACTCAAAGCCAAATGAAGTTGATAAAAGCAGATGAAGGGCAGAAAAAGGACCAAGAAGTCGTAATATGTTTAGTATTTATAAAATGAGTTATATAGTGAGACCTATGACATAGCCTGTATTGAACTATATTTTGCAGACACAATTCGTCCATTTTTTTTTTCTCCAGGAGACATGAAAAGACTGGAAATGATAGTCCATTTCAATCCTGTGAATTACTCAGTCACCAGAAACAAGTATACTATTCACAGGTAGGAAAAACAGTTGTTCCTAGGGGCAAGCGTAGGAACATACCACATACCTGCTAGATACCTTTGTGCTGTTTTCTTCCATAGGACAGTCCAGTCTTATGACCTCCTGCCCACAAACAACATAACATTTCCATTAATGTTCAGTTTGTATATCCGTTTGAGAACAAATCTGAGCTCTTACAGTGGTTTGGTTTAAAGATCTCATTTAAGCTGCAACTCCAGGACCATCTGTTCAGGCAGCATACACCTGGGGGTAGTTTTAGTGTGCAGTAGCTGTAGCTTCTTCTGCAAAGAAACATGAGTTACAGAGTATGAAGAGAGGTTTCAGGGACTATTTTGTGTTTAAATTCCCTTTTGGGGAGCTATGAATGTATGACTTGCATGTATTTTAGCTTGTCCAAAATCCTCCAAAGGTATCTCATCCCATCCACTTCCTCATCACTCCTTTAAAATACCCCATTTTCATATGACAAAAATTATGACTCATTTGCAGTTATTCATTCATTAGTGTACCTGGAAAAAAAGGCCTTGGTTTTTTCCCATGAAAAATTACCTATTTATTAAAATATGACACCTAGTAAATAGCATGGTAATGCAATAATGCAAATAGCTATTTGCAATATAATGCAAATATTATAATGCAAATATTATTATATTATATAAATATTATTATATTATATATATATATTATTGCAAATATAATTGCAATATAATGCAAATGCTATTTGCAATAATGCAAATAACATTATTCTTCCATTGCACACGAGAATGAGATCATCTGCTGACCACATCTCTTCCTCAGCCCATTAAATCACGCACTTTGCAGCTGTCAGCCAATTAAATGAGGTTTCTCTGATAATATAAATGAACTTTATTTGGCCTCAACAAGAGCATTTGCCCAAGATCAAGACCAGGAGGAGAGTGAAGAAAGGGGCAACACTGGTAAACACTCAGGAATTCTTAGCACAGTCAGGGTGTCAGGGACAGGAACCCCCCTGCAAGACAACTTCAGTCCTAAGACTCAGCCAGATGGTACACCAGCCATCTGTGGATTTTATTATTATTATTATTATGCCAGCCACATAGACAACTTGCACTGCAATTTGGGATTCACAAGCTGTGGCAGCAGACACCTCTGTATCTGGCATAAATGTACACTGCTGCTTATTCCAGAAGGCACCCAAAGGGAGGGGAAGCACTCTAAGCTACAGCTACACTGTGGAAATTTCCCATGGCTGGAAGCAATCATCCATAGCAGTAAGCTGTTACAGCAGACCCAGCACAATTTACCTCCAGGACCACTAGCTCTCACCCAGAGCAGGTTTGGTTTGGGAGTTGATGTGAGCCAGAGACAGTAAGACACTGAGCGATTTGGCAATGACTACCACATTCTGAAGGCTGAGAAAGAGTAATTAGCATAGTTTTGACCAGACTATGCCATTTTGCCTCTACTCTTGAAGTGTTTCAAGTTTTCACTTGCAGCTTCTGGTGGGATATAGAAGAATGTACTGGTGTTCCCTCGGTCTTCATCTACACAAACTGTACCGGGTCTGGCTGGGACGGAGTTAACTTTCCCTCCACCAGCCCATACAGTGCTGTGCTCTGCACTTGTAGCTAGAACAGCACTGGTATCACACCAATGTCTTGTCTATTGCTGAGCAGTGCTGGCACAGCACCAAGACTCCCTCCAAGCCTGCAGGAGGCTGGGGGTGGGCAAGAAGAGTGGAGGGGACATCACCAGGGCAGCTGACCTAAACCGACCAAAGGGATATTCCATACCGTATGGTGTCACACTCAGCAATAAAAGGGGGGAATGGGGAAGAAGAGGGAGGGCTCTCATTATGAAGACATCTGTCCTCCCTAACAACTGCTATGTGTATTGAGGCCCTGCTTCCCAGGATGTGGCCAAACATCACTCATTGATGGGAAGTAGAGAATAATTTTTTCTCTCTCTCTGTGCTTCCATGCAGCCTTGGCTTGTTTTTTTTTGTTTGTTTGTTTGTTTTTGTTTGTTTGTTTCGTTTATTTGTTTGGTTGTTGTTTGGTTGGTTGTTTTTGTTTTGTTTTGTTTCCTTTTTCCTTCTTCCTTATCCCCTTAATTAAATTATCCTTATCTCAACCTGTGAACCTTATTTTCTTTCCAGCATACTGTCTTCTTCCCTCCCTCTTCTTTTGAGGAGGGGGAGTGAGAGAACAGTTGTGGTGTAGTTTAACTGCCTAACAAGGTGAAACCACCACACAAACATGCATTGTTAGTTCTCAAGCCTGTCAAAAGGCCCATATGCTTTGCAATAATATATTTGTTGCTACATTCTTCATTGCTATTTTCATATACTATTCTTTTACTTGAATATTACACACATTTTTAATTATGTCATTCCACTGTAGATTACTGAAATCTAGAGGTTACTTCTGTGTTGTTGAAATTCTTACCTTGAGATTAATTTGTTTTGTGTTTGTTTGTTTTATTTTGTTTTGTTTTTGTTTTTTTACTTATGAGAGTTAGCTATTGTTTACATATTTTTCTTTTAACTCCCATCAGTTTTGATTATTGTTCAGATTTCTAGTATTATTTTGTTTGTTTTCCTGCTTACAATTTAATACACTTTTCAAAGTTGGTTCATTTTGCTAAAAAAGAAGAGTTTACTATTAGTCAGGAAAAAGAGGAATATTACACTCATGATGTTGCTTCTACCTAAAAATGAGAAAAATAACAGAAATGAGAGCACCAACTGAAAAGTTAGCTGATGTCAACAGGTAGCATGGTCCAAGCTGTTGACCCAAGAGTCTATAAAGGAAGAGGTAGCAATAAAAACATTGAAGGAGAGCACACTCAATACAGACCCATCAAGCTGTAAATTCTACCATATGAAAGTGTTTAATTCAGCTCTCCACTGGATTTTCTGTTTTGTCATCCCAGGTGGCTATGATGTCTATCTTTTATCATTTGTGTTGATTTATCAGGAAAATTGATTACACAGTAGGTAGCTGAAGCCAATTATCTGTCATGTTGTCACATTGTCTCTGACTCAGCCATGGCAATTTACTGTTTTCTGTTTTATACCTAGATTGCAAGTTCCTTCAGAGAGAAACCATGTTTTTCTCTGGTTTCACACCACATGTTGTGATGAAATATTAGGCCTCAGGGTATTGTTTTTAGGCATATTGATAGAGCAAATTAATATAAATCATTTAATATGAAACAAATCTGTTCTGTGTATGGAATGTTAGAACATAAGGACTGAGGGGAAAGTTAGGTTACTTTCACTTGGGTCAGACAGAAATGCTCAATGTATTTGACCTTAATGAGATAGTGCTTCAAAGTATTATACTATGGGAGGATATATTTAGTTTTCTTGATATTTTCAAAGGGCATGAAAGCACTAGTTCTCTTTATCACATTGTGAAAGTTTAGTTCTTGTCCCTTCAAACAAAGTTTACTGGTTTAGACTTCCAAGTCTGACTGACTTTTGAGAGAGACATCTGAAGTCAGATTTATAAGTCAGGATAGAGGAATCCCAGCTAGATAAATAGACAACTCCATCCTTGAGAAGGAATCTAGCTGTTGGATTTAGGTTATCACGATGCAGATGACTTTTTTAAAATAAGAATTCCCAAAATATTAAGGTATTCTTGGGATCTAGTTTGGCCAGATTTACTGTGAGGGACTAACTTTCAGACCTGGATAGCCTTGCCACTTTAACCGATCTGATGGAGGACATGGCTGATGATGCACATCTGTCATCTGGGTCCCAGCATGAATTCTTTTCTTGATTGAAAATAGTGCAGTAGGTGCTAGAGGCATTGCTGCCTGGTACTTTTAAGCCATGGGGAATCATTTATGACATTACTGCTGCCATAGAAACCTATTTCAACTCAACAAAAACTCAATTCATGGAAAAAGCTTTTGAGTCTGAATCATTCATATGTTGTTACTCCTAAGAGGTTTGACAATGCAGTCGAGATTTCTGGAAACATTTTACAGTCCCCCAGAACAGTACTTTTATTCATATGGTTTGAAACTCTGACTCTATCCATAATGTAGTCACGTGTTTTGTCATTTTGGTAGAGCCTTAACATAAATTAACATTTTGCACCTGTGCCTGCATTATATCATCAGTTTCTAAAGAACTGAAGAAATCTGTAAGAGCTATTGAATTTCTGCTGCTGAGTTCTCAGAATTTCAGAGCCCAATACTCTCTGACCAGGTTCATTTATGTATTCCACAGAAGGAGGGTTTAATGTTTAATGCCAAATTTACTTATTTGAAGGTATTTGTCAGTACATGGGATTTTGATTTAGAAAAGTAATACAGCAATATACTGAAATCAGAACATAAGCAATTGCAATATACAGTTGAAACGTGATAACCATTGCCAATCTCTTTATGCTCACCACCATGACACTGGACGTCCCCTGTCTCTTGGAAAGAATACATACATGAGTTGAAGCCAGCTCAAGCCCTTTGCTCTCTTCCAAGTTCAGTTTGCTGGTTGTTTGATTTTTATATTCTTATGTTGGGCTGAGCCTCTTCCCTCCTGCTGGGCTGGTTGGCACAGGAGGACAATGCTTTCTCTAATTATTTAAGGGAAGGCCATTTACATAGCCAGTTGACCTACTCAACTGATAAAGCCATTCATCTACAGTAAAGGCCAAACCTTGGTACTGAGATAAGTTTAGCTCCCTTTACGACAGCTGTGGCCACTTCCTATGTTCTTTTCTGAGATTTGTAAGCACATCTTTCTTGCCTGCCTTTACTGAGCCTCTTTCATTGTAGAAGCTCATTGATCAGTCACGCAGAATCAGTCATGTTGCAAATTACAGCAAATATTCTTGGAAGAACAAAATATGAAGAAAAAAGAAAGTGGATCATATATGCATTTACCTCTTTTCTTAAGTTCAAAGGAGAGAGTTTTGACCATTCAGATAATAAGGCGACCCAAATCCAGGTAATAAAAACATTTAATTTGTAAAATACACCTTTTTAGTCAAATCTCCTGGAATACATAAAAGATGTCATAAAACAGAAAAATCAGTAAACAAACAGAAATGTACTGAAACGTGGTATATAAAAAAAAAAAACAGAAATAGAAATATAAACAGAAATATGGTACAGAAATATGGTATATAGAAAGGTAAAAAATAAATCAACTATATGAATAATTGTTTTTATTAAATAATTAGTTCTTTGATACCAATACAAATAATTGTTTTTAAATGTTAAAAAAAAAAAAAGCCTGTGAAAAAATATCCAGTTATTACAGAGAAGGCCTTTAGAGAATAAGCTAAAAGAAGTAAAACTTTTCATTTGTATTTAAAAATTAAGTTAGGAGTACGTTCTTAAGCAAACTGTTAATTGCAGATCTAGCAAAGACCTTGTACTCAGATTATCATACAGTTTTACATAACCTATCTAATAAAAGGAAAATAAATTTATTTAGGTTTCAAAATCAGTTCTCATAATCAGTTCTTTCCTGTTGAGAGAGTATATTTGCATCTCTGTTTCCAGAGTTTCTACACATTCAGATAATAAAGTTCATCAGTCGGGTCCAGATCAGATAGAGTCCATTGCCCAGAGTAGTTTCATACTACACTGAGCCATCAGCTTTCCAAACTGTTAAGTGGCTTAGGGATTTTGCCTGCCAGGTTACCTGTAGATGGCTTGCAGACAGTCTATAAGATGGTACCTGTGAGAGAGCTGAAGGTGGGAGCTGCATGGTCACATTTGGGATTTAGTGGCAGCTACGATGTAGGCCTTGGCATGGAACAAGAATCTTTAGAGTTATCTTTTTCTTCATTTCATATGGCTAGGATTCTTCCATCTTTTACATCCTTCTCACCACAGACTCTGTTAAACAACATAAACAGAAGTGCTAAAATGGATGTCTGCCTGCAAGAGCAGGGATATATTCAAGACATTTTGGTAAATTAATGTGTGATGTTTATATACTAAATATAGTATATAGCCAGGCAATTACCTTTTTGTGATGACAGAGATTTCAGAGCTTCGGATTGGGAGGACTAAATAAAAATTTACAAAATATAGTATAGTATGACTGCTGTAATTATTAGTAATCTTTACTACACTCGACTAGGTCCCACTGCTTTGTTTTAAGCTGCAAACACATACATTCTCTAAATAATGGGGACCTAGTGAGGTACTATTTTCTGAAGATTTTTGGTTTTCCTGTTCAGAAAAATCTTGCTTTTATTACTGAGAAATTTATTTTCATGTATCAATGGCATGATAAAATGCCATAGTCTTAGTTTATTTTCTACTTTTTTTTTTCATGTTAAAAGTACTAAATCTCATTTCTCTTGATTGGAATATTTCTCTACAGCTATAAGAGATTTTTCCCTTCTACTGAGGAACTAAAAGGAATGTTTACATTTAACGTAAAAGGTTTACTGTAAAGCTTTGGTGGTAATTTATGCAAATGAGAAACTCTTCGATTTTACTCACCTTTATCTAGTACAAGAAATTCTCATCTAGAAAGACTGTCATCCATTAAATTTTGCTTTCAACTTTTGACTGCTTTTTAGTGTCATCTTGATTGCAAATATCTCTCCAGCTAATGCTACTTGTCATATCTATATATTATTCATATTTTGTGTTAAATTATGCTGTGCCCTCCTTTCCTTGTTTGTTTGCTTCTAATTTTGTTTGGTGAAAGTTTGTTGCATTTTTCGCAGCTTTCTGAGATGGCTAAACTTTTTTTATCAGATATACCAAGTAGTTGATGAGTGAAGGGAGGTTCCTTTACTTATTTATTTACTTTTATTTGCTTTCTGTTTTGCTGAATAGATATTTCCAGCTTATTCTTTATAAATTTGTCTCCGCCTTTTGCCCAGTTGTTCATCAAAGAAAGCATTAGCCACATTTGAAGACCTGACAGAATAAGCTGTTTGAGCTTGTTAATTGCTATCAGCTATTAATTACTTATCGGTTTATCAGAGCAAGCACAGAGATTAATATAAGGCTCCTATAACGTGGATACTTCAGAGATACAATCCTGATCACATTTGTGAATGCTGGTATTTAATCATGTTGTGACAGTATTATCTCATCCGCTGCTATGAGGCTGGTGAAGGTACCAGAATAAATCATCCTGGCTATAAATGGAGGAAAGAACGCCAGGTGAGACCTGCCCTTGGCCTTGAACTGTGGCTCTTTACCCAGATACAATAAAAAATTGCCTTTTAAATCAATGTGCTGCACAATTATAAATAAGCCTCAAGAAATTGATGGGTTGCAGCTAGTGACTATCTTTTTAAAAAAATATATTTTTTTTTCTAATAGCTCTAATTCAGATTGATTTCTGCACCCATAGGCTCCAAAAGAGGGGTACCAGGGCAAAAGTTGCATTGTGTAGTTGTATATTTTGGCTGTCATGAAAAATACAAACATCCAGCTTAGCAAAGGTAGGATCTTGTCTCACTTAGCAATATTGCATCATGAATAGCTATAGAAACACCTTTGTGAAGATTTGTGAGGTTATAGTAGTAATGGGTTTCACCCTAGCTGGCAGTTATAAGCATGATCTGAAACAGGTGTTTCATTTCTGTTAAATTTGTGGTGTTTGCCTTTGTTGGGATGTTTACTTGTCATTTTTATAGCTTTTTTTTTTTAATGGAAATATCCTGTAAATACTTAGTGGAAAAAATATGTTTTTAAAATACTTTTTTTTACATGTTAGCTTGTTTGATTGTTTGTTTGTTTTAATTTCTGAACCTCAGGGATTAACACATCTTGGAAAAATACAAATCAACTGATTATACAGTAAAATACAAAAAGAGAGCTTGTGAAGTGTTTCTATACAGTGAATGATAGACATGTATCTATGGTCAGATAGAAAATATGTCTGTATGCATTCTCTTTCACAGGGGAGGCATAACATAAATATGGTTTGTTTATGTTGCACATACACTGGGATTTGTGAAGATCAGTATCATTAAAATCATGTTTTCTCTTCTCACTTGAGCCACTGTGATTTCAGAGGAAGGGTGATCAGCAAGGACTAAACTGTAGTCTAGTATAGAGGGCCATGATATTTAAATGTATCTGGAAAAAGTACTTAGGAGGCTGTTTGTATATTTGTGTTTGTGAGAGTGCATGTATTTTACTAAAACACAACCTTAGAAAGGTAAATTTTTATTTCCTCTGCCCTTCATGTGACTCTTTCAGATCTTGTGGTGATAGATGTAATCCTAAACTTAGGCTTTCCGAATAGAAGAGCTCAAAGTTGTCATGTATACCCTGTTCTGAAAGATATCATCTATGTTTATTTAGTTATCTGGAGACACAATGTAGTAAGAAAAGACAGATGCACTACTGAATCGGTAGTGATGTAATAAGATAATGAACTTCAAACAGGAACAGTAGCTCTACAGCACCTCAAAGGCAACCGGGCTTGTTTGAAGTGTAGCTTTCATTTAGAGGGTTAGATCTGGATCAGCAAATCTCCAGACTTTTCAAAGTGACAGTTACACTTCAAACAAGCCCAAATGTTCCTGACGTGTGAGGGGAGAGGGGAGGGTGCGGTGGGGGGGGGGGGGGGGGGGTGAGTGGTTGGAAGGTTGAACAGAGGTGAAGATTAGGTAGCAATAGGAGCTGCAGGAGGAGAAGAGTTTTCAGATTCCAGGAAGTTTCAGATTTTAGGCCTTTGACATACACTTGTAAATATTTTTAATTAAGCCTAATTAAAAACAAAATAAGATATGGGTTTGCCCAGTTTTGAATTTTCAATTTTACAGAGAAACATGAATAGTATTAGGTGGAGTAACCTAAGTTACATAACTAAATTAGCAAAACTTTAGTCTGGTTCATATATTGTTTTATGTATGTTTCATATATATTAGTTTATATGAGGTGACCATATGTATATTTGAGTATTTCTGGCATGATGTGGTGGTTTTACCCAGCTGGGCAGCTGAGTTCCACCACAACCACTCTCTCACTCCCCCACCTCAAAGGGAAAGGGGGAGAAAATACAATGAAATGGGCTCAAGGGTTGAGATGAGAACAGGGAGATCACTCACCAATTGTCATCACAGGCAAAACAGACCCAGCATAGGGAGATTAAAATAATTTATTGCCTATTAGTAACAGACTAGAGCAGTGAGAAACTAAAACCAAATGAAAAACACCTTCCCCGCATCCACCTTCTTCTATGTCCTCCCCCTGAGTGGCACAGGGGAACAGGCAATGGGGGCTGTGGTCGGTCCCTAATGCTTTGTCTTTGCCACTCCTTTGCAGTCACTCTCTGCCCCTGCTCCATGTTGCATTCCTCCCACAGGATGCCATCCTTCCTGAAGTGATCTTGCGATAGAAACAAGAGCTATCCATAAATGCAGTTTCAACATAGAAGACAATATGTACTGTAGTCATCTCAGTTAAGGGAGCTACCAGAAGAAGATAAAGTAGAATTCACAGTAGTGAAATGATATATATGGATTAATTGTCATTGACTCAAAAATGGAAATGTCTTTCAAACATCGTTTATTCCTCATTCATTTATTCCTTATCTCATTCTTTGAGATGAGACCATAAACCCTCACAGATGTTTGTTTGAATTGTCGCTGAAAGAGTCACTACACTCGTATGGTATAGTCAGCTTGGTTGCTTAATTGTTCTTATAAAGAGCTTTCCTAGTACTCCCTTCAGTGGCCTTAGTGCAATATATAACCTGATTATGCTCCACTCTCAATGCACACAGAGAATAATCACTCACGTCTTTACACCAAACAGCCTTTTGCTTATTGGAGCAATATCCCCAGTTAAACTTCTCTTCCCTACAGAAAACAGGCTTTTCAATCTGTCCAATTATGCACTCTTCTCTGTCTATTATATTCTCATTTTGAATTCTTGATATTCATCCTGACTGGTCAATTGGTACCCAAGACCCTTGGTCCCCAACCGCCAAACCACCCCATACTGCTCCAGTTAAATACTAGCACATAGAACAGTGAGATGATTACTATGACCTTACATTTGCAATTTCCACAGTTGTTTTTGGAGGTGATTGCCACCAGTGATACCAACTTTAAAGCGATATCTATCATGATATCTAAAACTGGGAATTTTCTTCACTTCTCTCAAATAAGCTTAGACTGGGACCAATCTGACCAAAAGCAGGCTTCTCTAGGGCAAATGAGGCCATTCTCTCAATTCCCTACTTAGAAAAACAAGGAATTCTACATTGTAGGGCCTTTTTCAGCCCTAAAGAGATATTTATAGAATGTTGACCCAATCACATCCTAAAAGTATCTTCTTCCTTTACTCATCTCGGGTATAGATTTTTAAACAACATACCTCTCAAATGAGGTGATAAATACCACACAGAAAATCTAACTTTTCCATTCTCAAGACTCAGGTAGACCTGCGGGAGTATGTCTGTATCTATTCTTGCCAGGAAAAAGAATAGATATACAATCAAATACAATTTATGTTAAAAGGTCAGTTTGTGCATGAGATCAGTTACTATACTTCATTCTGATTTTTCTTTGACAATTCTTTTTCCTATAAAAGAGAAAAAAATCCAACATTTTTAACTTAAAGATTTGTTAGAGTATGTCTAATATTCAGCTTTTTATGGGGTGTTATTCAAAATACTGGAATTAAGCAAGTTTACTTTTTCTCTCTCCTCCTTTTTTATCTTTTTTAAATTTTATTTTTTCATTCTGGGCAAACTTATGGAAAAAATGGGAAACAGTGGAAAACACCCACAAGATCAAGTACCTTTTACTTGATTTTATAAAGTTAAAGTTTTATTATTTTATTAAGCATACGTAAAATAGTAAAAGATTGAATGTCATTTATTTAATGTACTATGAAAGGGAAAACTACAATTTTGCTTTGGAAGGAAGGATGTGTTCTAAATCAGAATAGCAGACTTGTTGACCTATTATTAATAGCTGAATTAGTGATCAGTGATAAGATTTACCCAGAGACAATGCTGAGGAAGAAGGGAAGGAGAAAAGTGTCAGAACAGTGCGTGTTCCCCCAAATGAGGGAGAAGTAAAGGTCACTCTATGTCAAGTTTGCCTGGAAGAAAGCAAGATGCTGTGCAGAGGAAGAAGTCGAAGCTAAGTTGAGAGTTTGAAATGTAAATCAGTCATGCTAAAAATCAACCAGACTTGTAAACTGGAATTGGCAACAAAATAAGCTGTAGATTCTTTACCAATATTGTAAGACATGGACTATTCTGTTTACTGGTAAGTATGTGTTTCATCTTACAGTCACCCTCCATATATTCTCTCTGTCAGGATTTATTTTAGGTTATTTCTTAGGGCCATGTAGTGACCTCAATCTGCCTTATAATGAGAGTTGTATGTACGTGTTTATATGCTGCAGCCATTGTACAGTCTGTAAAGCACTTCAATAATTTTCATATTATGTCAGGAGACCCAAATTGTTGGATTATAAACATAAAATAAAACTGTGCCGGCAATGGGAGGTGGTAGTCAAGTAATTCAGTACAGAAATTTATTCTTTGCTTTTTCTGCTTCTCTGTAACCATTTCACATATTTTATATTTAATATTTAAATATCTGAAAAAATATGCTCACCAACTGGAATAAAGTCAATCCCATTTTCCTTCGTCTTCAGTCCTTTATGAAATTGTTTTATAAATTAGTTATAGTCTGTCATTTTAGACCATATTTTGCTCTTTTTCTTTATTATATAGGTAATAATTTTTTAACCGTGGAATAGTAAATTGTCATCAGTTTTGTTGCAATACAATATTTAATCAATCAAGACATACTCTTGTGAATATCTTTGATATTAAAAGATATAATTTGAAAACAATAATTTACTCTAATTTAGTCTGCAGCATAACTATATCCACAAATTGTGTACTTTTAGAAGAGGCGGATATAAATATCTGTGAGACAAAGATTCTGAAATACAGTAACTAAAGCACATTGTAATCCAGTCTGTATTTTCATGCTATACTATCTATAATATTGCAAGCTGTTTACAAGTCACCCACCTAAATTATAAATTACGCTTTATTATATTCACAAATGAATGATGTTTTCCCCATCTCACTGCATTTCAGTAATAATTCAAGAACTGTTTATTTTGGTTGCAGACCAAAAAAAAAAAAAATCCTCAGTATTCCCATCAGTAAGAGGCAAAGATCTTAAAACAGTTGTTGCTGTTTTCAGAGGAACAGAGTATGCTGTTCTTCACTGTGGTACCTATTCTAAATTGAACCAATTTGGTTAACATAAACTACAAAATAAGAGACTTTTAAATTTTCCATTTGGTTGCTTTAGGGAAAAGAAAGAAGACTTTAATTTCATTATTGTTCATAAATAGGAAAGAAAGACTCTAGTTTGGTATAATTAGATTTGCTACATCATAACAACTAAAAAAGTATTTAAAAGTACATTATATTTTTATAAATTTTAACATTTAATTGTTATGGGTGGAGACTGTCAAGTCCTTTGAAGCTTCAAGCTTTATAGCTTGATACTAAGAATAATAAATAAGAAATGTTGAATTATCATCATCTACTGCCTTGTGTTTGATATGACTTGTGAACTCATATCTACTGTCATAATTAACAATTCTTGCAGAACAAAGAAAATTTCTTGTAACAAATTAAAAATCTGTTGTTGATTATATCATGCCCTTTTTTCCTAGTCCTCTGTTCTACTATTACTGTAACTGTGTAACCTAGCTTTGTTTTAATAGAGCACTACCTATTGGTATTCTTCAGGAAGCATCAATATATATTTTAGTGATCGATATATACAGATAATGCAGAACACCAATTCTAAATTATTTAAAAACAGAGGGAGTGGGAAAAATTATTAAAACAACAGATTGCATACCTCACTCAGCAGGTTTCCAATAGAGAGCAACTGACTGACAAAAAAAATAAGAGTATCAACAGAACACTTTTTACCTGGCATTGAATGAAAATCAGGTTTCTAAATTAGAAATTTGCAGGCTAATTCTAATTGAGAAATAATGGAACACAGGCTTGTGTTCAGCTTTTTGGTCCTGATGAGAACTTTAGACTTGGGTCATTACTTGTGGCTGTACTAATTTTAAAAGTGATTCTAAAAACATGAATTACCTTCGTATTATTATTGACCTAGTTTCAAGTGGATTCTATAATGGCAGATTTGTGCTCGTGTCTACTATGTAAAATGTCATATTTATTCCTGAAGTAATCCTGAGTAAGAAAATCATTGCAATAAATTGAGGCATAGCCATAATGCTCATGCTGCTGGGGAGATTCACTTTCGCTTCGTAAAACTGTAGGAATGCACTTTTCTACAACAGGAAAATTAGGCAGAATACACCACAAGTCCTGACAGTTGTATATTCTTCCTTTTGTCTATAACTATATCTAGAAATACTGTCATTTTGACTAATATTTTTACAGGTAACAACGTTTCTTTTTGGTTGACTTTTAAAATATAATTTTGAATATTTTGGGGCTACTTGTGCTTCTAAAAATCATGAAAGTAATATGATACAGCTGTTGAAATTAGATATTTATTTAAAAAAAAAATCAGGTTATGTCAGGTTAGCTACAAAGCTAAACCTAATTATAACTAACTGAATATATATAACATATGTTGTATATATAAATAACTGAAATTATTTAATATGTTAAAGGGCCTTAATGAGATATATATTTAATTTGGTAAAATCCTTAGTTCTCCCTTATTCTTTCTGGTGTTTTCTAGAAGCAAAATACGTATTTATTTTTTTAGGCATCGAAAGAGAATTTGGAGGATTTTTTGTTGTTGTTCAGAAAATCCAATTACTTCTGTTTTAATTTGGGACCAGAGTCTTAAAAGTAACTACTCCATTCACAATAGTAGGCCATCCACAGACAAGTCTACACTAGTCTGAGTTCTTCTACGCAGAAAGGAACAGTTGAATAAAAAAAATTATTTGCAAGCCTTAGTTCAAAATACAATATAACTTCAACAGAGCATTTAAAGGATGAATTCTGTCATGATGGAGAGCTATATAACAGCTCTTCACTTGTCCCATTTTCTGTTCAATAAAGGTGTTGGTATTATTTATTCTTGTAGATGACATTGGCTCCAAACCTCTAAAAAGTGGTTTTTGTGTTGTTTTTTTTTCTTTCTTCCAAGGAGCATTGACTGTGTACTTATGTGTGTGTAAGTGTCAGCATACTTGATAATTTCAATCAATGCCCAGAGTTCTGAAAAGGAAAAAAAAAAAAAAAAAAAAAGGAAAAAAAATGTGTGGGGTCACAAGTCCACTGTGTTACTGAGTTAGTTTTCTCTCTTACGTAAGAGAAATCTCCTCCTCTTCATTTTTCTCTGTGAATTAATGAACTCTCACGTTGTCACATTTAATCATAGTTTCCACAAGCTCGATATCATGCAGTCCACTAAATAAGCCAAACGAGCATCAGTAATGCCTGGATAGTTTGAAACATATTTAGTGGATAAGTAAGAGCCAATAAGATCACACCTTCCTTATCTGAAACCTTGGCACAAGTTAAACAAAGTAACTCTCAGTTCGAATTAGAGATTCACTCATTCAATATGATGTGGCCACATCTACATCATATTATTTAGTATTTAATTTAGTACTAGTGGCCAATTTTCTTAAAGGGGTAAAAACAAAAATCAAACAAATAAAAAAAAAAAAAAGAAAGAAATATGCACGACATAAAATGGGGAAAAGGGAAACTGAATCAACCTCCTTATATTTATTTTTGGAGAAGTACAGAAAAATCTCTGTGCCAACAGCATCATAGTACCAGCCAACTGGATAATATTTGCAAGACTAATTCAGACTACTCTAAAACTTTGAAAGCATTATTTTGTTTTTATGCATGACGAGACCAAAATTTTCATCCTGAGATCCAAATTATATTTCATGTTTTTACCTGGATATTGTAATAATACAGCATTTCAAGGCACAGTATTTCAGGGTTTAGAGTTTGAGTTTTCTAATCTAAACCCCTTATTTTGAGTGTAAATGTAATGTTAAACATTTCAGAAGATTGACACTGAACTTGTGACACTAAACCTAAATATTGAAATCTTGTATTCAACTGTTGTGGTTTAACCCGGCTGGCAGCTAAACACCACACAGCCGTTCGCTCACCCTCCCCCCTCCCTCTCTGGGATGGGGGAGAGAAACGGGAAAGTGAAGCCGGTGAGTTGAGATAAAGACAGTTTATTAAGACAGGAATATAATAATATAAGGAATATAAGGAATATAATAATAACAATAATAATAATAATAGTGATAATGATAATAGTATCAACAATAATAATGTGTAAGAAATAAGTGATGCACAATGCAATTGCTCACCACCCGCTGACCGATGCCCAGCCTATCCCCGAGCAGCCGGCCCCCCACCCCGGCCAGCCACCCCTATATATTGTTTAGCATGACGTCAGATGGTATGGAATACCCCTTTGGCCAGTTTGGGTCAGCTGTCCTGGGTCTGTCCCCTCCCAGCTCCTGCTGCACCCCCAGCCTGCTCGCTGGCAGGACAGAGCGAGAAGCCGAAAAGTCCTTGGCCTGGTGTAAACACTGCTCTGCAACAATTAAAACATCAGCATGTTGTCAGCGCTCTTCTCATCCTAATCCAAAACATAGCACCCTACCAGCTACTATGAGCTACTTAACTCTGTCCTAACTGGAACCAGGACATCAACCTAATCTAGAATGAAGGACTATTATTATGGCTCTTCTGTAGTATGAAAAAAGGAGACTTTCATCCAGAACTTCAAAGTGTTTTGTCTTGCTAATAGCTGTCAACAAGGTCAAAACTTCTGTGTTGGTAGTGGCAAAATTGCTAAAATAAATCCTTGGTTAAAAAGCATGAAGTATTTTTAGCAATATTTCCAATGAAAGAATAAAAGAAAGAAGGTACAATTTTAGAAAATTGAATTGGATGAAAATGTAACAAATGAAAGGTTAAAGCTCCCAGGGAATTGTAGTAGGTAGTCATTTCTCATGTTAAATGACTTACATCTAAATTTGTGGGAAGGCATATCTGTCTATGTAGATAGTGCTGAATATAAAATAAAAATGGTAAACCCTAACCATTATTTATCCATGCAGAGATTAGTTTATTCTTTCATTCCTGAAATGAACCATGTTTCAAAAATGGAAGTTCCAGAGGAGGAGTTTTTAAGCTGAATCTCCCCAATGACTCTGAAATTGATTTTTTTTTTTCTTTGTCTTACAAATTTTGTCTAAATTTCTCCATTCTTTCATTAAGGATGTGGGTGTGTGTATGATGAGAGGCTGTTTGCATTTTTCATTTGGGTTCAACTCACTCCATACTATACTATACTCACAGGATGACCAGTCAAGTGTTGCAGCTCTAGGGTCTCATTTCTATGGCATGCCCTTACCTTGGAGGCTAGTTGTATAGGTCATGCAAAATGAACCTTGCAGAGCTTTCCTGGGAACAATAAGCGAAGAGAGCAGCATTTGTTAAGCTTGTCCCTAGTGGTAGAGATTTGATGATAAGGAAGCTGTGGTATGCCTCCTCCGCACAGTCCTGCTGCCAGCACATCTGGCAGCGCTGACAGCCTGGCTGTCCCAATGGCCTCCCACTCTCCTGGGCACCCTTGAGCTCTGGCTGTGTCTCAGCTGCTTCACCAGGCGAAGTCCTTGACTCTTGGATTGTAATGCCAAATGGTCCTTTCAGTGGTCACAAATTCCTGTTGCATTTGTTTTCAAGGCTTCTGCTGTCTCTTCAAAGATACACATGGGATAAGTGAAGAACTGTCATTTTGAGTCAGCTATTTCTCAGACAGACTGAGTGTTACAGCCCAAGTAGAGAGACAAAAAGGGAAAAAACAGGCCAAATAGGTCCCAAGATTATATTTATTCAGATGGCAAATATATTTTACTGTTGTTTATCCTGAAAAAAAAAGTGTCCTGATATCATTTTGTAGTATAAAAACAATGAAATCAAATGAGTAATTTTCATGGTTTTGATTCTCTTTATTTCTTAATTAGCTTTATATCCAAACAACTTGTACATAAGCTTTAAGAGTGCAGTTGTGCCTGTCAAGTCCTATTAGTTATGCAACAGATACTACCTTCAGGGCTCACAAAGTATGACTGACCATGCAAGATTTCTGCTGCAAACAATAATTCCAGATGACAGTATTCCCCTGATCTCTGTATATACAGGGGGAATTGCAAGAGCAGAGGTTTTTATCACTGCATGTTATTTATTACATAACAAGATAAAACAAAAATATGTTTTGCTTTCCATCTAACCTGTGGGAGAAACATCTTCTCTGGAGCATTACAGTGTCATATCTCAGGGATACCTTGGAGTGAAAGGACATACTTAAAATGAGTTTCACTTGCAATATTGGAAGCACGAATTCAAAAGCAAGTTTTTATGAGCTCTTATCATAGCTGTTAATTTGTCAAAGCAGACGTGACAGAAAAAGAAGCTCTAGGGCAAACTCAATTTTACTTTTGAGACTTTGCCCGCAAAAGACTTACAATACAAACAACAAGAAGAATAATGCTCTATCATCATTCAATTCAGAGAAGTCAAAGCTCTTGACTTGTTAACTGTCACTTGTATCTCAGATGAAGAGATATGGCCACTTGAGCTCCAGAGGTATGACGAAGTGACTCGTAAATACTGGTACTGCAAATACATCAACAGAGGAATTTCAGAGGACAGCAGCAACTGAATAATTAAAATGTTTGAAGGAGCTGTGTCCATGACTAAATAAAGAGGTCTAAGATACTAGATACATGTAGCCCAGCCAAACTGGCACTTAATAACCATGAGGGTTATAAACTGAAAATATTTGGAGACTGAGAGGACACTGTTAAGTATGGGACTCTGGGAGCAGAATTTTGACTAATGGTTTGTTTTTAAACAAGGGAAAGCTTATGCTGATGTCAAAAGAAAAATTCACAAAGAATACTATCTATGACGTTCAACAAAGTAGTAGAAATTCAAATGTCTATATTATTTCAGATTATATTTACCAAAGCATGAGAGATCATACTGATGGTAGCAGGCTTGGCCTGGCAGAGCAAAGAATGTGCAATTTTATAAACTCATATCTTTCTCTCTTTTGAAGCAAAACAGCAAAAGAACATTAGCAGACTGCTTTGCCTTATGGCAGTTAGTAACTGGAATCATAAGTCACCAGATGATACTTTCTATCCTTTTCAGCACCTCTTACCAATCCAGATACTCAAGCGTATACCAAAGGTCTATTTAAATTTCAACTAAAACAAAACAAAGAAATGAAAAATAGTAGATAAAAATGCTGTCATACTGCTTATATTAGCAGTACTAGCAACATAGATTTACCTACCATAAACACTATAAAATTTATGTTAAAAGAATATAAAGAAAGAATACGTGCATATGTGCTTTCCTGCTTCAAAATTCCAATTAAATCTGACCTTAAATTGCTGGGTGACTATTAAATACGATATTTCATTTGGTATGTGACATTAATTAACAACCTTAAATACAAGTGTTTAAGCAAACCTAGACAGTGTGACACCGCTAAAGTAAGATCTAAAGGCAAAAGTTTTAACAATACTTTTGAAAACTGAAAACAGTTTTAAATCCAATTTACAAAGCTAACTTAAGGACTCTTACATCACATATTGTATACTGCATAGCTTATAAAGTTTTTGACCACTAGGAAGTACGATCAAAATACAGATTAGGAGGTATGGCACAAGACATCATTACATGGTTCATGTGATCAATAGCTAATCTCTAAGGCAAAATCCACTGAGAATATCAGAACAACACTTTCCTTACTGCCATGCAATCTGCCTGGAGGCAGAAAGTAAATTAAAGTTCAGCTGCTGAAAAAAGGAAAAAATAGTTATATATTGTTAATATATCAATATATTATTGACAATATCAATCTTATATTATCAATAATAGTATATATCATTAACTATTTATAAATTAGTTTAAAACAGAATAAGCCTAAGAATACCTACCAAACTGTTGAAAAACCCTTTAGTTTGGATAAAAGCTGCTTTCCACAACTTGAAGGAAGAGAGCAGACCAAGTTCTTTAGAGATCATTGCCAGCTTTTGTCTTAAATAGATTTAGTCTCAGCTTTATCCTACTGGCTGATGAGATAAACCACCTGGACATGTTTTTTTTCTTAAACTGCTTTCTTTTCGGGGAGTTAGGAATGACTGCAGTTTAATCCTGGCTGTTTATGGGTGCTTTTAAGGGCTACTAACTATTTTTGTCAAAATCAATTAATTAACTTAATATTTAAAAATATGTTTATACTTTTGTTAAGCAGCAGTGCTGTTCATCAGGAGACCTATTTTTTTCTGGTACATGATTTTTTCTGGCCATATTACAAAGGCTTCTCATTCTTTGTTTCACTGCTTCCATGAGATGTAGAATGTTTTTGGTGTAATGAGTAAATCAGCTACTACCATCTAGTATATGTTGGGCTTGTCAAAAGTAGACAGATTGAAACCTTTTCCTTATTGAAATTAATGGCAAATCTCTGACTGACATTTGTATAGGTAAAATTTAAGTATATATTTGAAGAGTAACAGTAAATCAAGACCTTTAAATAGGAATATTTCACAGATACATATGTGGATACATTGAGTTGAACCTCATTATGTGGGTCTCTCTTGTTATGAAATAGGCCAATTTTGTTTTCCTTGTGCTGTAGTTCTGGTATGTTATGTATGGGGGATGTTGTCATCATCTCAGACCTTCTTTTATTTCTAAACTTATACTAGTATTTTGCATGGGTGCTTTTTATTAGATTTATTAGTCTTGCAATGAAAAATGCATAATTTTAAAAGCTTTTGATAAGTGTTGATGTTTATGTATGCTATTTTAGTTTGTATTGATGATTTGTAAATATTATATAAATCCTAAAACTGTAGAAAGCATATATATTTAATGATTTTGGTGTTTAAACTTAACTTCATATTTGATTTTATTTCGTAGGAATTTGCTGCACTGACAAAAGAATTAAACACATGTAGGGAACAGCTGCTTGAAAAGGAGGAGGAGATTTCAGAACTGAAAGCTGAAAGAAACAACACAAGAGTAAGTATACAGCAGACTTTTTCTTGACATCATGTATGTGTAAAGCAGGAGGAATATACTTATATATAAATTTAGATCATCATTTGTGTAAAAAAGAAGATAAAATTCCTTGCCTTCCTTGCAAATGTCTTTCAATTAGTACGAGATTTATCAGAATCTCAGTAATAGTATATGTCTACAATACTACAGTTCTGCAGGAAATGACTGTGTGTTTTAGCAAGATATATTAATAACAGACTAAACAACAAACACATTTTGTGTATAATGAGGTAAGTACATTCAGTTTTAATGTTTTCTGTAACAAGGGACTCACAAAGCTTTCCAAGCCACTTGCCCTGCAAAAGTAGCCTGCATGCACCCTCATCTCTTATCAAGGCAAAATACAGAGGTATGGCAGACCCAGCTTTCCCTTGTGCCTTGGATTTGATCTGAATAAGGATGAGGTGAAGGCTGCCATGTGTATCACAGTGAGAAATGCTGTTTAGCGTACATGCAGCCATTGTGATCCTTGAAGTAAATGTCATTTTCCATACAGCTGAGAGAGGACAAGATTTCACCTTTAAATTTGCTATATTCTACTTCAATCAAAAGCTGTTATTCTGTCTGTAATCAAGAATCCATGATAATGCCTCCTGGTGTCTACAAGATGATACAAATGTAAAAGTGTGTAAAATGGCTTGAGAAAAGAGATGGCCAGATCAGGCAGGAGTCATATTGGAAATAAGCATACGGAATAGATCTCAGAGGCTGAACACCAAAGATGTTTTCTCACATGCATATTCCATTCTTCTATGTTCTGGGTAACTGTTCTTGCTTTCATCCTCTCACTAAACTAATAGCACTTTGGCATTGCAGATAACATATTTCCTTGGTTAACTGATTTGCATTCTGAAGGATAACTAACTAAGTGCTTGACAAAAGAACTGAGAGAGGGTCTTTCTCACTGCTTCTTACTGCCCAGATGTAGCACCACAGTGCTATAGACTTCAGAAATCCAAAGGTGGACAGGTGATACAGATTTCTACAAAGAGGCAAAGCTGCTTCATCTACCAGCTCAGAGGAGCAAGAAGAGATGATCACTTTCAAGTGCAAAAGTCTTAGATGTGGTGAGATTGGAAAATGTGATGGGAAACATAGATAAAGCCTACTTTTTCTCCCATGGTTTTTGTACAATCTAACAGTCCAAAGTAGCTCCCACAAAAAACAGAATTAATGAATAGAGAAAAACATAGGAATTGTAGTGCATTCTTTAGGTTTAGCAAGCCGTCTCAACTACAAATCTGAAGTATTTCTAAAGCTGCTTAAATTATCATTAACTGCTACATGTATCACCTGTTTTTAGTGTTTGGAAGAAAACTAGGAAAGTCAATTTAGAAAACCATTTATATAGAATAAACAATAATTTGTGTTAATTTCTAGCACAAACTAGAAAAATAACCAAATTTGCAATGTTATCTTCTCAGATGCCATATGTTCTTCATAAGAATGTAGACAAAACTGCCTAGCACAAAGCCTTTTCCATTTCTCTGCAAAGCCAATTGAACCCCGAGTATGGTATATTAAAAATGCAGTGTACCAATACCTATTGTGTGTCTGATATAATAAGCAGCTCAGAGTAGGAAAAAAAAAAAAAAAAAAAAAGAAAGCCCAGTGGTCAGTGTCACATACCAAACTGTGAGAGAAAAGGAAACTGAGTCAGCTACAAGTCAGACTGTGCTCTGTCATAGCACTTCCTTTGCAAACCAAGAAACTTATATATTGTCCTATCTTATGCTTCTTATTCTATGTAAAGTACAAGGTAAGAGATTTTCTATGAGAACTTAATACTAATTAATGAGAGTTACACAGTGTGATGATCTTGCCAGAAGTCCTTACAGTTTAAATTAATAAACTCTACTGTTTTTCCTTGAGAATAAGGACAAATCTAGGCATTGGAGATGAAAAGATTTAGTATACAAAAATATATAGGAAATGCAGAAAATGCATTTAAATGCATTTTGTAAACAAGAGGGGAAGATATAGACAAAGTATTAATGGAGAAGGAGAGAGAAAAAAGTCAGAGATGATGCCTTAGCCTGTCCTCCAACATTTTCATTAACAAAATATGACCCTATTGTGTCATGTGTATATATTCTTGCCAGGCTCTCAGCTGACATATACTAAGTTAGTCGCCAGAGTCTGCTGTAATAGTCATGCTGTTTTCTATAGGCTCCCATACACTTTGTTTATAGGAACAGACCAGCATTTTAGGCACAAAGCCTAAAGTCTTCAGAATACAATCATCTCAATGACGTACTAGTGACAAGATTTCAAACATTCATTGACAAATCATTGTCCATAATGAAGCACTTTTATAAGCTGAGATTTATGCTGTTATTAATGCAAAACAGCAATAATAAGCTGTCAGAAAAAGCTGTTCCATTTTTTCCCATTCTTAAAATAAAGATTCTTATTAAAGTAATAATATTTAGAAGACTTTTGGAATGAAAAAATGTCTTTTCTAATAGCTAAAGTGAGTCCAGCTAATGCTTCTTTCTATCCACCCCACTACTGTTCACATCTAACCCAGCTTTAGCTCAGCTATGCTAGTAAGGTTTACCTGCCCCCAAGGACACATAGCAGCACTACCCAGTACAACCACTTTTTTCCCAGGTATCACTTTCTTTATTCTTAAATAAAGAAGCTCAGTTCTAGATGCTCACGTTCCTGTTTTGAAACTTTTTAATCCAACCTTTTACCTCCCTGTAGTATCAGTGTAAAGATACTGTTTGAAGCACCTATGGGAGATCAACAAGAAGAAATTAAAATGGCAAGTCTGTCAGGTTCTGAGTACACACTCCCAGCCACTTCTTGCCTTCTAGTTCCCTTTTACACTTCCATTTAAGCTTTGCTAATAGCTTTTTTGTTTTTGTTTTTGTTTTTTTGTTTTTTTTACTTTATTCTAGACCCACATCCATGTGTTTATTTCATGGTAGCAGCCTCATACAGTTTTTGCCAGTCTCCACAAAAAAAGCTTCAAGACCTGATTTGCCATTTTATGACAAGCTGCAGTGTCAGACCTTGACAGTGAAATGCATTAGAGAGAGAACACACTGGCATAACATTCTTTGGGACCCATAAATTCTAGGTCTCAGCCAAAAGACCATAGTTTAAATCTTACCCCAGTCTTTAGCTGAGTTCCTACTCAAGCCTTTGAACAATATTCTTAAACAAAGCTCCCTAGTGATCTTTTGCTTTTTAATATGTATTTTTACTGCCTAAAATAATTAACTTCTCACATATTATGGTCGAAATATTTTTATGTCAACAACTTAGCTGACAACTTAATCTGTCAGTACATAAGGCAAAATAAAAAATGCAAGAGCATATGTATATGTATTGATTGGTGTCGTATTGCTGACAGGAAGACAAACAGTTTCTCTCTAAAAGCATTGCATGTGATTTTGAAAACATATACAAAAATATCTTAATAGAAACTGTTACAGTTATTTCTATTGATATTGTCTAGCTAGCAATCACATAAGACTGATGTCTTTGTGCTTTGGCACAGGCTTATAAAATAAGACTAATTTGGCTATGCTAAATTTAAAGTTGAAATTTATTTTTGTCTCAGTCTGTATTCTTCAAAAGTAGAAAAAGTTTGTAGGATTAACTTTTTAAATCAGAACATGGTTATGAGGAAAATTCGGTTTTGGTTGGGCACCTGAAACAAAAATCTATTAACATACTGATATGGATTAATCTGATTTTTATCTAAAAAAAACACAAATGTATAATTTTTGTATATAGTATAAAATGTTACTCAAACTATTCAGAAATATTGTATTTCAAGTCTTTTTAGAAACAAGAAAAAAGAAACCTATGTTCATGAATGAAATACTAACAAAGGTATTGTTGTTATCTTTCTTTTACTCAATACCTCAGGAGATGAAGCACTTGAAGTAAACACTGGTTTAGGTTCAACTTTATTGTCTCAATTCCTTAATTAATGATTTCTGGAACATCTTCAGTTAGGCACTGCCATCTCATAATAGACATAGATCAGAATTTTGCCCTCCATTATATGATTAAATTGTCCTTGTGTTGTGTTGTAAAACTCTAAGAATATATTTTAAATGAAGGGTTTAAATCCTTTATTTAATCGATTTTCTTAGAGATCCTTTTACTTACATTAGTTTAATAATTGCTGATACTAAAACAGGCGCTGTCTTTTTTAAACAAGATAATGCAAGTTCTTACAGTCTGAAAGCATGAAAAAAAGTATAATTGTTTCCTAAGATTCTGTAAAGGCAAAATCAGGCATTATTTCCCTAATATAAATGATGGTAAAAGTAATTATTTTTTCATCAATATTATGATCTCTCTTCTATGCCCCTACATTTCTTCTTCCAAAATAAGAGCTTGTGTCACAGAAAACAGGGTGACAATAGTTACTTAATAGATAGCAATTCAACACCTGTATTTCCAGACACTGTATAATAACAAGTAGTAGCAACTATTCAAACAAATAGTCATTATATTGCCATTTCTTATTCTCATGAAAGAACCTTTCTTCATTTCTATATTTTGTATCATTATCCTGATTATTACATTTTCTTTCATTCTTTTATTTCACATATGTGCATTTCCATTAGGTTTCAGGTTGCCAGTATCTTATTTACAGAAACAAACGTAGGCCATAAGCTGCGGCTAGGCTGCAACTTTGTTTTTTCCAAGAAAAATTTTTCACCAGCAGTTTACCAGTAAAGCTCTTTGATATCGCCCCAGCTAACCATGGGAGCAAATTGGTTTCCAGCACTATTAAACAATGCTGAGGAAAATGACTGGCTTTAACGGCTGGTTTTAAAGATAATCTGCAACCCCATATCTGCTTTTTTTACTTTTCTTTGCTTGCACAAGAGTTGGAGTGTCACCAAACAATGAGCATTCTAAATACAGACTGAAAGGAAATTCAGCGTTGCCTGTACTGATGAGAAACTAGACCTTGACAGAGCATTGGGCTCGTAGTGCATTGCCCCATTCCTGTAAGGGATCCCTTAAACCAAGTGTGTCTCAGTGTAGTAAATCCCTTTTCTTCTATATTGTTATTTTCCCTATCTTCCATTATTTATGCCTCTTCTTTTCTCTCCGTCACCTTCTCCTATTTTATTTTATTTTATATTTAACTTTATTTTTTGCAAAAAAAAAATAATAATAATATAGGCAGGCAAAAACCTATGTACATGTAGCTTGTATTTAAATTTAATTATGCATTTCCATTTTACAATGCTTTATAAGTCATCTGAGAAATACAGTAAACTTTATTCTAGTAGTTATCTCTATTCTTATTTAGTTCTAATTATCATTTTAAATATGCTTCGTTCCTTCAGAAAGTATGCACTAGAGCATTCTTCAGTCTTTATATGATGATTTTTAAATATTCTTTGTGCTCAGGAAGAGTCCAGAGCTCTAGAAACCTCCACCACATTTAGCTAAGGTAAAAGTATCAGTATGTCATCTTGAGGATCCTAAAATTTGCCCAGCATAAGAAAATCAGTTGTCAGATTGTTTCATAATTTACTGTCAAGCTTATGCTTTCCAGCAAGAAAAGCATAGCATTGACTGGATATTATGCGTGGGTGATTCCGTCCCGCTTGCTGCTGTTGATCTTCATCTTTTCTTTTCAAACTGCCTCTCCCTGTGAGTGCCTGACAACTGTAGCAGCTTGACACAGTGCGAGGGAGCAGAAAATGCTCAGCAGCTCATGATCTTTGTTAATGCCAGTGTGTAATTGCAACATACAAAATACAACAATACCTAAAGCTGTATCTAATAATTTATTTGTAATTTAAATTAATTACCAATATTTTTACATTAGTATTTTGATGTGAAATCTTGTTTTGTTCTTCACAAATATATGGGAAGGTAATTATTGAGGAGAGAGAGACAGAGAAACAGAGAAAGTCTTCAACACACCCCCTGCCCTCCCATCCCTACCCATCTCCCCTCCAGCCAGATACTTTGATTTCCTTCAGTCACTTAACTTAAATATTGCTCGGACACACTGTTTTCTTCAATGTCAGTTTTGCGTTTCTATATGTCCCTTTCCCCATCAATGTAGTTACATTTCATAGTTCTGTAACTGTAGTTACATGTGCCATCCCCAGGAAAGTAGGGAAGATCTTTTTTAAATATAAATGTATATACACACTTTATGTACATGTAGTTGAAGCAAAAAATGGATAAAATAGCAGTATCATTTCAGCAGAGGAGGAAGCAAGGATTTGCCATCAGATGCTCAGTCAGATGTTCTAACTCTTGGGTTGGTTGTTCTTCCTTTTCAGCATGGCTTGGAGTAATGCAGCACAGGGAGGTTAGTCATACTCTCTGGTCAGCTAAAGTGGATTTGCTGTAAGCAGTGCTCACAGATTTTGTGGAGAAATAGACTTGACTTCTGTTGAAAAGCAAAAATAATAAATTGCTATCAGCCAGAAAGCTGTGTCAGCATGTCTTCTTGAGCACTCTGAGGGCTGACAGCAAGGAAAATACTGCAGAGGTGGTTTCCAGAAAAATGAACCACTACTAGCTGAGTGGCCAGAGTGAATAAGAACAGTAAGAAAAAGCATGAAATGTTCACAAGTAGTTCAGTAATCTGGCATGAGTGCTTTGACACTTACCTGTGACATCATCTCATCTTTCTATATTAAGGTAAAAAAGGCAACACAATATTTTGCACTTGAAGTTTTATTTAACAACCATGAAATATGTGCAGACATTTATATTTGGATTTGTCACCTCTAAAATGATAATTCTCAGTTAAGGACAAAATTAAGTTTTGTGTATATTAAATGGATGGCTTTGGTTTGATTTAATTTTATGTATTACAAGTTTTTAACATAGTAACTTAGCCTAAAGTTAAATATTTTATCTGCTGCTCTGCAAAGGGCTATGGTGCTGTGCTGTTCATCCCACACGGTAAACTCCTCCACATTCACCCCATAAGAAATTCTGAGGTCCCTGTACCCCCCTGTACCATTCCACTCTCTTCTTAATACGTGGAAATCTTATTTAACTTTATTTTCTTAGTCCCCATCACTTTCATCAGTCTCCATTCTTCCTTCTCTTAAGAAGGTTCCCACCTTTCTTCTGTCCATGCTGACTTCAGGTTCCCTGTCAAGATCGTCTGTTTATCCCAGCTCAAAATGGGATGCTGGATGTACACTACTTTTTCCTTATCACTCCTTTTTCCCGTGTTCCTTATTTTTCTCTGTTCTATAGTTTATGCATAATTCCTTCTGTAATTATTTTTTTTTCCATGTCAAGAATTCTGTGTTGCCATCAATTTTCTTCCCTCTTATACCAGATTTTCTCATTTTTCCTTCTAAAGAAGACTTGAATACAGGCTCTAAGAATTCTCCCTTCTGATCATCTGTCCAGGATGACTTGTTTAGGTTAGTAGGGCATCAAATATGATAAATTTGCTCAGCATGAGGTCAAAAATTAGTTAGCAAGATTATGGAATTCTGCATTGTTTTAATGGGTGTCAGTTTAAGCTGAGGGCAACTGCAGACTTACTGAAGGTATGGCTGTGCTGAAAGTTTAACTGTGGTTCAGTATTTTTCTTTTTTTTTTTTTTTTTCCAGTTTCCCCAGAAATCTTTCTTTGGAGATGTGGGACAGAAAGTAGGCTGTAGAATTAGTAATCAACTACTGACTTTCTTTCCCTTTGTTATCTCCTAGATAACTATTGACTTTCTTTTCTTCAGTTATCTCCTAGATAGCTACCTGGCCTGGAAAAAAAAAAAAAAAAAAGATAATGAATTTAGATTGTATTCAAAAATTCTGTTATGATAGCAGTTAACTGTGCATTTAATTTCTGTTATGAACAGAAAGACTCCATGTTTGGAAACAGTCCTGATCTAATCTAAGTTACAACCTTACTACATCTCCATATCAAGTTCAAGAAGTCTCTGTGATGAAGGGGCCTCTTCAGATCTGCCTGTTACTTTGAACTGCTTCAAGTTATTAAAAATCTGACTAAATCGTTGTTGGGCCTGTAGATGTCAAATGACAATGCTCATCCATCTTCTTACTCATTTGCTTTTGATAAACATGGGCCACCACTTGAATTCAGTAATGGTGAAAAATACCCATCTTTCTTGAATTTCATGGAGCCATTACAATTCTTTGTGTATTAATATTATTCATATATGTATTCACTATTTTTGTGGATAATGCAATTATTGTAAAATTATAAACAGGTGCAAATCCACATACAGGAATCATGCTTGAAGTAAAGATAACATCAAACCTGAATTGTTCCCGGTTTGATAGCTGTATATAACTATTCTAATGTGATTATACTCTGTTTATACTCTTTTGTCTCTATTAGTTCATGTAACAATAAAGGTCATTACATGTCTGAGAATAGCTATAGATGACAGATAAATATAACTCTTTTCTAATAGTAGCTATATTAAGAATAGCATCAAAGGAGCAATAATAAACAATTATCTACGTAACTTTAAAATTTCCAGTTCAGTGGTTTAGGTATAATTGTATGTTGTAACTGCAATACATTTATCAAGTGTTTTGATTCATGAATTTAGCTACCCTGTTACAGCCTTACAGCTAAGCAATTATCTTCTATGTTCAGATAGTAAGAACAGTAGTGTAGAACTAAGAACTAAGAAATAAGAACAGTAGTAGTAAGAACAGAGAGATATGAAAGCCTAGATAAATGGTGAATTTTCTGTACGCCAAGATGTCATTTTAGTATTTCTTTTAAGATACTTAGAGTAATAATGACAAACGATTATCATATGTTTTTACAATATGTCATTTACAGGTTATTCTGCAGGTTATTTACAATAGCCTGAAATACCCTGTTCACGAACCTTTTTGTCTTCCCTCATGTTTGTAATACAACAGACACAATGAACATTTTAGAACACGTTAGCAACGATAAAGACATGTTAGAGTAAATAATCTGAAAAATTTAATGAAATATACATTTTGCTTTTACATACTTGGTTAAGTAACTTCCAATATAATTTGAAGATATTACAGTTAAGGTGAAATAATTATAAACTGCTTTTATATTTTTGCATGATGTTTTAGACTGGTTTTGATTGTTATTTGATAGCTAATGCTTATCAATTACAATGACAAATAATGTAAATGTGTACTTAGTTAAATAGTGACTCTATGCTGATTTGTTTTGTTTACTTTTCAAAGAGTTTTAAATGAAATTATGAGTTGATTTTCTATTTTTCTACTGATCTGATTTCATCTGATTTTGAATCATAAAATGTTGGCAATAATTCCAACAGTCTCTCCCATAATGAGGTGGCCAAGAAAATTGACATTTGGTATCATGCACTTTGTAGTTAGAATTTCCATAGCATTTAAGTGCACAAGAATTAATAACCTTTTATATCAAATCCAATAGCTGTTACTGGAGCATTTGGAGTGCCTTGTCTCAAGACACGAAAGGTCACTGAGGATGACAGTGGTGAAACGGCAAGCACAGTCTCCTTCAGGAGTTTCCAGTGAAGTTGAGGTCCTCAAAGCTCTGAAATCGCTGTTTGAGCACCATAAGGCTTTGGATGAAAAGGTACAGTGTGGAAAGAATATTATCAGATACTCCCTTTAACTTACTATACTGTGCTTTATAATGCTTATTGTGTGTTTCCTTCTTGGTACATCTTGTACTTAAAACATTTTTACATGTTCAAAGAAGTCCTTAAGAAAGTATGACCAATAGCTACTCTGCAATTTGGGTCACTTTAGCTGTCTTTTGTAGTCAGTAATACTGACTTCAAAACAAGTAAATCTGTCCCTTACCAGAAAGACTTCTCCTATTTAGGAATAAAATAAACATGCCATGATGGAATTTATGTCTCTAATATGTTTTCAAGTAAGTTATTGATGAGAAAATGTAGACTTCTCAAACTTTAAAAACACAAACTGAGGCAGAAAAAGACATTTCTAAGTACATAAAAGAGCTTTCCTCTTAAAACTTTTTAGAAGGAAAGCATAAGTTTCAGAGATGTTTACGGCATTTACTGCATAAGCACAGCATTTTCTCTAAGATTAGGGTAGTATAAAATGAGTAGTAGATCCTTCATTGTCAAAGCTAATGGAGGGCTTGCAGAATCAAGATTAAAAATCATTCATGATGTTAACTGCCTACACATATTATTAAAGGGAGTCTTTCCACTGGATTCTGTATGTGTTTTGTATTGGAAAGACTTGTGTGTGAATGAAACTTCATGTAATTCTGAGGTATCACCTTGCGTATTTCTTTACATGAATTACAAAAATCTAATTCAAGTCTAGAAAAAATATACTCAGAAAATGATGCATCTGAATTAGTAAATGCTTCAAAACTGCACATGCAGGGAGGATGTGAAAACCATTGTTCACAAGCAAGGAACCTAGTTCCTTGTAGAGTCTGTCTTGGCTCACTTCTCTGGGCTCAGAACTGCATCTGAGTTGCTACTCTGAGGAGGCTGAGTAAACAGTGGAGTCCTCTTGTGCAGCACAGCATCTGAAACTGTTGACTGCAATGTTGAGTTCTGTTGTATAGAACCAGTTCATTGGCTTCATAGTAATAAAATTAACTTTTTATTTAGAAATATATGAAGAAAGATGACAATATTTAAGGAACTATTATTTAAAAAACAGCTTTATGAAAAGAGTAGCTGTAGTCATATAGTAGCATTTATTCTTCACTGCTAGCTAAAGAGTGAAACAGTGTGGGTTATGAGTCATTCAGGGTTTAAGTGTCAGGTTCAGAGTTAAATTAATTTAAGTATCTTATGCTGACTCCAAAATTATTTTGTTTTTATGTATATCTCTTTAGGTATATGTTCTATTCAGTTATGTATCATGAAAGCATATTGAAAGGAAATTTAGAAAATGGAATATAGTGACTTCTAGCTGCTGTTAGCAATTAGTTTTAATAAGCTTTGGGCCATCATCAAGACTTACAAAATTCTGTATTATTAAGAAAAAATCTTTTGAGGATTTAAAGGGTTTATGGTCTGAGCCTTGATTTTTATCCAACATTTTAGACATTCATAAAACTATAAAGAGTTCTCTTGCTTTGTACTTTCTGACATCATGTTGGAAAAATATGAGAAATAATAAGAAATAAATTTTAAATATATTCTGATTATTCAGCAATTATTTACTTCTTTTATATATATTTTTTGTGAATGTTTAGGTTTTATTTTACTATGCAGTTTATTTTATGTATCAATTAGATTAGATACAGACTTAGACTGAAGCTAAATATAATCTTTTGGCCTGTATTCCTAAAAATCTTTTCTTTCTATCTTTATTTTTTTTTAGTTAATATAACAGGTCTGAATCTGTATCCATTTAAAATTTTTGGACTGACACAGGTACACATTTTATGTGTCTACTGGGTCTCTTACTGGGAAGTGGTAACGATAATGATCAGTGTAGAAAAATCAGCCATCTGTAGTGATATTAACATGAGGTTTGTTACAATAGAAAAGAAGTTGTTAAATTGATTGGCCAAAATGACTTCTTTCTATGTGTTATTCACCTGTGCTTTGAACCATTTTTCTTGTGAAATAATGAATCCTATTTTATTATAAAACATTCCAAGATTATTCAAGGAAGCAGTTTAGTAAATGGTATTAGAATAATCTGTTATAAACCTAGTACACATTATTTTCAAGTACAAATCCTGTATAAAATTATGTGTTCATGTTATAGTAATTCTCGCTAAAAGGAATAGATCACAGATGTTTTATATATCATACAGATAAGCGATGTTAGAATGCTACCACATTACACCATTTATTGTTGCAATTAGTGGGATTTTTATTCAAAAATAATGGAAGTGAAAAAGACTGCAGACACCCAAATTGACTAATAAATATTTATGATTATAGTTCCAGTGTTTCATTACCCTAACTGTAATTTCTTTTTCTACATCTAGTTGAAATTTCCATTGCTGAGTCTTTCACCTTTTGCCTCTTGCTCTATCACTGTACATCTCCAAGAAGAAGCTGTCTTTTTCTTCACAGCTTCCTGTTAGCTATCTGTAGACAGCAATAAAGTCTCCCATGAACCTTCCTTTCTTAAGTTTGAAATGACCCAGCCTCTCTTTATATGCCATGTACTCCAGCCCCTGACCAGCTTGATGGGCTTCCACTAAACTCACTCCAGTCCATCAGTGTCTCTCTTGTACTGTAAAGCCCCAAACCAGACACAGTATTCCAGCTGCAGTTTCTAGAGTCCTGAGTAGAGCGATATAAACAAATCCCTCGACCTGTTGACTTCACTTTTGCTGAAGTAACCCCAGGTGCCTCTGGCCTTATTCACAAGGGCATAATCGTTCATCTTGATGGTCACCACAATATATAAATCTTTTCTTCAAAACTGCTTTCTCCACCCCAAACCTGTTATGTTGCTTGAGGTTCTTCCATCCATAGTAATTGGATGACAGTTGGATTTTGTCATTGATCACCAGTTTCTGAGCCTTTCAGTCCAGCCAATTTTCCATCTACTGTATAACTCAGCTTTTTCTCTACAGGGGTAAATGGAAGATCTTGCAAAAAGTCTTAAAACATTCACTGTTCTCCCCTTATCCACGGAGCCAGGCATCTCATCACACAAGGTAGTAAGGCTGGCCAGGTGACATTTGCCTTTTACAAAGTCATGCTGGCTCTTCCCAACCACTGTCTCATCCTTTATTTGCCTGGAAATGGCTTCTAGGAGTATTTGTTCCATAAACATCACAACACTGATCAGTTTGTGTTTTCCAGGATCTTCCCAGGATAGTTATTTCCTTTTGTGATGATGGACACAATTTGTTCTTTTTCCACCCACTGGGAACCTTCCCTAACTGCCATGACCTTTCAAAGATGTTAAAAGCCTCACTATGACAATGAATTAATCAAGTCTGTCAGCACCTTTGCATGCAGCCAGTCTAGCCTCTTTGACTCATGTACGTCCAATTCACTAAAGTGTCCTGTCTTCTTGCATTGTGGGTTGTGCTTTGCTCCCACAGATTTGCTGCTGTGCTTAGGGAGGTCAGTTGGCAGATGTTACTAATAAATAGTGAGGGAAAAAAAAATAAATAAAATGATACAGAATATATTGATGTCATGGGAAATAAAAACTGCCTCATCAGAAAATGCACCCAAAACGGAAGTAGGTTAAGGATAAAGGGTAAAGAAAACTAAGAAAACTGACAGAATTGCATTGAAAACTAATAACTTAGCCATTACAATCTCGAAAAAGCATAGTAAGGTATTTTCATTAAATCCTTACAAAAAACCTCAGAAAGTGTTTACATTCTTCCTAAACGCAAATTTGCTGTCGTATCTTCACTTCCTACACAAAAACACCTTGAAGTGCTGTAACAAGCTTTGTCACAAAACTTGACTAGTGGTGCAAGGATTGCTATGCACACAGTACAACTATAAAAACACGATTATTACTATAATAAAATGCAATGAAAAATATAAAACAGACTCTAAGATGGAAAATAAAACATATCAATTTAGGATTTGTCTTTCCAGGGAGGCCTTTTTAAGTATAAGGAGAACCAGGAATTGAACTTATCTCAGAATGCTTATTGGTTCTCTAGATATTACAGGAAGTCTGGGCTTTACCTTTAGCTTTCATCCAAAAGACAGACCAGCAAAGAGAAACCATGGCCTTGATAGCATTATTCAGAGAGAGCATGGGTATCTTTAACAGTTACTTCACTGTCTGTCAACTCCTTCAGCATCTCTTCATTCCCTATAGAATGAACTTCCCGATAGCAGAGAGCCAGTCCTGTTTGGTTAAACCCGATAGATAAGTCCTGGAGAGCAGAAGGTAGTAAGAGTATGCTGTTATTCTTACCCTATTACCCAATGCCAAAGTCATGGTTGTAGTTTACTTTGTGCAAATTTTCATCTTAGGGCATGGAGGTAATGATAGCGTTCCTTTAGATTTGTCTATTTACTGTTTTATACTTTTACAGTCTATTTACTGTGTTATATGTATCTCAAATAATTCATTGTGTCTTCTTGGCCAAGTGAATTGTCACAGCAAATGAAATTGATACTGCACTAAATGTATTTCTCTATGGGAATTTAATTTGACATAAACTATACATATTTTCAAGCATCTTTATATGTCTAATTATACTAAATTTCTTAGAAAACTGAAAACTAACACAGGCAGTTTTGCTACCAATTCTAGATTTTCTTCATATTTAGAGTTGTCACACATCCTCAGTAAGCAAAAAGACATGGAAAGGGTCACAGCATAGCTGGTCTATTTAATGACATATTTTATATAATTTTTCATTCCAAAGGAATCTAGACTTTTTTTTTTACAGTAACATTACATTCAGTGATTTTTTTATATTTTTTTTTCCGAAGTACAAAGTTATTTTATATGCTGCAAACAATGGGTATTGATAAAAAAAAATAAAAAGGATGAGTTTTAAACAGAGGTTAGGACTGGCTAGGACAGGGATCAGTGTGAAATTCTAACATCACATTTTTAATAGGCTTTGCCACTGCATAAGTCACTTGAAATTTACAGCTGTATTTATAGGGAAGATGATCTGTACGGATATACCAATTCAGTTAATCATCCTTGACCTGCTTAAATGCTTCAGGTCTCAAAGGCTTCTTTTACTGCTGTTAAGTAGCTGATAACTTTCTTTGTTTCATGCAACAAAAAATATATAAATGTAAAACAAAACTATGGAATATCATGGGGTATACATGCATATATCAAACAGTTTATAACGCAGCAAATGAAGAAGAGGTTTGCTAGACATCGTTAGTATGGAATAGAAAATACAAGCTTAGATAAACTTCATGGTTAGACTAGTCATTGTACTTGAGTAGGTCAGGAAGTACATATTCCTTATATGTAGTTCAGGAAGAACAAAAACTAGAAAAAAAATGTTATTTATTCATACTGTTATGTAGCTTAGTTCCCTCCTAATATGTCTGAACTTTTTTTTCTGCATATTTTTTTTCTATTTTGATTTAGAGTTTTAGTTCAACTTTTAAAATGTACATTTGGAAAGAAGAAACATAAGCAACTTCTTCTCCAAGTTCATTTTTATATGATTTGTTAAGACAAAATGTCCAATTGATCTTCACAGAGAAAACAAACTACCAGGTCTTACTGTCTTAGCTAAGATTCAAAAAACACTAGTTCTCTTAAGATTAATTCATGGCAGAAAAGTATACCTGTCTATTGTTGAAAACAAAAACAACCTATTCACGTCAACGTTACCACTATCTTTTTATTCATTAGCAAGTAGCTAAGAGAGCTTTTATTCACTAGAGTGTTCATGAACAAAAGTGATTCAATTCTAGCATGTGCAAGTGTTTTTAAAAGCTCTTTGTGGGCTGCAGATCTGGAGAGAAAGAAGAAAGAATTTGACAGCTAGGAAAAAAGTGGGAAGCAGTTGCTAGGAGACAGAGAAAGATGGGTGATATTTTGCACCGACAGCGGTGCTAACATAACCTTGACTATGTTACATTTCAAGATAACAGGGCTGCATTTAAAAGCCAGTGGAGTACCCGGTCATCTGAGCCCACATCGGATTCACCCAGTAACAAAGAGAGAGCAAGCCTTTTCTTCTGTATCTGTGGCACCATAATAGGAATCTGGCCTTTAAGAGTGCATATTGTACTGTGTTCCAATAGATCAGATGACATCTGGTTAGTCTTACTTTGTGAAGTCTTGTTTAGTAAAACCTTAGCTAGTGCCTAAGAAAACAGGAATACTTTTTGTATGAAATTTAGGTAGTACATTATTTTTGAAGTGATAAACTCAATCACAGTAAGATAATGCTTACTTATATGAACGACATTTACTCGATTACTGTCTTTAAGCTACAGAACAGAGAAAACAATGTCAAATTCTATTAATTCATCTAAAAAAAATGTATCAGATAAACATACTTTGCAGTTGTTCCCGCTCCTTTGTCTCTCAGAAGCAAGTGACACAGAAAAACAGATTTTACTGCATCTATGACAAATTGAGATGGTTCTGTTTGTTTGCTTTAACATAAATTTGAAGAGGGAATCCAATACAAAAATCAGTGCAATACATACTTATATGGCTTTCAGAGACTTTTGCTGTTGTCCCTTATTTAGGTTCAAAGTTTATTAAATATGAACTTTAAAAGGTCAAGAAAACTTTAACACAATTACAAACTGGTAAATATTTCTCAAAGTTTTTTTCACAATATATGTGTATTGAATACACATATTCATATTCATATGTGTATGGTCTTTGTAACCTGTGCTCTTTTCTGGAATGTGAATGACCAAACCTGAAATCTTTATTCAGCTTTTGTGTTCTTCCCCAAGTGTGTTTTGAAATCAGTTGAAGACTGAGAAGTAAATTTGAATTAAGAAATAAAGTAACAATTTCTGGGCAGTAAAGTAGAGCAGATTTCTCCTTCAAATCAGAACACTGATACAGCTTTTTTTTTTCCTTTCTTTCTTTTTTTTTTTTTTCTTTTTCACTAGCATAATGGAAGATTTCCTCAGCTTTAATAACTGCTAAGTATGTGGTTGAACACAAAGAATTAGTTGCAACATTTCCAATGTCACCATGGCAAATGTGAGTCTAAATTAGTTGTTCATTGCTCAGATGAAAAGAAAAAAGAAGACTTCTGTGCCAAGACAGATTTGCTTTCAGATCCTTTATAAAATCTTATATTCAGAGAAAAAATAAGAGCCATCAGACTACAATTTTGGTTAGGTCATTATAAAAAAGACAGCACATTAACTGTGTACATGCAAAGGAGGAATAGGAAGGGAAAGGAAGGCAAGGCAGTACAAGACAAGGCAATTTCCATCTGTAGCTTTGTTTCACGCTGATACTGTTCCATGTTGTTACTGACAAAAGGACAAGAAAGCAAAGCTTGGATTTGAATATAATAGCTTGATATTCAAAAGAATGACATTAATTCTCTACCTATTTTTTCTGAATTGTTATGTAAAAAATGTCTCCTATTTTGTCTTTAAAACAGCTGCCTATTATTTCCAGGTAGAGTTGTTTTTCAGGCTGTAAAATGTCTGTATAAAACCCACTATGATTCAGTTGTACAGAGCTACAGTATTAAAAGTTTTTTTGTGATTCCAGCTCGCTATGGCATTCTGACCTCCTCAGTGATGTGGCCTTGTTGGTTTGCAAATTCTAACAATACTCTAAAAGAATGCAAGTGTTAGACTTTTAAAAACATGCATTCTCGTTTATAAATGAGAATTTATAAATCAACTCACTTGGGCTTGAATATATGCAGGTTTCAGGAAACTAGGAAAAATTAAAGTAAAATTGCCAACTCATTGCATTTAATTTCAGCTAGTAGCAATTACCATCTTGTGAAATTTTCCTCAATCGTCTTGTCCCTCAGCAGAACTTACAGCCAAGAGGACTGAAGCCAGAAAGAAGACTCATTTCTCTATGCATTTTTTACATGTGGGCTGAGATTTCCATTAAGAAATTATATTCTGCCAGCTCCCACTGTTTTCAAAGAGGTTCAAATCAGACTTTGTGAGACAGGACTACACCCCTCACTGGTAGGACATGGACTTTATTTGTGTAGAGCTAGTGAAAGACAGAAATGGTGCTGGGAAGAGAAGAAGGATACAGAAGGAGATTTTAGGATCTGCAGAGGAATCAGAGGAAACTCTGGGAAGATAGAGAGCACAGGAGAAAAAGAGAGAGAGAAAAGAGTTCCACGAAGATCATCAGAGGGCTGGAGCACCTCTTCTGTGAAGACAAGCTGAGAGAGGTGGGGTTGCTGAGCCTAGAGAATCATAGCATCATAGAATCACTTAGGTTGGAAAAGACCTCTAAGATCATCAAGTCCAACCATTAACCTAGCACTGCCAAGTCTATCACTAAACCATATCCCTATGTGCCACACCTGCAGGTCCTTTGAATACCTCCAGGGATAGTGACTCAACTGCTTTCCTGGGCAGCCTGATCTAATGCCTCACAACCCTTCCAGTGAAAAAATGTTTCCTAATATCCAACCTAAACCTCCCCTGGTGCAACAAACCTCCCATGGTGCAACAAAATAGAAGGCTCCAGGAAGACCTTATAGCAGCCTTCCAGTAAAGAAAAGATGGGGAAGGACTCTTTGTCATTGAGTGTACTGATAGGACAAGGAGTAATGGTTTTAAGCTAAAAGAGCTTAAAAGGGCTTAACATTAGATATACAAAAGAAATTCTTTACTGTGTGGGTGGTGAGGCACTGGAACAGTTTGCCCAGAGAAGCTGTGGATGCCCCATCCCTGGAAGTGTTCAAGACCAGGTTAGATGAGGCTTTGAGCAACCTGGTCTAGTGGGAGGTGTCCTTGCCCTTGGCAGGGGGGTTGGAACTAGGTGGTCTTTAAACGTCCCTTCCAACCCAAGCCATTCTCTGATTCTATGTTAGTTCCAGGTGGTGGACTCATGTTGCCTTGGACTTTTGTCCATCTGGATAGGGAAACAGGTCATCAAGCTGCCATTGGAAGGTGTGAGAACTGTAGAAATAATGCTGGTTTTTGAGCAGAGTTATGATTTAAAAACTAAAAAAAAAAAAAAAAAAGGAAAGTCAAATGAAGTAAGAACTTTTTCAGCTATTTAAACAATAACAGATTTTCAACTATAGTCTGAATGCATTATACTTTTGGTGTGAAGTATTTTTATGAAAGATATAATTGCATGGAAATTATGAAGAAATTCATCTGCCTCACAGATGAAAGGCATCCTGAACTGCCACTTCAGGATGACTTAAACTTCATTTGGTTAGTTGAACAGGCACAGTCAGTTACTGCAGCTCAGCTGTTGATTATATATTCAAACCCTACATGAAATGCCCATTTAAGCTACAACATGTATCTCTGGGATCATTAACAGACCTTTTTTTTTTTTTGGCTTATAGGAAAAGAGTTATTGGCTAAAGGAAAAGAGTTCTTTTTAATATTGGGGGCATCTTAATATTTCTTATATCTTAAGCCTCTTCAGCTCACTTTTCTTTTGTTTCTTTGAGCACCTGTCATTCATGCTTTCTGCTGTCTTAAAGCTAACAACATAGTTTAGTATATAGTAAAACTATAGTTACCTGAGAGTATTCAAATAATTTATTAGACTACATAATTTTACATAAATAAAGTTGAAGTATGTAAGGAGGACCAAAACCTCAAAGTACTGCATAAGCAAATATTTTTGCATTTGTCAGAAAGGCTGAATAGTTTTATTTTTTAGTGTTTGTTTCCTGAATATGTATTTGATCTTGAGATTTTAACAGTTTTAAAATTGAGGTAGAACAAAAATACTGTACATTCTATGTTGTAGGTTTGCTAACAAGCAATTTTCATCTACTGAAATGTAAACCATTCTTGTGATTTAGTGGGTCTTCTGGCAATATTTGGCTTTCACTATCAGTAGTAAAGGAAAATAAAGTATGCAAAGAAAAGAAATGGCATTTCTTAGACTGGGAGTTATCACTGGAAAAATTATGAAAGCTTTGGGACATAAACATCCTTTTTGGGGGTCTCCCATATTTGTCAAGAGTCTGGGAACAATTGTACATACATGAAAATGTACAATGTCTCATTGTACCTGAATGATTAATTTTTGCTTTGCTTTGTTTTGCAGCTGAATCTACTGATCTGATAGAATATATTAGCTTTCTCTACAAACACCACTAACAGCCTTAAATGTCCTTAGATCATAAGCTGGAACTAACACAGTGCAGTGAGAATGGGAGTTGAAATATATGCTGAATATATGCTGAATTTTGGCAAGTCATTTAAGGTGAGGTGCTTAATGAAGTTGTGTAAGTTAGGAGAAGAGCTGCCATAAGATCCTGGTCAGAAGAGGGAAAGTCACCAACATACAGCACTGAAGCTCACTTTAGGTCAGCTATGCCTTTTGATCATATTGGGAGCCTGGTGCCCACACTGCTAGCTTAGGTTACCTGTAGTTACATGAGCTGATGCTGAACCAGGGTGCTCAAACAACAGTAATGTCTTCAGAGGTATTGAATTGTTATTGTTGTTGCTGCTGTTAGTTATTATTATTAATGGTGTAAATCATAGACATATAACAGGAACATCTCTGAAGCTTGTAGAAGCACAGCACACACTTCTGCTTTTGAGAGTATAACTTGTTTACGATTTTTTGTAAAACCCAAACAAACTGCAAGATGATATGAAAAATCTTTAATGTGTGTACCTGAAGGCAATGCTGCAAGTTATTTTTTCAATGAATTCATTGCATTCAATTAATATGAGCAGATTATCTACCGTGGAGTGGACTTAACACATTTGCCAATGTTTTTTTCCTTGCCCTTTGTAAAAGATGCTTGTGAATAACATTTTATTTTTATGCATAATGTGGTCTTAGAATATTTGCAATTGATGTATATTCCATCAGATTATAGGCAAACTGTGGAACAGCAGTACAGTATTTAAAGTTTGACACCTAGTTTTGTGGGTTAGTCTTTCTATAGTTAGGTTTCAACGTTTACTACAGAGTATGTCTTATGAAAGGATGCAACACACATACCTACAGACTGGCAGGGCATACTGTAGTGCATATGGCAGGTTATATTAACTTTAAAGACTGATAGAGATTACGTTACTGCACATATTTTGATTTTTCTTCTAGGTAAGGGAGCGACTGAGGGTTTCTTTAGAAAGAGTCTCTGCACTGGAAGAAGAACTAGCTGCTGCTAACCAGGAGGTAACATAAAACACTTTCTCCCCTTTTGAGGTTCAATTTCTGTAATATTCTGTCCTGTGTGTTCCCAGTCACTTTTTTTAAGCCTCTCAGGGAAAAAAAAAATAAAATTAAATTAAAAAAAAAAAAAGATAAATTACATTCTGAATAAACTGCTCAGCAAGGCTTGTTTAAGGTGCTTTTCAGATTAATACAACCTTTTGTTCCCTAATTTATTTTGTTCTTCTGTGGTGAGCAAACCGCAACTCAGGAACTAGTGACAGGCCCTGAAATTTTTTATTGGACATGAAAAAAGAGTGAAACAGCTAATCTGTCAGATACTATAAGAAATGTAATAACTTGAATTTCTATTATACTATAAAATTAAGTAAAGCATACATATACATGATATATATATTAACATTGACATTTTAAAACTAAGTGGAGGAAAAAACGTTATGATTGATGTCAAAATTTAGGTTTGTCTACCCTTTTAAGTGCAGTATTTCACGGTGAACTGTGGTGCCATATTACTTCTGTGAATTTAGACGAGATTTTTCACCTGTAAATTAACTTGCAGACTGTTACCATAATCTTTTGTTCAGAAGGGTGAACAACAACACCTAATTGTATTATACATGCAAGTGCACACATACATAGAAAGGAATTTTAAACCCTAAGGAGGCAATGCTGAGGCCTGACAATATAAATAATGGAGTTGGCTAGTCACTTTGCTATCCCCATCACATTCTGAATCTCCACCTGACAGGTGCCTTTCACACTGTTTAACGTAAGTTAGACAAGCAAGAGAATTGGATGAAAGCTACTCAGCCTTAAGACAGAAACTGAGAACAACTGCAGGCAAAGTTAAACTACTACCAAATTATTCAAGGAAAATGGAATACCATTCAGTTCAGAATAATGTATGATAACATAAAATAGTACTCAAATAGTTTTTTGTTTTGTTTTTTTTTTCTTCCCCTATATTAAGCTAGGAAAAGTTACTTTCTTAAAGTAACTTCTAAAAAACAGGATCTGCAATTTATTAGTGTTTCTTTTTTATAAACTGTGAACCAGATATTATGAATCACACCTTTTCTTTGAACAGATAAAGTGCAGTTACTTTAACTGTAAGATAAAATCCCTCTTTTGCTGTTCCATTTCAGAAAGTTCAGAATACTTGGGTTCATATGACTTACATATACTCAACTAATGTGTTATTTGTACTAGCGCTTGTTAAATAGGAAACAGTCCTTTTGGACAGTCAAGCCAATTGAGATGCATCCCATTCCTCAGATCCCTTCCATTCATGACCCAAATAAATCCAAGTTCACTTCACTGGGCATGGGACCAGGTCTTTAGAGCATTGCCTTATTATTTGGAGATTGAAAGAAAATTAGTTAAACGTGTACAATGAAATGAGTTTGAAATAGTATTTTCATAGCCTTTCTTTCCCCAAATCCATAGAAATAATATAAAGTCTTTGTGTCTGCATGATACTAAAAGCATTTAGATGGACATTTAATCAGCAAAGCATGACATGACACAATCAGAATACTGGTATCCCCGTTTCCACTTCAAAAAATTAGTTATTTAAATGAGCCAAAATTAATTAGACAATCACAATATGTAAGTCTGTTTTTATACTAGCTTCCACAGTGAATGCACAGACAATAAAGGGCTTTAAAAATTTATCATACTATATATGAAAATAAATGGGCCAAGTTTCCAAGGGAATTGAACATATGCTTTTCAGTAATTTCCATATTCCTGTCACTCAGTGTCTGTTCTCCCATGAGAATATGTATTTACTTTCACATCCATTTTCTTATACTAAGAGTGTACTACATATTCAGAACTATATCCAAACATAAAATGATGACAGTAAATTTGCCCCCTGATTAGATGAGGATATGATTAAGTATACAATGAATATCAGATTCAGGGATAAAAAATAGTAGAAATCTATCTGTTACGGTAGCACCTTTCTCTGAAATGCCTAGCTTGTGACTGTGGCTCTGATGCATGGCAATGATGAGAAACAGCAGACATTTCATATACATGTCAATATAAGATGAGTACTTGTATTGGAAATAGCCTTATATAAAAAGTGGCAGGAGGGGGACAGAGGGAGAGACTGTAGCTTTTCATCTGCAGATAGTAATCTCTCATTTAACAGTCTTTTTAGCTTATTATATGCATACCAAAGGGTGTGAAGACATCTGGAACTCTGGCAAAGCTGATTTCAGCTGTAGTTCCCAACACCATCTTAAAAAGCACTTCATATTGAAAGGGAATTGTTAAACTCAGTGACTTGAAATTGCAGGGGCAATTGAGATGGACAGTTGGACCCATTGGGTGAACTTAGGCTGTGAAGGTAACGTTTATATGTAATCACATAATGGTAATAGAGAAGGACCTTGGTCTACAGTTCCAATACTTACTATTGATATGGCATAAGTCACTGTTGTTGGTTTGGTTGAACTTTTCAAAAGCAAGAATGTACACCAAACAGTTCATTGCTAGTTTGATTCTGTGAAGGTAATAGTTTCTATTAAAAAGTGAATATAAGTTTATCTTCTTTTCAAATAAATGCTATACAGAAATTATTTTGATTGCATGTAATATTTTTAAAATGTTAGCAATTTGTGATATTGTAAATAGTAAATTCTCTCTACAAATTAATGTATAAGGATTTCATCAAGTCATTAAGGGAACCCTTATGTTTGTTGCGGAGGAAGAGTTACACAATTCAGTTACTTTAACTATCTTACTGTATATGAAATCTTGGTTTTAAATTGTATCAAGATGGTGTACAGGATACTTAAGCTGTACATCATAATCTCTTTAAAATGTATTTACAAGTAAGCTATTCAGTATTTTACAGAGCACAGGATTCAGCTCAGAATTAGGACTCTTTAACTTGGGTATCTACACATGAACTGGATGTCAAAAATTTGACCGTAGTCTGTGTTGCTCTAGGAAATCTGGTCTGCCAGATAAACTATCTGCCAGGGCTGCCAGATGCGACACAAAATGGGCAGAAGAGCTGCATCTGTCTGGAGCCAGAGATGGGGAAGGAAAATCCCTCTCCACTACGATGAAACTAAGTGTCTGTGTTAGGCAACTAACTCATAACAAGCTCAGATGCAGACACTTAAGGCATAGGCAGCTAAATTTGTGTGTCTTAGACAAACAGTGGGAGCTCACTGAAATCAGGTAGTGGAGTTTAAATATGGGAGAGATATAAAACGGACCTCTATTATCCTTAAACACTAGATTTAAAATAATTTAAATGTATGTTTTACTGGGAGGAAAAAAAAAAAGTTATTTGACTATATATTTTATCTTGCTGCAATTAATTTGTGAGTGTAGAAGGGCATATATATATAATATAAAGGCAATCTGGGTCATTGTTGGAGAGTTTTCATGCAGACTGTGGTAAGATAACTCTACGGTAATTGATTCCATTGTACTTACAATATTTGCTTTTTTTTCAGCAATTATCATGTGATATACAATAAATTATCATTTTTATTTCTTTTATCCTTATATTAGAAGCCATTATCTGTTCACAACTGGAAGATGTTGTCCTATTCATTGTGTCTGTTGTAGCTAACAGGAATAGCAGATATTGTTAACAATTTTCAGAAGGATTTACCAACCACTTTTAGTTAAAATTACTGTAAAACAGAGTTACATTTGCTTACCCCTCAGATGTTTTTAAAATGATGCAGTATTTTATCCGGTTCCCCATAACCCATGGTCTCTCCAAATAGTTGTGACTGAAGGTTATAATTTGCAGCTAGCAATTATACAAGCTGCAAGTGATACAGCCAATACCAAAGCTCAATAGAACAATAGTGTCTGTTTATGAACATTTTGAAGGCAGATGCGATGTTTCTTAGTGAGCGTACAAACATTTGCAGATTCCAACAAGGTTCTGTGAACCATGTTCCTCTTTACACACTAATTTGAGAAGAATGAATCTCATTTGCAAGGGATGTGGGATGTGATTTTTCCTTCATGGTTTTGTCATTTATGATCTTCATGGAAATTAACTTCAGTATTTAAATTACTGACAAGATAACCACTTTTGTACCAAAGCTTTTGAGATTCTCTAATTAGTGTTATGAGCATGAGTCTTTTTTAAACGTATGCTAAACTACAGCATGTGCATACACACTGAGATATTTTATTAGCCCTATATATCATCAGGAACTCAAGCTCTAGTGGCTTCTGAAGGGCATGGAATGTAGATGGAATATAGACAGGTGATAGCATGGCCCACACTGATGTTTTAAATCCATTTCTGCTCCAATGTAAAGTTGTAAATGACAACAGTTTTGATTTCCACTAAGAGATTTCACTGTTTCCCAGAACTCTCAACAGTTTCCCCAAAAAATAAACTTTAAAGCTTTTTTCCCAAAGCTTGTATGTAAAATTAAGTTTTATATGTGGTTTATAGTATAGTGGGACTAAGTCATGTTGTCATGTTTTTAAAGTACGGCACTTTGCATACAAATTTTCTCCTGCCCTTCTCAAACATTTATACAGCCCTTGTATAATCTTTCTGTGCTGTTAAGATTTGTGTGATAAGTGGCTTTCCAAAACCCTTGTTTGTTTCTGTTAAATACACTGGTGGTTTGGTTTTTTTTGTTTTTTTTTTTTCATTTTTCCTCATTAGTAGAAAATGTACCATGGAAAATACAGCATTAATTACATTTATTATCTCAAGGATATACTTTTGGAACTGAGAAAACACTGGGACTGTGTAGAATATGAAATCAGAGAAATTACTGGTTTGAGGTTCTGTATCACTGTTCCACCATACACTTTTCTTCAGCATTTGTTGAAAAAGCCAGTGCTGGTTGAAAATGCCAAAGATGATACTGCTTCTGTCAATTGACACATAGATTATATTTAAAACACTCAGGCTGCCTTTTAAAACCTCATTGTTACAATTTCCTCTCGCTTCTACAGAATTTTGCTCAACAATTTCAGGATAAATTTAACTCTGGGAGCTATCAGAGAGTCTGCAGGAGATTTGGCCCATGATACTGTAACTGCATACATTCTCTTAGTTATGCAGTGTGTTTCTTCCTAACTGACAGTGCATTAGTTTATTCATCATGGTACCCTAATGTTGTTGTGTTGTTTTTTTTTCCTATAGCATACATGAAAGCATCCATAAATTATTTATATCACTGAAGAGAAAGGGTGATTTGTGATTTATGAATCTTTATATTCTATATCAGAAGCACCAGAAAATACAGTCACTTATTCACGAAAGAACTTTCAAATACCATGTTAATTGCCTAGCTTTTGCTATGTAGTACAAGTCAAGAAACAAGCACAAAATGCAGATGCATTCAAGAGTTATGGATGGTTTTGACTCTGACATTGAGGAATGCTGCAGATGTTATTGTTCTGTCATTAATGCTACTGAAATATTCTTTAGTATTTGTGATATATATATAAATTCAGCTAACTATGGTGTGTTCTTTTTACCAAAAGCTACATGTGAAAGCATGTTTTTAAATCCCTAGCTCTTAGAGAGTTTCAGCTCCTATTAGCCTGAGGTAATTTGTGGTACAGGAGTTTCTTGGTGGCCTTAGCCTTTGTATGGGAATACAAAGAGATTTTTGGAGTAGAAATGTTATTAAAACAACACTTTGCTGAGAAAAATAAGATTTGCATTTCTTGACTATCTAATATACCCAACATTTCCTCAATCCAAAATTCAGAAATTGATGGATTTAAAATCTCTGGATGAAATAGGGTGAAATTCGGTGAGTTTTTTTCTGGGAGAAAAAAAAAAAAAAACACTAGGCTAGATGGTTTATATCTATTTTTGGTGACTTAAAGTATGTTTTCTGGTGAAAAGTCTGAAATAATCTTCATATAGATTTCACCACATTTTCTTAGAATAGTAAAAGTGAAAATTATTGCTTTGTAAACCCTCTCCTACGTGCTAATATTATTATTTTTATTTTTTTTTAAGCTATAACTTTACGCAGGTCTAACTCTCAATAAACCTATTTGTAGTCTGAATCTTATTTTTAAATGTCTGTGTTACTGCGCCAAATTATACCTTTTCTGCAAAGTTGCACATAATAAAAATATTTTGTTTTGAAATGTAATCTTTACGTCCTACATGTAATTGCTTTTCATTTTACCTTTAACCTTAACTGCCTAGTTAAATGTTAACTTATTGTTGCCCTTGTTTTAAATGCAGTAATTAAGCAAAACAATGCATTTTTGGCTGCTTCTTATATTCCATGTCCCACAGTATTAATTTAGATTTCTATACAATTAGGATGTGTGGCATGGCAGCTGAAGAGGCTGAAAATTATATCCTTCACTGCCTTATTTTTTTACAAGGTGAAAAAAAAAAAAAAGCGCAAGAAATAATCAGTTAAGTTGCTATAGGTATTCTATTTTATGTCCTCAACTAATTCTAATCTAAGGTATCAGAAGAAAAAAACTCCAAATTCTTTGTGGATATTGAGGGCAGGAAGTCTGATCTTTGCATTTCTATCATCATAAGCATTTTTCACTAAAGTCTGAGCAGCATAGGTCTAAACTCCAATGCATTTTCCAGACAGTCACTTAAGAACATTAATTTCTATGGACATGTTTGAGACAAACATCACTATTGCACTTGCAAAAGTTGCTTCTTCATATTACATAAATAATACTTTCCATTGAGAAAAGTTTTCTAAACAATTCTAAGTACAAAATTGAAAGATATTCTACAGTGACAGTAGATAATGATTTTGTGCATATTTTAGACTTATTTATGAGTAGGCCACTGCCTACTGTTGACAACCCAGCAAAATATGTTAAATATAACTTCAGTAACTGCAGTCTTTGCTGAAATGATTTTGGAGAGCAGGATTGTGTAGCTGTCCAAATGTCGTAGGGCATTTTCAACAAAGATCATGAAATGCTGTATTCTCTTACACCTCTGTTTAGTGTGTAACGACCTGTAGCAAATTCTAAAATACTGATGTCAGTGTTCAAATTATGCATGGATTTTTCATCTAATTTGACTGCCTTCTATGTATTCTTCAGAAGAAACAACTTTGTAGGAAAGACTGATTAGCAGAAAAGAGAGCATGAAGTGTTCTCTTTACATATGAATGGATTAATCTGCTTCAGGATGTTATTGCTGTTAATGAAGGAGTCAGATTCTTCAACAGAAATTATAAGCATCTCCACTGCAATATTGATGTTTTAAAGACCATGGTTCACAGCTAATACTTCATTTTATGTGCCTATGAAACTTTGTAATAGGTTTTGTTATATAAAGAATTGTGACTAGACTGAATCCCAGTGTCAGAGGTTAATCACCAAATAGAGTTCAGTTTCACTATCACCCACAAAACAGCTTGAGATCTGTTGCACCTCTCGTTTTACTGCTACGAGATTCCTGTCAGTATCAATAAGCATATACACTTTATTTTTAAATTGTTATAAGCTGTAAATTGTACTTTCTGAAGAAAATAATAAATTTTTTGTAAGATAATGCTTAACGGAACATGACAAAAGGCAAAAAGCTATGGAAAACTGTGATTTGCTAATTCCTCTTTCTTTGCTGTTCCCTCAAACCTGCTGTGCAGCTGTGAAGCAATTGTTTAAATATACATTAAAAGAGCAGAAAGCTAGATGTTTGAAATCTATTTTGCAAATCTCTTCATATCTTCTTTTTTAATCTGACAGAAATATTTGACTTAATGAAACCTTGGTCCCCCCTGATTAGAGACACTGATGGTTTAGTGCTTTGGTTTTATCTCTGAATAAATGATGACTGGAGAGCAAAAAATCCCATTTTCCTCCAAATCTTTTCTCCAAACTCCTTGAAAGTTAGCTTTTTCATCAAAATGAGCATAAACCTAATCCTATATATATATATGTATATATATATATAGGATTAGGTTTATGCTCATTTATATATATATATATAGTTCCTTATGTGTGTATTTTTAGAAGTGTTTCTAGGGTGTTCTAATTCATTCTGAAAACAAGTTAGCTATCCCTACTGTAATGAAAAATGTAATCTTTTTGGTCCATTGTCTGGATACTGTGCATATTCTGGGAAACGAATGCACTAAATTCATTATTGTAGAACAATAACAGGATTTTTTCCTGCAAGAATTTGTGAAGATCCTCTTCCTACCTTGTTGCTCTGGCTACAACTTCCACGTGCTGGATCTCCCGTTTCTCCTTACTCACTTTCTCTGGAGCAGAGGGAGGCTCAGCTTTGCTTTTACTACCTCACACTGACCAAAAAGTTTTTCATGATAAGGACTGTTTCAGTCCTTAATACATGAACTTTTCCATATGCCCTCACTCATCAGGCAGTTCCCCCTCTAGACCTTGAAGTGTTTTCCTACCTGTTACTTCACATTAGAAGAGCATCAAAACTTTTGAATAACAGTTCATTATATAAGTCCTTAAAAATCTTTCAATCTTTCCTGTCACCTTCAATACTGATTACTGTAAAGCAAGTCATGATGAAATTTGATTCTTTTACATCCTTTTTTTTTTTCTTTCAACACTTTGGTCTAAATAATTTGAGAAAAGGAGCTAGGAAATCTGTGAGAAGTATTCGTTCTACATTTATTTTTAGAAGTTACATTCTCATTTTTATGATACCTGTTGCCTAAGTTTTCAGACTTTTGCATTTGGGGTGAAACTCTTCCTATTTGCATAACAAAATTTGTTCTAAACTTAATTCAAGCTTAATTCAAACAAGAGGGCTACAGATTTATTTATTTATTTATTTATTTGTAAATTTAGGAGCGATATATTCCATCTTCACATTTATATTTGAGTGCTTTTACTGCACATTTTTACTATTCATTTTTATTGCATTACTACATTCTCGACAGAGCTCCAGTAAAGGACTAGTGCTCCATTTCATTGTACAAACAATAATAAAACATGCTTCCTGCTCCACAGCATGTTTAGTCTAACTATGTCTTGCAGCACCAGTTCTTTGTACCGCTGTGGAATGGAGGGCATTCCTATAAAGCAAAGGTAGCACAGTGACCTGTGCAATACACATGGCAATCATCACATACTCCTTTTTAGCATCGTAGGAGCTCTGAGAATATCACAAGAGTCAGGCTGATCTGGTGCTTTCTGAATATTCTTGCTCCTGAAAGCACTGAGGTTGTTTTAATCGGGTTTTACTGTTCCTACGGAAGAAAAAGTACGGTGCAATCCAATAGATTTCGTGGGCATGATTATCCATTTCATAAGCATTGGTAGATAAACACAACTAAATTTCATAACTTGATTTTTGACAGCTGATGGCTGTTGCAGTGTCTAGCCAGTTGCACCGTATGCCAGGCAATTGTTGTCCTGGTACACTGCATAAATCCTGGTACGCTGCATGAATCCTAGCAGGCTCACCATCTCATAACTCCATGCTGGGGAGTTAAATTTGTGAGTACAAGCCCTTACCCAGCTACATGCCTGTTTTGTTTTGTTTTGTTTTGTTTTGTTTTGTTTTGTTTTGTTTTGTTTTGTTTTTAATGGACCGGGACTGCAGGCAGGGAGGGAGTGACAGTGCTCTCCATGACAGTCCAAGTCTAAATGACAATAGGACATACTGTTCAGGGCTCAATACAAAATGCAACCATTCTGCAGTTAATCAGCATGTATGAAAAGTTTCCATTTTCATGTGAAATTCAGTTATTGGCATTATTTTAAGGGTCTCTACAATGCATTACACTCAACAGTAAGTAGGGATCATGGAGTACGCCTGACATTTCTGCAAAACAGCAAATAGTTCAATATATGACACAAACAAAGTTAAAGAACTTGTCTCAGAATTATAAATGGATCTTATATCTTCTCTATTTTATTCCAGATAATTACAGAATAGGAGAAGTCTAAGTTTCTAGCAGAGGTTCCATGGATTTTTTATTTACCACCTATTCATCACCCAGAGCAGAATAAAAGGAGAGAGGGGACGTGGCAAGACAGCCAAAGAAATAGTTAAGGGAAGAAAGCAGGGATGGCAGGAACCAGAGGTGTGGCTGAGCATGTTTCACAATAATTTGCTTGTACACCTGAAACTCCAGGAGATTATTAAACGGGAAGGTTATTTGTATATGTTTTGCTTAGAGATTGTTCACAGTCAGCATGAGATTTGACACTGGGATAATTTCAGATTGAATTCAAAATCATGTATTTGGTAGCCTGTTTAGGTAGCTTACAAATCAATGGCATACAACTCTTACAGACCTTGGTATCATAAGGTTATGTTAGCAAATGCCTTACTTTAAACACACTAACTTGTTAAAGTAAAGAACATAGCATATATTTAAAGTTACGCTTAGCTGATTTGCATTATAGGGTTTGCTATTGCTTTTACAAAGAATATCATTGAAAATTTTAATGCCTAATGTTTAATTTGCTCAGAGTATTCACACTGCCTTTTCATAAGACATCAAAAAGAATACATCACTTCTGTTTGATCTGTTATTTTGGGATTCATGGGCTTTGAAATATATGCCATTTTACCATGCACTAGATGTATAAATTCAGGTTTAAGAGCACAGCTGATTATCTTTTCATCTGCACCAGCTTCAGGGTCATTTGACATTGTCAAATGAGATGTTCAAGGGGATCAAGATAATATCACTGCAAGAATCAGTCTTGTTGATTCTTTATCCTTAACAATCTTCTTGTGCATTCATCTTGATGAAAATACAAAACATGTACCCATTTTGCTTTGTTTATGATCTGCTGGAACAATATATTATTTTATTATTTAGGTAATGTGCTATTTTGTAACAATTAAGCAGTTTTGTGTTTATTTGTTAAACATTACTTGATTTGTTAAGAACATCTACATCCACTAATTCTCAAAACAGGTATTAAATAGTGTAATGAGATCACAGTATTATGTTTTATGCCTATTATTCTCCATAATCAAAATTTTAATGCATAAATTGGCCTTACACGCTACATCTGAATAAAAGATTTTAGTTAATGACTCAAGTCAATAAATAAAATCAACTTTAAGCTTCAATATGCTTATATTTATTAATCAATATTCTAATTAACATGAACCAGAATATATATCATTTTCGTTTTCATATTAGATCACCTCAGCCCAACCGTGCACTTGAGTGTTCTCCAGATTCATAACACAGTTAACTAGCAAGTTGGTAAAAGCTAATGTCTGTGAGCTGTGTCAGCAATAACATGAATTAAGGGTAATTTTCCACTCAAAGTTCTATATTGGCTCTCATTTGTCATTAGACAGAGCAAGGTCCACAAGTCTGACAAATAGAATCTATATTTGATGGACAATACTGAGAAAATTATTTAAATTTTTATGCTGGTCTGCTAACTGATAAAATTGCTTAGTGGTAAAATATTTGTGGGAGAAATAGGAAGAGACAGTATGCTGGGAGGAATAGATGTATCTTGGTAAATGCTTATCTCAATAAGTACACATATCATGAGATTTTTAAAAACTTTTTTTTTTTTATCTGAGTACAAACAAGTTCCCATCGTATGTCTGAAACAGAAGTGAATATAGAAATAATTTTACTTAGGATCAAAAATGTAAAAAATATTTCAGTTTTGATTGAGAAAATTAGATACAATTCTTTTGGATCTTGAATGATGTCTTGAATGTCAGCATTAGAAAATATTTAATAATCTTTATTCATATCAATAGGTATTATCAATGTGTAGATGGAATTACTCTGGCGTTGTACAGAGCTTATTTTATTTGGTTCAATCTGTGAGAAATGATCCAGCTCACTTGACACTGCAGCTGGATGGTGTAGATTATATACTTTTAGCTGCATAATCCATGGATCCATAGTTACGGGAAAAAAAAAAAAAAATTATATGTAATTTCTTTGCATTAGAAAATGGCTATCAGTAAGAATGTCACTGAAAAAAATATTAACATTTTTACTAAAATTAAATGGATGCTTGGGTTTAGTTTCTGAAATTTAGACTTTAATTCACTCTGCAGTGCTTTAATTTCAACAGACTGAGAAGATTTAAGTTGGGATTTCCTCTCTTTGTGAATGCAGATCAGGGTTTGATACTCTAAATTGTAATTCTGGGGTAAGGTTCATTTCCTTTCTGGATTCTTATTCATACCCTATCTGTTGTATTTTCATGTTTTGTACAATCAGTAACACAGACGGTGATTTTAATACAGATACAGTATATGGAAAATCTAATAAAACTGACTACACATGCAGAATAGTGGGTTTTTCATAGCAGACGTGTCCACTTAAAAGAAATCTAAACTCTTAAACTCTCTAGATTACACTATACAGAGAAAGCATATAAAATGTTATTTTGGGAAGACTGTTTTGACTCAGAGAGAAATATATTAATGTAATCAGAGGAGGAAAATAGATTTGCAGTATAAATAGCTTTTTTTTTTTTACCTTAAGCATTGGTAGTTATCAATTAAATGCTTATATACTAAGAGCAGATATATAAAACCCTAGATGCACATTATTTCAATTATGTTTTTTTCAATGTCTTGGATATCAAAAATATGTTTGAATGTACAAATATATATATGTATGCACACCATGCATAAATATATGTGTGTATATATATACAGAGTGTGCATATATAAATATACGTGCATATATACATATGCAGGGTGTGTATAAATACGTTACATATAATATATGTATGTAATATCTATATATATATATATTTCAGTAAGTCATATATTGTGGTAAACAATGAAGATCGTAATATTTCTGCCAAATATGTTCTCAGTTCTGGCCAGCTGGAAATAATTCCCTCTGCTACCAAAGGACTCTTGGGATTTTGTATCCTGGTTTGGGTACATTACAAGTGTCTTTGTGAGAGTAATAATGAAAGCATAATAATTTTGCTACTATTTTGTTGAGCTTGGTTTAAAAAAAGTGAGAGAAATTAGTCAGTAGCTGTCAAATACATACTGTGATACAACCATGTAATTGAAATTTGTTATTATATTTCCATTGTGCTAGTCTATGTAAAAAACAGTTCATTCACTGTATCATGTTTCACTGCACAATTTTTGTGACAAATTAAAAGTAGCACCTTTTTGTTTACTTTCGTAAGAGTTTCTGAAGAAAATGTATTGAAATGTACCCAGTAATCTTCTGTGAAAAATCCTGACAGATATTTTTTTCATAATAGTAACTGCACAATTGCTTTAAATGGCTTCCATTCTGTTTACAAAGCATTACCAGTATATCATAGAAATAAATGGTGCATGCTGTAGACCATGCGCAATAGCACAAAGCAGTTATTTGCACAATAAAACTTAATTTGGTTCAGAACTCATAATGAAGTGAAGGAGACTAATAAAGCCTATTGCCTTATTACCAGCACAAAACATTGGTGTATTATTACATTTAAAGCATCAAAATGACTGCCAATCCAGGCACTTGGTTCAGAAAGAGACAGTGCTCACTGATGGCCTCAGAGGATGGAAGGAGGCCCTGCAGCCAGCTGAGTGCCCCAGCCATGGGCCGCCCCTGGACCACAGTACCCTGGTCACAAGCAGAAGTGCCCTCATAGACACATTGATAAAACTTTGACACCTAGAACCTGTCAATAGGTATCATGAGCACCAACCACCAACAGTGAAAGATCACAAGTATGGTTAGTAGCCTCACCCAGGGCCGGATCTCAGTGTATGACCTCCCCCTTTTGCCACAAGGTAAAGACCTGACTGACTTTTTAAGCCAACTATCTTTTACAATGTCCCTCTGATCAGGTTGAATAACATTGCTATAAATCTGAACATAAATTCTCATGCAGAATTAGCCAGCATGTGCTGGCTTTCTAGTAATGATAGGGTGATTCTTCTTGGCCACTGAGTATAAGCATATAGATTTATTTATTTATTTTATTTTTCTGGTTTTTTAAGCTCCATAATGCACAAACATACAAGGTCTGTTTTCATTAGGTCCACCACTGTATAATCAACAAAGTTATAAAAACTTCCTCGTGAGGTTGCTCTCACCTTAATGAGGATTTCTTCCTCAGAAGAAAACCTTAGAAGGTCAGTAAACTCAAAAATGAAGGAAGAGAAGAATGTATGGTGAAAAATATTGAAAATATGTATTATTCATAACTCCCACCATTTTTTGTCTTTGAATAAAATAGTATTTTTCTTGACATGTCAGGATATGTTTTGGCTCAATTGTGTAAAATTTCTGGAAAGCTCACTACCTGACTAGCAAGAAAATGTACTGGAATCCAGACAAACATAACATAAACCTAGCTGAGGTTGTCAGTCAGGCATGAACACTTATTTTAAAAGTGAATTTTCAAAATGCTACAAAAGCACAACTTATAAATTTGTCTGATTCATTTAAGTAGTTGAATGGAAGAGGACAGACTACCAAGTTAAAAAAAAAAAAAAAAAGTGTATTTTTCCTTCCCCATAGTGAGACTCAAGGGGGGCTGTTATTGCTGAAGGTTTCAATCCCCACCTTGAAAAGTTATTTCTGCAATCTGGAAAGTTGTTTGTTTTTTTTTCTTTTTCTTTTGTTTTCTCAAAGTGTGGCTTATGTTGCTTACAATGCTGCACAGTCCGTAGTTATTTCAACTCCTAACTGTTGTGAAAAAAAGCTCCGAGTTCATAATTGTACTTTTAAATACAACTGTTTGGAAAGCTCAGAACCTACACTGCTGAGTGGAAAAACTAAAGAATGTTGGCATTGAAGACATCTTCAAGAAGATTAATTTTTATCTGTTGTTTTTAAAGGTGCTTTATGGATTTATGATGAGTTTGGTTTATTAAGTCAGAATGTGCATTTGTTAATGTCTGTAAAATTCTGGAAGGTTTTAATTAATTTCATCTTATACAAGGATAGCTCCAAAATTCTGCATTTGCTTGTCAGTTAAAAAAAAAAAAAAAAAAAGTAAATAAAATCTGTTTCTTTGCCTTAATACTTTGTTTTACTGCACTGGAAAAAAAAAAAAAAAGTGGGGGAAAGGAAAGGAAAGGAAAGGAAAGGAAAGGAAAGGAAAGGAAAGGAAAGGAAAGGAAAGGAAAGGAAAGGAAAGGAAAGGAAAGGAAAGGAAAGGAAAGGAAAGGAAAGGAAAGGAAAGGAAAGGAAAGGAAAGGAAAGGAAAGGAAAGGAAAGGAAAGGAAAGGAAAGGAAAGGAAAGGAAAGGAAAGGAAAGGAAAGGAAAGGAAAGGAAAGGAAAGGAAAGGAAAGGAAAGGAAAGGAAAGGAAAGGAAAGGAAAGGAAAGGAAAGGAAAGGAAAGGAAAGGAAAGGAAAGGAAAGGAAAGGAAAGGAAAGGAAAGGAAAGGAAAGGAAAGGAAAGGAAAGGAAAGGAAAGGAAAGGAAAGGAAAGGAAAGGAAAGGAAAGGAAAGGAAAGGAAAGGAAAGGAAAGGAAAGGAAAGGAAGCAAAAAAAAAAAGAAAAAAAAAGAAAGAAGAAAGCAAAAAAAAGAAAAGAAAAAAATGCTTTTATTAGGCAAGTTATGGGGAAAGAAAGCTACACAGAGGCACATCGATATAAAGTCTTTGTCTCAGTAATTTACAAAGCAGATGCGTTAGGCAATGGGCCTTTTCTTAAGATCAACCCTTCTAAAACCTCTCATCAGCCTTACACAAAAAGCAAGGTACTCAGAAGCTTTAATGATTCTGTTCCTTGGAAAATGGCCTGGAGATCCATAGTAAGAGACCACATTGGTGGAAGAGAAATCCTACTTGTCCCCTTACTGGTGATTGCAGCGGAACAGATTTTCTGAAGTAAAAGGATGGACTGGAATCCATTAGAATTATATGGCCAGGAAGTGGGGAGAAGAATAGATTAAACAGTTGGTGCTGTTTTAAAGTTAAACTATTCAGTTAACTAAGTAGTTAAAGTTGCTGCTTTAACTAGTATTTGTGATTTTTTTTTAAATAGCTTTTCAAAAGCAGTACAAAATTGCTGTCATGCTGAAGATTTTAGAGCTATATACATTAATGTGTGGATACGTATTGCAGATCCTGTGAGTCTTCATAAAGAGCCATGTCACAATAGAAACTAAAATCCATTGGTTTAGTTTATTTATTTCAATTTTAATTCTTGAACTTGTTATTCAATTGCATCTACTATTAACTAATCAGAAATTTTTGAACTGTGATTTCAAATAATCTTTATCAAGTAAAATAGTATTGATCTATGAGACCAAAATTTGATGAAAAATTTAAATTCCAGTGTTAAAAGAAAGTTCACAACTACTGAGATTTTAGAATGTGTGAAGTCACAACAGAAATTCCAAAAACACAACCTGCAACCAAAATGGAGTTTCAGGTTTGGTTAAATGGAATGAACAAATTATTTTTATTTTTTTTTCATTTCATGTTATTCACTGGAAATATTTTCCTTTTCTGTTGATAAAAATTAATTGTTATCTGCCTTCAGGGATTTCTTTATCCCATCTACCAAAGTCACGCACTTTGGTAGGTGAAGTTTTCATTATTTGACAAAAGCTGGCGAATCTTAGATTTTGAGCTGCTGTTGTCTAGTGAATGGTGAGAAGGTGGTTAAGGTTAACACATCCTCCCTGTGTTTTTCAGGAGGACTTTGGTGGTCTCATTACTGGACTATCTCACTAGAATACTCTTACTTGAGGATGAGGCAAACTTCCTGTTTGGACTCTTCCTTTGATCAACATAAAAAATGGAGCAAATCAGAATTTGTGGTAAATCATGTAGCTAAGTCAACATTCTGTCATTTTCTGTGTGGAATTTAAACTGTTAGACTGTAAGTCAGTCCACACCATGATACCTCTCATTTTGTGGTCTATTGCTAACCATGATGTCAGAGAGAGCACTTGCAGCGCAACAGGAGCTACTGGCCAGAAGAAACTTCACATTGCTCTTGCCTCAATCACCTGCATTGTTGGAAATAATTTAAGAAGTGTTGAACTTTATGACAACCTAAGAAACTCATCATTATTGGATGACTAAATAGAGTTGGTTGAGTAATGTTAATTATTTGCAAGTTTGTATTAAGAAAAAGATTCCTTGTGAAGGTTTAGATGGCAGGGATCTGAATATCTGTCAAAATAACCTAAGCTGGTGCATTGTATCACAGTTGTAGGTACTGAAATCAAACAGGAAAACATGAAACATGGATCGAGATGCTAATTCAGAGAACATTTTGCAGTGCTCCAAGTATGACTTTTCACCACAGCAGGTGCTGGGTTGGTACCTCTGCTTCTCATGGTGAGAGCCTGTGATCCAGCTGCCTTCCTACAGGCCTGTGGTTGCAACTGCTGTTGTGCTCTTAGCTGGAGGACTCTGTGGCTTGGCACATGCAAGGTTTCCTCCAGGAGCTTGTGAACAGTGACAACGTGATGTAACTTCGAATTGGTTTCTTCCATGCAAAATATGTTTTATCGTGCCAAAATTTACACAGAGAAAGTGGATGTGAAATACCAGAGACCTAACACAGACCTGGCATTGCCTGGCAGGCCTTGAGGTAGACCTGCCGTGGCCTCAGACTCCCACTGCTTGCCCTGGGCATTCAGCCATCCTCTTCTTATGGCAGAGCCATTCCTCAGGTGATCTCAGTGCCCAGCAGCTGCCTCAGCTGGCAATTGCTGCCAGTGCCTCTTGTAACTCTTTTAGCAGATTAGTCCACTTTGATCTCTAGTCTCTCCACTGAGCTAGCAGTGCTAAGGCTGTGATGGCCTCTCCCCCAGCAACAAGAACCACTGCTGTGTCTAAGGGAATACTCTTTGACTGGGTCATGATTTTGCCTTTCCTGCCTGGTTTCTTATCTCATGCCAGGGCAGGTAACTCAACATAAACAAATGCACAGGGACTCGAGCAATACTCATATGAAAGAATGTTAGGTTTCCCCCAGGTCTTCAGGCATGTACATCTTAGGCATCATTAAAAATGGAAGTTTTCAGTTGGAATATGCTTATAGACTAGAAATAGCTAATCTTCTTGCCAGAAGAAGATTAAAAATCTCAATAAATTTTTTATTTGTAGGAAAAATGTAACTGCTCATTCAGATCACTTGCAACTGTATTATAAAGGGAGATTTCCATTGAAATCTTTTCTTACCAGTTTGAGTACTTATATACCTATACAGAGTTTTTGTCTGTGATTTCATGAGCTGTCTGTCTTGCAACCTAACAGTAATTTATCCAGCGTTGTGAATATATGGAAAAAAAATGCAGGTAAGTGTGCACTATGCAGTACTATAATTGCTACAATTCAGCAATCATGAGGCTGCAAGTGATTACATAGGAGGGGGATAAAAAGGAGTATAAGCAGGAAAGCAGTGGATGGAAAGATACCACTTTGATAATTTGTTTTGCTTTTGGTTTTTAAATTACACTAACTTTGTAGACTGGAGCAATCTGCCAAGAAATTTCAAATATTTGTCCCTTTACCTGTGAATAGATTTCCTTTGTACTTTGAAGAGTATTTAGCCTCCGTCTTCAACAGAAAATGTGTTCCTAACATACATATGATTCTTGAGGTATATGGACCACTAGTATTTTAATCTTCCATTGTGAGGGCAGTTGTGAAGACAAGTGAATTAATGATTACAAGGAGTTAAGCATCACAACAAAGAAAGTGATAGAGATACTTTTGTAGGTACTAGATCTGTAGAGGCTTAGAACCAAATGTGATCTCTCAGAGCAGTGGAAGCAGTCATTTTTAGCTACCCATCCAAAATTATAACATTCCCTGCCCTTATAATGGAGAATGCATTTCTGTGCCTGGGATATCAGCATTCCTGGTCTTGCATCACACAAAACTGTGTTCAAGCGCGAAGTTGTGAATGGCATCTCCTGGGCATGCACTTACGCTGCTTCTGATATCCTGCTGGTAAATTCAGACCGCGAGGATGTAGGCACAAATGTCTTAAAGTACTGCACCTAAATCTGTCACACCTCAGCTGACAGAGTCATTAAAATTGCAGTAAAATTTGAAACTATCCAGTGGCTTTCTAATTAAATATTGAAAGTCTCTTTTGAACAGAATTATTAAAAGATTTATTTTTACTCAAGGAGAAATACAATTAAAATTAATATTTTGACATATCTGAGGTTTTTATGCAAGTCCTGTTCTTACAATTTACAGCAGGCATTCAGGTGACCCCCACTGAATGAGGGGCATCCTTTCTAAACCTGCCCTGAGGAGCACATAAAATATGACATAATTGCCTTTGTTTGGTTTTAAATGTCCCATGACAAATTCTCTTTTCATAATACCTAGCTTTTACTCAGATTCACAAAAGGTTCAATTTGTTTTTTAATGAAAAGATTTTGCAGGTGTACATTCCATGCTTTGCCTTTCCTCCATCAAAGAGTGAAAGAAATACAGTGTATTGTTAATACAAGATCCTGATGATACACAAGACTGATTACCATTATAATTCTTTTCAGACGTTATGTATAAAATGTCAAGAAAATTCACATGCATTTCTATCCCTATAACTAAAATAAAATATTAATAATGACAAATCCTGTCATTATTCCATCATAGTAAAATTAAAATTGTACATAGTACAATTGTACATAGTACACTTAAAATCGGCAAGCAACCATGATGCCCATCTACAAGAAGGGCCGGAGGGTAGACCCAGGGAACTATAGGCCTGTTACTTTGACCTCAGTGCCAGGGAAGCTCATGGAGTAGATTATCTTGAGTGTCATCAAGCGGCAATTACAGGGCAACCAGGCGATCAGGACCAGTCAGCATGGGTTTATGAAAGGCAGGTCCTGCTTGACGAACCTGATCTCCTTCTATGACAAAGTGACACGCTTAGTGGATGAGGGAAAGGCCGTTGATGTGGTCTACCTTGACTTCAGTAAGGCTTTTGACACCGTTTCCCACAACATTCTCCTCAAGAAACTGGTTGCTCTTGGCTTGGACTGGTGTACACTTCATTGGGTTAAAAACTGGCTGGATAGCCGGGCCCAAAGAGTTGTGGAGAGTGGAGCCAAATCCAGTTGGAGGCCGGTCACTAGTGGAGTCCCCCAGGACTCAGTACTGGGGCCAGTCCTCTTTAATATCTTTATTGATGATCTCGATGAGGGGATTGAGTGCACCCTCAATAAGTTTGCAGATGACACCAAGTTAGGTGCATGTGTCGATCTGCTCGAGGGAAGGAAGGCTCTGCAGGAGGATCTGGATAGGCTGGACTGATGGGCTGAGGCCAACTGTATGAAGTTCAACAAGGCCAAGTGCCGGGTCCTGCACCTGGGGCACAACAACCCCAAGCAGAGCTACAGGCTGGGAGATGAATGGTTGGAAAGCTGCCTGGCAGAGAAGGACCTGGGAGTATTGGTTGATCATCGGCTGAATATGAGCCAGCAGTGTGCCCAGGTGGCCAAGAAGGCCAACAGCATCCTGGCTTGTATAAGAAGCAGTGTGACCAGCAGGTCTAGGGAAGTGATTGTGCCCCTATACTCAGCTCTGGTGAGGCCGCACCTTGAGTACTGTGTTCAGTTTTGGGCCCCTCACTACAAAAAGGACATGGAGGTGCTCGAGAGAGTCCAGAGAAGGGCGACCAAGCTGGTGAGGGGTCTGGAGAACAAGTCTTATGAGGAGCGGCTGAGGGAGCTGGGATTGTTCAGCCTGGAGAAGAGGAGGCTCAGGGGCGACCTTATCGCTCTCTATAGGTACATTAAAGGAGGCTGTAGCGAGGTGGGAATTGGTCTATTCTCCCACGTGCCTGGTGACAGGATGAGGGGGAATGGGCTAAAGTTGCACCAGGGGAGGTTTAGGTTGGATATTAGGAAAAACTTCTTTACTGAAAGGGTTGTTAGGCATTGGAATAGGCTGCCCAGGGAAGTGGTTGAGTCACCATCCCTGGAGGTCTTTAAAAGACGTTTAGAAGTTGAGCTTAGTGATACGGTTTAGTGGAGGACTTCTTGGTGTTAGGTCAGAGGTTGGACTAGGTTATTTTGGAGGTCTCTTCCAATCTAGATGATTCTGTGATTCTGTGAAATAATTTCAATCAATCATCTTATTTAAATGTCTCTTAAAGGTCTAACCAGTGGCTTCTGAAATGATGTGTTGAGATTAATACAAATTAGAAATATAATTTGAAAAAAAGTGCATTTATGTTTATGAATTAGGATTTAAATTCCATTCAGGCAGAAGGCATAGGAAACCACCCCAATCTCTAAGCATCCTTTTTTTCCATGTGCTACACCTAATTATTACCATATAAAATGATAGATTTTGATAGATTGATTAAACTTTCACATAAGCTATCCCTCTCAAAATGAAAGTAAAGTCAAAAGATGGACTGGGAGTCTAAATTATGTTCTCAGTAGATTGAAATCTGATATTTAACACTGTTTAAATATAGACTGTTATGATAAAATAATGTAGGAGGACATCCAAGTAGTCAGTTTCACTGTTCTTTGAAAGACTTAGATAAGAGCTGGATGGAAAACTGACATAATATATTCACAAGAAGTTTGGCTTATCATATCATCCATGTAGAAAGAAACATATTTTTGACTGGACTATTTCAATTTAAGAAAAATATATAAAAAAAAAAAACCTTGTAGGTCTGTCAGCTGTAGCAAAGTAAAAAACGGGAATCAGAGTTTAATTGGCTAGAACAGATTTGTTTCAATGTTGAAAGATCAAAGAAACCAGTTCAACAGTTTAAGGTAGGAAAAGTATATAAAAATTAGCTTTTCAAAGGCCTAAAATCTTTGACATTTTGACACCAAAAAAGGTTCTTTAAGTGATACAGCTTCTTACTGTTTTTAGGGGACTATCAAACACTATATATGTTGTTCAGAGCTTTTGTTATCCACAAAAATTATATTTAACTAGTTCTAAAATTCGTAAAGTTAATAAATTAAAAACTTCAAAGTATAAAAATGAAATAACCAAGTCAAAAATATTTATCACTGTTTTAAATATCAGAAAGAATCCTACAAAAATAAACACCTGTAATATTTTAGCTTTATGTGCTTATTAATTAAATATCTTTATATCTCTACATGCAAGCGTATATTCCATGGAAAACAAATTAAAACAAGGTGATTACAGTAATTACATTTAAATCCTTTACTGGCAGATGGTTTTAAATACAATTTAAATAGCAAAAACATTGAAGAAAAAGTCAATAGAGAAATTGATTATGCAACTATTTAAAAATTAGAATAGTATTTTATTTAGCCTCCATAGAGGCCTTATACTTTTGAAAGCATATAACTATATTTATTTGTCTGTACTGTTATACACACTGAGAGGAAAAAAAGCATCCATGAGGTAACTGGAGCAATTTTCCCCACCACATCTAAGGAGTGGGCAGGACCAACTATACTGTATTATACTATGATATAGAATCATAGAATGGTTTGGGTTGGAAGGGACCCTAAAGATCATCTAATTCCAACCCCCTGCCGTGACAGGGACACCTCAAGCTAGACCAGGTTGCTCCCATCCAACTTGGCCTTGAACACTTCTATGGATGGGGCATCCACAGCTGCTCTGGGCAACCTGTTCCAGTGTCTCACCACCCTCACAGTGAAGAATTTCCTCTTAATCTCTAATCTAAACATACCCTTTTCTAGTTTAAAGCCATTATTCATCATCCTGTCACTGCACTCCCTGACAAAGAGTCCCACCCCAGCTTTCCTGTAGGCCCTCTTTAGCTACTGGAAGGCAGCTTTAAGGTCTCCCTGGAGCCTTCTCTACTCCATGCTGAACAACCCCAACTCTCTCAGCCTCTCTTCGTAGGAGAGCTGCTCCAGCCCTCTGGTCATCTTTGTGGGCCTCCTCTGCACTTGTTCCAATATGTCTATTTCCTTCTTGTGCTCTGGTCCCAGAGCTGAATGCAAGACTGTGATCTCACAGGAGCAGAGCCGAGGGGGAGAATCACATCCCTTGACCTGCTGGCCATGCTTCTTTTTATGCAGCCCAGGATACAGTTGGCTTTCTGTGCAGCAAGCAGACATTGAAAGCTCATGACATGCTTCTTGTCAAACAGCACCCCTAGGTATATATAGTATAATAATACATGGTATATAGTGTATATATAGTATAACAATGGTGTAGTATAGCAATATATTGTATATATAGTATAGTAATGTTATACTATAGTATAATACTGTACTAGCAGCATACTTTTTGGTTCATAACATGATTTTTTTTCTTGAATTTCTTCACTTCCTTGATGGAATTAATTTTGCTTCTATTTAGCCATCATAATGGAAGCACGTAAATTTAAGATAATCACGTGTTTTCAGCCAGGAGAAAAGATATGCATGTTGTTCATCCCACCTCTTTCAGACACAGAAGATATGCTGACAGTGTTTCTCTCTCCAGCTTTTACAGAAGGAACCAGATAACCACTTTAATCTCAGCATTCAGCACTTTAGCTTTCCAGTTATCCTGCTCTGTGCCAGCCAGATATATTCAAGATTTTCAGCTCAGCTATTGTATTTGTGTCTTAAGTCAATGGATGATACAGGATACCTAAGGGCATTTTTGCCCTAAGTAGAGCATGCTCTGTTGTGGGGTCACAGGCCAGGATTTCAAGAAAAAATGTTTACAGGTAGGAAAGGTACCCAGAATATTCTTCTTGTGATTTATAGTTATATATATGTAGATACACATTAATAGTAACAATGTATATAGTAACAATGGCTTCTCCCTAGGGATATCAGAACATTTATAAGCCTAATGGCAAGGTCTCTGTTTTATCTGGTCCCTTACCGGTCATTTTTCTCTCCAAATCTTACTGTCTAACACATCCAGCAATGTTCTCCAGCTTCCAAGCTCTGAGGCACCCTGAGCTGTCAACTACAAAATCACTCTTATATTGTGTTCACAGTAAATTAGTTATCTAAAGCCTGGAATTATAATGAGGTAATGAATAGCCTCTCAGGAAGTAGAGAACTGTACAAAGGTCTACAGAGATCAACATGCCTGTGAGAAGAAAGCAAGGTTAAGGAACATTTTTTAGGTTTTAGGGTATCTTCATCGGATTAAGCCACAACATTTAGAAAGTTCCAGCTAGAGAACTAGTACTCTAGATTTAAATTTAAATCCACAATTCTTTTTCATTCTTCTAAATCAAATATATATATATATATATATTGTTGTGAATTTTCAAATTACTTGACTGAGTTTGGCAAAGTTAGTAGGGATCCAAATTTAGACTTAAGATAGAAAGATATCTTAGGACTTAACTATGGGAGTACCAGCATCTCTGCAGTTTTACACTCCAGATTTGAGTGACGTTGAAATGTGTTACTGTGGTCCAGGTCAAAAGCTTTGCAAGTGTGCTAAATGGGAAAATAATGTCTGTAATAGTGATTTAGAAAAGTAATCTAAAGATTTGAGGACTGCATTCAGAAACCAATGAGGAAAAAACTTTGTGATATATTTGATCATATTTTAGGAGGTAGTACTTGGACTTGAACCCAAGGTTGACTGTCCAGTTTTCAATAACTACGATAGTATTCATGCACATTTATTTTTATTAATGTCTTCTGTTAATTTAATTTAAGCACTTATGACTTCATCCTCAATAATATTACCCTTTTCTTTTTCAAAAGAGAATTTAGCATGAAAACCATTAAGAATTATATCAAATATTATTGCCTTATAGGGTTAAATAATATGTAGGTAGTTGAAAAGCTTACTCTAGACAAGACATACTTTGTAAGAGATATGTTAAGCTGGATTGCATAAACATAAAAACATAAATATAAGGAATATGTATGTTCTTATTTCTCAGAAGCAGTACTACTGAGTTTTATCAATACTGAACAATCACTCACTTACCTAGATCTGTAATGTTATTATCTGTTGTTGCAATGATCATCAGAATTTTGAGAAGAAAGATTTAGAGGCTTCCTAGGCAAAAAACTTAAGAGTCATCTGCATCTTCATCTGCACCTAATTCATACATCCTCATAACCCATACAGCCATGTTTTGGTGTGACTACCTGTGTAGACAGTTAGATAATTTTTTCAGTGACTAAATTAGCACATTTGTAAATATTTTGCACACTTTAAAAAGTTCAAGTTAAATAAGAAATAAGTAATAAGTGCAAGTGTGATAATAATAAAAAACCCCTCTCCTTTAACAAAGTGAAAAGTAAAAATCCATTTTTATTTGTAAGGCAACAGGAGGAGAGTTTCCTTGCTGTCTTAGGATCATTAATTCTGAATTAATTTATTCATTAAATCAGGAAAAGAGAACAAGTATGAAAGCGAATTAGCTGTGTAGTTCTTCACAACTTAGAACTGCTACGTGACCACTAGAGCTGATACTTTTAAGGTGGGCCAGACTTGAAACTTCATTCTGCTCCTGCTTGTTGTTACTCTGTATCCTTTTCAGTTACAAAAACATGGTAACAATTAGCCTTTAAAATGAGGGATTTTGGGCAAAGACATTGTTCCTAAGTGTTCAAAATTAAGTGAATCCCCCCAAATAATAGTATACAATGTTAGATGCTTTTATTTGCATTTCACTTTGAGGGTATAATTTTATTTAGTTAGTTACTTTAAAAGTGGTGGCCCAAAGGTATCTAAATACCGAAAGAGGAAAAAAAAAACTGTTGTGGAATGTGTGAAGAAATTATAAAATTTTGTAATCGTGTTTACACCATGTTCTTACTGATGTGAAGGATGATTAAGGATTTGTGTTAGAAATAGGTGATAAATCAAGATGATGTCATAGTGAAGTCTGCATTTTAATGGATCAATGATTATTGTATGAAACTCCAGATCTATTGTCAGCTGACAGTTAACATATCCCGTGATTTTACATTTATTTCACATAATGTACAGTTACTCTCTGTAAATCATTATTTTATAGTATATACTTTGAAGTATCTCCTTAAGCTACCTGAAAGTCACTTATAGCCTTATTAGGTAATTTTATTAGCTAATTTTTCTTGCTGTAAACCATTATTTCTTTAGTTTAGGTTTAAGAACTATTTGCATCATACCAAACAATAAAAACAATAAAAAATAAATAAATAAATAAAAATAGTGGAGCTATTCAGATAAAAAGTTTTTAAATTTTTAAATTACCAATGACTATACAAAAGGAATCACTACTAACGAGATTATAAAGATTTCCTTAGGCAAAAATTTTAAAGTACAGTGTATTTGTACATTCCCAGAAGACACATATTGTCTCACACAATTTTAATTCCCACTCTTTTATATTTTCATACAATTGTTGTGGGTGAAATTTTGCCCTCCAGTCTTGGTCTTGACACTGAAACCAGTGGAAATCACACAAATGCATCAAGGGCTGTAACTTGAAAATCAGTGAGGAGTGAAACTGCTTGACTCAAAACACTTTTCCACATTTATATTAAGGAAGAATCATGTAAAGTGATGTGTCCCGCAGATCTCAAATGCTGGCCAGAGCTGATTCAAATAGTCATTACAATCAGAATTTAAACATAAATTAAAAGTAAAATTTGAACCCCTCCCCCCAAAACAAACAAACAAAAAAAACACTTTCAAAATAAATTATTCAGACCAAAGTACATATATTTTTTAATGTAGATTTCCATCTACTAGTTACTTCAAGTCCCACAAATTCCTAACTGTTGAACATGCTTACCAAGTAGTACTGACTTAGGTCTTCCCTACTACAACATGTTTTTTTCTTTCAGGACAGGGCAGTATTTTAGGGTGTTTTTGACTCAGTATTTATGCATATATAATAGAGTGATAGAAACCTTTAAATTTACACTAGCTTTCCAAAAACCAGCATCTACCCATCATAGTAGTATTCCACTGTAATACACAATGCTATCCATTTGGTAAACCACTTATTATATATGCTCATGGAAGCAGAATATTGCAAAGAGAAAGCAGCTTATTTTCCAGTATCTGTGTGGGACTTTATACCACTAAAAATAAATGAAGCAGTATCTTTAATATGAAAAAGGAAAAAAAAATCCTACTTGTATCTGCACTAAAATAGCCATTGAATACCACACTTAGGACTTTTATGTACCTGTTTTTCTTAAGAAAAAGCCCTTAGAATTCATGTTACAGTTACTAAGTGCTGGAAAGTTGATAAAACTAGAATTTCATTTTACATCACTTGTTTTTCTTTCATAGTCTTTTGGCTCTGTTCTCCTGTAATGCTACTTTGGTAACCACTGTGTTCAATGTGAAAGAATAATAAAGATAGAAGATAAAGCAAGACATAATGTTGAATATCCTGACATTCTGTCATTCTTTTGTATCCTTAATGCTCCTTAATCATTAGCAATATAAGTTTATTTGCTTGTTTGTTGTGTTTGTTTTTTGTTAAACCTCTCTGCATGTATAGACCTAATATAGCGGATGTTACAAATGGCCAATTTGGTATCAAAATGTCAGTAGATTTCACAAACCGCCTGCTAAGTGATTTTTGGTTTTCTTATACATATGACCATTTCCTTTCTATCTTTTGCAGATTGTAGCTTTGCGTGAACAAAATGCACACATTCAAAGGAAAATTGCAGCTGGTGAAGGGCCTGCTGAATCAGAGCATATTGAAGGAATGGAGCCAGGGCAAAAGGTTCATGAAAAGGTATAAAACATTAGTTTTCATTGGAGCACACAATCTATATAAGAACTGATTCAGTGTAACACTGTAATGTGAATATAGTGTAAGTGTAATGTGAATCTATTGTAAGTATAGTGTGAATATTTTATGGGACTTCCATTTACAATATTGTTTGCCCACTGAAACCAATGTCAAACAATGAATTTTTTCACATGAAAAGCAAGTGCAAATGGGCAGGTCTTAGCTCTCTGATCAGATATTGAGTTAGGCCTACAGATTATAGTAAACTTTTATTGTTTGTTTGTTTGTTTGTTTTTTGTTTTGTTTTTCAAAATGCTGCAGTTAAGGATAGCATCTCCTTCTGAGTGGTCCTCCCTATGTCATAGGCAGAAGAGCAAGGTGTAATTGTATATACATACTAGGGCATATATGCATAAAGGACATATACGCATAAAGGACATATATGCAAAAACTGCTGCCAATGTAGCCCATCAGGGAATGACAAAGAGACCTAAAAACTAGAAAAACACATTTTCCTCTGTGTTACACATTGACATGTTGCAGGTTTATATCCTCGCTCATATAAAGAAAGGTGAAGAGCATATTAATTAACATTCTTTCAATACAAAATAGCTGTATAGAAGTTAGGCTATTTGCCCATTTAAGGCTGAACAACAAAGACAAGTTAGAGAATATCTGATTTAGAAATAAGGATTTCCTCTGAATCTTAGTTTTCCAGATGGATAAAACCAAGTTGCATATCTTCTCTTGATTCACAGTTATTAAATTAATATGCAAGCATAATATAACATTTTGCAGACAGCTGAACTGAGTAAAGTTGCTGCTTGGTTCTCTAATTGTGTATTTTTTATAATGACATGTGATGAACAGTAGCATAAATTACACTTATAAAAATAATACTCATTATTACTTATTTAGTAAGTAATAGTAGGTAATCCAATTTACTAGAGTGTACTTGCACTGCAAGCATTAGTTTATATGTTTTGCAGTTTACTATGTATGTGTATTTTTCAAGTTATCTATGTGGTTGAGAAACATACACTAAATAAATACCGTTCACCTTTTTTCTTTTTCCTTGAAAAATCTTACTGTTTGACACATCCACGATTTAAAAAAAAAAAAATACACCTCACCTGTGCTTTTAAATGCAACTAAATCTTCAACTTACTTCTTTCCCTGTAAGCAGAACTAAGAGGAAATCAGAATATCTGTCATTTAGATATTATGTCCTGCATATTCATGAAACAAGAATGAAAAGCCAGAGTAACGTATCATTAAGACTGATTTTTTTTAGACCATTATGTCCAGAAAAATTCTACACTTCCTAAAACTACCTAAGTTTTTATTGTTGATATGAATTAAAGGCTTCTTCTTTTGCTCCTTATAGTAATGAAAGCATTCTGAATAGGGAGACCACAAGACACTATGTTGACACTGGATCTACCAGTGACCTCTAGTTAGGAGGCGTGGGATATGTCAAAAAACTGCAGCAGGGGGGTTCAGACCAGATATTAGGAAAGAATTCTTTACTGTGAGGGTGATCAAACACTGGAACAGGCTTCCTAGAGAGGTGGTTGATGTCCCAAGCTTGTCAGTGTTCAAAAGACCTTTAGACAATGCCCTCAATAACGTGCTTTAACTTGTGCTTAGCCCTGAAGTGGTCAGGCAGTTGAACTCAGTGACCTCTATAGGTCCCTTTCAACTGAACTATTCTATTCTATTCTATTCTATTCTATTCTATTCTATTCTATTCTATTCTATTCTATTCTATTCTATTCTATTCTATTCTATTCTATTCTACTCTACTCTACTCTACTCTACTCTACTCTACTCTATTCCTTTCCTTTCTTTTCCTTTCCTTTCCTTTCCTTTCCTTTCCTTTCCTTTCCTTTCCTTTCCTTTCCTTTCCTTTCCTTTCCTTTCCTTTCCTTTCCTTTCCTTTCCTTTCCTTTCCTTTCCTTTCCTTTCCTTTCCTTTCCTTTCCTTTCCTTTCCGTTCCGTTCCGTTCCGTTCCGTTCCGTTCCGTTCCTTTCCGTTCCAATTCACATCCTCTGCACTAGCTACTTTCTAACTTCCTATTACCTTTGCGCCCACCATTAATTCCTTCTTAGTTTGTAAATAGAAGCCCTCACTTTGCAAAATACTTCAGCTTAAGCCTGTACACTAAACATTACTTTTAAAATGTCCTTCAACTTCAGCTGTAGGGATGAAGGCCAATAAGCTATGATGCCGTGGTTTCTACCCTCTTTTAATTCAGGAGACCAGGGTTCAGTTTCAGTCAGACGGAGTAGTTCCTACATTTCAGGTTTCCACTTTTCACAGTTGATATATAAGTAAAACTTAAGTAATACCTTCAGGAGTTTTTGGACTTCTCAGGAAGTACATACATGGTAAAATGTACACTGAAGTAGAGCTTGCTCAGATTCTGACAACAGTTAGTACCAAACAGATATACGTCATTAGAGGATCTCTCAGGTAAATCTGCAGAAAGAGTTAGTCAGCCCTGGAAAACATGCAGACTAGACTCTTTGGGGAGATTTAAGTGTGTCCCAAATTTAACAGCCATTCTGAAGCTGGAATAACTTTTTGTGTATTTATGAAAAAGATGTCGTCATTGGTTCCAGCTCATTTGCAGCAGCAATGCTGAATGATTAGTATATTCCCATGAAAAGAAAGAAAAATGAGGACAAAAAAAAAAGACAATATGACTGCATTTTACAGCAACATGGAAATATTTTATATTTTATATTACTTCAGTGCTTAGAAAAGGTGCTGAAGGAAGTTATTAAATATTTTTAAAGCACTTCCTAGAAATAGGATTTAAAGAACAGTCTAAGAACTTTTCTGGGACATTAATTTTCTTTTTTTACATTTTTATACATTTTTATAAGACAACAAATTTGGCTCAAAAAGAAATCATTCTAATATACCATAAATTGATTTCTGTAAAGCAGTTGCTGCATACATAATGATATTTTTTAAATTGAGCAGTAAGGTAAATCAAGATAGTTAATCTTTAAGAAATAGAAGTCATACTAGTGGTGATGGAGTGCAATCATAAACGGAGGCTCATTATCAAGTATAACTGAAACATTTCAAAAGAAAATAATAGTAAAATAGAAGCAATGAGAATTACTAACTAGGTATATTTATTGCTTTAGAAAACAAAGGAAAAAGAAGAGAAAGAGTAAATGGCTTCCAGTTATGATCTTAAAAAATTCCAAACTTCTTAAAATAGCTGCTCTAGGAAAATATTAGGGATTTCAACATGGGATTATCCCAATTTAAAACCAAACCGAACAGTTTCTTGGGTCTAAATTTTGCACCTAGAACAGTCTGCAGATTGCACTGCAAGTTGCTTTCACTGGAAGATGGATGCCAGCTCACTGAACGGGTGAGGTCACCCATGTTCTCTAGTGGGGACCTCAGCTAGATACATTAAAATTTCTGCTGTACAACTGCAAAGCTTCTATGCTATATCACTTAAATTAAATTTAAAATCTGGCAAGTAGAGAAACCTGCAAGGAGGCAAATTACACAAAAAGAAGAGTTTTAACGGACTTTGAAAAATTCTTTTAGAAAAAAAAAAAAACTTTCAAAGATTACCTACCATGGGAATTAAGATGCAAACATTTCTATTATCAAATAATCTCCTAGCTAGATCTGTGACCACTGGATGCGATTTACTGCCATCCAGATCCTTCACTTGATCTGTGAGGATGATGGCCTGATTTCCCCATAAGTAAAGGCCAGGGAAGGCAGGATTCACTGTGAATAAATGGTAAGTCTATTGGGAAGCAGCTAGGGAAGCTGTAAAGCTGGGACTGACCAGCATTCATGATCCTGAGGATTCTAGTGGAGGATGTATGCAGGGATGTTAAAGGAAAGAAGGTGGGCAGATGGGAAGCTCTGCAGTGGTACAAATATTGAAGAAGGAGCTCACCACCCTGCAGGGGGGACAGACCGTGTGCACCTCTTCTCATGGTTTCCTGCCCGAAACAACCAGCAGTAAGTGACAACTGATGAGCCCCTCTTGAGAATAACAGTGGGGTCTACGGACTGCACCTGAAGTACCTCTGGGGGAACTTGCATGCAAGGTGTTAATAAAGGATTACCAAAGTTCATTGGCCACCTCAAGCTATGGTACATGAGGTTTGGTTTTCTCAGCTCTGGGAGGATGTTTCAGGAGACAGTGGGGAAAACTAGATTATCATGTAAAAGCAGGAGAACATTTTTGACCAGTAGAGTTTTAATTTTTTGAGAAAGTGTTTGAGAAAGTAAACATAAGGTTAAATAAAGAGAAGGAGCATTAAAAAAGAAAGCCCACTGATGCTTTTTATTACAACCCTTAGGTTAGAAGGACATGAATTTTCATAATTTCACATTAAAATTATACATACCAGAAACAGCACCAGGTGTATTATATTATTTTCCCACTTAACCCATAACCATATGCATCCATTTACCCATTCCCATGTAATTTTAAGTCAGTATGGTTCACTCTTTTTTTATTTTTATTTTTTGTCAAAATGCAATATGAAAGCCCTTGTAAGTGTATGAAATAATGGGTTACTTGAGAAATACAAAGTCTCTACTCTGTCTCCAGTCAACAATCATGTTCAAGTTTGAGGAAGGAAATATTTTTGCCCCAAATTGCTTTCAGTTTGATGGAAAATTTGTCAAGATACCCTAAATGTAAGATTTTCCTTCCTAAAATATTCATTAATACATTTAAAGACAAATTGGTGTACCTGAGCTTGTGGTTGAATTTCAGGCACCATTTACCATACATAACTGGAGCAAGAAATAAGAATGAGTCTCAGATGTTTATAGCAGGCACAATGTGTTCTCATTTCTTGCTGTAAACTATGGTACCATTATGTGGTGCTTTCTGGACCTCTAAAAGTAAGATGCTGAGAATAAGTAGCTTGTTTTCAAATAAAGTCACTATTCCTTGCTGATATTTATTTTAGCGTCCATGCAAGTCATGGAAATTGAGTTATTCATTAAAATGGAATGTTATCAGAAATTTTCATATGCAAATTGGGAAGGATTGAAGTTACTTTGGAAAAAGTGTCATTTTCTGATATTTGTATACCTTACATATCAACCATTATAGCATGTCCTTCACTTACAACGGTGTGTTTCAAAATTCATTCCCAATTTCTGGCCCATATTGGAGAATATTCCAGAGTAAATTCCATGCTACAACTTTTATTTCAAACATATAACAAATCATTGCTATAATTCTTCCGAAGTTAATGGAGTTTTATGAGAGATTAATTTACGTGGGGAATGGCTATTTTTATTCTCATAGACACCTTGTATGCACAGGGTGGCTCCTGCCTGACAAAGCTTTTTTATGCAGATTTCATTACGCTGAAGGCATGAAAGCTAAGCGTATACGTGCAGTGTAGACCAGGATGTTTCTCCTTGAAAATGCACTGTTTCTATTTTTAAACTTAATTGCTGACATCTGTAACCACAGCCTATAAACACTGGCACAAAACAAAGTCAATTTGTCTCTATTTATTGCCTTTATATATATACATCCCACATGTCACTTCAATACTTATAACCTTTATATATAACCTGTATATATATAACCTGTGTTCCTTTACAAGGAACTCAGACCTGTATATAATTACTTTTTATCTGTATTAAACAGGTATATTGCCTTATAATATGCCTCAGGCACTCACATTCACCTCATTTAAGAATCACGTTTTTTTCTTCTTCGTCATGACGCTAACGTATTCCAATAATTAAGTGAAACGCCTGCAGTTTATAAATACTAAAATCTGTTAAAAAATTGACAACAGTTATAGACATTGCATCCTGTAGGAATAAAAAGTATTTTGCCAAAGCAAACTCAGAGTAGGCTAATCAAATTAGTTTGCAAATCAAATAATATTAAGAGGAAATAGTATCTAAAACATAGCAGGTCTCTTTCAGAGCAGTTATTGGAATCTGTTCTGTTTTTTGTACTAGAATATTTTTGGATCTTCTGATCACTTTGGTTTGTAGCAAGCTGAAGAAGAAAACTTCCAGCTCCTACTTACTAATTTATTTCATGTGTGCTCCTTTACTCTTTCATTTTAATTGGCAGCATAGTGGAGCAGCAAAGAATGGAGTGAAGGCAGGCACAGGCAGCCCTCATTAGAAGTAGCATTTTAAAGACGGCTGTAATGATTTAACGCTTATTATCAAAGGGATGTTTGTAACTGGGAGAAAGTTTGTTGTAAAGACTTCTTGTTTTGCTGTTTAAATGTAATCACGATGCATGATGTATAAAAATAAAATAGTAGGAGACACAATCCTTATCCCAAAGCATTCTAAATTTAAAAAGTAATACACTTCAGACTGAAAAAAAAAAAAAAAATTAGATGATGGGTTAGTTTCCAAGCAGCACAGATATCTTTTGGGCTTTCTAATAGACCCTTTATGGATTAATATTGATACCCTAATTTTAAAAGTGTGTGCTGAGGGAGTCTTAATGAAGATTGATGGCTTGACACAACTGGAAAGGTAAGGAGTTTTCAGAATGAAAAGAAAAATGGGAAAAATGCTGCAGCTAGGACTAAAAGTCTTTATAAATCTAAGGAGTCAGGCCTATGCTGGGAGTATCCCTAGTGGAATAATATGCAATATTCTCTCTGAAAGAGGCTTTAGGCAAATATTCTGTGAGTACTGTTCTGCTCAGTAGCTGAGTATGTTTGTATGATTATGATTATTTAGTGCTCAATGCTATGGCATAGATATTTTACGATATTGAAAAGCTACATTACTTTTGCATTATTTACATGATAAATCAATAGACTTTCAGTCAGCTCTTTTTTGTCTGTTCAATATAAATTAACTTGTCTTTCAGTCATGGAAACTTTTTTCCCTTTCACCTAACAGAAACCCCTATATTAGGCCTGTTAAAACACTGCTTTAGAAGTCTTGCTATCTATGGGAATTTTACTCCAAGCATTTTGCTAGCTGACCTTTGCTGGGTGGCTTACTGCAAGGAGTCTTCATGCCTGCTGGCCTGTGTATGGCTTGGTTTGGGCAGTTAACTAGGCTTCTAATAAAGCACCTGGAAATTATTTCTCTGTCCTGCATGAAATCTCAGAAATTCTTTCCAACAGTACAAAACAGAAATATGTAGACATTCTGGAAGGGGCTATCACCAAGAAGAAAAATGCCCACCCATCAAGTAGACTTTCTTTTTTTTTTAATCCCCCTGCCCCATTTTGCAAAATGAGTAGAGCATGACAGATGATTACAGGCATCAGAAAGAAGAATAAGAGCTGAAAGCTGATCAGGAAGCAGAGTTGTTCCAGACCTTTAAAGTGGTAATAAAAGCTGGAGTCTTTTGATGGCTTGAAAGAAGGAGCAAGACAATGAGGAGATTTAGAGAGAAAAATGCTGGAGAAGATAGCTATTTTTACATGAGTATGGCAGGGTAGCGGGGGAGAAGAAATTTGAGAGAATGTTGGCTTGGGTAGTTGATTAGAGACTGGGGAAAATTCAGAGTAATTCAAGAGGAGGCCTCTAATGATTATGAGATTATTGCCTGACACAGACCAAAAGACCTAGGAAAAACCTAGGGAAGTAGCATAGCCTTGAAAGATGAAGAGACAAACAACCACTTAGAAATCACTGTGACATCTTCAGTGTAATGCTATTTGTTTTGGTATAGCTTTTAAGATTTTGTTTTGTGTGCTGATTTTATGGATGATGATCAGTTTACTTTTGCTTGTAGTTTAACTGTCACTTGTGATTGGACTACTATATAGCTATGTATCTGTGTTAATGTCATTTACTTTCTTCTAAACCTTTTTGAGCACGAGGCATTCAAACGGAATAGGGATAAAAGCTCTCTACACTATAGTGAAGAGCATCGTCTGGTAACTATTGGTATTTATTTTTACTTACATCTCAAATAGCATCAGTAAATGTTGCTTTTTGCAGCATTAAATTTTACTCTTGCTTTCATAAAGTCAAGTGATGTGTATAATTCAGCTTCCTTTGGTGTTTATTTTAATTCCTTTTTATTATTTCTATACTACAGAGTTTCTACAATTTTATTTGATGTGGAAAACATAGTTTTTCTCTCTCTCCTGTGAAGCTCTGGCTTTCATGGACAACTTTTCTAAGTCATGAGGAACATCTTCACTTACCACTGCATAAAATAATCTTTTCCTCTTAGGATTTGGGACAGTGTTTTCAAATATGTCTGCTTAAACTATTTTAAAGCTTTTAAGCTCCATATGGCATTTCTTCCCTATTCATTCTTATGTTGAATTTTCTATGTTTATTATTCATAGGGGTTATCTTATTCCAAAGAGAGTTTAAACATAATTTAGGTTTTAAAATTAGTACTACTACTAATCATATTTCATTTCCAAAATATTTGGAAACTGGTTTATGCTAAGGAAATTCTGTATATTCCATATGAAGTATAGGAAAGCTTTTATACCTCAGATGCCACGTCAGCACTTCAGCAGCTGACCAAAATTCAGCCATATTTTATAGAAGAGCTGCTAGCACCCACCTTTGTAGAAGACGGAGTGAGAAATCTCACAAAATAAAGTGATTCAGCATTCTTTCTTTAGGTTGAGATGCCACCAGCATGTGAAAGAGGTGTATCTTGGAGGCCAGTAACCATGAGCATTCTGGTCACAGGCTCATGGCAGATATGAGGTTATGTCATATCTGGAGGCAGGTGAATGGAGCATATTCCAGTCTCCAAAAGCTTCTGCAGCAATGAGATTCTGGTACTTAGAAACCATTTTAGCCTTTTCTAAATATCATGTTGTTTTCTGAAAACAATTCCTTGCTGAACCCTAGCTTGTATCCATCCTTTTATTTTTTACATGTTTTATATTATTGCTTTCCTGTCCAACTTCATGCTGACAAAAATAAAATAAAATAAAAATGCTCTGATTTGGTATTTTATAGGGTTCAGACAAAAAAATTGCCTAGGCTTGTGCTCTTTGTTTATGTATATTTACAGTATGTATATTGGCAAATAAGCCTTCACATAGTAAGCAAATAGAACTCACTGTCTGCAAATGTTTGAAAAGCCCTTTTAATGTTAGATTTTATACATCATACCAAGAAAAATACGTAATATCAGCATTATTTTTTTTGTGGTTTTGTGTGTGTGTTTTGTTTTGTTTTAAGATACTTCAATTCAGACATAGTTCTATTGTAATGTTGTGTCAGAAGTCTTCAGGGATTTTCCTATTTGCCAAAGGTAGCCTGTCTATCTAAACCAGATACTCACTTTAAACATTAGGATGAGAGCCTGATAGAAATTTGTTCAGCATGAACTCTCAAAGAACCACATTATACTGACTTGAGAACATGGTGAGGACTTCAACTTAGACACTGTAGATTTACAGTGTAACCAACTTGCCAGTACTCCATTTAAAAAAAAAAAAAAAAAAACTTATGGAATGTCTTAGGAAAAAGTAGGAAGTACACATAAGGTACATGCTTTTAGGGATTAAAAAAAGAGGGAGAGAGAAGAAAAAATGGAGTTGCTTACACCACCTAGTTTCTAACAGGAATTTGAAGAATTTTTTTGCTTTTAATTATTGAACAGTACCTTGTGGTTAGACAGAGCTTTATTTAGTCCTCAGGACTGAAAATGATTATGCAGGGGTGGAGGGGGGAGGGCATCGTGCACCTGGACCACCATAAACTTACATACACTGAGGAGGAGTTTTATCAAGCAAATGAATCCTATTTTCACTGCTGACTGCTCAGAGGTAACCCTGTGAGATGTTCTTTGTTTCCTTCTTACCACACTCCTGGCTTAAGTTCTCATTCAAAATATATAATTAATTAGTGGCTTGTAGTATCCAGCAATAGACAAAACACTGGTGCGATACCAGTGCTGTTCTAGCTACAAGTGCAGAGCACAGCACTGTATGGGCCGCTGCAGGGAAATTAACTCCATCCCAGCCAGACCCAGAACACCTCTGTGCACCAGAATCACAATCCTTTCTCCTGTTTTACTGGGAGATGCTTATGATTACTTTCTGATCTTTACCTGGGAATTTTTGGCTTATGCTCTTTTAGTTAAATGTGTCCTTCCTCAGTACAGCCCAGTGTACTACTTCAAACAATATGGAAAAGTTAATGAAACTACATTAGTGAAACTGTCATGGAAATAAGTTGCCTATCAGGCAGCAAGGTGTGAATGTATGTTGACACGTGTGAGATTGAAGAAATAGCTTCATTTTCTTTTTTTAGGCCTGCTGACTGAGTTTATTCATAAGGTAAGCTAATGTAGTCTGTAGGCTCTCTTGTAAAGTCATTATTCATTCTCTACTGTATGTGACATCCTTAAGAAAGGATTTCATCATGTGTGCTTCAACTTCGGCTTCCAGTCAAAACTTTTTTACGACATAACAACTCCTGGCTGAAAAATGTTTTTGCTGAAGCTATTAGTAGTTGAACTATTTGAATAGTTGAAATATTTTAATATACTGAATTGACACTGAAGTAATATTGTATAATGTACTAATTTTGAGCAATGAAATGAAAGATCAGAGAAACAGCTTTCTCTGTTTCCTTATCCCCTCTCTAAGCTAGATCTTATCACATAACTAAAATAGATTCAGGTCTGCTCCTAATCTAGGTAGACCTGACTGGAAGGATTGAAAATAAATAAAACCCATAGCAGTCCTTCCTCTTGCTGTTACTCTCTCCCTCATTCTTTCCTGTGATGAGAAAAGCAAGTGCCACATTTCTGGTTAGAAACATATCATTGTTTGCTCTGAACCAGCCCAAGCAAAGTAATCCAACCTTGTAGTAGGTCATTAAGGCTGATGCCAACCAGGTTTTTCATCTGATTGAGGAATCCATGGAGTCGGGAAAAGGAGGTAGAGATCCTTACAGCATGTGTAGCAGGTGCCCACACGTGCAGCTGTGCAGACCTGTAGCTGTGTCTATAGAAAGCAAAAAAATGAGATATAGAATATACGATGATATTGTTTCTGTGACACTACAGTCTAAAGAAGTAAATGTGATAGAAACAAATGGAGTATCTTTTATTAGAAACTAGCTAGTAAAAAGAGAAAATGCAAAGCAGTGGATCATATGAGCTATCTGTCATGTTTCTTTTATGCAGAAAACTAGCCATTGTTAGTTACTTTTATTTCATGACTTTTTTTTTTTAGTTAAAGAGTCTATTCATCTATAGCTTTTAATGACAGCATTTGATGGACAGAATCATGAAATTTGTTGAAAACTTTATCAGGATGAATAACTTGTAAGACAGATATGGGCATCATTTACAGTTTTCTTTTTCTCTGCAGGAATGTTTTGATCACTTACAGATTTTTTTTAATGTTACCACCCTTCCTTACAGACTTCCTAAGTCTTTCAGATTACTTTCAGCAATTTCTTTCTTTCCTCTTTGCACTGATTTGATGTTATTTCTTGCATATATTAGGGATTTTGGATAGTGTAAAGATGAGACAGATAAGAATGTCTGCTTGGAAACATTTTTTGTACATTCTCTTTTGACAAGATTTCCCATAGTGTTTCAGGTAATAGTAAACAGAGATCTATTTAAAACTCAGACTTCAGCGTTATAAGCATTCAGTTACTTGTTTGTTTACAAATGTATTTTGATTAATACACAGTATCATTGTCAAAAAAACTCTCTGAGTACTAAGAAATATTTCAGCACAAAAATTCAGCCAGATATAAACTAGAGAGAGAGAGAGAGAGGGAGGGAGGCAGAGTATGACCATATAAACTGTTGATTAAAACCCTCCTGAGAAGTAGAGGAATAATATCTCAGTTACACCTTGAATGAATGTTTAATAACTTTCTGCCAGTGACCTTTCTGAGTGATTATTCCATGTGATATATCTATATAGCAGACAAATAAAATAATATGAAGATAGAAGAGTGACAAAATGTCAGTTAAAATCCTAAGGCAAAGTTTTGAAAGTATGCTTCAGAAATCTAAAAACACTATTTTTAACCTGAGCTTTTTTATTTTTACTAGGATTTATAATTTAAAAAAAAAAAAGTTTTTTTTTTAATCCCAATCATCCTGAGAAAAATCAAAATGTTGAAACATGTAAAAAAATTTTGGGAAATTTTAAATATCAACCAGTTGTGTATATTAATACAGGAATAATATAAAGCAAAAGTGAACAATGTTTATAATTAAAGCATCTTATGCAAAGAGTTCATCAAAGAAATATGAGGGAAGTTTATGTGCATAAATCAAAATACATACATGCATAATTGGCAATCATGGAATTTGTCTGTTGGTGAGGGATTAATTCTCATTACATTTTATTTGTATCCATGAATCTCCAATATTGAGTAGAATAAATTTGATCTTTCACTTTTTAATTTATATGAGGGTTCGTTATTAATTTCTTTAGAAATAATTGCTTTATTAATGGAAAAAAATACATATATATATTTTTATGCCAGTTAATATTCTCCTAGATATTGAAGCTTGCCCTTTCAAAACAATTAGGGTTCATATCACATAGGCTACATGATCATATGCCATTTATGTATTTTTCATATTTGCTAACTCACTTACTAAAACCTTGCTGCAATTCATGGACCACTGTAGGGAAAATAAAATACACTAAAATTTGTTCTTCTGTGACAACTCCTAAAACTAATATATGAGATTAAAGGTATAAAACAGATTATAATAATCATAGATAAAAAGCTATCTCAAGTTTACACAATCTAATACAGTATGATGGTTAGAATGTTTTATCTTGAGTATTAATTTGTTTATATGACTGCTTCATATTAATTGGAATTTGGTTCAAGTAGAGTAACTGAACGCTTTCAAACAACAAACTGAATGTAAATGTATTTTTTCCAATTGCCATTGTCATTTTCCCTAGGTATCCCGAAAGTAGATCAACAATGGTTCAGTAATCAACATAAAATGCCCAGATAATATAATTGACTAGGATACAGAAAGCAATTTTGGAGCTGAATTATTTGATGTAATGAATGCTTATAGTAAAATAATCTTATTCAGTGATCCACAGAGGGGCAGGTGGTCTTGATCTGGATTCATTTTCTAGCTGATTGGGGAAAGAATAATAAAGCCATTAAACAGAGTAACATTCTTTGAATTTGTTAGTTTTCTGCATAAATATATTTGGACAATAATAACACACAAAAGCTAATGAGCACAAACTTGTTTTCCTCTAGAATCCTTCTAGTCATATTTGATATATGCATTGGCATACACTGTACCATCTCAAGGGCAACAAGAACCCTTTAGGACCAATGTTCTTGCATGATGCTATTTGAGATCAATAGCTTAGGTTAAATGACAGTTAGTGATATACTTTGTTCCCATATTGGATGGTATTATTTTAACTGGTAAAATTGCACCTAATTAAGACAAATTATAACAATTTGTAATACTTTGATATATTTTTCCATGTTATATTTTAAAACCAGATAATTTTGGTTGGTCTTCTTACTTTTTTTTTTTTTTTTTTTTTTTTGGAAATGAGAATTAAATTCATGGGAAACCATGGCTTAGCCTATGGTGGTAAAGGTTAACATGACTATCTTTTATAATGAAGAAATGCCAGCAAGTCCTGCTATTGAACACACTTCTTTCCTGGAATCACTTATGTGTTAGATAAACCATACTCCTGGGATCAGACTCCAAAGGCAGTAAGATGTTCTGGACCTTTTTTTTTTTTTTCCCTTTATAACTTTATTCATTCAGGCCTTTCAGTAATGCACAACTTACTTCAGCAGAACTAATTTCTGATGTAGACTTAACCAGTATGTTGACCATAAAGTGAATTTGTGAATTTTTAGTGTTACCTCCTGTCTGCAGTGTGGGCTATTTTACAAATGAAATAGATTATGAATAAGTTTAAATGGTGTGCAAGTTTGGCTGAAATGCATACATGCATTTTGGGGCATTTTAGGAGTAGTAGTGCTGCAATTTGGATATGAATAGCCATAATGTCAAACTAAAGCCATTTTTGTATACTATTCTGCTCTTAATGCAAATATTTACACCTCCCTGTGTTACATTCTGGAATCCCTTGATTAATTAATATTAATCGTTTGCAATTTTTCATGAGTACATCTCTCATCTCCAGTGCAACTTATTGTGGTATTTTTCCCTAATTGCTTCATAATTTTTAATGTAATCTTGATTTTAGGAATTCTTTGGATAGAGTCTATATTAAAAGTTAAATAATGTCACTTCTCTATTAACAGCGCTTATCAAATGGCTCCATAGACTCAAATGATGAAGCCAGTCAAGTTGTTGAACTCCAGGAGCTACTTGAAAAGCAGAACTATGAAATGGCACAAATGAAGGAGCGTTTGGCTGCACTGTCTTCCCGGGTGGGAGAGGTAGAGCAAGAAGCAGAGACTGCCAGGAAGGAGCTCATTAAAACAGAAGAAATGAACACTAAATATCAGAGAGACATTAGAGAGGTAAGGAGATCACCACACTCACCTCGTATGTCTTGACAGTTGTTCTTCTGGTACCGATTCAAGCTGATAGGGGTCAATGAATAGGAGAAGCAAAGTTGAGCATTAACAAAACCTCATGTGCATAGGAACCACAAAATTTACATTAAAGAGGTTTTTAATATTTCTTATAAAACTGTATTCCTAAAAGTGGATATGTATACGTGCAACTCGTGTAGGAAGAAGGCCAACTCTTCTGTGTTTTAGCATTACTAGAGCATATTCTGGCAAGTATATCAGTTATTGCCACATTTTTATGATGAAATCTATTTTACAGAGATGTTGGCCATGTAAATAATCTAAAATACATTTTTAAAAATCTTGGGCCATTTTTATAAAATGCTATTATTCATATAATCAATTATAATGTATATTCTTACGGGGCAACTTCATTAGCCAAGTGCCAATATGCTACTCCCTTTTCCCAGTGAAACAGTCTAAGAAATTTCTCCCTGCTGTATATAAACATCAGGGAATATCTATGTTTGTCATGGAAATATATTTTGGGTTTCCTTTTCTTGTCTACTCTTAAATTTGTGGTGCTCCCCAGTATTCTCCAGAATATCTTTTCACATAGTCTCAATATGTGTGGATAGTTGGTTTCTAGAATCAGTTTTAATATTTTGAAGGTAGACTATTTGTATGTTACACTCCTTTCTACAATATTGGTATTTCATTTATGTGTATGTAAGTGTGTATATATGTGCTTGTGTAAATGCATACGTATGTGTATATATTTGACCTGATATTTCTAGTTTTCTGGCTGAAGTGTTCCTTCTGAACTTCTGATACCTGACACAGCCTAAAAACCTCTAAACATCTATGTGGTGTCCCTTTTAAAATACTACATCTTTTTTTATAAGATTACAAAAAATATCTTGCACCAATATGTTTCTCCTTTTCCACAGCCACTCTCTACAAGGGTCTCAAATCTCTCCAGTCTCATTTACCTTCTGACAAATATTGTTGTTTCCTGGACACCTTGATTGCCACTTGCTGTTGTTGCCATTTTGCTCTTGTATACCATGTTACATTCGCTACAGGCTTACTTGCTTTCAACCCTTTTTGTCCTAAGCAAAGTGACACTAATACATTGCATGTAGAATAATTGCCACATATCAGTGCAAAATCTGCCATGCAACATGTTTGTAAAGGTGGTTTGTTAGGTACCTGTCTTTATTATTTCATTCTGACACAAAAGATGAAAGGCATGCATCAAGGAAGCTCATTTAATATTGTATTGTAATTGTTAATATTGTAACTTGGATACATTGCTCAATACTTTTTTGTTTGTTTTTTCCTTTAGGTAAGAGGGAAAAAATGAACTATGTATGTAATTACTATTTTTATATGTTATTTCAGCAATACGCAAATATGCAAAACAATAACCTGGATATAGTCCATTTTAGGATGAGCTATTTGGATTAATGTATATTTTCATTTTGTCGTACTGGAAAAACTGGAATCTCTCACTTCACTACCACTGCTTTCATATTGTAATATAACACAATTGAAAACTAGAAAAATATATTAAATATGAGGTTTGCTTGTTTGCTCTACTCAACAGCTACCATTTTAAATATCTTAATTGCAAGAAATCTCAAAAGGAATAATTTCTTCTTTAAACAGAGAAATTGCTGGGCACACCTTACATTACTGTCTACTGTTAGCGTGAGTATTAAACTGGTATAAAATGATGAAGCATTTTAATTGCATGGTTCTTGCCAATTTTTTTTTCATGTTAGGCAATGGCACAAAAGGAAGATATGGAAGAAAGAATCACTACGCTGGAGAAGCGCTACCTCAGTGCACAGAGAGAATCCACCTCAATACACGACATGAATGACAAGCTGGAAAATGAACTGGCAAACAAGGAAGCCATCCTACGTCAGGTGCAGTATCTGCATTAGTTAGTTGCTTTCTTCATAAACAATCAAAACTAACACACACAAAAAAAGGAGCAGATCTACTGTAGGAGGTTTTCACTAGGTTAATCCACTAATTTTTAATTAAGTTAATCTAAAAAAAAGTTTCGTTTTTACCTTAGCACCTCTAAGCTTCATGTCAGCTGCTACAACCATGAATACCACACCAATGTGTGCATTCAAGACTGTGAAATAACTGTGTTTTCTAATATTGTCTTGCATAAATGTGCATTATCATTGTGAAGGATAATCGTTGTTATGTAATGATTCTCTAGATTTATTTTAAAATATATAAAAATAAAAATGGTATAAGCACAAGAAATTCGCTTCTGCAGGAAAAAAATGCATAAAATAGATTTTAATCATTTCACATGTTAACAGTGGATAGGTAAATTTTTATTAAGACTAATTATCTATGAATACTGGGAAAGAGCAAATGTGATTATGCAGTTGTCTCTTATGGTTCTTACGGTGCTTTCTTTCTACGGTGAATCTAAAAACTGAAGAGTGAAGTGAACAGAAATCACTTTTATGTTTTGAAGAATACAAGTTGAACTGAAATAATATGAAGTTAATATCATTTAAACTATAAAAGATGAAAATGCTCCTCAGCCTCAGTATCCCAGACGTTATTTTTTTTTCTCACCTATCATATCTTCAATGTCAAATGCTGTATGGAAAGTAAGGCAGCATGACCTGACAATCTCTTTCTATGATTGTATACAGATATATTTACACACATACACACACCACTCTGTGTGCATATATGTGTACATGACTACGTATTCAGGGAAATTAAGGTATCAAAACTCTAACTCTCTAGCTTCTACCAGTTTGGTGTGACTAACTTAAGATGTATCTTCAATTGACTATTTTAAGATGTATCTTCAACTGTTCGGGGGTGGGGAACACAGTGGAAGAGCAAAACACCTGCATCTGTCCTTAGAGTCTTTCTTAATGCTAATGTAAGTCATGCCGTGCTGTAGAAGTCTACCTACTCAAAGTAGTGATCAATAGAACTAAGCTTTGAATATATGCAAGCAGACTTAAAGTTCATTTGCAACAATGCAATGTGAAAAGCCTACTTCATGCTTTTGAAGGATTAAAAGCAATCTCAAATCACCGTTCTTTTTCGTTGTGACTTCTATTACTTGGAACGTGAAACAAAGAGGAAAGCAGATACTTAAAAAATTCTTAATCGTGGTAGATCTCAGTAGGCCAGAAAATACTGCAGTTATCAAAAGCCCTACTGTTTCTCTTTAATGGTTATCACAGATTAAACAAAATCACTTTTTGTAAAATGAGACAATTATAACTTCACAATGAACAATATCACTGCAACCCGGAGGAACTAGCAACCATGATACTATAATGAATGAATTAGCTGAGCAACAAGTGTCAGTCTTAACATTTCCAATTATATTGCCATTTGCTCAGAAAATTCACTAGGAATTCTATCATTCTGGAATTATATTTATTTCCCATTTTAGCTTATGCATAAACTTTCCTGTAAGATGGATACAATGCTTCCATTTAGAAAATTATCATCTTACTGGCACCAATACTTTTATTTTGCTTAGATAAACAACACATCAGCCGGATCTATTTTTTATTCAACTTCATAAATGCCTTTTTATGATACATTTTTTTCACCATCATATTATCCTGAAGCCTCAAATCACTCATCACTGGTAAAAGTCACAGCCTACATGGTTCCATGCTTGAGGTAATACCTTTCCAGTAAGTTCTCCCAGGTTGTGGAATACCTAAACCTATATTGTGAGTTTAAATTGCTTCCCTCATACTTAAGTAACTGAAGGAAATCTTAATTCTGATTTCAGTTTGTTTGTTTGTTTTTTTAATCTATCTTTGGTCTTCAGCTGGAAGACAAAAACAGACAGCTGCAAGAGCGTCTAGAGCTGGCTGAGCAGAAACTGCAGCAGACAATGAGGAAGGCAGAAACCTTACCTGAAGTGGAGGCTGAACTGGCTCAGAGAATTGCAGCTCTGACTAAGGTACTGCCCTGAGAAGTAGGTTCACTTCAGAAGCCCCATTGTTTAATATTGATTTGCATTGCGATTCCTCACCTCAGGGACAAAACAAAAGTTGTGTTGAGCTGATTTGAAAGCAGATGTTTCCTGATAAGTATGTGCCACAAGTTCAATATTAACCAGGAGTAATTTCAATGCCGTATTTCTAATTCTTACCATTTTGATAACAGGTAAAGTAGTTATCTGTTAGGTAGACTACACTGTACAAAGGAGTCATATATTTTCAATATATACCAGGTATATGCAACAACAATTATTTTTGTTCCAGTAAGTGCTATAAAACAAATGTTAATGGCAGATGGGATGATCTTGCAGTACATACTTACAAGGCTTGTTTTGAATGATTCTTTGTATTTGCAAAGACAAATGTGGAACTCTGAAGACCTCAAAATGTGGTTTTTTTTGTTTGTTCATTTGTTTTTTTGTGATAACAAAAAAGGTAGCTTTCTTTCAGAAAAATAAGAAGGTAAAAATAAAATTTTCAGTAACATGGCTTTCATATTTGGCCACTAATATTTTCAGGTGTGCATGTCCTTAATACTGGAGTTCGAATATTACCTGTCATAAGGACATACGATGATAATGTATATATTCTTACTATCTTAGAATCAGACAAAGAAAGTAAAATGCATTTAAGAGACTATTACATATCATTCTGATTTATCTAAGCTCTCCTTTCTCTATTGCCAAGGAATGTTTCTATCTATTTATATGCCTAGTCATTTTTATATGTAATGGATTTCTTTTTCAAATTTCATTTATAGTAAAGCCTTAAGAGCTGAGCACGTCATTAATAAACTTGATTATAAGTAATTTAGTTTAGTTTTATAAGTAATTTTTTATAAGTAATTTAGTTTCTTTTTTTTTTACGTTTTTCTTTTAATTTTATGAAGGCAAGATCATTATTCAGTAATCAAGATTTTGTGCTGTCCACTTTAGGTTTATATGAATGGGTGGGAATCTGAAAGGCACACCGAAAATGGTGGGGGGGGAAAAAAAAGAAGAAACAGCAAAAAGAGAGCTACATGAAGTACTAAACAAATATGATTGCATTTTAACAAAAACTCAGGTGTACAAAACAGCAATCCCTTGGCAACTTAATATTTTTTTCAGTTGTTTCTGGTTCAACAAATATTCAGATATTCTAATGCCATTAGTAGTTTAAAAATATTGTTTTTTTATTTTAAGATGATTTTTCCTGAATAATTTCTCCAGCAATTAGGCACCAGTAAGTATTTTGCAGTCTCAAGCATGTCTTTTCTTTCAACTGCATTTTTCCTTGAACATATACTTGAACATATATTAATGACAAATATTGTAAGAAGAAATTCCATTTGTCATGCAGAATACTCAGGGACTTCCAGTTGTTATTGTGACCATAAAGCTGCAGTATACATCCCTGTTTGTCTTCTTGCATTATTTCATGGGACGCAGTCAAAGAACTGTGAACAGAGATGATGCTCCACCCCATTGCACATTGATGTACGTTACCAAAGTTTTTGCCAAGAGAAACTCTAATGAGTCTATTCAGCTATAATGCAAGTTCATTCCATCTCTCTCTGATTACACCCAAAAAAAAAATTAAAATAAAATAAAAAAATAAAAATTATATCTTTTTGGAATACTTGCCATGAAGAAGGATGTCAGAATTTGTCCAACAGGCCATATAAGTCTATAGTTTATATGTTGTGTATGACATCTTTGCCTACTGTAGAGCTTACTAAAGTGCTGGTTTGGCAGCTTTGAAGCTTGAGGTTCAGTAATTTTCATGAATCACATAAATGTAGCTTGGAACCTGCCACTGCACCTTAATTAAGTAGTTTTGTATTGGCTAACTGGGATACTGTTATGACCTAGCTACTCAAAGAAAGTTGCAAAACGTACCTGAGGGGCTGAATAATGGTAGGTAATTTTGTCTGTGTTGAGGTTTGCTCCAGCATAAACATTGTTAGTAGTGCTCAAATTAACTGGCTTCAGACTACCTTAAGTCTGTCTACCTGAGCTATGGTCACTGCAATGTCAATGTATACTAAGTAGAGGAGTCCCCTGAATGAACTAGCTTATCTACACTGGGGGAAAAAAAAAAAAGGAAAAAAAAATCTGATTCTCCTTTCTTTTGTATTACCTCAATGAAAGTGTCTTCACTGAGATTAATGGGGTTACAATCATGTGAAAGAGGTGAGTTAAGCCTAATATATTTTACATGTTTATTAAAGGAAAATGCTACGGGATAACTGGATGACTGCTTCACTGTGGTTAAAATATAAGACCGTTTATTTACATATGGACATAAAACAGAACAAACACGTTCTGGATTTGGGTGTGATATTTTTTTCTCAAGCTTAAAATATGCATGTTACAATTCTGTATTCAATTTATTATCCTTTTTCCTCATAATAAACCTGGGTTGGGATTCAGCAAAAGAAGGATGTGGAATGAGATCCTTCTATTGTGTCAGTTTTAAAACATGAGTGTTTTTTTTGTTTGTTTTTGTTTTTTTAATATGGGCTAGTGAATGTCTTTTGCTACTTTTCCATGCCCAAACTAGTTCATAAGGAGTGAACTTCCAAAAGTTTGGACTGTACAGTGAACTCAGATAAGTACTCATAAATTTACCTAAATTATTCAAACCTTTCTTTGGCTTTGTTTTCACTGTGTTCTGCCCATTGGGTGAGCAACTGGAGGGTTAGTCAGCCTGTGGCAAACTAACCTGGAACAGCATGATCCCATGTACTGTGCTGTCCTGCCTGGCCGTCGCACTGGCATTCTGTCTGGTCATGAGAAGTAGCACAGCTCTCGGCATGAATCCCGAGGTAGAAACTGCCATGACTCATTGAACCACCTTGTACTCACTCCCACAGTATTGATCTGATTGCCTGACCTGGAGAACCGGCAGTTGGTAGTAGAAACAACCACCCTCGATTATTAACTAATCCTTTCTTTATCCTGGAAGATGTTTATTTTCCTTAGAAGGGACAGACATTGGAGCATCCAGCATCTTCAGATGGTTAGTTTGTCAAACATGGTTTCTGCTTGCATGTATTTAAGGAGGGGTGTAGTAGAGACAATCAGCATCCACCTACTTCCATTTGGTCACTTCCACCAGCAGTCACTTTCCCCTTGGGAGCTTGTGCTGCAGAGGTACCATGTCACTTCTCTGATCACAAAACAGCAGTCAGCATTTAACTCCATCCTTCCTGTGTGTGGGTTACCAGAAAGATCAGTAGTACTTCATAGCTGCATTAGGGAAGCACTGAGATGGAGGAGAGGAAATTGAAGCACCAGTTATATATACCATAATCATAGTAAAACATATTTAGCATAGTAACACATTCAGTTTATGTTAAAGGTGAAGAAAAGTGACGTGAAAGTTGGAGGCAAGCGGGTCATGATGCTTGTTTTGTGATGATGCAGGGATCTGGTTTGTATTAAGTAGGGAAAGAGCTGTAATAAATTGAAATGAGAAGGGCTGTAGATGTAAGGATGAAAAGTGGACAGAGAAGGTCTCCTGCAAGCAGTGGATATGGTTAATAAAAAAAAAAAAAAAACTCTGAGAAAAAGGGAGAAAGATAAGATGATATATTGGCTGGAGAAGGAAGTTGACTCATCTTTTGGAAATAGAGAAAATCTTGAATTGGGAGGGAAGCCCAAGAAAACTGCACATTTACAACAACTCACTGTCTTCTCAAACCACCCCTCTTCTTGTGTCTCCCCTTCCACAGAAGATTTTGTCCTTTTTGGTAAGAGGAAGAAGTGAAAGAAGCAATCTTGACAGAGCTATAAGGAAGGAGTTCCTTACTAAACATACCAGGTGTAGAACGTAGTGAGGAGGCAAAGGAGGGGCAAGGATGTGTGGATATCTAATAACCAAAAGATTGGGTATCAGGAAAAGGGGTGACTTAAGCCAACACATTTTATGTCATTATTTGTAATGGGCTAAAAGTGAGCATATAATCAGTAGTTGATAACTTTTTGAGCTGTTGTGACTCAGTCACCACGATCATCTGTTTTCACCACCAATTGCATAATAGCATAGCTCACTTCAATAATACATTATTTCATCCTTGAGTAACTCACTAATTCAAGAGATAGACAAAGGAATATGTGCCATAAGAAGCCAGTAGAAAATATGGAGACAGCAGGTGTTCAAACATCAAGGTCTCAAAACTGCGGAAATTGGCTTGTACCACTAGAAAAGTTGAGATTTGTTCCTGCAGCTCAGCATGAGGAAGAAAAAATTATAGCACCTGTATTATACAGGTGTTTTCTGCATCAATATGATTGAAATTGGATTTTTTTCAACTACGGTGCAAAGACCTAGAAAATGTGCAGTGCCAACAGTAACAGATGATGTGAAAGCAACATTTTTTTTGTGGGCGCATTAGCAGCAGGAGCATCAGCAGAGTTTTAACACGGTTAGAGAGCAATAATACAAGCTGCTTCGGTATTCCCTCAAAGCAAAATTTTCCTGTCTATTACTGGCTTATACTGGCTATTTCTTTGCTATGTCATAGCATATAAAGTGCAAAGTGAGCATTAAGACTCATGCTGGTATTTCATAGGGCTCAGACATTGTTAGTTCTTGTCCATATATTTTTAATCCAAAGATACACAATTTCACAAACCTATTTATAACTGATTGTGCTGGGTAAATGCTTTAAATGCTAATTGCTGAACACCACATCATGTGTCTTACTAATCCTCCCGTACAAAGTACTAGAAAACAGACATTTATGTCATATTTTTTTTAAAAAAAAGGGGGGGGGGGGGGGTGAGAATGTAGTGTGAGATTTGCTAAGCAAGTAACCACATAAGTACATTTTAGAAAGTTTTAAACTTAATTTACCTTTAGCAAGGCAAGTCAGAAGACACGCAGCTTCTGTTTAAGAAATTTGGAGACCGTAGTTGTCTCTTCTGTCTTGGTTCTTGCTATAGGAACATGACTAAGACAAGTGTCTCAGCCTCTGCCTCATACCTAGAACCAGTCAATATTTTTAAAGTAAACTTCTGAGTCTTTGAAAGGTTTTATTCCAGTGGGAATTTTAATATGAAGTAAAGTAACTCTAAGTATCATGAAAAAAGGTATATGTTACTGAATAAAAGGTATATCTTACTGAATTGTTAATGCAGGAAGTGATGAAATAAGCAGAATTAGATAGATACAAGAATCTTAAGAGAACATGTTTTTCTTTCAAGAACATTTTCTATGTACTATAAGAATTGTACATTCAGATATCGTAGTTCTGGAAATAATTGTACTTATCCTTTTCCAAGTAATAGTTAGGGATAATACCACAATTGTCTTATATATTGAGAAGACAATTTACACCTAAGAAATAAGCTATGGCATTGTTTAGACTCAAAATCTTATTTTTTTTTTTTTTTTAATTTGAAAAATAAATGTGAATAACATATCTATCTAGACTGGCTTCGAAAGGACTGTTTATGACAGATAGACCCACATATCAGGAGTCTTAAATCTAATTTGAACCTAGAGGTTTTAATTCGATTATCTTCGTATTTTGCATAAACCTGGAATTAAATATATAAAAGCGGTCAAGATTAGGTAACATGTTTAAAGTTTTCAGTCAGCTAATGAATCTTCTAGGTCATTTAATTTTGTAGGCTAATACCCTCAAACGCATTCTATATCTCCCTTAATGAAAGTAGTTTCAAAAGAAGTAGAATTCCTTATGCCTTCTCCATCATCAACTCAGAGCTTTGATGATTTCAAATCTTCTCCTGGCCTTAAATCTTCCTTAAGGGAAGGCATTGAACCAGTAGTGCAGTCAGGACTCAAAAAGGGGAGAAGTCTATCTCCTGTGGAGGTGAAGTTTGGTCGCTTCATGGAAGGGATAACATGACTCGTTTTTTTGTATCCTCAGGGACTGAAGATTTTTAGTCCTGTCTTCCCATTTATCCAGTTTGGGAAAGGAAGTAGCACATTAGCACTTCTGTGCTGAAACAAACTAATATTTTAAACTCAAAGATAGGATGAAGAAAATCATAAAGGGATTGTCACAGGTCCGTGTCATAACAAATTGGCAGAGTAGTTTCAGATAATGAGCAAGTCCAGATAAACAGTAGGCCTGCTTCATGATCAGAAACAATAATGGCACTTAATAAATGAGCTTAGTTACAAAGTATACTGACTTCCACTTAAATTTTGCAAGTATCTGAGTTTTGTGAATATATGCAATTTCAAAGGAATGTTAGTGATCTTCAAAGTTATGATTTATTATTATTTATAAAAAGCAGGATTTTTTAAAGAATGTCTTTGTATCAAAAACTGCAGTTTATATAACTCAAGATCATCATTTTCTATCTGATCTTTTGGTCCTGATAATACTACTAAGTTTAAGTTATGTATAATTTCAAGTTACAATGTACAGCTGGAATTACGTTGGTATCTATTCCTAATTATTCTGACAAATCATCAGTAGACTGAAGGCTCTGAAAAAATAGTTTCACTAAAACATATAGTTGTAGAATTATTTATTGCTCATATTAAAGTTTGCTTATCTAAAGATGGAGTTCAGAATCTCTTTTTGAGAGGGTAAACTTGAGAGAGTGAAATACTCAGCATTTGACGGTCACAAGCTCATAATTCAATTTCATCAGTAGCACTGTCTATACGCCTTATGCATATTCCTATTTCCATAGCAACAAATCTAGTATAGCATTTCTTTTTTTTTTCATTTTGAATGATAACACAGGCTTGTTTGATATGACAATAACATGAATATTCATGTTCTGCAACATGTTCTGTTGGCCTAATTAAGGTCGACTTCTGTCAGAAGTAGTAATGAATCTTTGGATGGATTACCATTTCTATATTCAGTAATGACTTTTCATTCCTATTAATGAATTTTTATTTATAGGTTCTTCTTTTATCTGATGACCTTGATCTTGCAAAGGGATCCACCAGGGTGGATCCTTTCAAAGGGATGAAAACCATATCGTTTGTTTGGATAGAAGGGCTTACATAGCGTATTCTAAAACGGAATACTGAGTCTTGGCTTTTTCTCTTCTGACGTTCTTTCTGTTTCCTAGAAATTAGGGAATGTACCACATAACATTGCACAGTTCTGTAATTGACCAATCCATTAATTAGTATTTATGCATTGTTTTCATTCCTAGAAAATGATAGAAGAATTATAAAGGACTTTCTGACATTGGCCTCTCAGAGTCCTATTCTGGTGTTTGGTTTGCCATAATTCCAAAAAACATTAGATTAGACAGTATTGCTTTGAATTCACTCTATAGTAATATGTCATCAGCCAGCCATCACTAACCTTGGACTTTCATGTGTAGATTGATAGCTTTTTAGCATTCCATTATTTTTCAGTTTCTCCATATCAATTGCATCATATCCACCAAGTATCAGTGTAGTTTATTCCACCTAAAAATCTGTCAGTTAAAACTATTAAATTTTCAGTCACACTTTTCTTTTAAGCATTCTGTGCTGTGTTCTGTTCAGTGTCAGTGTCTTTAGTTCTGATTTTTCAATTTTGTCCCTCTCCTTTTCCTTGACTTGTTAGTCTGATCCAACCTCTTCTACCTCATCTGATGATTATCAATATATTATGGAAGCTAAACTACAAGAAATGATCTCCATACGTAGGAAGGTAGTCCTACTGGACTTTACTTTCTATTGCTAAATAGAATCCATTTGATTTGTTTTCATTTTTTTAACTTATTTTATTATTTTTTTTATTGATAATCAACCATCGTGCAGTTCAGTGCTTCAGGAGCTTACAATTTTACGATGGCAGGTTTGTGTTCAAACCATGCACAGTCTGCATGTTACATTTGGCTGATTTCATTGCTCATAAATAACTCCAATGTTTTGCTGATGCTTGGATGTAACAGGCATTTGTAGCTGACACATTTCAAGCAATGCTGTTCAGCTGCCTGTTTAAATAGTTTCTTTTCTGAAAACTAAGTTTGCAGTTAGTAGTAGCTTGCTTTATGTTTTGTTTAAACTTTACTGAGATAAAGACATACAAAGCCATTTAAATTACAGAATGAGTCTTTCTATTTTTTACAGGCAGAAGAAAGACATGGAAACATTGAAGAACGTATGAGACACTTAGAAGCTCAGCTTGAAGAGAAGAATCAGGAACTTCAAAGGGTACGTGTATTGCAGAAAACTTCTGTGTGCTTCTCCTCTTTTAATTTGTCAATACAGTACTACTTATGCACTCCAGCATACAAATCGATCTACTGGTAAATGTTTTATTTATAGCGGTGATGGCAGCATCTTCCCATTTTATTCAACTGCCTTAATAAACTAGTTTACACCCACTCACAGCTTTCAAAGTACTCTGTTGAAACAAAAATTAATGTGCATTAGTTAATAACTGTAATCAATTTCATGTAGCATTTCTTTAAATGTGTTCAGCTACCATAAGATCTTTACTTTTTAATGGTACAAGACTGTGCTGGTTAATTTTGGACCTTACAAATCTGTCTTTTCTATTCTATGTTAAAGGCAAGGCAAAGAGAAAAAATGAATGAGGAGCATAACAAAAGATTATCGGATACTGTAGACAGACTTTTGACAGAATCCAATGAGCGTCTGCAGCTACACTTAAAAGAGAGAATGGCAGCACTTGAAGAAAAGGTACTGTACAAAGGGCAGAATAAAGTTCAGCTCACTAAAGATTCTCCTGTACGAAACATATTCTACTTTTATCCAGACGGAGGTATCATACTAATTTTGTATACAGTAAATATGACTGCAAATAAAGTCTAATTTATACATTCAACCCCTAGTTTGTGTATGAGCTCAAGAGTCTTTCCATGACTACTCTAAACTGGACATTCTGGGTATTATGAGTCCCTGTTTTGTCAACAGGGAGCCTGATGAAGAGCTGGTAAAAGACGGGCCACAATGCATTACAAGGCAATGAAAGAAAGGGGATTACAACCGAGGAGTGGCCAGGTCTCAGATGTGCTGTCATTCCTGAATTTTAGCTTACTGATTTTACCTCACTTCCTCTGTAAAGAATAACATGCTGTCACCACAGAAGAAAGAGGGAATGTTATTTACAGATATTTTGTGATGTGCTAGCTCTCTGTGAGACCTAACTAGCCTGTAAAATTTAAATTGTGAGATCTTTTTATTTAGTCTCCTTAATCCCTCCCTCTTCTACTGATTCACCTTTAGTTTGATCCAAGGGAATCTTTCAGTATCTTCACTTCAGAGTCTTTCACACGATATACTTCGGGTTTATATCATGGAAACAAAATATCATAACAAAGCAAGAAATAGGCCTGCCAAAAGAAGTGGGCAAAATAGCTGTGTAAGCATGTGACAGTTGCTCAGTTCAAGAAAACGACAAACTTTTTGCTGTTCTTGAAAAAACATGTTCATACATGTTTGGGTAATTTAAGATGTCTTAAATTTAATATATACTCAAATTGAAGCTGTAAATGATTTTAATTTTACAGTCCAGTGAAGCTCATTTCTTACTTAAATTTGCTATCTTGTGTATAGAGGTTACATGTATATGGCAATATCTGATATTTAACATTTCTCTGATTTTTCTTCTCTTTTGTCTTTATTCATTTTGTTTATAGAATGTTTTGATTCAGGAATCTGAAAGTTTCCGGAAAAATCTGGAAGAATCTTTACATGACAAGGTACTATAAATAACGTGATTTTATCCGTTTTTATCAAAATTTATTTTTTTTTTTCTTTTGACATATGGTATATTTACTTATACAAATATCATGTTAAATTTTCCTGGTATTAAAGATAATTCCTTTAATCACTAAGATGTCTTTACTAACCAATGAAGGTCCCTAACAAGTCTTCTGAGCTATGTTTATAGCTGAAATCCTAGCCTCGGGAAGTCAACACTAAAATTCATACTGATTTTACTGGCTCTGTAATTTTTGTTCTACCAGTTTTAATTCTGAAAGGAAAAAAAAGTCTTGTTTAACAGGAATTATATAACTGGTTACACTTTCATAGTTAAGAATGTAATTTCTTGTTTTGATGCAATTCTTCTTAACAGATGCATTGGCATTATGCTAAACATAACTGAAAATGGGCTTTCTTAGTTCATTGCAAATTAACACCTAATACTCTTTAGTGAATCAGTCAAATTAATTATAAATATTATTCCATTTCCAAATGTTAAGATTTTGTTTTGAAGTAATACTTGCCTTGAAGGCAGTAAGATACACAAATACAGTATCTGTCTTCACATTCACAGGAGTGTTTTTATAGCATATTAAATCTACTTAAAAGAATTTTTAAAGCATAGCTTCATTTAATACTAAAATAAATATGAAATTCAGTATCTAAAAAAAACTACTTTGAGAAAAATAACAAAAGAAATATCTATTCAAATCATTTGTCATTTTCATCTACATTCAGATAACTTTGTAGAAGGGCAGAGAAATATCCAAATTAAAGTCCCAAAAAGAATCTTGTGAAATTGGTTGGGTTCTTGGCTGCTGCAGACTTTTTGTGAATCTAAGCAAGAAATTTGGGACTTACTTTAATGGAATCTAAGCTACAGCAACTCCTCTAGTACGGCTACTACTGTACAATAATGGTGCTATTGCATGATGTAGTTTGTTCACTGCCATTTGGATTGCTCATTTGTAATTATGCCCCAGCAGCTGCTCTACTTGCCTGCATTGATGTAGTCTTTCCACTGCCATTTGTTTTGTCTTTGCGAATTATAAGAGTGATTTTGATGAGGAACTTTCTGCAGGAGAGGGGAAGGAAGTGCAAAAGACTTCTGCAAAATAAGACTTGTAGGTGTTATCGTGACATTCACGACATTGCCCTTACGTTCTTCACTATTGCCACGTACTTCCTCTCTTATTACAGATGTCTCGAATGTGATTCAACTGTAGCAAAATCAGGATCATACTTCACCACCAAGTTACATGACAAAAAAGACATTTCTAAAGCTCTGTCAAATGAAACAAAAGTTTCTAACACAGAATCTAAATTTGAATTATGAATACCTTTTTTTACTCTTGTTGTCTTTTAACCTGGCAGGCAGCTAAGCACCACACAGCCATTCACTCACTCCCCCACAGAGGGACAGGGGAGAGAACTGGGAAAAAAGTAAAGCTCATGGGTTGACATAAAGACAGCTTAGTAGGACAGTATGAACCTGTCCTGTCATCACTTCTAGATAATGGAAAAATGGTAGGGAAACCTGTACAATCTCCTCTTCATGCATATGTCATATTAGCAATAAAGAGACTTGAATGAGTTCAGTGGTATTTCTTATTATACTCAGTGTTACATTCAGTGTAATTTATCTTACTTGTTTAGCTTTGTAAGGTTAATATCTCAGAAAGTTAAAAGTACTTTGGATCACAAGTATATCTTACTTTTCTGATTTCCAGGAAAGACTTGCAGAAGAAATTGAGAAACTGAGATCTGAACTGGATCAAATGAAATTGAGGGCTGGTTCTTTAATTGAACCCACATTGTCAAGGTAATATTTAACAACAAAAGTTTCCTCCCTTTGAATTGAAAGAGAACATGAGCATAAGTGTCAAGCCTTTACAACAAGAATGCATTCAAACCACATATAATCATGTATTTCTTTAAAAATATAGGATCTGTGGAATGATTATTACTGTCACTTTTCACTTTTTTCATAGGTAACTGGGGCTTTATAGCAATGAGAATACACTGAAATATTACTGCGATTAAGGAAAGTCTTTGACATTATGGAATGTTTTTAAAAGCATAGCCAAATACCCATTTTCTCTCAGGATTCTGTAATAACAAAGTTGTAACCATCATTGTTAATACTAAAGCTGCTCAGTATATCTAAGGCCATATTTATTTATTCTATCAATTAGACCTAACATTTCATTATTATTATTAGCAAGAAGTAGCACAGCTTTGCCTAATGTATAGGAAAAGATCACAAAACTTGAACTAAAGATTAAGGCAATATGTTGTGACATAGTAAAAAAGTGTTCTGACAGTAAGAGTGTTGTGACAGGGCACTGAACATTGTCTCTTTGTGGTGGAAAAGCAATATGGAAACAATAGTGAGATATGTACTGTAGAAACTGTACTAACAGCTGAAATTAATTTATTATTCTAGAAAGGCAGCCCTTCTTGCCTAAATGTATCCCTAAACCTCAACTTTGTGTTATCATTTGGAATAATATTTTTCACAAAATCATAGACTATCCTGAGTTGGAAAGGACCACAAGGATCATCAAGTCCAGCTCCTGGCTCCACACAGCTGGAGTACTATCTCATTTCTAATACACTTCCCCCTGTCTGGAACAGGGAAGTTTCAGCATTAAATACTTATTCTTCTCAGTCCATATTTAGTTCTATATTTGCAGGAGTTTGTTCTTTCAGAATAATAATAATAAAGCTGGGCAGCAGATAAATATCTGCTGCCAGAGATGAACCTGGGTTGTTTCTTATTATCTACCAACTTGCTGCACAAGTACTAAGTATTTATATACTTATATACATACTAAGTATGTTATCAAAGCAAAGTTCTATTACAGCAAATATTGTACAAACTTAGAAAAGAGTCATTGCCCTAATAGGTTTACAATATCAGAGGGGAGAGACATACAGATAGATTTAAAACAAAATGAATCAAAAAATTATTGCCTGGCAATGTAGATAAAGAGTTTAAGACATTTGTAGCCCAAGCCCCATTGTTATCAAGATTTGTTATTAGTATAACAACAAAAGCAAGTTGTAAGGAATTCTAAAAAAAGTAATTTCCTCCTCCCCCTCCACCCCCGATATTATGGAAGCCCCATGATGGGAAGCCTTATGGAAGGTAGACTGATGGCTGCTCAAAAAGAACATTTATGACAACAGTAGGAACTCTGATGCGTGCTCTACCCAAAACCAAATTTCTAAAACACATTCACTGTCCATGAAATTTTAACATCTCTGGTTTGACTTCTGTGACACGTGCTCACATTTCAGAAATTCCAGTGCCAGATATTTTATTCATTTGTTTTCTTGCAGTATTTATAAAAAACAAACAGACGGTGTTAGCCCTTGAAATCCATCCATTATTATTTTAGCTTTGTCAAAGTACTTATAATACCAGGCAGCAAGTTAAGTTTCTCCATGTGCTCTGTCAAAGTGCCTTTATTCAGCTATAAAGTAACCCATTTCAGGGCAAAGGGGTCACTATTTGGTGTTTCTGAAGAGATAGCTAATCATGTTTGTTGTTGCTTGCTCTGATGAGGAGGGCTTCCTACTAAAATATGTAGTCGTCTGTATGTTTCTGCAGGTGCATGGAGTCCCTGCAGCTGCTAGAGGTTTTCATGTTTATCCACTATCTTCACATTTCCCATTTATCAATTAATAGATACCACAGTTGTAATATTGGATTATTTTTTTAATTAAAATGGTGTTTGAAATCTGAGACCAATACTACAGTCTTTAAAGTGCAATATTTTTTAATTCAAAATAAGTTTTCTTAAGGAAAAGTAAATCTCTCTTTTTAGAAACAGATACAGAACTAGAGCCCAGGGAAACAGTCTGCACTTTTCAGCAGAGATATATGTGCTTTTCTGAATGATTTCCTTCATTTAGCTTTTCTTATGTCCAAGATTAAAACCATCATTTTCTTCAACAACATCTTTCCCAAGTGAGAAAATTGTTTTAAGAACAAAACTTATTCATATTTTGTTTCCCAAAACTGATTATTAACATTGCTGTGAACCTTGTAAGTTGTCTGTAGCTAATTGTATTTTCCCAAGTTTAAAAAAAAAAAAAAAACATGAAACTCTCATTTTATGCTCTTATAGTGAAATGTCAAGCTTATTTAAGGAGTCACTATAAACAAAAGTGGTTGATTTAGTATAGTATTTGTTACGCTTCATTTTTCTACTATAATTATACTATTCATGTATTTTTATGTGGAGATTGGTTATGTGTTAAGAACTACAAATTTGACAGGTCTCCACTGCTGTGGCTGAATGTTTAAATGGTGTACACATCCTTAGCTCTTCCGCATCTTCTATGCAGCCTGTAGTCAGGTTGTTTCTAATAGCACCAAGTAGAGAATTTTTACTGCTGCTATTTTATCAGGGACAGAAAGGCCAGTGACCACTGTCTGCAGCCAAGAAAAATATGCTGACGTTATCGAGTATATGCCTCACCACAACATCCCAAGACTTAACAGGACTACAGGAAAAATTTGGGGTCAACCATCATTATTCCAGAATATTTCTGAAGTATGGGCCATTCTTCTTGTTGGAGAGGGCGCTTCTGTTTTCAAAACCATAGTTATGTCTTGAATATATTTTTATGGAAAATGTTTAGGTACTTGTTCTTAGGTTGCATCCCTCATAGCAGTTAAATTTCTCAAAAGTATTATCAAACAAACATGAATCATTCAAAAACTACGCTATGTATCACAGGGCAGTTCACTAATATTTTTATAATGCTGAACTGTAAGAATGTGTTATAGATAACCTCACTCTTGAACATGTATCATTCTTACAGTGACCTCTAGTATCTTTATTCAGGGAAGTAGAAGAAAAATATACAGGACAGTATATTTAGCAGCCAGTTCTGCTAATTGTCTTGTCCTAAACTCTGCTTGTTTTTCATGTTGAAGTTTTGGACTGCAAGGTCCTACTGCAAGTTGTTGTTTTCTACCTTAGTTTTCTAGTAATATCTTATAATGTTCTTATAATATGATTTCAACTTCTCACATTTTTGTTTTGATTTTTGTGATATGTTTTTGTCATTTATTCTCTGATACATAGAATCACAGAATGGTTTAGGTTGGAAGGGACGTTAAAGATCATCTAATTCCTGCCATGGGCAAGGACACTTTACATTAGACCAGGTTGCTCAAAGCCCCATCCAACCTCTCCTTGAACACTTCCATGGATGGGGCATCCACAACTTCTCTGGGCAACCTATTCCAGAGCCTCACCACCATCATAGTGAAGAATTTCTTCCTTATATCTAATCTGAATATATCCTCTTTTAGTTTAAAACCACTACCCCTTGTCCTATCACTACACTTTCTGACAAAGAGTCCCGCCCCAGCTTTCCTTAGGCCCCCTTTAGGTACTGGAAGGCAGCTATGAGGTCTCCCTGGAGCCTTCTCTTCTCCAGACTGAATAACTCCAACTCTCTCAGCCTCTCTTCACAGGAGAGCTGCTCCAGCCCTTTGATCATCTTTGTGACCTCTTCTGGGCCCGCTCTAATAGGTCCTTCTTATACTGGGGACCCCAGAACTGAATGCAGTACTGCAGATGGGGATCTCACAAGAGCAGACTAGAGGGGGACAATCGCCTCCCTTGACCACACTCTTTTTGATGAAGCCCAAGATACGGTTGGCTTTCTGGGCTGCAAGTGCATGTTGCTGACTCGAGTTTTTCGTTCACCAGCACCCCCAGGTCATTCTCCTCAGGGCTGCTCTCAATCCATTCTCCACCCAACCTCTATCTGTGCTTGGGATTATCCCAACCCAGATGCAGGACCTTGCACTTTGCCTTATTGAACTTCATGAGGTTTGCATGGACCCACTTCTCAAGCCTTTCCAAGACCCTCTGCATCCCTTCCTTCCAGCATCTTGACCACACCACACAGTTTGATGTTGTCAGCAAACTTGCTGAGGGTGAACTCAATCCCATTGTCCACGTCACCAACAAAGATGTTAACCAGCACTGGTCCCAGTACCAACCCCTGAAGAACACTACTTGTCACTGGTTTCCACTTGGATATTGAGCCGTTGACCACAGCTCTTTGAGAGTGACCATCCAACCAGTTCCTTACCCACTGAGTGGTCCATCCATCAAATCCATGTCTCTCCAATTTAGAGACAAGAATGTCGTGCAGAACAGTATCAAAGGCTTTGCACAAGTCCAGGTAGTTGATGTCAGTTGCTCTTCACTTATCCATCAATGCTGTAATCCCATTGTAGAAGGCCATGAAATTTTTTAGGCCATCAAATTTGTCAGACAATAATAATATAATCCACATAGTAATATAACTCACATAATTTGTTTATTAAAAAATCTGTGTTCCTCAAGTGGTCATTGGATTGTTGTTTTTGTTATTATTACTACTACTATTACTACTGTGTTTAGTCACCCAGTCTATTTCTTTGACTCTTTTTTCAGGCCTCACCTTGACTCGTCAACAGAGTTGAGGTATTCTGTGGGCTCACTGGTTGATAGCCAGTCTGACTATCGGTCAACTAAAGTGATAAGGCGACCTAGGAGGGGACGGATGGGAGTACGCAGAGACGAACCAAAGGTTAATCCCCAATTTCTTTTCATATATTTCCGAATAAGAGCATGTTTTTCAGGCTAATAAGCTTTTGGTTTGTGTATTTCCAGAATAAACAAATGAATACTTACATATATACACCAAGTTTTTTGGTGTTTTTTTTTTTGTTTTGTTAATATGTATATATACTCGGTTATGAGTATTGTACTAAAATGAAGGCAGAAAACATTGAAATTCAGACATCAGAGTTCAAACATGCTTGATTATCTGTCTTTTCTCAATATCTTCATAAATTTTCCTAAGAATTAACTTTACACAGCATTAAAAATTGTGTGAAAATACTTTACATCCCCTGCAATGCCAAATGCCCTCTTGCTGTAATACTGCAAGTATTAATGGAGAATTAATCATTGAATAAGTATTCTTAAATGTTAGTTGCTTTCCTTTCCCATTTTATAGTTCAGCTTTGCAGTTGTTTTCCATGGAATAAGCCATATATATTCTAATTCCTGGTTAGGTAAAATCACTTGGAGATCATGAGTGGAATAGGACACAGCAGATTGGCGTTTTGAGCAGCCATCCATTTGAAAGTGACACTGAAATGTCTGATATTGATGATGATGATAGAGAAACACTTTTCAGCTCCATGGACCTCCTGTCACCAAGTGGCCATTCTGATGCCCAGACTCTGGCCATGATGCTTCAGGAACAGCTAGATGCAATCAATAAAGAAATCAGGTATGTAACCTTGAACCAGCTGTGGTGGTGTTCTTGTTTACAGCTTTAAGGTCTCTTCAGTGCATGAGTTCAGATACCATTCATAATGACTAGGGGACCACTTGTACATTTAAAGGATTGATAATGTGTCTGCTTTTCATATGAGAGTATTTACTGAGTGAAGATAACATCGTTTTCTTCAATTCCCAACCGCAGAAAAAGATAAATGTTTACTTTCAAAAAATGTTTCATATAAAGAACTGCTTGGCAATTGAAAAGAAATACAATAATAACACTTGGCACATTTGACAAATCTCCCTCCATAGTCCTCTTTTCATGGTTTTTTTTTTTCCCCTATTCTGCATAATTCTACCTGCTCACTAATGACCTCCTATCTGAAATACTTCAGTGCTGTTCATGGTTTCTTCTGCTGATTATTCCTCTGTTACATCTAACAGAAGCCATGTTTCCAAGACATGGTTTTGATTTTCTATGGAACCACAGAATGTGATTTATTTTTTTCATGCTCCAAGGTTGACTTCTAATGCTTGGAAATAGGCAGTGAAATGAATGTGTCTTGCTAAATTCTGTGCAAAGGTAATGGAGTGATAGAGAATCCAATAACATATTTTAATAAAGAAGTTTTTATAAACAAAACCATGTTTTAAGCTGAAAACATTCTTACATGTTTTTCATGTAAGATAACTTTTAAAAAGTTGGTATGTCAAAAGCATCCTCTCATTTCTGTAGGAGATGATGATGTTACTAAATGTATTAGTCATTTTCTGGTAATTTTATAGACAGAAAAAGTATGTTTAGAAGTATAATCAAAATCAGATTACCTTCTGCCAGATCTCAAACTTTCTTTGAGCAAGGTATCTTTAAAGACAGAACTCTATTGAAATTTATGGAATTCGAATAACTTTTGCATTCCAGGGGAGACCTTTTGTTATAGATCTACAGCTTTCAGTTTTCACTACTCCCAGAATTTCTTCATTCAGATGGGATTTTATCCCATTCTTTATTACACCTATCAAGAAAGAAATGTAGAGAGAAATTTTGTTGTTCGGAGACTGTTTCATTAAAACAGTGTATTTAGAGCGCATGTAGAAGAGAACTTTATCCATTGTTTCTATTATTACAAAGTCAGCACTGTGACCAATTCAGGAAGCTGTAGATTCAACAAATATATAAATTTTAAACATATTAACATTTTAAAAATTTAACAAGTAATTAGCAACCTTGTCTAGTGTGTGGTGTCCCTGCCTATGGCAGGGGGGTTGGAACTAGATATCTTTGAGGTCCCTTCCAGCCCAAACCATTCTGTGATTCTAATTATATAATACTATAAAATATTGTGAAAAAGAATTGCACATAAAGGTAACATAGATATTATTTGTGCCATCTTGAGTCAGATCGTTGTTTTATTAAACAGAGGATCTTGACTTAGATGGTAGGTACAGTTTTATGTCATGAAAGGAAGAAAAAGGGAGAAGTCTTATATAGCCTTTTTTGCTGGAGGTCGTGTGAGAGAAGTTTATTTCCCCTACTGATAAGCTTATACTGGTATATAGGCTTTTATTACCGTCACTAAAAAAGCAAGCCTGGTTCACAGATTCAGTATCTCCAGGCTTCGTATTTTGTCATTTTACTTAGATCTCTCATCCTTTTCCCTCCTATTTGCAAAAATAGATTCCTTCTAATGTGGGTTTATGAGCAAAGAACATCTAAGCAAAACTAAAGAATCCAGTAGAAAAATCCTGTTGAAGCTTTGTACGTCTAAGAAACTAGTATTTGTCGCCAACAAGAGCTATTATAACAAAAATCACTTAAAAACTTAATACTTGAGAAACTTTCGTTTTTTCATCAGTTTGTAGGGATGAAACATAAATTGTTTTGCATGTTCTCTTGTTTTTGTTTGTTTGTTTTTTAATGTGGATTATCCTAGTAATTCCCTTCTCAAAGGCCCAATTTCATTTGACTTTAAATTTGTGTGTATGCTTTAGCAACAGAAAATCAGATGAAACCAACTTAAGAGTGGAATTAGTTTTCTATGGTAAATCAGATTGTTAACTCCTCCTCTCCTGCACTTTCTCGTTTGCAAAGAAACTAATCTTTCTTACATGTCATACATCAAGTCTAGTTGTTGGGCAGATTCTTCCGATTGTTTTTGAGGATAGAGGAATTAAAAAAAAGGATTTTGTAATTCTGGTGATTAAAAACATGTTTTTCAATATTATTTTGGGGTTGATCTATGAAACTAATGTTTGATTTTTTTTTTTTCTTTTGGATCTCATTTGAAAGGAAGTATTTTTTAGGTTTAATTTTGGGGTATGCAGAAATGAAGGAAGAAATTATAATGAGAAATTAAAAACAGTCAGTAGTGGGCATATATAACATCTGTTGTACGTATATATTGTATGCCAATGTGAGTCTCTGTGCATATGTGAGACAATGAGAAGTACCAAGGAAGAAAAATTTGCTTTCAGAATTGGAGAATGCTTTTAGAGTACTAATTCTGGCCTAAGTTGAACTGTGTTCTTTTATTTCATAAGGTTAATCCAAGAAGAAAAAGAGTCAACAGAACTGCGTGCTGAAGAGATAGAGAACAGAGTGGCCAGCGTGAGTCTGGAAGGCTTAAACCTAGCCAGAGTCCACCAAGGTACATCCATTACTGGCTCAGTGACGGCATCATCACTTGCAAGCTCATCTCCTCCCAGTGGACACTCAACTCCTAAACTCACACCTCGCAGTCCAGCCAGGGAGATGGATAGAATGGGGGTAATGACACTGGTAAGAACCTCTGTGATGCCCATTTTAGGTGTGATATTTCTAGCATCATATTTTCACTGTATGGATGGCTCATCTCTCTAATTCTATATTCACCTCTCTGTCATACAAACAGATAGTAAATTTCTTAGAATATAGACATCTGTGATTTTTTTTTTTGCTATTGTGTTTTCTGAGCATTACGTGATTCACCAGGGACATCTTGATCTGAGGATCAAGGGAATTCAGCACAAAGGCAATGGAAATAATAAGAAACAGAACTGATCATTAGAAATACTGTAATTAATATATATGTGGAAAATGCTTTCTAATGAAAAGCTCTGAAGTGAAGTAGCTATCACACAGTGGGGCTATTGGCAAGTTTAAACCTCCAGGAAGTGTGTAGCAGACATTAAAACCTCATTATACTTGCACCAGTTTGTATGTATTCTTCATGACAGTATATCAAGCACATGAAATAGGTGCTTCTTTTTTTCCAATAATTCATTTAACTGCTATGTTTCAACATTACCGATAGTTTGCAATACCTAGACACCAAATTATCCTGCAAAGAAATTCTAACATTACTGTACCTTTACGCACATATTCTGAGATATGTCTATTTTGATTTGAAAGGGGATTTGCAAAAAATGATAATAATAATGATTTTGGTTCTAGACGAAAAGGAATTGCACATAGTCATGTAAGTCAATGTAGCATGTGTCAGCATATTCTGATGTTCAACTCTAATATTGATAAGAAAGCATACACAGAGTGTGGTGTTCAGTGTGGGCTACAAACTGAAATTTAGAGCCTGAGTGAATTCATCTACTTAAGCATTAAGAAAGAATAAAATCAAAGCAGCCCATTCTGATGATGTCTGATATACAGTGAGGAGAATAGGATATGTGTAACCCCATTTATTTCTTGCTGTTTCTCTGGTAATCTGAGCATCATCAGTGTCCTACAGTCCACTCCTGGGAAGCAGCAGCAATGGTTCCATGTGGAGACAAGTGTCCACTCATGGGGCCTCTCAGCAGAGGGGAAATGAGCTTTGATCTCAATCAGAAAGCAGAAATTAACTCTCCTAGCTGAAAAGGTTCCCTAGCTAAGAACAGCTGAGAGTGAAGCCCAGCTATTCATCCTCCATGTGGCTCCTACTCAGGTGGGAGTAGAATTTCTTGTCTGTCTTCTTCTAGTTGCATATTCCTTCCCTGCCCTCTTTCTGGAAACTGACAGCTACTTGTACTCACCTGAACCCATTTGCTGCCTTCTTGGGAACTAAAGACAGCACCTTCTTATTGTGAGAGGAGGTCATGGCTAGCAGGTGTGACAGACTGAGGCACTGTTTCTTTTTTCTCCCCCTGGTTCCCACTGCTGAAGAGCAGAAATTAAGATGGTGGTGGTGAAAACCATGGTTGAGAAGGTGGATGTACAGGCTGCCATGGTGCTACCCACTTAACCAAAGCAGCACCTTCCTCAATATGCAGTTTGACTCCATCCACCATTTAAGCTAAATAATTTGGCTACAGATTAATGGCAATGGTTAAATTGACCTCCCAGCTGGCACCCGTGCTGCCTAGTTGCCTTGATTTAGACAGTCAGTGTGTTCATCAGATTCAAATACAAAATGGCAGTATAGATTCTACATTTCATGTTACTACAGCCTCACTGGCATCCAGCTGTAGCTGGACTAAAACTCGGATATGTCGGTATGAATTGCAGCCAGACTCTTGGCATATCATAAACCATAAAAGTAACGCCATACAAAGCACATACATTGATCATTTCAGGACACTGCCCCTGCACTGTTTTAGCAAGAGTTGAATCTTGAATATCTCATTACCTTCCTGGCTGGGGACAGACACAGCACACTATCAGACATCCTCCAAGTGGGAATACTTGAGTTGGGGAAGAGTTAAGTAATAGTCTGGTCTCTAGAGCCCAAGTTACCAAATGGTCCCATAGGGACCCATAGGGATACTGCTGGAGAAGCAGTATCACAGGATTTTCCACATCTCAGGTCTATGCAACCAAACATTCTGCAATTTCTTCAGCTCTGTTTGTATGAATGAGACATCCACCAAAAAATAAAAATGAAAAGGGGTTGAACAAAGCACATTCTATCAGACTTCTACCGCCAAATAATGCTGCAGTACAGAAGACAGATGAATTTGTATTCATTGACTAAAGGTGCCAAGCTCATTAAGACAGGGTAACTGGAAAGAAATACCACTTTTCTGATGTGGTATTTGATGATATTTTGTGTGTATCCTCGGTGAATCATTGATTAATTTGTAATATTATAAAAAACTGCAAATATGTTATATATATATATGTATGTATGTATGTTTTGGGGGATGGGGTTAGTGTAAGGTTTTATATGAAAAATCCAAAATTAAAAACTGCTATCATAAATTTGGAGTATCCTATTCTTTGCTAAATTTATGAAAAGAAATGGGATTGTAACTTTGGAAAAAATAACTGCTTTCACAGATGGTGTATTTGTAAAGGGTTATCTTATGTTATGACACCACATTTATAATCAGTATATAGTATGGGTAGTCTTAAATTAATGAAATATCTATTTCATGATTCTGAATGTCAGAAGAAAAAGTGTGTTGCATTGTTATGCTCAAATAAGATTTATTAATCATTCTTTTTTGTTGTTGCTGCTTTTGTTACCAATTTAAGCCAAGCGATCTAAGGAAACATCGGAGAAAGGTATGATACTGGCTTTTTAAAAGCTTGGGAGAGTGCTTTTGCCATATTCCTCTGCCATTTAAATAAGCGGGTCCTTCCCATGTGCTGCACCCCTTTCACTACTTTTCATTCAATACCTGAACATAGTCATTTTAAGACTACCTCAAAAGGCTTGCAGGGGTCACTGCTACTCCAAGGATCAAAGCCCACTAGTGATACTTTGCAGGAGCCTCTACAGCACACACTTAAAGGAGATACAGTTAAAAGCAAAGTGTGGGCACAAAAGAATTACCTTCAAATGTATTTTGGCCATTTTTACTGCTGGCGGAACCAAAGTCAGATTGCTTGAAATCTTGTGGAGCAATATAAAGGTATTTGCAAAATTGGAGCTGAATATGGTAATTATCTTTACATGAGAGGAGACAGTATTCAAATTAAATTAGTATTTGTTGTGACAAAACTCCTTTTTTCATGCTTATTTTCAAGTGCTTTGACCATTCACTTAACAAACTGCAGAGGGAGTAGTCTTGTTTATGTATTTACCTTCTCCCTTACTTCCCTGAGAATTTTGTTTACATGAATAATCCTGCTTAATGAAAGAGGCCTGCTCATGCATAAGGTTATTTTCATGTTTAGACCTTTACTGGATCAACCCATTTGGGATAAAAGAAATTAATTTTGTCTCCAAATGTACTCTCTGTCCTTTCAAATATGTATTTCAAGCTGCCATGTTTAGGCAATTTTATTATTTCCCAGTGGTCTTTTTAAACAATAAGAATCCTTACAATTTGCTCAAAAAAAACTGCCCTTGAATCCAAACATGCTTCAGTTCAGTTGACAAATTTGTGAAATGTATGTTGAAAAAATCATGAAAAGCCATTTGGCTCTCAATGTAGTATCTATCCCCCAGATTGCAGTAGTTGAAGAAGATGGGCGTGAAGATAAAGCCACAATCAAATGTGAAACTTCTCCTCCTCCAACACCCAGAGCTATTAGAATGACACATACCCTTCCTTCTTCGTACCACAATGATGCCAGAAGGTAAGATGTCCATACCATGAATCAGTACTTCACTTTTACCACATATTACTCTCTTCAGATCATGTTGTTTACTCTAAAATGCCCTTATTTCTTCATGTTTCTTCTTGGTAGTTGTTTTCTGTACCATGAAAGAAACCTTTACCTTTGTCTCTTATGTGATCTTGATAATATTTGTCAGTGCTAAAACACATACTGTATATTTCTGTTTTAAGGTGTAGTTTTGATCACTACTAGAAGTAGTGATCCTGCAAATCCTAGAAAGACAAATATCAGGAATATCCTGTAATTGTCATCAATGGTTCTTAACAAATTAAAAATATTTATTTCCAGTCTCATATTGCTCTGCATATTGCTAGATCACTTAAGGAGCAAGATGTGATTAATTGTTTCATTTGTGGGAAGATTATTACGAAATTATAACCAATTCATTTGTTTGCAGAGCTGCTCAGAAGAAAATAAAATTAAATAATAATAATAATAACTTGTTATCTGTTCTATTTCTTTATTATCATTCATAGTAGTTTGTCTGCTTCATTGGAGCCGGAAAGCATTGGTCTTGGCAGTGTCAATAGCAGTCAGGACTCCCTGCACAAAGCTCCCAAGAAGAAAGGAATCAAGTCCTCAATAGGACGCTTGTTTGGTAAAAAAGAGAAGGCTCGACTTGGACAGCTGAGTAAGAAATTTGTGGTACCAAGTCAAGGTCACCACTTCACAGTCATTTTTCCATTTCTATTTTTTTTGCTTCTTTTCAGTTTTCCGATTTGCTTTTTGTTCTCTTTACTCTGGCAGAACCTTCCCATTAGACTCCATTGTTATCATTAATTATACGTCAGGAGTTTGCTATGACTATAACACAAATGAAAGCAGACTTCTGACACAAATTACTAGCTCAAATTACAAACTACTACCCTCTTCACTGAGCCTGCTGCTTCACTACTTTCTTGAATTAGGTTAAAAATGCTAACTGAGTATTCTCAAATAATCAAAATAAAGAGGAGATAAGAGAGAATTAAGTATACACTCCACTCTAAGGGGTATAAGAATGTGATATGGAAGATCCTTGCAGGTGTAGTTGCCTTTCTCACTGCAGTGTGTCAATAGATGTCTCCTAGTGCCTTTCACCGCTGTCCTCACTGTACTTTTGCAATTAGCTATGCTGCCTATGGCAACACTTTGTTTTCCTCCTATTTCTTTTGCCCTTTTCCCTAGCCAAGATCTTTGTCTAATTCATGCCTGGCAAAATTTTTCTTCTGTGATGCTCCATGAGGTATGTCCACGGCAAATGCAAAAAACAATTATGCCTCAACTTTATTTAACAAGTATTTAACCTCATTTAGGTAGCAAAAGTAATGGAAAGTTAAGTCACAGTTAAGGCACAGGCTCATAGTTTATGTACCCAGATTGGTACATCTTTAGCTGCAGTCTCTATTGCTAGGCTATCTGATTTAGCTAGATTAAGATTAGCATACAGGTGCATGCCACACAGGCATAAATTTAGTAAAATAAAATAGAAATAATACCTCTTTCCTAGTCACAAAGATTTCAGAGTACAGCTTTGTGAGGCACTAAATTTTTACTGGCATGGTGACAACATAACACCTACAAAAAATTTTAAAGGTTTGCAGTAAGTGTAAATGCTTAAGTGATACATAGGCTTGAAATAATAAATTTAAATATAAAAATAATAATACCACCTAAATTCATATTGACATATGATATTAATGAATGCTAATCACAACTTAAACAACTAACAAACCCATTACTAAAATCCTACAACATAAAATTATGCAATATTAGGATCAAAATATCAGAGTAAAATCAAAGGACTGAGCATTCTCCATTTACACCCCAACCTTTTTCCTATTTATATTTTCTTTAAAAAATAATAATAATTTTTAATCTTGATTTAAATTCCTTTTTTTCCTCACTACAGTAAGAATAAAACTGATTTATTCAATCATCTTCATAGTTTAATGTATTTCAGGATCCCATTAAATGGATCTCTCAAATAAACCTGCATGTCGCCATCTGCACTAATGGAGAATTTTATAACTTTAGTCTGTGGTATTAATTCAAATTTACATTCCATAAAACCAATTTTATTAATACTGATGGATTATGTATAATAATCTGTGATTTCACAGTAACTCAGGAACACAGAGGACAAAGATGTAATAAATATGCTGGTCTTCCCTGCAATTCCTTGCGATATGAACAAAAATAAAATAACACCTTTAAAGATTGCCTCAGGAGCAATATAATCTGGCAATAGATTAATTTCTTATAATAGCCAACATGATTAATAAGCCATATGCATAATTGGATAAAGCCTGTTTGTAATTCCCAACACCAGTTCGTGAAATTACACTATTAGCTATTAGTGAAGATTTGCAATTAAATGAATTTTTTGTGACAACCATCCTTTAGCTCAATCGCAAAGATTTCAGTACAATGCAGATTTTAATTAAGCAAATTAGATTTACAAGCATATACAAAAAAAATACAGTAACTAAAAAGTAAGAACAAAATATTTTAAGAAATTAAGAGACATTGTTGAGCAGCTGAATTACAGAATAGTTTTCCTCATCTTAATTTTTAAGATAAGACAAAAAATATTGTGTGGCAGTATCCATTCAGTAACTGTTTAAAGACAATAAACAAAAATTAAAATAGTGGTGGTAGTTGAATCAATTCCATGATAGGTTCAATATCTGTGCAGCTCTATTAATAGCTGCACAGATTAATAGCTCTATTAATAGCTCTATTCATAGTAAAATAATATGTCACAGAAACCTAAATAGTAAGGCATATCATCATTGCACTGCAGTTAGTATATTTATATGTTTTTCATTACCTAATTCTTTAATTCAAAATCAATAAATGAATATGATTTGACTCTTTTCTTAAATTAAACTTATTCTGATTTGATATAGATACAGACTTCTTATATTTTTGAGTATGAAAAATACCTTTTATTCAATAGAACACCAAGTAGTACAGAGGCAAGAAACCTGATTTTGAGCCTCAGAAACATTAATTTGTTTTCTTATGTGCATATTTGCACATGCACACAATTACGCTTAAAGGAACAATTTAAAAGTTCATGGCAATGCATGGGATATTAAGGATCCCAATGACATTATTACACACTGCATGTACAAATAATACTTCTGTAGCTGGTTCCATAATGTCTCTAAAATCATGTGTAATATATACTCTCATCTAAGAAGCAATATTGGAACCTCCAAAGTTTCATTAACTTCAGAAGAGCCAGGCTGTCACCCAAAAGATTTCCTTGATCCACATTACCTTCAAAATTTAGTTTTCCACTGCTAAACTTGCCATTTTTTTCATAATTATTTTCATAATTTGCTATTTTTATCATTGTATCATTGTTCAAAGGCAAGTATAGGCCTTAGGATATCTTTCTTAGAATCAGGATTCCAGTTTTCTACATTCTTCAAGATTTCTGTTAATAACTGGGGAAGGGGAAAGGAATGTACAGGGGGAAGGAATGTCTCTTATTTAATTTTCTGAATTTGTTTGTGTTGTGGTTTAACCCGGTTGGCAGCTAAACACCACACAGCCGTTCGCTCACCCTCCCCCCTCCCTCTCTGGGATGGGGGAAAGAAATGGGAAAGTGAAGCCGGTGAGTTGAGATAAAGACAGTTTATTAAGACAGGAAAAATAATAATTATAATATCACTACTAACAATAATGTGTACGAAACAAGTGATGAACAATGCAATTGCTCACCACCCGCTGACCGATGCCCAGCCTATCCCCGAGCAGCCGGCCCCCCACCCCGGCCAGCCACCCCTATATATTGTTTAGCATGACGTCAGATGGTATGGAATACCCCTTTGGCCAGTTTGGGTCAGCTGTCCTGGGTCTGTCCCCTCCCAGCTCCTGCTGCACCCCTAGCCTGCCCGCTGGCAGGACAGAGCGAGAAGCCGAAAAGTCCTTGGCTTGGTGTAAGCACTGCTCTGCAACAATTAAAACATCAGCATGTTATCAGCGCTCTTCTCATCCTAATCCAAAACATAGCACCCTACCAGCTATTAGGAGGAAAATTAACTCTGTCCTAACTGAAACCAGGACAGTTTGATTTTAAATTTATCCACTCCTCTCTCTTGAGGAATACCACAATACACATTTGCATATTCTCCTCATCTTACAATTAAAATATTCTAGTCCCTAAAACAATCTATCACAAGGATTTTTAGTCTCTCCTGGTCTAGTTCATCTGTATGGTGTATCATCGAGATCAGTTTGTTCAGAACCATGGTCATCTGCATGCCTGAGATACAAACAGGCACAATGACCATATCCAATACAATGTGCCCTTGATCATTCAAAGGCCCAGATGTGTTTGTTGTGTGGTAAAGTCTAGTATGCTGAGAATACTTTCCAGTCTGTGAGAGTGATCATTTAATGTCACAGTCATCCTCAGAGTGGCTCATTGAGCTTGATCAGTATGTGAACAGAGAGCTCTATCAAGTCATTGACCATTCTCCTGCATTAGCTATTTTGCCAAAGGAAGGTAGGAGCTGTAGCACTATAATTCTCTGAAGAAAATACTTGAGCATTAGAACTTTACAGGCTTTGTTCCTTAAGTGAAGTGGTAATAGCAGCACTGATGCTGATAGGACATCAGCCTTGAACAAAGAGTATTTGCGGCATCACTGCCTTGTTATTTTTGCTAGCTCTGTCAAAAGCCCGGATTAACTTTCTAAAACAGAAAGTAAGCAAATCTGTCTATTGTTGAGTAATATTACCCCATATCCTTTAGTCCTTATGAGAAGATGATCTAATGGGGTTGTCAAGGATGAATGGCATTCTAGATGGATAGCTATTGAATGTTACGTATCTTGCCTTTCATTAAGATGCTACAGCCATAGAGGAAGAACTAGATTTATAACTCAAACAGTAAACTGAGACCAGATGGGGACCTTCAATCAATCAATCAATAGAAAGCCTGTGTTAGCAATTTGATTGATAGTTATGAGCTATTGCAGTTCACTTTAGGAGTTTTTTTTGTTTTTTGTTTTTTGTTTTCCTTCTGTCATGCAGAAGAGACATGAGTTACATTTATATCATTTCACTGTGATAAGGTTGAAAAAGAAAACTGTTGGAATCAAAACCAGAAATCTGGTTACAGTCACTGAGGTGTTTCTGAAGTGCCGGTTGTCTGTTTAATCTTGTTGATGTAGAGGTGCTGCTCTTTATTTTGATTCCAAGTGATAAGATGAGGGGAAATGGCCTCAAGTTGTGCCAGGGGAGGTTTAGGTTGAACATTAGGAGAAATTTCTTCACTGAAAGGGTTGTGCAGCATTGGAACAGGCTGCCCAGGGCAATGGTTGAGTCACCATCCCTGGATCTTCAAGAAATGTTTAGATGTAGAACTTAGTAGCATGGTTTAGTGCTGGACTTTAGTACTAGCTTAAAGGTTTGGACTAGATGATCTTAGAGGTCTTTTCCAAACCTGAATGATTCTATGATTGTAATCCCCCATTGCACTGCCATCATACCATCTACACCTAACATCTGGTGAGCTGCTCTCTCAGGAAGGTGTGATATATTACAGCAGTTTATGTATAACAGGTGTTATATATGTACAGCAGTTTGTAAAAATTATAAGTTTACTCCAGAGTCAGCAAGAAACATTTGATGAGATATTTTGTAAGACTTTGAAAAGCAGATGAGAATAAGCAAAGTATACAGTTATGTTTTTTGTGTTTGTGATTGGAGGCATCATTCTCATCATGAGATGTGGAAAATTAGTGCCCTCTTTATTGAAGAAAAATTCTGTCTAGCCAGTGGTAGAGGTAGAACTACACCTGCTTTGAAAGTGCTGCTTGAAAATGGGTTTTTATAATTTAACGTCATAAAATGATACTGCAGTTGGTTTTGTTCCCACTTGGTTGAATTGCATGTAAATGTGATTTGCAAAAGCCTGTGATGATATTTTGCTAGATACCATTTACACTTCATTTTATGGTTAAAATCGCTGAATCAGAATAGAAATCTTTTATTTTATATTGTGCTGTCCTAATTATCCCGGTGTCCACTCCACAATTGTTTACTATCCATTAGTTGAAAAATAAGAATTTGCCACTGACAAATGGAGAAAAGCATCAGCATTTCCTGTAATGTTGTCTTTCTATGCCACTTATACACCTCATGAACAGGAGTACAGCAGAAAGCAGCTTTCAAAGAAGTGCTGCAGCCACTGTGTCTGTGCAGATACATGTGCAGGTGTGAGGGCTGCTTAGAGCCAGAGTTGGGAGACTGTGCTGGCAACTTCATGAGCAGCTCACTTCTACCTTGAATCCAAGCAGCAATTAAAAAAAAAAAAAAAAAAAAAGTCAGAGTACCTTTCAGCTTCTGCACCAGAAAAGTCACATTAACAGACACAATTTTGATCAGTATGGATTAACAATACCAATTTTGTCCACAGTTTATAATATGATTATAGTTTGCTCCAGGTGTCCTTGCTTATTGCAGGCTTTCCTTGTGACTTGAATCAAGTTCTTCAAGTTCCCCTGACACAACAGCAATTAGGTGTCTAGGGGCCTTCTCCAAGGAGACCCATGAGGCTTTCTACTTCTGACAAATTCCTTGTGTTGTCTCTGGTTTAGGAGTTTGGAAGGATAATGACATCAAAGACTGTAAGACTCTCTGTGAGGGCAAAACAAAGACTTTAGCATGATGACATTAACTGATGCTATATTATGTCTGTAATAATCATACAGTTCTTGAGAAGGTACTTTCATTTGCATGTTTCCCAACTAAGATCAAAAAATGGTGAAGGCATTGCTCACTCAGGACCATGAGACTGATACTTAGGAGTCAAACAGGCAAAGGAGAAGACCAGGGTGCCCTTTTCATACATTTCTGCTGAACATGAGGAGGAAGCAAATTTTCTTTCTACTTTTTTCCATGTAGCAAACACTTGCAAGCATTAGATGTTCTCCACAAACACTAGATGCCATGAATTAAGTAAGCAAACATAGATGATGAGGGGACGGTCAGAATGGGTATTGAAGGATTGAGAGAACAACTGGGAAAGAGATGTAGGAAAATATGTTGGTTTTTTGTTGTTTTGGTTTTTTTTGTTTTTTTCTTTTTCCATTTTCAACACAGGAGGCTATATGGAAACAGAAGCAGCAGCACAAGAATCTCTGGGATTGGGCAAACTTGGAACCCAAGCAGAAAAAGACCGAAGACTAAAGAAAAAGTGAGTACCACCTTTAAGTTTCTTGTATTGGCTCATACTTGAATCTAATGTCAGTTTTTGTGTTGTTTTTATGCAGATGTATAATGAGAGGCAGGACCATCTGCTATGACTGTTTATCACTTACTGTGTGTGTTGGTTTTTGTGGTTTTTTTTTTCCCAGAGTAAATGTTTTTAAAGCTGCATATAAAATATAGGAAAAATATTGTAATTTTGTCAATTGTATAATATTGTTTCATTTGCAAAACAGTAAGAGAGAGGCATTTTCTGTTTCACATTGTTATTAATTCTTTATCATTTGGTAACTACAGTTCTTAAAAAATAGGCAAGCAGTGAAAGAACCATTTTAGTGACTGACTACATGAATTTTTCAGAACAGAGAAAAGATCGTTTGTGTTATCCATTGAACAAATTATTATTTCTGTCTATAGAAGTTAAAGGCTCCTCATAAACCCTAGCAGCTTCACTTTCTTTTGCTTGTCAGCAAACGGCAACCTAGCTTGTTGTTCACCTAAATCATATAATAACTTAGTGCTGACTCTGGTGCACCTACTTGTAAAACCAGTATGCTGACTCATAACAGCTGCCAGGAGCTAAGGAGAACTGTCAAAAGAAAGCTACGAACACAAAAGAAACCTTTTGGCAGCATCACAGTTCCAGTGTAATTAGAGGGTGTCTGAGGAAAAAAAAAAAAAGATAGTATTTTAAAATGACATCGAAAATTCATTTAGTAAACAAACAGGTTTATGTTTCATCCATAATCACTAACTTTAGCGCTATTATTTGATTTTGAAAGCCTAATTTTTAAAATGTTTGGTGTTTTCAGGTCTTTCTGTCTTTTAATATTCCTTTGCAAAGTTTCAAGAGAATTAGCAATTCTAATCCAAAAAAAGCAAGGGATATGTTTCAGCTTTTCTTTGAATTTATATGTAGAATATTTTTAACCACTACTTTCATGTCAAGCTACTGATGAAATACGTCTTTAAGTGTGCATATTTGTGTAATGTACATATGTAAGTGTTCAGTTTAAATTAACCTCAATTTAGCAATTAAAGATAGCGAAGCAGTCATTGTGCTAGCTGACAGGGATTTTGCAGTTGATGAGTCTTGTCTTTGGATTCCTTATCCATACATCTGTTATCACTCACTATTCATTTAGAAATATATGTAAGTATAGAGTATATTACTACACCTTTTTATTGAATTCTAGTAAGCATAAAGAATACTATTCACTTTTCTGTGATTTTTATTTTTTATTTTTTGGTAATTCCTGTTTATATTCCTGCTATGATGACTGAAGGTACTACAGCACCATTTTTGAAGGGACGAATGGACAAATGTGTTCACTTTTTCATATATTAATAGTTATTTAAACTGGATAAAATACCATAAGACTTGACACACACTACTTCATATATGACAGTGCCTACCAAGTTTTCAGTCTAGAAATAATAGGTATATAGGTAATCAGTTATTAGACTTTTGTCTAATCTCACATAATGAGACTTTTCCATGCTGTCTTCTTTTCAAGTCTTTCCTTTTTTCTCCTGTGTCTGTCTGTCCTTGGTTCTTTATGGATTAGGTGTAATCAAAATACTCTCTGCTAGAAGGAAAGGAACTTTTCCTTTGTGACTATTCATCCAGTCTGAACTGTATTATTACTGACCCTAATAGGTATAAATTATATACCTATGTTACAAAGATTTTTTTTCCCCATTACTTTAGATATGTTCATAGCTTCTCACTTCAGTATCCTTATGACTGATTTTAAGATTATTCTTAATTTACTATCAGATAAATGTTAAGACACTTCTATCATAACTACCATGTGTTGGTAATTTATGTGTAGAATATATAGTTGTAGAGGAACTGTAGTACAGGAAAAATTTAACATTTTTTTAGAGAGATACATGGGATTCAACTGAATTATGACTGCCATTAGGATGTGAGTTATCAATAGGGTAGACGATAATTAACATTTCCATGTAAAAAAAAATGCAGTCATGTATTTGCATGTCTTACCTTGCAAAGTATTCAGTTGAAACAGTCCAGAAAGTCATTTTAATGACAAGTTTGTCTCAGTAGGTCTGGTTCACTTTTGCCAACACTTAGTTATGCATAACTACCCCTAGAAGTATCTTTCAGAAACATACAGTAACTATAAAATTACTGATTTGTGTAATGCAAATGAGAAAGTAACATTAAGGATTATGGTAATGTATATGATGTCTTTGTAAAAGATAATATGAGGAGTTTGAGAATAATTTGCTATCTCATGATGTAGCAGTAAGATTCAATTTCAGGTGTTTAACTAGTTCATATTGCTAAATAGGACCTACAAACCCCACAGAGGCAATGATCCCAGTCTCACTGCAACAGAATGAGCAGAGCACCTCACCTTCTAAGGATTTCTTTGGCTAATTTTGATTAGGACACAAAATCCCAAGGGAACTAGGCTTACCACAAGAATAGTTAAAAGACAGGATAAAGCAGGAAGCATTCCTTTGTATTAGATTTCAGGTCTGGGAGAGCTTTACTTATGCTGGTTTTGTCACTTAGAGGAAAAAAATCAGTGTTCCCAGAGCCAATTCTGTTTTTTTATAAAACGGGAATAATACTACATATTGAACTGGTGTTAACAGCTCAGTGAACTTCTCTTTCAGTTCAGTGGTAAAACCCATACTTCTGATGTAGGAAAGCCAGGGATCTCCCCTTGATGTGAAACCAAAGGTGGGACTCATCACTCTGACCAGAACATTCTCACAGTTTTCATTAGCTTCAGGCAAAATTCACCAGAATTTGGAATTAGCTAGTTAGTTTAAAAAAAAAAAAAAAAAAAAAAAGGTAGTTGTTCCCATTAAAATGTATTTCTTCTGGTTGAATTAACCTCATAGGTAAAAAACACTTTAATTAAAAAAAAAAAACTTCAAATTTTGCATTTTTGAATGCATTGAACTCTATCAGTAATTTAGCAAGTATGCCCACTAACTTAGGGATGGAGAAGCACAACGTTCCAAACTGTGAGCTGTTGCAGCCAGTAGGTACTAATGGTCCCCAGGTGTCCTGGCTACCTGTTCCCCGAATAGCAAGCACGTGCATTGACCCTGCTCTGGCCTCCTGGAGTTATAAACACACTGCACTGTTATACTATTTTAGCACAATTTATATGCGTAGACTAGATTCCTGAATAATACATTTCACTCTGAAGAGTTTCTTGAGAGAATATGATATTTCTGGAGACCAAGTCTCTCTCCAGTGATAATAGTGTCATTAACCTAAATTTCAAAGTTTTCCTGCTTCTTGCTTAGAAAACGCTATTTAGATGTTAAATTTCTTTCAGTTTCAATTGACTACTTAGACATCATTAAAATGTAATTATCATTTTGTCTCAATGATATGTCAGATTTATAAACCTCAAACAAGAATCTCTTTTCATCCAACATTTGGTTATTACAGTAAATATATCTGTAACAAGTGTTTTTCCTAAGGCATCAAAGAGAAATTAAGGAAGCTGTGTATAATTTTTTTTAAATTAGACCCCATCATGTTCCTCAAGCCATCTGAAAAGATAAGCTTAGGTTGCCTGAATCATCTATAAATGTTTACTCACAGAGGTGAAATACATGATAGATCTAGTTTTTTTTGTCGTTTTTTTTTTTTAAGCCTTACTATTTGTAAATCAAACATGCAGTCCAAGAAAATAAAAATGAATGTTAGGGGTATTTAGAGCATTTAGCGTGTTATTCTATTGATGTGTGCTCTCTCTTTGCTTTTTTTTTTTTCTAGTGATTAATCAGTCTCCCTGTTAAATAAACGGGTACTAGTTTCTCATTCTGAATTTTGTAGCTAGCAACTCCAGCTACCATTTCTCAGTGGCTGTGTATACACACGCTATCCCAGCTGTTCATAGCATCATCCTTGGTGGGTGTTTTTGTACCAAGTGATGGGATTGTGCTTGTAACTTGGTCTTGCCTTATGCTCAGGGTTTTCATCAAAGCCAAAGCTGGTAGCTAGCATACAAAGTTTTGGGCTAGTCCAGTTCCTATCATTAGTCATGACGTTCATGGAGGGTTCAGATGCATGTGTGTAGTGCCCTCTGGGATAGCTGAAGTGTGTCCCCCACACATAGCTTAGAAGAAGAGTACATAATATGGTGCCTAAAATCAAATAATCTGTATCCCCTGTAAAAAACACATATCCCCACTGACTTTACTTCAGCTAGCAAACTTTTGAGGCAGTTAAGAGAAACTATGCTTTACTGTCCTTGTTGCTAAAGTATCAAATGATACTAACTTTAACCCTTTATAACAAATCTACATTAACAATTAACTCAGCGAACTTCGAATATTGTCAACAAATGAATCCAGATATACTTCCCTTTTCGCTATAACTGTTCTAGTGAATGTCAGCTGAATTCTACTATTCCACAGAAGTTCTGCTCAGGAATGATGCTAAATCATGCTTGCTGGAAGGCCTCACTAATGGCAAATACATATTTAGGTAGCACAGAAGGTTGAATGAATTACGCTTTGCCTTTCAAATTGCAAAGTGCCAGTGATACATACCCTTTTCAAATGTTTGATTTGATCTACAACAGTATGCAATATATCAGAACATAAGTATCTTCCTGAAGAAAGGAGCATACTGAAGAAAGATACATGCCTTTTATATTGCACAACAGTGCAAAGTGATTGGTCATTATAATTAGTATTTCACATGCACTCTACAGTAAAATGTTTCTTAGAAATGGGAAACAAGGAAGCTTGGCAATGAGCATTTTAAAACTTAAAACAAACAAACAAAACAAAAAAAAAAACATTTAACTGACAATAGCATCCATACTGAGATACAGCTCTACCTGGAAATCATGTAATCAAAAATTATGATTACATTTTTTAAAGTTTTACGTGTAAGCTTGTCCTTCTAGCTAACCTGGCATTTGACAGTGAAGGAAGGGTATGCGTATTTCATCCTATGCAAAGTGCTAACATAAGGCAAGGTCTGAGAGACATTCCAATGCTACATAGTCCTAGATTGCCATACAGAGGAGGATTTGACCTTATGCATGCTGCTAGTACAATTTGAAATTGGTCTCTGCCATCACTTTCTCGGTGGTCCTAAATCCTATACATAAATTATGTCCATGAAAAAACTTTACATGCAAGTCAGCTAGCCATTAACTGGATCATACTGACAGGATTCTTGTTCAAAAGCAGATAAAATCCTGATACTTCCTACAATGCTTGTTTGATTTGACTCTGGATAAGAATCTCTTAATTTTCTTTTTATTTCCTTTTTCAGTGTAATAACATAAATCCTTTAATCCCACATCTTCAAGACAAGCTTAAGACGTAAGGTTTATATCTTCCAAGGAAAATAAAAATAAATATATTATTTCCCATGAACCTGTTTTGGGGAGGTTTACTCCACAGTATTCCATGTTTTGTTTGCAAGGTACAAACTCCTGACTTCAATCAGATTGCAGAAAAGCATTGATATGTCAGGACATATGCATATGCTTACATACACAAATAAAGTCCTGTAAAATAGACCCAAGCAATTCTTGCATGTAAAGTTACTGTGTAAAAAGAAATCTATAGTATGCATGACCTGATAACTAACCTGAGAGAATCACAGTGCAGCTAAGTTTCAGCTGACTACAGTCATATGCACATCAAGCACCAGTAACTTCCATATTAACAGAAGAACATATACGAATTGAGTTTAGTCCCTTTCAACCTAAAACCAGGTGTGTGTTTTTCAAACCATCTCATGATTTGTTTTTCATCATGAATTGTTTTTCATTTGTATATCTTTTTCAAAAATTGGGAGATGATTGAGAAAAAAGTTGCAAAAAATATGCCTCTTGTTCTGGTAATCTACGTTTAAATCAAATTGATAACATAAAACAGAATACTTGGACTTAGATTTGCCTATAGAAAATCAAACTTTTTCATCCCTATCAACAGAAAATACGTCAAGGTAGATCTTTTTGTGGAATAAGAGTTTGAAACACTGTAGTCATCATTTAGTTCCTTTTGAATCCTCACAATGCCTCTTTAATTAGGTTTTATGTGTGCAACTCCAGTTAGAACTTGACATAGTAAATTTGTGACTACAAATAATCTGTCCTCTGCAGTATACAAATAGCTGTTTCTAATGACTTTCTTAATTGCACACATTTCAAAAATTGAATCCAATTGGATTAATTAAGGTCTTTTTCTGTGCCATCAATCTGATGTTCCCAAATACTTAATGCTTATTAAACACCATTATATCCTAAATGTACATGATTTATTTTCTTACAGTAGCTCTTAAGAATATTTTTAATACATTTTTTTTTTTTCAATCTTTCCTGAAACTTTAGGAAAATTCAAATTTTGCATTTAATTTCTTCCTTCTTTTCTTATCTATGAGAAATTATCTGATGCAGTAGGTAGCTTTTAGACTGCTCTTTAGTTCTTCCTCCCTTTCTAGCAAACAATCCTCGATTCATTACCTATTATTTTCTATTTTTTCATTCCATTGTAGGAGGGAGAGGTATTCAGCGTTCTGATGAAGTCAAGGATTGTACACTGTGGCCACTGTGGTTTTCCCTTAGCTGGATTGGGTTCTGGTCCTTGAGACATACATACAGATGTCTTTTTTTAATTACTTTGCCAAACATATTTTTAACCCTTACTGAATAAAAGACTGTTTGAAATAGTTATTCAATAAAAGCTTTTAAAAAGGTATCTTGCTATTAAATTAGATATTAGGGGAATTCTTTCCTTTTGTAGCATTATCAGTGCAAGGATATATGGGTATTTATCTTGCAAATGATTATTAAACCTTACTCAGAGTATTCTGAGGGTAAAAAAAAAAAGATACAATATATTGTATTTGTAAGAACATAAACAATAATACCTATATTGAACTAATTTTTAAAATCCTGTATTTTTAAATAATATTTTTATCCTTTTTCAAGTTGTTTTTTTTATTCTTTTCTCCATACAGTTTGTATCAGCTTTTAAAATTTTTAATCAAACAAAATATGGCAAGGTCCCAATCCCTGCCTTATCTACACAGGTCTACCTATTGCAATTTGAGATTTATTGATAAATATAAGCATCTATCCTCATACATGCAGTTGATTCCTAAACTCTGATCTCCTGCAGATGCAAATACCCTTTCAGATTATCTGTTGAATTAAGACTTAAGGGAAGAATCAATAAAACACAGCTGCAGAAAAAGCACCTATGTCTTTAGTGTATGTCTAAGGGAAATCATTATCTACATTCAATAAAATAGTGATGAAATGGTTATCATATGAAAAAGCAAAAGCTAGAATTTAAAGAGCCTTTTTTTCTGCAGTATTTTATTTTTTTTTTCTCCAGACAAGATGCTCAGGAAGCAAAGAGATGATCATTGATCCTCTGCTGCTGTAATGGGGGAGACTGGAACAGCCTTCAGGTCCCTTAAATTATGCCAAGGCAGCTGCAACTTGCCAACTGACTAAAGCTGCCAGAAAATTGCTCACATTCCAATTAATCCCCCTGTTTATTTCCGTCTACCCATATCCAAAGCAGTATTCAGAAGGATATGTAAGAAATAGATGGTTCAATAGATTCTGTAAGGTCCAAAATAAAAGGCAAAGGATTTCAGATCAGTCTTTACTGTTTCTTTGGTGGAAAATGAGCGTGATGGAGATTTGACACAAAAATCATGAATGTATATTCAATCCTGATGGTACCTCCATCATATTTGGTAATTGTTTGAGTAGTTTTCTAGTCTTCTATTCATATTGCATGCCTTCACTGTCCTTCCAATTCTTAATTTTCCTTTCTTAAACTTTCTGTGTATGGCTTCGCCATTTGTTTTCATCTGCTTTTCTATTTGCACTTTTTCTCCTCCTCTCTACCAGCTGTTCTGCTTATCACACACAAACACAGAAACAAAATTTAAGATCTTGGAACCAGGCCCCTCTTAAAATCACTGAAATGAAAGCAACATCTTTTTAATTAATAAGAGCACATGCTTTTTACTCCAAAGTTTTCTACAGCTGTATGTACCAAGCATTTTTATATCTCTGTAAATCATTGGTTAATTGAAACATAATATTCTGAGATATCTGGGGTTCATTCAGGCATATAATTTTCTTTTTATGATGGCAATTAAAGGATGCTGAAGAAAGTTTATTATCGGTGATGGCATCCTGGTTTCTCCTACAGATACTTTTATTAATTCTTTTTATTGGTAAAAAATAGGTTACCTAGAGGGCAAAACATTCGCACCAGAATCACTACTAATCTAGCATTACTAGGACTGCTCAAATTGACATACTGCATAATTACAGACGTTAGCCATCTCTGTGTAGGAAATTTCCTGCCTATTTCAGTAAAATAATCCCAAGTCTATGTAGTCATTACTACAAGATATTTTGCTAAAATAATAGTGAAGTAGATGTAGGAAAGTAAACCTTGGTTCATAGTCAACTCTTAATTTTAATGTGTCTCTGTGGTAATTTGCTTAAATCCACAGGTTCATGATTTTCAGGATTTTTTGTGTTACACAAAAATAGTTATGAAATTATTCAAATCTGGGCAGCATGCTTTGAGTTGAAAATCTATTACACATTCACTGCATTTCCAGATCTTTAGTATGAATATGTGTTATAAGTGTGCTGCACTGGTACCTAATAAATAACCAACATCAGTTTAAAGAAAATCTCATTTTGAGAAATGTCTCTGTTCTTCATAAGGACATATAACTTCTTTAAAGCATTCAAAGACCAGTTAGAAAGATTTCAGTAGATATAATGGTGCTATTATTTTATCTATCATATGATTTCTTTATTAACTACTATATGTTCATTAACATTTATGTGCTTTTTTTTCCATTCATCTCTCTTCATCTCATGAAAAGCATATCTGGGTAAGTTAAAACACCATGGCTGCTGAACATACTCATTTTCAGCACCATGTTTATATTCTATTTTTTGTTGGTTTTTTTTTTTTCTTCCTGTGAACCTTATATAACAATCCCATCCAGAAAACTGACCCAAATGAAAACTTTCAAAGTATTGAAAGCATACACAAATTCAGGAGTTGCTCCTGCAAGGCTTAACACAATGGAGGAAGTACTTGGAGATAACTGCCGTAAATGTTTTTAAACAAACATATTTTGGGGAGTCTAAAGTCTAGAATTGCTAAGACATTTAAAGTTTTATGTCAGTGGAAAAAATTACAACAGTGAATGCCTAGATTAACAAATGCATTTAAGCATAAATTCTGTTTAATAAAATCTCAAAGGACTCAAACTTCTAAACATCACAGCAATCCAGAGTACACAGTTTCTTTTTCTCTGTTTGAAGCCTCATGCTATATAGCTGTATAGAAATATTTCATTTGTGTATATAACTTTTCACCAGTATATTTTTAAGCTTGTTTTTTTGATATAAAATTTAAAATTTCTATCTCTTGGAGCTTAGGTAGCAAATTTCATGCTTCCGAAGGGCGTATGAGCTATAACTTTCTGACGGCTGAAGGGACGCAAAAACTTGAAGAGAGCAGGCTTTACTACATTAATTTAGAATGTGTGATTATAGAATGGCTTTTTGTCTATAATTAGATTTAATAACATTTAATCAACCTGGGAACTCCAGGTATCTCTAATTTAGCGCAGTACATACAAGATTGCAAGGTTATGTATTATGCAAGTATGTTTATTTCACAGGTGTTTTATTATTTTTTTCATAGCAGCTGTCTGTAGATCTAATTTGTTAGGGTCTATATTAAGCATTCCTGAACATGCTTCACTTAGCTTAATGCACATCTTCAGAAAAAGAATATTGCCCTTCAGCTTGCATACACTGACAGCGTACACCTATATAAGATAATTAGTTATTAAATCTATTCTCCTAAGCTGTGTTATGTGGGGTGCTGCTAAACTTAAAATTCCATTTCCTTGTTTTATAGATTTAAAAACTTTAATTGTTTCTTGATTTAAGCCTGTTTTCATATTTCAGTCATTCTTTGCTGAAAATTCTTTAAAGCAGGACGCAATACCTTTTGTAAAGATGGAAATTGAATTTTCCCCATTGTTCTCAGTCTGCCTATTAGAGCAAGCATCAAAAAGGAGATAAAATGAGGAATTCAAATGATTTAAAAGTCAGGTTGCCTGACAGCAAAAGTTGCAACAAAATCTTACTCGGTTTTTAATTAGCGCAGTCTTTAATAGTCAGATGGATCCTTTCAGATTAAATTCAATCCATATAATATGAAAATATCAAACCTGAGTCTCATTTCTCCCTACTTCATAAAAAAATATTTACAGTCCTGCAGAAAACAAATAGATAGGAGGTAACTTATTTGCCATAGACATTTAACATTAATATTAATTTATACAAATTCAGCTAGTTTATTTTGTCATATGATGACTTCAGCTACACAATTCTAGCCTTTTTTAAATAGTTAGTAAATGGCAATAGAAAAGATAAAATTCAAATCCAGCTCAATTCATTAGCAATCCTCTCTCCTGAATTTTGGAATCTTTGAAGGTGAGTACGTTAATTTTGGAAACACTGTACAGATGAGGCAGATGTGTTTAATCTTACGTTGAAATCATAGGATTACTCAGACAAACACAGCATATTTTGTGTCAATTTCTCTTCTAGAAAACAATTGTGTAATATTTGGTTGTAAATAAATATTTTAGTATTTTTGATAATGATAATAGTGATAGCAGCAACAATAGCAATAATCAGAGGGTCCGTTGGCAAACTCTTTTATCTGTTACCTTTTTGAGAAAATGTCTTATGAGTAAAGGCCATTTCCTAGGATCTAAATCACCCATTGGCCAAAACTTCTACATACATTTTGCTTGTATTTTACTAGCATGATTTGGTCTCAGTTTCACTGTGCCTCATTTTGAGTTTATCTCACATTCATGGTCACGTTTTTACTAAGAGACATTATAATATACATAACGTAATATCCTTGAGGACTTTTCCTGCGAATCCTCACAGTAAGTGTTATTATTTGCAGAAATATGAAGATCTATGTTGAAATACTGTTCAAATTCAAGTTTCGTCGTGACAGTGTTAGGACTTAGTTTGTGTACTATGCAAAGTATTTGAATTATGTATATCAGAAATCCTAAACTGTTATTTCTTGTTTGCTTCATGGGGGGGAGCCCCATCTTCATACAGAAAACTGAATGCTATTGAACGACATAAATTAAGATTTTGTTAACTTCCCACACAAAGTGTATTTAAAGAACCTTTTTATTTTTAATAAATTTTCTTGCATTTTACGCAATGAGTTGATGAGTGCTGCTGATACAGTGCTAAAATTTGCCCTGTGTAAGGGAGTAATATATAAGAAGGAGAAAATTTCAAGGATAACAACATAATTTTGGTCTTACCTTTTCCCCCTTTCCTCTGCTTCCATGTACCTCTGATGTCCAGAGGGATATGAAGCATTCATAGTCCTCATGATATTAGACAGTTACACACTCAGCTGTGGTATGTAGTTGTACATGGTGCTCAGAAGAGTGATGCTAAAGAAAATGGGTTACCATAAAAGTACCCTTAAGAAGTAATTTTGGGGCCCTAATCAGAAGACAGTGCAGGGGAGGCAAGCCCACTTCTCTGCCACACAACTCCTCGACATGATATGACATGTCATTTTTCTTTTCTGTCATGGAAAAAAAAAAAAAAAAGAGAGAGAGAGAGAAGACAGCCCACTTTATCAGGTACTCTCTTGAAGACAAATGAGTACAAACATCTCTGAAATTTTGGATGAATGCTGAATAGTTGATGTTCATGAAATATCCTTATTTTGCAAAGCCAGGCTCAGGGTAACAATATATTATAAGTAGCATATTACAGTTTCTCCCACAATGGAAGAGGATTTTATTCTTGAACCATAATAATGTCAACTTAAAAATACAGCTTTAATTTGGAATTTATTCCAACAGCAGTAAGTGGTTTAAAGCCTTATCTGCAAAATAATACCATTTTGAGTAATGCTTAATTAATGTCAATTCTCCCTTATCAGTCTGTTTTCATATGTTGCCAAGAAACTAAATGAGTATGAAAATGATTACATTTTAATTCCCTATCTCCTTACCAATGCAAAGTGGACACACAATAACATGTAGTACTTTTCTGACAGTCTTAGGAGAATATCCCTACGCTCCCCTGCAAAGCACCTTCAAAATTAGAGGAACTGTACCACGCTGTTCATTGTCCCTAAACCTTGTCTTTAGAGTGAAAGGAAGGGGTAGTGAAAAGCTTATGTAGGTTATTCCTCTCTTCTTCCTCTGGTCAGATGTATGGTTTCATAAGGAAAATGGAAATGCAGTTGCCACAGTCAGACTTGGGTGTCTTCTGTTTTTCAGCTCAGGAAGCCACTGGCTATCCCATAAACACATCAGTTCATTCTGGCTGTTCTAAAATATTCAGATTCTATTCTAGAATAGGCAGATTACCAGATTCATTTTTCTGATGATTTGCACTATTGATCAAAACAATACATGTTTTTTCCTACATAATATTTGAAACTTATTTTGATAGAGTGGAGTTCTTTCTATAGTGTTACTACATATTAAAAGACAACTTGCTATGACTGACAATTAAATGATATCTCTCTCAGTCAAGAAATAGAAATTCTGCTTTCAGTTCTGGTTTAGAAATTGAAGGTTCGGTTTATACAGATCTCCTAACTTAAATTAAAAAATAATCACATAATAATGTGTTTTTTTTTAAAGTAAAATATAATTTAAATAAACTTTAATGTTGGAGAGGTGTTTAAATGAAATATCCTAGGGAAGGAAATATAAGTTCTGAAGCATACAATTATTTTCAAGGAAAATAAATATTACAAAAATCCTTTTAGTATTCCATATCAGTAAGTGAGGCACAGGCCTTATGCTGCCTGTATTCCTGGTGCATGTCTGAGCAAAGAATTTTAACTTTGCACTAAATATATTTTCAAACCAAAACACTTCTACAAGCCAAGACCCTTTAGATTATGTGTTTATCATACTGTAGTCTTTAGCTATAGCATATGGAGAGAGCATCCCATTTCTGGCCTGGTCTCAGTTTCTTTAGCCAAAATCAGTAACTACAACCATATTTTCCTGTAACTGTGTGAGCCAGACTGCCTCTGAATTAAAAGAAGTGCTTTCCTACTCTTGAAGCGTGTACTTGAGTAATGCTAAATCTCCAAAACAAGCCTCAGGCCAACTCAAATGCTGCAAGGTTACAGGGAACTCCATAGAAATACTCACTTCATAATTCCAATATAAAGAAAGTAACTTTTTTTATGGAAGTAAGAACTTAAAGTGAAAGGCATCTTCCACAGCACCTTGGTTCCTGAGGCCACACAAAGATTCAACACCAAATTGAAGAGGACAAAAGTTCCTCCTGAACCCCTTCTCTGTGTAGGCCACATGCCACTGATCTCCTGCTCTGAGAAGATTGCCACAAGCAAGTGGCCAGTTAAAAAAAAAAAGTGATAATTTCCATTTTTTTTATTTATTGTGAGAGCCAGCCCAGCTCTTTCAGCTATGACGGGTGAAGATAATACCCCAGATAAGGAAAAATCTGGGGTCAGGTTCCTCTGAGGATGGTGTCTCCATGGGACTCCAGACTGGAGAAGGAGCTGCTCCCTGAGCTTGGGCTGGCTTTGGGTAAGGAGAAAGTCCCATGGGATTTTGCAGGGTCTGTGCCCTGTCAGGGGAAACTGAGTCTAGACAAGTAAGGAAGGGGCAGCCCCACAGGCTTGTCTCTCCCTGAAGACATATGTGCCAGCCGGCAGCACTGGTGGCCCCAGGAGTCACGCCACCTCCTTGGGGTAATGGAGGGAAGTGCTGCACTGCTGCAGCTTCACAGGCACCCTGCAGAACCATCTCTGAGGGAAGGCTGAACCCAAATTCCTCATCTGCAGATAGCTGGGATGTGGGGATGTGGCCATCTGCTGAGTTTGGCCATGCCTCAGTTCTGCTTTCCTAAGCAACTGAGTGTGTATGTCTCTATTGGCCTTCACTACAGGTCTCCCTGGGGATATGGGATTCCCGCACCTCCTACTACAGAAGGTAACATGACATTTGTGTACTCAGATAGCAAGTATTTCTCATTTTACTGAGGATTGTGCTATCATAGAAAGCAAGGGTAACTCTTCAATGTCTTTGGACAGCCGAGTGGCAATGGATAAGCTATGCTGCAAAAGATGTGTGGGAGGTAAAGCTAGATAAATTTTAGTAAAGCTGTCAAGTATTTGTAGTATTACATATTACTACAGCAGCAACATAGAAACTAAAGCAGCTGTCTTTCTATTAATACACAGAATGAGGGATTTAAACACGTATGCAAAAATGCTATATGAGTTCCATTTTTTACTTAAGCTAAATTCTGTCTGGTCCCTTGGCAGTGCAAAACTTCCCAAAGCAGTACTCCTTATGAGTAAGATCGCTCCATTGCTTTTATTTGCTGTGATTTTGCAGTACATATACTTGAAAGGCTGCTAAGGCAGTGAAGAATTGCCAAGGGATAACTGAACCACAAAGGCTGTAGTAATAAAGGAGGAAGGAGCAAAATTGAAGCTGTAATTCCAAGATTTCCTTGTTGTGTGGGAATGTAAGCAAATTTTAACACTCCTTTAGCATAGTCCCTGTGTAATTTCATTTTCACTACCGCTTGTTGCCGAGAGCATTCCTTTGTGTTTCACTCAGTAGGAGGCTGCAGAATGTACGTTGTTAAATATCAGAAAAAGAAAAAAAAAAAAAGACTCTTGAAGGACTGCTTTTTCTATGCCACCACTTCAGTTGCCTTTAGTCGTGTTACAAAATGCAACAGTAGTCAGTTAAATGTCTGGTCAAATGGTTGAATGTGTTTAATATAAAGCATTTTCTTGAAATTCTAGCTGACATAGTTTACCAAATATTTAATACTGCTGTATTAGAAGTGAATTTTAAGCCTTGGGAATTTATTTTTATATTATTTTTTTGCCACAGTTTTTCATACACACTCATTGCAGTCCAGAGAAGCTGCAGAGGCAGGAGTCAGATTGGTATCCCATCAACTCCGTAAAAATATATCCATATATATGTATAAAACTGAGAAACCACATAAATTCTATAAGCATAGAAATATATACATCAGTAAACCACATGGATCTCCTTTTGGATATAAACAATAATAATTTAAAAAAAAAAAAGAAGGAACTATTGAAGCTACAACCAATTCATTATTAACCATGAATGGCTTATTTAAGATACAGAACAGCTGTACTCCAGAGACCCCAGAATTGTGCATAGCTGTTCTGGCAAGGCTTAGTGCTTCGAACACAAACACCCCATAGACCCTGCTGCATTATATCCAAGCTTAGCTCAGGTCTAGAAAATGGCTATTTAGGGCCATTCTGGGTAATTACCAGACCATAGCTAAACTAGTCTCAGGAGGATTCCCAGTTTTCTCTGTTCCCCAATGTCTTCTATTATCTGGGTGGTCCTTTTATACAGATTACCCCATTTCTCTATTGCTTCAGATGAGAACAGGTAGAAACCTCTCCTTTTGTATGGTAGGTGGTTGTATATACCTTTTGTATGGTAGGATGTCAAAATGCACCAAGAAGAATTTAAAAAAAAAAAAAAAAGAGTTGGGAATAGAATAAAGAATACATTCCAAAATGGGAAGATGTATCGTTCATTGCATTTTCTATGCCCTTCCTATGACTGTCATTGTACTTATCTATTGTTACCCTTAACAACAAGGCATGGTTGTAACTATATTGTCCGCATGCACCATTCTGTTTATGTAACGCTTTTTGATCCATTTTTAGACACGAACTTCTGGAAGAAGCTCGGAGAAAGGGCTTGCCTTTCGCCCAGTGGGACGGGCCAACAGTGGTTGCCTGGCTGGAGGTAAGTGCTAGTCACAGCTTTGAAATGAGTCATGTTGGCGGGCTGCTTCTGCACCTTCGTCATTACAGATTTCAGAAGAGAGTACTGAAGTCTGCCCCTCTTTCCCTGGCTCACTGTGCCATCAGCACTAAGCAGATTTTGACACTGGGTGGTGTGAAACAGGGTCTCGAGATGAAAAAAGCAAAGTGGGATTGCACCGGGGAGTGGGGATGGGGCAAAAAGAACTATCATCACTCGAGCATACCCTACTACTGCACTTGGAATTGATCCCCAAATTCATGAAATCTCATAATTTCTCAGTCCCTAAATATCTAAAAAATCCTAAGATTTTTAGCCCCTGGTGTGCTAAGGAGAAAAAGTAGTTATTAAATTTTATTTAACACAAAAACTACATCTGCAGAATTTTTAATGAATTTAATGAATTTGTGACTTTGGTCTGTTTTCAAATATAATATTGGAAAGGGCTAATCTACCTAGATATCATTCAAAATAGGCAGAAGTGTTTCTTAGGCACTTTCACCTGGGATGTGGGAGATCCAGATTGAAATCCCTCTGATTTAGACAGGCAGTTCCTTCATCTCTGAAAACTGATCTAGCTGCAGAGGGCTCTCCTTTATTTGGAGAGTGTAAATGATTGGATTTTGGAATACATCAAGAGAAATTTATTCCGCAGAGCTGTCCACCAACTTTGACAAAAATCAATGACTATTTTATGTGAAGGAACTTTTCAAAAAACACTTACCCAGACCTTGAGGGGACAAGAAGGCAGAAAGTAAGGACATTCACATGGATAATCACTCCCATATGGCAAAGCTGTACCAGTTCTATGCAGATACAAGCTCTTTGTTGGCTAAAGGACCAAAATCTCTTCCTTGTCTGTACCAAGCATCTGAATATATTCCCACCTATTCTCATGTCTGTCATGGGTATCACCCATTGATCATTAGACAAAATTTGCAGTTTTTTTCCCTTCAACTAGAAAAAATAGTCCTCCTCAAAAACCTTAACAGAAGTACGTTCAGGGAATAAGTAAAGGATGAGGAATGAAAGAAGCTGGCATCTACAAAACTTCTGCTTTGTGTTGTAATTGAAGGTTCCTAATGAAAAAGATGAAGTGAAAACTGCAGAAAGGCAATTCAATGTTCAAACATGACCTTGGAAAATTAGATTATATCTTCCTTCCAAAACAAACAAACTGTTAATATAGAGCATTTGTTAATTTGGCTACTAACGGACTTTTTCATGACAGTTTGACAGTTCTGTAGTCAGATTTGTATCAGTCAGAAATATTCACTATTACGATCAAAACTGATTTGCTGGAAGGGTGAACATGCAAAGGTCTAGACAATTCTAAGTACTGAAGACAATCTATCTGTTAATGTTCTTCATGGTGATGTAAAATGTGACAATTTCTGACAATTTAAGCCCTAATCATTTTTTCTTTTATGTTTTTTAGCCTTGAATCTTAGCTGCAAAATAGGATATGCTTCCTGCTGTCTCAAAGACAGGTTGTAAAGAGAAATTGGTATCTATGAACTTCTTGGGAAACAGTGAGAGTAGCCCAAGTGGAAGTTTATGTAGTGGTATTCAATCCAAATAGCATACTGATGACGAAAAAGATATTAGGGCAGAAGTACTGAATTTATTCAGAGGACTTCAGCGCATTCAGTCAGCAGATGGACTCTGTATACATTTCATACTCACCTGGGGAAAATGTAATGTGTGACCCTTGGAATAAAAACTGAAATTAATATTAAAGGAGCCAAAGAACCAAATTAAAGTACTACATATTATCGCAATTGTGACATTTCCAAACTTTTCAGCGCTCAGCTTCTCAGCATTAGCCTTTATTCTCATCACTTGTATGTAGCACAGGCACAGCTGAGATGTATTTTAAGAATTGTGACTTTTCTTAACTAATGGTGCAAAAGTATATCAAAACTGTCAATTTGCTGCCTAGCACGATGAATGTGTCCTGCTTTTAGGAACTGTTTTCATCTACCTTCATCTTCTGATAGAGACAGCCGTTTGTTGAACAAATTTAAAGAACAAATTTACCTAATTTGTTAAAGAACTCATTTACCTAACAAACAGCAAACATATCAATCTATTTCTGCAAGGTGAATAACTCCCAATGTTTATGCTTTCCTGCTTTTCGAGTGCACGTGTGAAAAAAAAAGTCAAATTTAATGCAAATATTAAATACATTTTAAATCTATGCTTAGTTTCCACATGGGGCTTTGTTTAAGCACAGCTGGATGTAATCTATGTAATTTTTGTTTTCATTTTTGACTTTCTAGAGACTTTGCATTTCATTGCAGTTAGTTGGGATTAGATCATATTTTTCAGGTTCAGACTAGCACTGGATGGGGTGTAGTTGCTCATCCATTAGCGTAAAGAGCTTTTTGAGATGATGCAGTCATTCGTCAAGCTTACTGATACATCAGAACAGGCCGTACAGAAAAGCCTGTCTGAGCTCTTTTGAAATCTGACATTCTACTCTGTTTTCTCTGTGTCATAAAAGTGATCTAACAGCTGTCTTTTAAGTAAATGGTTCCCAGGTAGGTTGTAGATTTGTTATCAGCCACACAGTACTTCAGTGCAGTTAGAAATTAAACACAGCGCTGCTGCTGACCTAGGCTACTAAGTCTAACATAAGAAGAAAAACTTCAAGTGGCAAGTACATATCTTCTGTAGCTGTGTTCACATTTTGCAGTGACTTCTAACCAGTATTTCCAGCAGTAGTGTAACACCATACCAGACTGTTCCCAGATTTGCAGTAAGCCTAGTCCTCACTAGGTTATCTGCACTGTTCTCGGAAAAAAATGAGCTGAGAAGGGTAAGATTGTGCCCACAGGTACACCATAGGGACTCACATGGAAAGAGAGATAAAGCCATTTTTAGTAGAAAAGGGGAAAATGACTTAATCAATTCTTATTAGATTGTTTTCTGTATATGATAAGACTATCAAACTGCCAATAATACTAACTTGTGCCAAGATTTGTTTGTTAAAGGCACAGGAAGGGAGGAGCCTAGGTGATAGAGAAACAACTGTAAAAATAATCCAAAGCATCCCTTGCGTTCTGGCTTATAATAAAAGCAACAAAAAGAGTTCATGTGAAGCCATGGCAATGGTTCTAAAACAATTTCATTTTAATAAATAGTATGATTGTTATACTAATTTTTGTGTATTACCATGCTTATTCAGGCTGATAGTTGCCTTGATGATAAATTTCATGAGAGAAATTAAGCAATGCCTTGAACAAATGTGTACTTTATCTCAACAGCTCTGGCTAGGAATGCCAGCTTGGTATGTTGCTGCCTGCCGTGCCAATGTGAAGAGTGGAGCTATTATGTCTGCTTTGTCCGATACCGAGATTCAAAGAGAAATTGGAATCAGCAATCCTCTTCATCGCTTAAAACTCCGATTAGCAATCCAGGAGATGGTATCACTCACAAGTCCATCAGCACCTCCAACATCCAGAACAGTGAGTCCTGTTCAGCTAGCTTCTTCTTTCCCACTTCACTCTGCAGGAGTCTTCAGAAAGGCTTTTGTAGTTAGAGAGTGACTCTGGTAACACACAATTCACAATCAGTGTGAACTGTCCTCTAAAGAGTTGGAAGTACTTGTTCATCAATCACTCGATTGTTGGTCACTGATATTTTTCCTTTAGCTGATATCTTTTTTAAGATGCGCTTTTGATTAACCTTGATGTTATCTAAATGATCAGTACTGAGCACCTTATTTGTAGTTTTAACTGCCTTTCTCTTCCTTCAGGTCAAATCTCCCAACCAAATCAGATTGTGTTTCTCTTCTTTTGTTGTTTATCGTATTTTTGTTTGTGGGGTGGGGTAAGGCAGGAGAGGGAAGAGGTTAGTTATTTAGGAATACAACTATTTTGAATCTTGTTCACTTTCCCCCTTTTTATATCCTTTCAAATGTTTTCCAGTCTGAGTTGGCTGCTTTTAGGTTCTTCATGCTTTTAAGAGAAGCAATGATTAGAAGTGTTAGGGCAGAGCATGGAAGGGAGAAGTGGAGCGTGTGCATTTGGTGGGGAAAGGGGACAGAGTGGAGCAGATGGGAAAGAAGCAAGTAGAGAAGAAACAGGTTTGAAAGGAAAGAGAGGAGTGTATAAAAAAAAAAAGGCATGAAAGTACACTGGGGCAGAGCAAGAATATATGTGTTGCAGATAAAAGCACCTCCTAATGGAAAGTGAAGAAAAACAGGACAAACTGGTGAGGGGAAAAAGAAAAAAAGTAACAAGAGGGGGGTTTGATGCTGAGAGGCTGATGGTGATGACTATGAAAGAAGCAACAGAGACTGAAACAAAACAAAACAACAGCAACAAAAAGTTACAAAAACAACAAAAATGAGGCTTGATTATTGGAAAACATGGTGTAGAAGTGAAAGACAAAGCCTACTACTTTAGTGCAGCCCAGATTTCTAAATAATAATAATGTGATAAGTAATGATGATAAAACAATGTTAATAATACTAAGGATAATGATACTTATATTTTGTAATCTGTAATCTTCATGGAATTCATCAAGAATCTTTTGGAGGAAATGAGAATTGAGATACATTTGAGGGGTTTAGCAATTGATCCAGAACCACTGAGCTATATAAGCAGTTGAGAAACTGGGCAAAAGGACACAAATTTTCTCATTGACTGGCCTTTCATCCTGATGCTGCTAAGATCCTCTAAGAATATAGTTCCCCATCCAATTCTTTCTCTGCACAGAACTGATATATTTGTCCTAACCATGCTAATATCATGAATTGTAATGCAGGTGTATATAATAGACTCAACACAGTGTTGAATTACTAAAAAATTATTTACCAATTTCCATTTTGACTTTGTTATTTCAAAGCACAAGAGAATTGTCACTTATGAAATAAGAAAAGAGCACATTTGAGCTAGAAGCACTGGGAATAATTTTGCTTTGCTCTTGACTTCTCATTAAGTAATTGGCAGCACAATGCTGCACTGCCCTGGACCGTGCACTTCTGAATCCCAAGTCTTTCTGCCTCCCTTCTTTCTCAGGAAAGGAGTTAATTTACTGCAGTTCTCAAGAAAGCACAGCACGTTTCACCCTATGCACAGCAGGCTTCCACACCCCCTCCCTGCATCATCTCATTGCCCTAGTAATGATCTGACTGAAAACAATACAATGAGGAAAAATAGTCTTAGAAGTGTATTCTCTTGACATTTTTGATTCACAGAAATGTGGGGGAAGCAATCATTATTTAGATTACAATATGAGCATGTGATATGTGCAGAATATTTAGGCTGGAAAATCTTTGAGAAATGAAGCTTACCTCCAGACAGAGCTGTGACCTAAAGGTTGTATTTGCCCCTTGCACGTGAAATGCAGCTTTAATTCTTCTTTCCCTTGTGACTGTGTTCATCCATCAGTCCTAGCTGAAATATTCCATCACGCCTGTTCAGGCTCAGGTCTGTTCTCTAACAAAGATGCAAACCAAGTTGTCTAAAGTTGTCTCTAGTTGCAGCTCGGTAGAGGCAAGATCGTGGTTGTGCTGATGGTGATGCTATACGCTGTTAACTTACAGTGGTGCTGCCTTTCTTCTTTACCACTGCTTACCTATTGTGGATCCCTCCTGCCTCCCTGTGGGCCTTGTTCATAGCCCTCAGGCAATGTTTGGGTGACCCATGAAGAAATGGAAAATCTTGCTGCTCCAGCTAAAACGGTTAGTCTTTCCATTCACATTTATGCATTATTTCAGTGCTCAGAAGAGAACTAGGATGCATCTGTTTTAACACAGATGCCATAGGCTCTGTGGGCTGCTTCCCAAGCATGACATTAGAAAGAACAATTCCACCATTTCTCAGAAAAACAAATTACAAACTGTGTTGCAATCACAAATGTACGAAAGTAAAAACAGCTTTGGAGTTTTACATTGCTTTTTCCTGCCAATGTGAAACCTCAATTAGTGAAATGAAATCGTTGCAGTTTCAGGTGCAACATTTCCCTGGTACCCCTTCTAAATATAATTTTGTATCTGATGAAGTAGAACAAATAAGAAAAGTATTGAGAAAGGTGCATAACACAACTCAGAGTTTTCACGAATGCCAAGCCTTTCATGTCCATACTAGCATAGTTATGCTCTTTGGTTTAGGGTGCATGGAGTGTGCCATTTTCTATTTAGCTTTATTAAACCTCTCCCTGCTTCAGGGGACACACAAATATTAATACATTTTATTTGATTGTTCTTTTTTCTTTTCCTTGAAACATACGTTATTTTAGGTCTTGTTTTTAGCAGTCCATTAAGTCCATAACAATTCCATAATAGCGTTTATAAAACACGATGCAATGTAATCCTAAAATGAGATGTCTGAAAAATCTTTAATTTGGAAAACTTTACAGTCAGCCTAACCCATAAATGGTGAGAGAGGCTAAATTTTAATGCAGTAAAAACTAAAGCTAAGTTTTAATGCAGTAAAGACTACGTACTTCATAGAAATGTATATTTGCTGTATTTTCTTTTTGCTTCTGTATTTTCTCATGAACATTCATGAAGTAGATTTTCATCAATAATTTTTTTTTTTACAACCAAGGTACTTTTCAGTTTTATTGTTGACGGTAAAAAACAAATATAATAACACTCAATCAGCCAAGTAGAGTTGATCCTGTTTAACTGGTCTGCCAGAGCAATTTATTTTTTTGCCATAAAATTACTATGTGGAAAGTACTTTTCAATCCATTCACAAGAACACAGCTTTTTGTATTGTGAATGTTGTGAGATCTAACTGGCAATGGAAAATGACATTTATAATATCCAATTTTGAGAAGTAAATGATTGTGTTTTGATTGTGAAACCATACAGTGTTTGAGATAATGCTGTAAAGTTTCACCAAGCTGTAAAGATTTTCTATCTTGAAAAGAGCTAGATTTGCCCTACCAAAATTTTATAGTTTTAGTCTTGTAATTCTTCAGATAGCTCATCCCAGGGCGTTGCTGGTGACTTGAATTCCAATATTTATGAGCACATTCTACATGTATGTTTTCATTTGTAGTAAGTTTACCATATGCATGAAAAACACATCTTCTTTATAACTTATTTTTCTTGTCTTTTTACCTGCTTTACTAATTGCTTCCTGCTGATAACACAGAAAGAGTCTGAAGAAGGCAGCTGGGCTCAGGTATGACTCTTTCACATTACTATTTTTTTGAATGAAAAGTTAACAATAACATAATTAACCCAGTATCAGTAGGCAAAAAGGAGTATGGTATAGTGGTAGTATCTCATGAGTGAACTATAATTTGTACATTTTGGTATTGTGGTAGTATCTCATGAGTGAATTGTAATGTGTACATTTTAGTATTCTTCAATACAAAAACAAAAACACCTCTGTATATGCTATAAATATTTTTCTTAAAGGAAATTGCAGGTAGCATATAAAACACAGTGTTTTCAGGGTCCTCAACACAGTCTTTTATTTTACATGCCCAGCCATTTTGTTAACCTCCCAGGATTAAAACATCAAGGATTAAAGTATCCAAAATAAATAGCTGCAAGTATCTTGATATCCAGAAGGCAAGTAGTTTGATGGCCCAAAATATTCTGAAAGAATGAGGGCATTTGGCCCAAATGCCAGCATAAAGTATTTGCCAGTCATATCAATAGAGGAGACTCTGCCCATGCATTCCGCTTGGAGGATTGTTGTCCTCTGAATATGCACAGACGTGTGCAGTCTCACTCTCTCTACTTACAGCAAAGCCTCGAAGTCTCAAAGGAATTATAGATGAGGGGGTTGTTTCTAGTCCACACGTTCAAAAACTCCCTTCTGCAGACCTAACTCTACCTGTCCTGGGTTTGTTGTTTGATTGTTTTTTTTTTTTTTCTGTTTGTTTTTATCCTGGAGTAGCATGTGGTAAAAAATGAAGGAGCAGCAGCCATGGTTTGAACAGAGGCCAAAAACCCAGCTCTGAGTCAGGCCCTGTGTGGTGACCCGCTGCCATGTGGGGAATCACAGGATGGGAAAAGGTTTTTGCATCATGGCAGACAGGGATGCTTGGCAGTGTCCCTGCATCAGGGCACATACAGTGGAATCAGAGAATCATTTAGTTTGGAAAAGACTTTCAAGATCATCCAACCAGCAACCTGACCTACCAAGTCCTGTCACTAGGCCATGTCCTTTAGTGGCACCAGCAAGGTCATAGAGGTAAACATGTTAGGTCTTTTCCTTATATTCCCACATCCTATTATGCCCATGATTTTTGCTTGGTAAATCCACAGAGACACAGAAAGTCTAAGTATTCCCAGCTGGATACATTTTAGAGATATTTTAGAGATAGATTCTACCTCCCAGCTAAACCAAGAAAAGATTATCCTCAGTTTTGAGAATAGGCTAATAAAATACGCCAAGTTAGAGAGTCAACATTTCTAAAATTACACCAGATGTTTTTAGAAAAAATCAGAGGCACAATTGTATAAATCATACTCAAGTATCAGTCTACAGATTGTCTTGTATAATAAGGAATAATATTTTTCTTCTTAGTTGGACTATCAAATATTTAAATTCTTAAATTTCCTTCTGTCTCTGTATAATAGATAACACACGCAATCTTATTGTCTTTACTTATGGCATTCCTCTTCTCTTCAAAACCTCACAAGAATGAGAGATGAGAGGACTGTATTTTTCCCCACAGAAAGTATACCTAGCTTGCATTGTGTTATCCTTTTGTCTATGACAGGAGACATACCAAAAAAAAAAATATATATATATATATATTGTTAGACTTGAAAATCAGTTTTGAGAATCACTCTCTTAGGGAGGTGTTAATCTTGCAATTTGTGTTCTTTTTTTTTTCTGTTAAATTGCAATAGTGCTGAAATAATTGACATTAGTATGATATAAAATGTGTCTATTTTTTAACTTCATTATGCAAACCATATAAAAAAATCTCAACATTCATATGTTTGTTTCACATTTATTTTTTATCGCCCTCTTGAAATCTCAGCTATGTAGTATAGTAGCTTCAGGCCTAGCTTCTATAAGGAATTTGGCTTGCTCCTGTTTTAAAGAATTCATTTTTTGAGCTCTGTATATGATGCACTTTGATTTAAGCTGGGCACAGCTGAAAATATCTGATTAACAGAATAATCCAGAAGTTTAACTGAAAGCTGGTAGGACCATTAAACAAACACATTTTGGTTGTGTAATATGTTTGCAAGCATTTAAAACTCAAAATTGAAACTATGATTTTGTATTACAACAATTAATTAAAATATTTAATTTAATTAATTAAAATATTATTCAGATTTTGCAAAGATAGAAAAAAAAAGATGAAAAATGCAAAGCATTGCTTTTAGTAACAAATATCTCACAGTGGCTAAAAACTCAAATGTCGATACAATGAAAAAATGTGTTTTTTTCCTTTAGACAGATTTTCTGAACTAAGAAGTCTAACTAGAACCAGAGTATACTGATATATACTCTTCAGTCTGCGGTGCAACCATGAACAAACTTAAGAAATGATCTCTCCTTTTTTTTCTTTACTTTTAATTTTTGTGTAGACACTGGCGTATGGTGATATGAACCACGAATGGATAGGTAACGAATGGCTCCCCAGTCTTGGTTTACCTCAGTACCGCAGTTATTTTATGGAGTGCCTGGTCGATGCGAGGATGTTAGACCATCTGACGAAGAAAGACCTGCGTGTGCACTTAAAAATGGTGGACAGCTTTCATCGGTATGTTTGCATAAAGACTGCATGTATAAAGCTTCTCTTGTGTGATGCAGTGCTCAGTGCGGCACAGAATAACAGCACTGGCTATTTGTTGTTCTGGCTTGGAAAACTACAGCTAAAAGTATGTGTTAAGTGTCAGAAAAGTGAACAGAGGTAATCCTTTAGTAATAGCTACAGCATCACAATTCTCTCTCATAACTAAAATACTTGTATGGATCATTTCATAATGAGCAGGGAACCATTAATGTATAAATAAAGCCTTGACAATACAGAACCAGTAATAATTTACTAAGCAGTCTAAAGTATCAGAAAATGGCAGACTAACATTTGAAGCCCTGAGATCTCGCAGTAATGAAAAACTATTGTGTGTAGCACTTAAAGGCTGTTAACAGTACCAGCAAATTGACAGTTGCTCAGGGTATCTAGGGATATAGCCAGGAAGCTAAACTGGAAATATAGAAATAAAGGCATTTAGACTTTAGGGGAAATGATGTTTATGTGACAAGAAGTGGATTTTGTTAAATTTACTGTCTGATTTGACACCTTTTGAGGACTGATTTGACAAATCATTTCACTGAGCTCCCAAGGGCTGACCTTTTCTGAATACAATTTTTAATGTTTGGGGTTTCTTACACTAGAACATATATTCAAACATTTTCTTTTTGGTTTTGTCCATTTCATTTTTAAAGTCTGTGGATTTTTTTTTAATGATTTCACTTTCCTCTCTTGCCTCAAGATTTACTAAATTAGCACCATAAAACACCTCATGTGACATGCAGGAAATACATCCTAAATATGTTCCCATCTTCAAAATTTTCTTTATTAACTCTGTAAATGTTTCTCTTTAAATAACAGAACAAGCTTGCAATATGGAATCATGTGTTTAAAGAGGTTGAATTATGATAGAAAAGAACTGGAAAAGCGAAGAGAAATGAGTCAGCATGAAATAAAAGGTGATAGTTCCTGGGAATGAATACTGAGAATGTTTGTTCTTTTGAAGCTTCACACTATTAACCCCTTGGCATGCCATCTTAGCAAAGCATTTAAGCATGTGCTTTAAATAAAACTTGCATAAATCCAGCTGCCTTCAGAACACAGAACATCTCCCTAAATTAGGCACAGTTAAGTACTTTGCTAAATTGGGTCTGCAGTTCTGAAATGTGGTTTGGTATCTTCCTTTTGCTAAAATGGATTTTGGTGACAGACTTTATCCTAGCCTCTTTCAGTCTCAGAAGAAGGCCAAACAGCCTGCAGCTCACTGGGACATTGGAGCACTCAGGGCCCTAACACTATGCTCCTGCTTTTTGAAGCTTTTTGAATTTGCCCTTGATTTCTTACTTCACAGTGTGCACCACAGAAAAGGTTGCTTGGAGGGGTGGCCACTGAGGCAGCTGCTTGATAAATATAGGAATAGCTCCTAACAGAACTGACCTTATTGGAAAATCTAGCAGCTGGTTTAAAAGTAGGTTCTGTGCAAAGCTCCCTAGAGCAGTTGCTGCCTCACTGCACAGTTCATTCGTTACGTAGCAATTAGGGTTGTTGTTTTCTCCCATTGTCAGAAGCAAATCCTTTGATTCCTTTAAGCATTTCCAGCTCTTGAGACTGACAGTTAACACCTTTCAAGCACAACGCTGATTAGAAGAGCTTAAAAGGAGGAAATAGAAGGGTGAATGGCTGCAGGGAACGTGCTTTTTTGCTCAGAGACCTGGAAGCTGCCTGAGCAGGCAGGGCTGGAGGCTCCCACGGGGATTTGGTTATTGGTCTCGGGTCCTGGCATTGCTTCAGTTGCTTCAGGAGAAGGGTAATAACCCCCATCTAGTCCACCCTGCCGGGCATCAGTCAGCTAGACATGGTCCCAAGCAGGATTTGGTCTCGCTGATCCCTGGCTGCCATGCTGTGTTTCAGCACATCCTGACCCCAAAGTCTGGGATGCTCTTGGCCAGGCGATGGGGAATGCCGCTACCAGGAAATGCTACCTTAGCTGTACCTCTGCGAAGGGTTCAGGAACAATCCCCATCACTTAGCAACACAAAACACAGCAATGCATTTCCCACTCACAAGTACAGAGATCAGTGTGAGTGATTTTCTTTTAATCTAACAAACAGGGTAGGAGTCTTTTTCTTTTTTAGAGAAAAGTCCTCAGAAATGATTTCCAAGCTCATTTTGTTGCCTTAGCTTTATAATTGGCACAGACCTGAACAGTTCTACCAGCTTTCAAAACTAAAAATAGTTTTAGTCTCTAAAACTGTGAACTCCTCGTTTGCTTTCTGGCAAGTTATAAAATGGTAGGTGCTGACCTAACTCTCAAAATGTTTAATACAAAACTCTCAAGTGAAGCCTTGAGGAATTGTTATTTCTCCTGTGCCCTTGCACTGTTAAACCGTAAATTCTTACCTAAGAATTGAAAAGAGTTTGGGGGTGTTAATTCCACCACTGTCCTTTCTTGAGCTTCTTACTCTCTGTTCCTCTCTTGCCTTAAGTTCATCTGTCTGAAAGTGAGGTGCTTTTCTCAGCAAGTCACAGAGGCTATCTTACACCTGATAAGCAAACGGAGACGAGGTATCTAGAAGAGGTGGGAGGAATTGTGTTCTGGAGATGCCCTCTGGTGGCACATCGGAACCAATTCAGTATAAACATTTAACATGAAGGTAGCTAAAACCACAAAGTTACTCCCACGCTTTGGGGTTTGGGGAGATGTTGAAGCCATTAAAGCTATATTAATAGTTTCCTGGTATTCCTCATATTAAATTAAAGCAGTATGAATGCATGCACCTGTATACTTTGGATGCTATCAGTGACTAGGAGACTGAAGCAGTGTTGTGTCCTTTCAGATGTGCTGGTGTGGAGCAATGATCGAGTCATACGCTGGATACAAGCTATTGGCCTGCGAGAATATGCAAATAATATTCTAGAAAGTGGTGTACATGGTTCACTTATAGCACTGGATGAAAACTTTGATTACAGCAGTTTAGCTTTACTATTACAGATTCCAACACAAAACACCCAGGCAAGTTTGCTCATGCTACTTCTGGTTAATCTGTACCCACGATTGCCATTTATCCCTCTTCAACCATTTTAATTTTTTACTTTGGTATCTCTAGGCACGGCAGATCCTTGAGAGAGAATACAACAACCTTTTAGCACTAGGAACTGAAAGACGACTTGAGGAAGTAATTAATTTTATTTTAAGTATTCATTAACTATCATAGTAAAATATATACATTGAATGCAATGCATGACGATATGTTAATTCACATATTGTTCAAAAGAGTCAGTTATAGGTATTAAAAAAAGGAAATACCAAACAAGGTATTTTTAAAGTGATCTCTGTATGGCTACATATCCGTATCATTTGGGGAGCTAAATTTTGTTCTGCACTCTTACCTTAAGATGAACACTTTACATAGGGTTAAAATGCAGAAAGGAGTGGAAGATTCAACGATCAGAGTGTGGGGAGGTGTGTGGGGGGGTGCCTGTGCAACTTATTCTTTGGGATACTTACACCTTTTAAAAATAATAATAATAATAATAATAACAACAAAGAAAAAAGTGCTTTCTTTTTTTTTTTGAGGGGGGTTATTTTTATTTCTTTAAAGATAATCAATGTATCTTAGAGTGGGATTTGGGGCAGTTACCTCAGATGGGGAAATCTAAAATCCACCTATGTAAAATATTCATCTTAAGTAAGAGTCTGCCGCACAAATGTTCAAGCTCAAGGAGGAATGAAACTTTTAAAACGTGATGAATATGCCTATGATTCTGTGTATACATGAGTGTTTAACTCTTTAATAGCACTTTACGTAAGCCTCCTAATGCAGCAACAAACCACTGCATCAAATACAGTAACAAATCACTGTATTTGGAAGAGAACTAACTTCTAAGTTCTGCTTTAGCAGAATCCTCCAGTATATCAAACCACCGACTAAAAGAAAGCTTTCCACTCTAGCATTTAATATTTCTGAAGCATTTGCTTTTATACAAGTGTCTCAAATGAATTGTAGTTACTGGATGCAGTGCAAGAAAGCAGGGCATTTGCTGCGAAACAAATTTGACAGTGGGAGAGGCAGCAGGCAGCCAGATTATCAATCACAAACTTCATTTTGTTTTATCCAATACAACTCTGTGTCTTGACAGAGCGACGACAAGAACTTCAGACGTGGTCCCTCCTGGCGACGACAGTTCCCTCCCCGTGAGGTCCACGGCATCAGCATGATGCCCGGCTCCTCCGAAACGCTGCCAGCCGGGTTCAGACTAACCACGACATCGGGGCAGTCTCGGAAAATGGCAACTGACGGTATGAAGTCATTTCTGCATTTACGGTTGAAAAGCAAGAGGTTTATTCTAGTACGCTAAATTGACTTTTAGTGCACGTTTGCCCTGCAATGGAACGGCTGAATTCACCTACCTAGCATAAGGAGGCTGGGAAAGTGAAATTAGGGAATGGAAATGCACTCCCTGACTTGGCATACTATTGATTTTTTTTGTGTTTGCTTCAGGCTGTCAGGGTGCAAAGGAAACACTCAGAAAGAGAGGAATTAATTTGCTGACATGCATCTAGGATTACATGTAGTATCTAAGTACCTTTCTCAGCTCATAAACCTCTCTACTAGGTGGAGTTTATTTTGGAGGATGAACTTACAAGGGACTGTCATCTTTATTTTCCTACTTGACTTTCAAACCATCAAATAACTGAAGTTGCTAAGAACTAATTACAACCAGCAGTTAACAAATACTGAAATTCAGATACTAATTCCGTTACTGTAGACTAGTCTTAATTTTCTCTGGAAATCTTTCTACTTCTAAAAGACGCATTGATTCAGCAATGACTTGAAAAGTATCAAGCAGATCATAAATAAGTGAATTTTTAAATAGTTTTAAGAAGGCAGGGAGAAGGGGAAAATCCCACTGCTGCTATTTCTTCAGGTATATGGACAACAGAAAACATGTGAGTACACCTGTCAGAAGTTCTGAGAAGTACCAGTGCACAGGCTGCCCTGTTTCAAATACTGCTCTTTATTGCCTCATGAGAGAGAGTTTAGATCTATGAATAGATTTATATTACAGTAACGTAATACACAGTAGTGATTACATTTTGTAATTCTTTAACAAAGTTGGCAGGAAAATAAAACCATCTAAATTCCATCAAAGTAACTCGCCTTTTAAAAATATTACTTTATAATTGCAGATACAGATTGAATAATTTACTGATTGCATCACTATATTCCATTGACTCCACTGCTCATGTGCACGCTTTGCTTTTAATCCTGCACTTTTTGGCAGTTTTGAACTCATAAGACAAGAATCCATTCCAAGGCAAAATCCATGCACAAATAAAGGTGGAAGCTTCCTTGGCATTTCCATGGCCCACATTACTGTAGTAGCTAAGAACATTACAAACATTCATAGACTTCATCTTTTAGCCTTACTATAAAGTAGAAGATACTATTCCCATTTTACAGATGGGGAACTAGGGCACAGAGGAGATTTAGCGATTTACTGCAAATCTTCCAGACGGTTTATTATTGAGCTGGGTCCAGAACTCAGTAGACTTAAAAGTAGGTAGCTTTGAGGACCTACATCTTCATCCAGAATTTGGCTTCCTATCTTCCAGTGATGAGAACACTGTGGTATTTAAACATCATGACAAGTACATTGTTAGGGCTTCTGATAAAATAACACTTACTTAAGGAAGGCAGATTCAATAGTCCACCAGACATGAAGAGACTTTGAATGAGTTCTGCACTGCACCATGCCCAGATCATGTCAGAGAAAGTCACAGAGCAGTTTAACAGCCATCCTTCCAGTGGGAAACAGACTGATTTATTTTCTTCATGATTCTAAAGAGGTTCTGGTTTGTTTCTTTTTTTTCTTGCAATTTGCAGTTGCTTCATCACGACTGCAGAGGTTAGACAGCTCAACAGTTCGCACATACTCATGCTGACAAGGCCTAGCAAAGAAGCCAGCACTGAATTGTTGTGAGTATTCATAAGGGGCCATCATGAAACCTCTTTATGTACACTACACCCAGTATTCTTTGGCATTATTCAAGCAAGAGTCAGCTTGGAGCAGAGGACCTAACTTAGACTCACTAAGGCGGCCACTTGATCAAGACAACAGCCTCAAGCTCAGTCCAGGAGACACTACGCCATTCCCTCCATATCTCAAGTAGCAGGTTCTCTCTGCTGGTGCCGCCTTAGCAGATGAGACAGTTTACAGACAACTTTTCTTCAGATGATAGCTCACCAAGCATAACGCACTTGTGTGCTCTCAAACTTAGAGCTAGAACAGGGGGGAGAGAGAGAGCACAGGGCACTGAATTTACTTTATGAGAACTCTGAAATAGTTCTACCAGGAGCTCAAGAGAAGGAAAAAATCTAGTAAAGCAGAAGAGATTTATTTATTTATTTATTTTCTTTTAATGAGAGATATGGATTCATTTAGAACATCAGGTAACTGAATAAAACTAGGACAGAACGTCCCCTATACAGAAAATCTTCCAAAGTTATCTATTACAGAAGATCTCATGCTTCCCAAATCATTCAGAAATGACCAGTGGTAAAGAAAAGATATTCTGAGCTGGATGCAGCTTTAGATCAAATCTAGTACCAGAGTTCATGTTTCATTTCTCACCACTTCTCTTTTAAAAATGGCTATGAATCTGTTATCCTTCCAGAGTTCTGCAGAAAAATACTGTTTGCTGCTGCATCACAAGTTTTGCAGGAAAGACTAACATGATGAGCGCTTTCATCAATATGGCATCATTTCATGCTAATATTTTCTCAGTAACAGAGGCTTTTTTTTTTTTTCCATTTAGTTACTCAGAGGAGTTGGAAAGTGGTTTTGGACAGCACCAAAGCCCCACATTGAACATGCTTTGATAGCTGTTGCATATTATAAACAAGACATGCCAGGATCTGCAAGAAAGGAATTGCTGTTCCTAGTTTTTACCCAACAAAGTCCATTTTTAGATCTTCAGTCTGGAGAGGCTTGGGACCATCATGATTTTACTAATTCTGGGCATATTCAAAGACCATTAATGAACAGCAAACGTTACCATTGGGAAATGTAGATTGCTCAGGAATTCTGCTGATGGCATCAGCCTTACTTCATAGATCTCAGAAGACTGCAGGTGTATAAAATTGTCATGTAGTTAAAAAAAAGAAAATTCAAGCCACCACTAAAAAATAAGCATAGTTTTTTTTTCTAAAATAGGCAAGCTGGTCCTACAAAGCTGATGATGGAGCACAAACTATATCAATCTTTTTTAAATATATGTGTGTATAGATTAGGGCTTACTTTATGTTATGTCAATAAAGTCAATGACAATACTCCCAATGAGTTTGGTGGAGGCAGAAACTGATAGTAGAGATGTGCATCTTTTCTCCTATACACTTCAGACTTGGAATGTTGAAAGTAACAACAAAGAAAGTAAGTTCGAATGCTGAGCAATCTAATAGGCCAAAAATAGGCCAGGCACATAAGACAATATTTTCCAGCAGGTCTGAATAGTGCAACAAGGGCAGATATTGAAAATGTATGTATTACTAAAAATTAACTTACAGTTTTCTAAGGTGTTTATTCTTCAGTAATTGTCTAAAATAGTAATCCAAAAACCGAAGAAAAGTGGTGAAACTTTGTTCGCACTGTATGCATATGGGAGTTAGGTATTTTGAGCAAAAAGATGTTTACAAAGTTATATAAGCTATACAAATTATCTTCAAATTCTATACGAGCAGATCAAGTATTTCAAGTGTTCCAAGTATCAGTGATACACGTATCACATCGGAGCTTGTAGCTTGGCCACTGTGCTGATTACATACTGATCTTAAACACTTGAGAGTTCTATCAGAATTTAGAGCTAATTTACATATAAATTGTAAAGATTAATATATGAGGATGACTGAAACTAATGTACTGCTATTTCTTTTAAATTACCTTAAAGTCCTTTTAGAGAAGCAACAAGATGGCGTCAAATAGAATTTTAGTACATTCACTGTTTATCAGTGCTATTTCAAGATATCACCTAGGTTGGATACCAAGTTAAAATAGTTTGGAATTTCAGTAAATTATATAAAAATTATTCAGGGAAAATATTTCCTTCATTATTATATCAGACATTAAAACTCAAACCAATGACCTGAATTTATTTAAAGTTATTGAAGGACCACAGAAGTCTTTTCAGAATTTGTAATCACGTTTCCTGAGCAACAGTTTCTTCAGGGAAAGAACTGATTGATACTTGTAGAAAAGAGATTATTCATTATAACATCTCCTGAAATTTTTCAGATCCAGGTCAGACTGAGACACAGGTTTGCAACACCTTGCCTAAAATACATCAGTAGTCCTGTTACTACTGTGACTAAAGTATTTGCATGTGGGACTGATTCTAACCAGGCAGCAGAGGAGAAGGCTAGTTTGATGAGCTGTTGTTGCACGATAGCAATATAAGAGAATTCTTAGAATAGTAAAAAAAACATTATGCGTGTGTAGAGCAGACTAAAAAGAGAGCTGCAAATGGGCTGCATGTGAAACAATGAGATAGTCTTTGATGACAGGCTGCAGAATTCTTGTACTTTGCTACTCACATTTCTTATAGAAAATGTCAAAGCCTCGTATTTCAAAATAGCTTATTCCAACAATACCAACCAGGTACAATCTTACAGTGTCTCTGGATGTTTCTTCACAACAACTGGATTCAATCCACATGCTTTCAAGTCATATTTCAGGTATTTCTTAAACATCTGTTGAAACCACCCTGATGAGTTTACATAAAACATGAACTGACATTTTCAGAACAGTTATGTGAACATAGTCCACACGGCCCAGTTTGAGTATACTCTAAAGATCATAAATATAAGAACATTCAATATCACTGTTGCCTAGCCTTTTAATCTTGCAAAGAAGTTTAAGATAGTGCACAGGGGATGGTCCAGCTTTCTGCTGCGGTGGCTGTATGTTTTCCCTGCACTTCTGTCTTATGAAATACTTGTCACCACCACATCAGAAGGCTCAGCCAGGACAGCTTCATTGCCACAGGCTGGTGCAATAGCACATGCCACAGTTTCATATTTCTTCTAATGAAACATCAAGGGGCATTTGGTAAATCAACTGTGTACTTCATCAATGAAGGCTTCCAAAGAGGATTTGTAAAGACAGATGGGGAAGAAGCGTTTCAGAAAGATGTGAATGGTAATCTGGAAACAGCTGGTCCACAGCAAAGACATCGTCAGGGTAAAAAAGGTAAATGCTGTCAAGCTGTAGTGAACAAGGAGAATCACAGAGTACATCACTAGAGTCTATACACTTAAAATGTGTGTTCGACCTCGTGCCGAAGAGGCAAAGGTCTAAAGATGCAGGAAACTCTAACCACCAATACAGAATCAAAACATAAAGAAAACAGCTGTAAAATGAACATATACAAGAGGTTTTGACCAAGAATTAGTATACATTACTAAAAGATCAAAATGCATAATTGATTTATATTATAGACCTAAAATTAAAGACCAAATACATGTCTCCCTCAGATGCTCGGTTTTCAGGAAAACGTGCAACAGCTTATTTAGTGCTATAATATTTCTAGTGTCCTTGCATCCTGGATCCAATTACAGTGAAAAAAACCTTACTAATTAATGTTTATTTTTTCCTTTAGATGTCATCTCTTTCTTCTACTTTACCTGAAGTGCACTACCACTACTTATGAAAAAGAGCATTAAAACTCTCTGCAAGAACAGGGTAATAGGGAAGAGAACACAAACAAACAGATCTGATGTTCCTTTCATGTATTGGTTAATTTAAAATAAGAATAAAAATTTAAAAAACTAAATTGCTTAAAAAAAAAAAAGACAAAACAACTTCCCCCTTTCCTCCCAGCATCTCTGTCATCAGAAATTTGGCAGTAGTGCACATCCAAAGCTTTTATCAAATGAAGCCACTCATTTTTACATTGTTTCATCTGTTTTATTGTAAAATACTAGACATTTACGTATTTACTGTGTATGTATTTCTTTTAAAATGTGTAAGTCTTATGTAAATGGATATAAATATGATTTTTTAAAAATAAAATCTATGGTACATGGGGTCTCAGTGCAAACATTTGACAATGCAGTGTCAATAATACTGTTTGTAACTTTCCATTCCACCATTTTTACAGTTTTTGGATTGTAACAGTCAAATGAATATGTTTAGCAGAGTTAGAAGCTTCAACATGTTCCTACTGTAAAATCTGTCAATATTTAAAGCTGAACACCTGCCTCTGATGATGTATAGTAGAATGACATAACCTGGAACTGGAGCCAAAATGGACCTCTAAAGACAAAATGGAAGTGTTAGATATATATAGAGAAGCACCATGATGGCTCACCTCTTAAAATCACACAAATAAACCCAGAACTGTTTACAAAAAAAAAAAAAAAAAGGCAAAAAAAAGGCGATTTAATAAAACAGGATTTATACAAAAAAAAAAAAAAAAACCTTTCTTCTATGTTACCTGCGGACCAAGAAGAATCTTGCTTTACCAAGAGCCACCTTTTTGTTCCAGGATATTCAGACACCAGCCAGCATTGGAAAATTAAATCTAATAATTGCATAGAATGAATAGAGTGCGATTCTCACGTTTCCAAATATATTCCACAAAGAAAATGAAAGAAAAGAGAAGCCAAACCCCACCATTTCTTCATCATAACAGGGCATTAGACAGGCTCCTGTCTGATGTTCTGCTTTTAGCCAAGATGGCCTTGCTGAGACTTCACACAAGTCTGTTTTATCAGAGGAAATAACTGAAAGACAGAGTGATTAATATATAGTGTATAAAAGTTTAGAAGAGCAAATATTACCTGCTGTGGCTTTATTTGGTGGTGTTATTGTTGTTTATTCTTTGTTTAAATGGGAAGTTTCAAAGTAAGACCTACTTAATAGTCATTTACCTATTTGCTATTTTTCTGCTGCTTGATCTTAGCTCAAGACCTGTCTTTTAGTTATTTCTTTTAGCAGTTTGATCTGCCATGTTTGCACGTACATAAACATTTGTTTTGTCTATTTTCATTTGGCAAACTTCAGTCAATCAGATGGTGAAAGATTTTTCTCCCCCAATGTCAATAAAAAAAGAATTCAGTGCTATTTGTGTTTATAAGTCTATTAAGCTTGGTACATAGTAGCTTTAAAATAGTTTGGATGTCATGTACTTGTCATGGCTAAGCAGAAGCACATTTTGCCACTAACAGGTATGAGTTACGATGAATTTTCTGGTCAGAATCTGCCACGAGAGGGAGCACGGAACTTGCTGATGCATCCGATTGGATGGCTTTGGGTAGAACAGAGCTGTAAAGAGACAGCAGACACAGACAGCTCTTCTACATACAGCTTCTGGGGCTTACCTGACCTTGCTGCTGATGCTCCTTCTCCACCCACAGCCGTATTTTGGATTAGTTTAATCCAGAATGTCACCAAGTAAAGCAATGCAAACACCCTTTGCAGTGTTTGTGGTATCATTTGTATGCACTTCTCATAAACTCCAGTTCCAATTTTCCAGAATTTCTTTTCCAGTGTACATTTCCAGTCACAGCCCACACTCAAATTCGGTGGCGTGGGGGATAAGGGGCAGAAGGAAATGAGCTGTGTTGGGGAAAAGAGCGAGCAAGATCTGCAAATGAAGCTCTAGGAACACTGCCCTGGGAGTACCCCCTACTTATTTCCACAGTAGAAAAAACAGGCCAGAAGAATTAAACATATATTAAAAAAATACAATAAATAAAATAAATGTACTATTATGACTTCTTTTTGATCTCAGGCTAACATATCAAAACTCCTAGTATATCCAAAGCACAGCCACAGCTCTACTCTTACCAGCTAGAAATTGTGGCTATGCTGGCCTCTGATCCACAATCGGTGAATAATTATTGTATCAACTTCTTCCAGCTGAATTTCAGTATCTCCCTGGCCATTCAAATCTACCCACATGCTTCTTCTCTATAAATAAAATACGATAAAAATAAATAAATTAAGAAAAAAGAAGTGCTCTCCTACCACTTGTTAAATGGGCTTGTTCTTTCTTGATTGTACAACCAGGCTGCAGTGCAGCAATGGACCTGAGTACAAGAACAATTACCTCCTTCCCCTTCCACAGCTTGGCACAAACCTAAAGCTGTAAGCAAAATATTCTGCAATCACAGATCCTCAGAAAAAGGCTCCTTTGGGAAACAAAAGCAATGCTCATGAAAAAAAAAATATTTTTCCATACTTCATCACTGCTATGATGTGGCTCTCTTTATCTGGGTTTTCTGAATGCTGATGAATAAGCCCTTTGGCATTTCTGGAATCCTCCACATTATCATGGCAGTAGCAGTGAGTGCTCCTGACCACTATGCCCCTCTCTTATCTCAGTTTTGATCTTGAATATTTTCCAGCATAACAGGAAAAAAAAAAAAAAAAAAGGTCTTAAAAAGGTCTTAAAATACGCTCACAACTTCTGAATCTGCCAATTGCTTATTGTTTATTCCTCGAAATAGCAATGCTGCATTTGAGCAGCATTTTCTTCTGCTTTTAAACTTTTCATTTATTTTTACATGTATTTCAATGTATTTTATATATATTTTACACGGATTTTTACATTTCTTGTTCAGTTAAAAACTGCAGCTTAAGAAGTAATGCATTTAGAGTGTATATCCTCCACTTCCTGATACATTAAGAATCCTGAAAGTATTTTGAAAATGCCAATACTGTCAAGGAGTGGTTGCTCGGTATGTGTATTTGCTACATTTCTTAGCGATATGTATCTCAGCAAGCCTGAAACATCTAATTATGTCAGTGAAAGAACATCCTGGTTTATCCTTTTCATAACAGTTATGAAAAACACAACAACAAAATTATCAGAAAATGCAAGGGGTAAATGCTTGCATTTATTTAAAATACGTATTTTCTATTCAACATTACTATAGATAAATTAAGATTTTAACAGACTTGAAAGACAGAAATCAGCTATTATTTTACAAAAAAAAAAAAAAAAGGCACTTCCAAAAGTCATTGACTAAAGCAATTAGAAGAATTTGTAGCATAAAGATTTAGGAAAAATCAGTGGAATAGAGAAAACTAACTTAAAAATTTTTAAATTCATAAAAATTTAACTGGCATAAGGCTCATAATTTATAAGTGAAGACAAGTTATGTCTGCAACGATTTTCACATCAGAATTCCTACTTATTGCTGTCTTCAGTTTGTGACTTACCTTCTGAAAGCTGTTTTAGCCAAACTCAAGTTATTGGCTTCATTATACAATAATGGATATTGTAGAATCTCCATCACTAGAGATTTTCAAGATGTAATTGGACAGGGTACCAGGTAATTTCATCTAGGCTCCCTTTCCCCATGAAAAGTTGGACCTGATGATCTTTCAAGGTCCTTTCCAACCTGGGCTGTTCTGCGATTCCATGATTCTATTATAACGAGATAATACAGTGACTCCCTCCAAAGCTATATCAGTGTATGAATACTATTTAAAATTTTTAGCAATCTTAACATACAGCATATAATGACAACATGCAGTCTTCAGTATGCTTCATTGGCTATGGCAATATGGTAAAGAACACAGTACCATTTACGTAATAAAGAAAAAAAATAGCCCCAATCATGACTATTTTTTAAAATATGTATTTCCTAACAGAAAGCCTCTGTATGTTTCAGTAACTGACGCTTTTATTAACCTATTACCCCATTGATTTTTTCTTCAGCACTTCTTCTATGTGTTTAAACACGCTAGCATCTTCAATGGTTGGTGTTATCTGAAAAGGAAGAATATACATAAGCACGTGATAGTAGATTGCAGTCCTTCAACAGTAAAACAGAATTTCATCCAGAGAATCTTCTAAATCTAGCCTTTGAAAACAGACAAGAAAAAAAAATGTATCTGATAAGCTCTGGAATGTGAAAATCTTTTGGGTAATAAATAGTAGAAATAAAATACTGTGTAATACTTGAAGTCATGGACCAGTTGCAGAATGGTCTCGAGAATCAAAACCATGATGTTGGGTCTTTGGATGCATTTATGTGCCTAGTTCATTAAAGCATACATCTTCAACTACCTTATACGGCTTTCCACTGACAAGTGCAGAAAGAGCTGAACGTGGGATCTTGCCAGAACGCGTTTTTGGTAGCTGTTTCACAAACACCCCCTTCTGAAAAGCTGCCACTGGACCAATGTTATTTCGAACGCTCTCAATAATCTCTTCCAAAATCTTCCCCTCTTCTGTCTTTATATCTAGTAAAGAAGTTCATATCCTTTAACCTTTCCATGACTTTTGCAAGTTTTAGCACCACCAGTAGCAATGAGCTCTCACCTTCTCTGAGTACGCACAGGGCAAAGGGAACGTGCCCTTTTAATGCATCCTCCTGGCCTACAACAGCACAGTCTGCCACAGCATGATGGAAGAGAACACACTGAGGGACAAAAAAACAAAACTAAACCAGATTAATAATAATTTGAATATCTCAGTTTAAAAAAAAAAATCATAGGCAAGGACATAAAAAAATAGACTTCTTAAACTTTGACATCTAAAATTGTTTAGTCAGTACAACTCAGGATTCCATGTTGCAAATGTACCTGTGAATATTTATATGCACACCTATGTGTAGTTATCAAATAAGTGGAAGAAATAAAAACTGTGGCAGCACAAGATACAAATACAGAATCAAAGAATCATGGAATCATCTAGGTTTGAACAAAGCAAAGGTGATTTCCGTATAGTTTTGGGAAAACAAGAGTGTCACATCTATATTTTTGTTAGTTTGATTTTTTGCTGAGACAAATAATGTTAGTCTAACACTATGAATATTGTGCAGTTAAGTGAGTAAGGACCAAAACCACAGAAGCACTTCTATTACAGGGCTATAAAGTCGTATTTACTCATTCTCTGATGCCTTGTATCTTTTTAATTCTTTGCCAAACACAAGCCCTGTCTCAGCTTGCAGCCAACCTAGCGTTCAGCTGATCCTCTTGGAAATGTGAGGCCTCAACATTCTTAGACAAAAAAGGGTATTAAATCAGTCCCTTCTTTCCTACTGCACATGTACACAATTACACAAGTGATGGGCACTACCTCAAAATCTCTTTCAGGAAAACAGAATATGAGAGACTCTCTTGTTTCTAATTAGCCAGCTGAGGTTCTTACTTCCTGGAAGAAAAATCACCAAGATGTCTCAATACATACTGAGATATGCATCACTAAGTCTGGGACAAAGTTGGACTTAAGACACCAGCAGCTGTGAATCCTCTTCCAAAGCATCTAGCTCTTTTCATGCAACTCCAAATCCTGGTGATATTTGTCTACATCCCATACACCTATGAGCTTGAGTCACCTCCAGTCCAGAGCCTCAGTAATGCATTCTATTTCATGCTTTAAATACCCATTCTTTTCTGCTCTGCCTTCTTGATCCTGACCACAGCAACTGTTATAGAATTAAGAAAGAAAGAAAGAGATGAAACTATTTTTCATCTACTTTTCAATGAATTATACAGAAGTAGACTAGTAAGGTCTATGACCAGAGGTGCTGAGGCCTTTCCACAAAATCACAGGAATAATATCTTCAGTAATGTGACATTACCATCAATTCAATAATTATCCATCAGGATCCAACAGGACCCCTAAGGTGAAGATGTAAAGTGTACCCAGCTTCATTTTGTAGGAGCTTGTTTGCATTGTTCCAGTCTGTCACTTGTTCAGAAAAGTCTTATTTTGAGCTGGAATATTCCAATCACTGCAATATTTTCCTTCACTAATCTATCCCAAAAAATCCCATATGCATGCCTTTGACATTGGAACAGCTAATTTCATATGACTGAAAATGTAAATACTAAGTTAAAGGTTATCAAACTTTGTAAGACAGGCTGAAAAGATGATCAGAGAACAGAATCAACACTAGCCATGTAGAAACTGCTTACAAGTAAGAAACAGAGAAAGTGAAGGGGAATTCCTTGACTCAGTGGGCACAAGGATGGACTTCTAATGTAGCAGCAGACAGAAACCCCACTGTCAGTAAGGGAATTTTTCATATTAAATTCCTTAACATCAGAGCAATTTTAGAAAGAGTCAAGCCAAGCACTGAACCATTGATGTACAGAGATGGATCAACACCAGCTGAGGTTACCAAAATGGCTAATATTCAGTGATTGGCAAGGTAAACAGTAACTCCTACTGCATCTCAGTAAAGATGGAGCCCTGATGATACTAATAGACAAAGAAACTAATTGTTTGGAACATAATGAAGCTGAAACACCAAAGCACTAAGGAAAAACTTGTTAAGCTTGTAATGCAGCTATAATGTAAATGCAGTTAATATACTTGCTCAACAAGGTGACTGTCACTTAATTAGAAGGCTATTCAATGAACCTCTAATTCTGTATTTACTGATCTTACTGAAAAGCTAACTGTGTTCTTGTAAATGCTTTCCCATTTAACTAGCAATTTTCTGTGCATGTATTAAGAACACTATTTTTTAGCTTTGTTCAGAAGGTGAATAGAGAGGCATCTGTCTGTAGTGATGAAACACCATTTCTGGGGAAAGCTCTAACTAACAGGGAGAAAAACAGCAACACTGAGCTCCTGACCAGTTTCAGATGGATACAAAGATGACACGAATGTCATCTTTTGAGGTAATTCAGTTCCTCATTTGTTGTGCTAGCTTCAGATCTAGCTTGATGCCAGGTAACAATGCTCTTGTAGCAGCAGAGCAGTAATGGGTGGGGATGAGGTTCCCTGTTGTTGTAGAGCAACACAAAACACTCACTTCAAAGGGGAAATAGGTTTAAGCAGACTGAAAGACACCTTTATGTCTTCACAGACCCATCAGTACAGCAGCGGATCCAACTGCCTGGTTGACTGTTCCTTGAAGGACTGCCTACATTTATCAGGATTTGTTCACTTGTGTGACAGCAGTTTCTTCTATTCTTTTTTAAGTTACCCAGTCTTTAAAAAAATACAGTCACTAAAACATACTAATTAACATATTGCTAATATAAATATTAGAAAGGAAAAAAATGACAATTTAGTTTGTGATTCAGTGAACAGTTAACTTCAGAATTTTAAGTGTATTTTTCCCTTGTACTTACCTAGCACACCCTTTCCTAGCCTCCCTGAATAAGCATCTGATATGTCATCAGGGAAATTTATTACTGGCAATCACAGCAGTTGTGAAGGGGTAAGTGAACAAAGATATGAAATTAAGATACTATTATGAACTGCAGTATTTGCAACTTTTTGAGCTTCATGGGAATTACATTAATGATTTTCAAGTTAGCAGTAGGATTTTTTTAAAGAAAATCTTATTGTTCATTTAGCACTGCTCTTACAGTAAGAGAGAGACAAAAAACAGGTCTCAAGGAACTGAGAAGGAAATTCTTCAAAACAAGAAAAAGCACCAGATGTGACTCTATGCAAAAAGAATTCAGATAACATCAAACACTAAAAAATAATAAATAAATAAATAAATAATAAAAACAAACAAACAAAAAAGCCAAACAAACAAAACCCAAACGACTAAAAACTGTATTTTAAGAAAAAAAGTTTCTACTCCTAAGTGATTTCAGTAGCTAATGCAATGACTTGACACGCTGAGCCTACATTACCTTGAAGTATTCCCAAGTAAGTATGTTAGAGCTTCAGGAATGTTTTCCATGCTACCACACTGCCCCTTACCTCCATCTTCATGTCAAATCATGGCTGTTTTCTCAAGCCTGTGATACAAATTGCTTATTATTATCCTAGAACGCACCTTAATAGGAAGGACGTGAAACAATTATTGTTTTTCCTAAAAGTACCAATGCAAATGCAATCAAGATAAGCAGAATGAAAATAGATTTTGGGGAGATTTTTACTCTTCATGAACTCAGCTTGCTTTATTCATATTTCACTCTTCTATTTTACTGTCTGCAAAGCTCACCTCTTCAATTGCGCCTGCTGAAATTCTGTGTCCCGCGATATTGATCACATCATCAGCTCGAGACAGGACATATAAATAGCCATCTTCATCCATATAACCAGCATCCATAGTATCATAATATCCCTAAATACAAAATAAGCAAAAATAAAAATAAACTCAGGAAAGAGTACTAGGAAGATCCATCCATTTCCCATAAAGCCAACACACAAAACTGATTGTGTCAAATGAAGTAAATTTTGGTGCCTAAAAGATTTAATTCTAGCTTTTTCACCATTCTTATGTCATCATATACCTTGGAGCTCCTTTTCCAGAAGTTTTTTTTCAGTCTTTATTAAGACAGAGCAGAAGACAATAAATAAGCCTGGATTTTTTCCACTCTGCCTACTTTGATCCCTGACAGCTTGGAGAAGGATGTTGCCTGAATCTACACAAGAAGAGTAGAATTGTTACAATACAATGGCAGTTGTCAAATTGACCCTTACGATACCCGTTTGCTGGATCCATTCATACACCACCATCACCATCATCATGCCAGTGCACAAAGAAAATAATCTGCCTGCTCAGTTCACTCATTTACTTTTATTGGACCAAATCTTCCATTCTGGACAATCTATCTGGACCAGTCTATCTATTTCTACGTGGAAAGGAGGACACGAGTCCCTAGATAGTCCATCTGACAAGAACAATTCAGTAAGGAGCCTCCTAAGTATTTACACACGTGGTAGACAAGTATGTATTTTGGACTGACGCTAAACTAGAATGATTACATGTCAGTGGTAGTAATAAATTTGAAGTTATTCCAGTCTAAGTTTGAAATGCATCAATGCTTTTATCTTTATTAGACCAAATGACATAAAACAACTTTTAGGTTCAGAATCTTAAGGTTTACTTCTTTTGTTTCAGATCTGAAAAAAATCAGTGTGACCAAAAGCTGGAAGCATGTATGAAGAAATGTTTAACTTGAAATGCTTTTCAGTCTGTAAGAAACGTATCAAAGATCTCCCATTAAAATAAGATACGATATTTTTTTTATATTACCCAATTGAAAACTCATGTCATTCAGGGCTGCAAGATTACCAAAAGTTTATACAAGACATGTTGTAATTCTTACTGGAAATTTTTGGAAATACAACTTCTGGAATGCTTCCTGATTTTCCCAAAGTCCTGAGAACGCTCCAGGAGGCAAAGGCAACCTTAAATTAAAAAGAGCAGAGTGAAGTAGTTAGAAACACAGATATAACAAGTACAGCTCATGCTCTCCATTCATACTTTATATTCGGATAGCAGTCATTGAGTAGGAATAAGAAAGCAGTAGAATATACTACTATAAATACTACTGTTATTTCTAAGGGTTTTGGCTCAACACATCCTATAAATCACATTCCCTGAAAGTATGGTTAAGGCAAGGCCACAAATGCCAGACACTTCCCAGTTAGGCACCCAGGTTTCAGGAGAGCGGTCTGGCTTCTGCCCCTATGGCAGGAATTCCAGGCCTACCATAAGACCTACCAGCTTAGTAAGCACCCCTGTGATACACAAACACGACAGAGTATTTGCCTTGAAAGAAATAAATTAGAAAAGCAATATATCAGTCCCCATGTTTGTGTATGTGTAAGTTTAAATGAAAAACCTCTTGTTCAGATTCAAGAAAAATCACCCAAGAATGGTAGTTGCTATGTTTGTTGCTTGGTTGCTAATAGCACAGCAGTTCGTAACTGCCTGAATCATTGCAAATTTTGAACTTTCAGTTTATTTAACAGTCTGAAACATTCTTGTGATGGGTGAGAAAGGACAATTCACATTGACAAAATCCTTAATAAATTCCCCAAGGCTCTATTCAGTGGTTTCCACTTAGCCATTAAGTAGAAGAGCCAATTTTATTGCAGAAACCAGGAAAACATTTTGCTTTCTGTAATTACAATTGTTTAGAAATCTAAACTAAGAACTGTGTAACATATCATCAAAAATATAATCCCTGCTCCCAATGTTTTTGTTTGCTTGGTTGGTTAGTTTGTTTTGTTTTAAGGAAAACTGCAATGATTAGTACATCCACAGTGCATATTGCTGAGAAGCAAGAGAAATAATCTTCCTCAGTCTATGGAAACCAGGCTGCTAAACTACTGGCTACCACAGGTATTTCCACAGCACAACACATTGCACAATACAGACACAATCTGAAAATACTCCTCCATTGTTTTCTATAAAACACTATTTGCAGTTGGGACTCCATTCCATCTTCCTAAGCAAAAAACAAATGCCATCTCCTATGTGTCGGTCTTTCAGGCAAAATAATTGCACAGTGATGGGCACATGCAATTCTTCAGTGATAGCAAAGTGCTTAGGATCACAACTGACTAGAATTTGTAGGTGCTGGGAAAACACAAATCGCTAATAAAATTAATAACAGTGGAATTCAGCTTGCCAGAAAATAATTCAGCGTACTGGAATTTTGCCAAGACATCAGGATTAAAATACCCCATGCCAAAAGTATCTCCATCCTACTGCTGTCCACAGGAATGCTGCCATGAATTCTAAAGGGAGCAGCACTGGATCATAATGATGTGAGAGGAGACAGAAGACTGAAATGTAACACTCTGGTCACACTTTATAAAAATAAGGTAATTTTATTACAAAGTGAGATATTAAGTGAGCTTGGCAGCATCACAAAAACCTCTGAAGTACTTTCACAATAACTGTTTTCTAGTAGCCAATTTGAAACTACAATCATTACCTGTTTTTTGAGCATTGTTTCACAGTTCATTTGTTTTTCATGCAACAGTGGCCGACCCACCTCTAACATTGCCTGGGAAAAGGTGACTGTGTCACATCCTTTCAGGATGCCACTTGGCAAAATGATGCAAGATTTCTTGCTGCTGGAACAAATTATTGACAGAGCACTCAGAAGATTATTTATAGGGAAAAAAAATTAAAAGAACAGCTTTCTGAAAGTATAGCTGAAAGTCAAAACTATTACAGGTGCTACCTTGCTGAGTTTCAGAAACGAGAAAAGTCATCCCTTCATTTCTTCATTTTACAGTAGACAATGGCAGTCACAGGCTGTTCATTACAGCCAGTCAAAGCAAACATCAGCCATGGTTACACAAGGTAGGCCTGTGAGTGGAATTAAGTCATCCTGATTGGCAGCTATATTATTACTCAGCATTTGTGTAGTACTGTGTGTAAACAGTACTCTTCAAAAAAAATTTTTTGATTGCAAGTTTGAAAACCATCTCCAATCTTCAAGCTTTTTCAGACACAAAGAACAACAGGACTGGAAAAAGGGTGGAGAAGGGGTAAGAGAAGAGAGGATCTCGAGAATTTATGATTCTGCATGAAATAGCCCTTTAGTTAATTGAAAAAGGTCACAGAAGCAGTTGGCTTCAGTGTGGATATTGCAGGAAAAAAAATCTACAGTTTGATGGGGAAGAGGAAAAGCATCAAAAAAAAATGTTAAAATGCCTGGAAAGAGTTAAAAAAGTTCAAATGCTACCCACATGTATTCAGCTCATTTTTGGACAAATTGCTCACACACTGGAAGTCCTACTCATGGTTTCACTTGTAAAGGGAAAAGACAAAGCTGATAAAAAAAAAAAACACAATCATCTAAAATGACCTTCCGTACAACATGGGCTAAAGGATGTCATATACTAAATTCTACCTCAAGCCTGTAATGTTTGGTAAAATGAGAGTATCTTTACAATAGATATCCACGTATGACTTTGTGGTGTCAAGGAAAAACACCATATTCCTAAGAAAGTTGTTCCAATAGCTTATTCGTAAGACATTGCTTTCTATGGTACAGTCCTTCATTTTATAAATCTAGCAAATTGTTCTTAGGTGTATGGCTGTTAATTACAAAAATGTATTGCGAGTAGTCTATGCAGGATGACACACTTTCTTTAAACGGTTCTACAAGCAACGATTTCCTCTCTGCAGCAGTCTTCAAGAAGTGTTTGGAGAATGTTCTCAGACACACGATCTGATTTTTTTTTTTTTTTTTTGGGGGGGGTGATCCTTTGGGGACCCAGGAGTTGGATTTGATGACCCTTGCGTGTCCCATCCAACTCGGATATTGTATTCTTAAATGTAATTTAACTAATCACTTAGTTAAAAAACTAACACTTATCAGTTGTCCACTCCAACTTACAAAAACATTTCAGAATCACTGTACCTGTAATGCATTGTCTCTCCTCTTTCTGAATAGGGAACAGAAATACTTATGTGGTTCTATGCAGTGGAAAATGGTAAAACTAATTTCTATATACTTATCACATAAAGCCCCATTACAGTGGCACAAAACAGACTACACAGAACACTAGAGGAAGTGTAACATGGTTAAGGACATTCCTAAAAGGATATAGAGGGAAATTTACTGGTAGACATTACTCTCTGGATAGAATGAATATATGGCAAATGTAGTCCTCTTTCTTTCGTGAATGAACGTAAAGAATGAGACAATGCTGACAACTGTCTCATTAAATAAAAATAATAGGTTTGTGATGTTCATAATGAAAAAGAGCGAAATTGAGTTTCCCACTGCATTGGAATTTAAATAGTATTTCTCTTTGCTAACATTCCTTTGAAATTTCTCATTGCTAATCACGATTACACATATACACACACACACACAGCTTCTCTGTTTTATATTAATTACAGGCAGGTCAGAACAAAGCAAGCACAAGTGTGTCACTAAACCAGACTGGTCTTGCTAAAGGAAGTGACGGTCATTGCTGCTACGATTTTCACTTCAGAATGAATTTTTGGTTAATTATCCTTCACATCCAAAGATTCTAGCTCAAAAAAACGTAAATGTGGAAACAATTCATATAAACCCACTCTCATGAGCTGCAGTAATCTTCGTTTTCCTTTGCCCTTTCATCATCAATGTTGCGATGCTGCATTTGATTACTCTATCCCGAAAGACTTGTGAAGTCAAAAATATTATTGCATGTCCAGGTAAATTATCCTCTGTGAGAGTTCTCATCAGTAAAAAATCTTTCCAAAGGGCACAAAGATGATGATTATATGAAAAAACATCTGGTAGGTATGAGTAAAGAAAATAACATACTTGGTGTAGGGAGATGGAGCAATGAGGTGTAAGAATGACCTTTCTAAACTATTTGACTCCTGCAGGTTAAAATTAAATTTTATAACTCTATTGCAAGAACAGGTATTTTAAATACTATACTTATGAGCACTGCAAGCCTCAAGCAGCCCCCAACAGTCCTTACCAGCAGTTAGACTAGGCTAAAAATAACCAAGAGCTGCATCGTACCACTTTTGCACAGCTTGTATTGTAGGCAGTGTGTGGTCATACTCCTTTCCCAGAAATACTGAAGAATATTTCTCAATTCATGTATGCTGCAGATAAAGCAAATACCCCTGTTTTGTTGTGTTTTGTTTTGTTTTTCTAAAGCCATAGACCATATTTTGCTGCTGACTGTATGACAGAGGAAGAGTCAAAACTACCCTGATTCCCCCACTTCCTACAAGATGCCTGAGGATCCTGGGGTGATAAACAAACCCTGCTAGTAACAAGGATCATCAGCACTATTTTTAAGGGGTCTGTATGAGTAGAGGTCTGCTAAAGGAACGAACAGGGGAAAGGCTTCCTTTGCAGGAAGGCTTTATGAAAACTAGTCCTAATCTAAAAATTAAGGAAAAAAAAAAAAAAAGAAAAAGAAAAGAAGTTTTACAGCTAAACAATAATTGAGCTGAATGCAGGAGAAGATAGAAAATGTGATGTCTTAACCTAACAGCCACCGATTTTTATGAACAAAATAACCAACTAAACGCTGTCAGGAAATTGTCACTTATTAGAATGAAACCTGGAACAAAATTATTAAGACACTCCAAACCATAATATCCTAAAACCAACTTCTGTTAACAGTCTACAGATTCAAACATTGGACATGTTAAAAACATACAGAATTGGTCTCCTAAAGTTCATCAAAACCTTTGCCTTGTTTTTTTGTTTTGTTTGTTTTGTTTGTATTTTACAGTTAAGCTGCAGGATGAATTTTAAGAGTTTATAATGTGTTGAGAGATTGTCAGAAAAAACACTGGAACAGAAAGACGCGTTAACAATTAACCTACACAAAATTGGTTTCATAATGACTGTTTTTGAAACAGTGTAATTTCGCCCCTACTACTCTTTCCTCTATTTCAGAATGGATATTATAATAAATAAGGACATGATAAAATAATAGAAATGGTACAGGGAGACTATTCATTGAGTGATCCAATTAAAAAAAAAAAAAAAAAGGAAGGGGAAGGGGAAAAGTGTAAGAGGGAAGGGAGGAGAATACAGAGAAAAATAAGGAGGAAAATCTCCGCACTATTTCCCTATCAGTTTACTTGGCTGCAGCAAAAATCATGCTGGGAAAAATAAAACAACAAATCAATACATAAACACACTTGTAATCCCTTAAGAAAAAGGCTTAAATATGGGGCAGTGTTAGGGAAGATAAATCTTGGCTTTAAAACTTTGACAATAGCCCCAACAGATCTCCTAATGTGACAATATCCACTTCTGACAGGCATGTAAATACCAAGATAGTTATGACTCAGAAATGTTATCTATCTGTTTGTAGATGTAATTCAGATCATTTGGCAGAGAGTTACTAAGGATGAAATTAATTTCACTTAGCTTTAGGTAGCTAGTGTTAAGCACCTATTCTAAGCTGTCTGTGTCACCCCTACAGCTGGCGAAGAGACATAAGCACATCTGGAAGGTGATTTCTTCCATCCTAGCTGAACGCTTATGACAACTAGGGGCAATTTTCTTTCAAAATACCTTTCTCTATCCACTGATTACAAACATAAGTTTTATTATGGCAACAGTTAGGCACTAAAGAGGCAGAAGTTTCAGAAAATACTTAGTTTGCTTACTTTACCACAATATTTCCTAAAGTCTTTGTCTTCACTGGTTCCTTCTTTTCATCCAGAATCATCACTGTAAAAACAAGTAATATAGGAAGAGAACTCCTGTTAAGTAGAGTATTTTTAGGTGGAGGACAGTGTCTTTGTTCAAGGGTATCAATTTATGTCACAGTTGAGAACGGCAATACACCAAGCAACAAATGGTATTAAGTAATTTGAGAGTAGGTTATTCTAGTCTAACGCAAAGATGTAATTTAACTTGTGAATTACCCAAAGCTGTGCAGCAGCGTAATGCTAGAGAACACCGAAAAATCCAGACCTTTGAACAGAAGACTTTTCCCCAGGTGACAATGACCCATCACCTTCAGATCGCATCTTGGTATGAAGTATGTAGGCTTCTGAGGAAAACCACCTGAAATATCCTCCTCAGGGCAGTCAGCTGGAAAATCTACTACAACCACCTTTTTCATCTGAAGGCATAGGGATAAGGAAGAATGGGAGATAGGCCACAGTACTTCTTAACTAGAGTATCAACTTGGCCAATAATAAATGGAATTAAACAAAATGAAATAAAAAAACAGGGATGAATGGTTTGACGGACTAAGATGACATGGATTTAAAACATGCTTTTTGAAGTCTGCCCAAGCAAAGAAAGCTATGTTCAGCTGGAATTAAACTAATACAAATAATCTTACATTCTGTATTAAAAAGTTACAGAGGAAATGGGGAAAAGAGGATGACAAACTTCTGTCTAAAGCCCCGCTAAGAGTCTTATGAGTAATACCACATCTTATCTGTCCAAAGAACAGAAAAGTCTGTAATTTACTATTTCTGGATGAAGCCACTCCTTCACAGAGAATGGTATTTTTTAAGTGACTGAAGAGCCTGCTGAAAGCAACAGCTCAGCACACACACACAGGCAAGTCAACCACACCGGTTTTACAATTCAGTGATTTGGAATCTTTTATCTTTTTAGATGTTGTGAGAACATGGTAATGTTACATTTGGAGAATTTAGACTTAGAACACAGAAAGACAAAGACCCACGCACCTGTATCTTTAAATGCTTCCCAAACCCCCAGCTTATTTTTCCTGTTTTTATTATATTAAAGTAAAATCTAAACAGTTTATTTTATTAGGGTAGGAATTCCAGCATTTATTCTCCTCCTTGCAAGCAATGTATTTCAATGTACAAAAATCTGGGGAAGGTGGGTACTACACTGCTTACTCTTGAATTACTAGAAAAGTGACAGTTTGTGAACAATGCAATGAAATTATCTGAAAAGATTCAAAGAAATCAATTTATTTCAGCAGTATGACAGGAAAGAAGTCTACTTAAGTAGACTTTTTAACTTTCTCTTTACATCGTAGCACAAATTAAAAAAAAACTTTAGCAATGTCCAAAAACCATTACCAGTTGTATAATCTAAAAATACAAAATCTATCTTCTAATGCATAAGGCATAAGGAACTCTTCTAATTAATACAGTAACAGCAGCCAGAACAACATCAAAACAGATGTGGGTGACAGTGAGACAGCTGTCTGCACAGAGTAATTTCAGAAGATCCACTACTTAATGAATGGCTGCATTACAGGACATAATTGGCCTCAAACCAATAAGTAAAAAAGGTACAATTCTTTCCTAAATCTTTACTGAATTTCAGTGTTCAATTTATTTTTCTTTTTTTATTGCATGTTTAAGATATTTCCTCTGCTCTACTTGAAGGAATTCCTTACTTACACTCAATGACATGTTTCAAAAAATTCATGTGAAAATTTTTATATTCTTTCTACTCATACTTTTCGGGGTAGGACATTTTCTAGCATGTGTCATACCTTCTTCCACTCCTCCCTATTTATTAAAACTGTAGACAAACTTCACAGCTTGGTTTTAATGCTGTTTTTAACCTAATGTTTGTCTTCGTGCTGTAAGTGCTAGAACCCAGAACCGCTGCAAGTATTTTCTTTAATGTTCATTTCCATTTCTTCCATCTATTAGGAGAAAAAATAGCTAAGCTTTTTCTGCCCAAGAATGTGAGAACCTTTCCCGAAGACAGTTTGATCTTTAAGAAATGTAATTATTATTTGGACTTCAAGTAACTCTTGAGAACTGTGTTAAGATCAGGCTTCCCAGGTATGAAAATATTTTTGCATTCTTAATCCTGTAGCTGTACCCTCTACAAAAAAATAACTTCCAGACAATGAGTGCTCTCCCTTTTGCTGCTGGTTCATAACCTACCATTTTCCCAGCTGGAAATAAAAATGCTCTACAAGTACTCAAAGATAATATGCTTAACATCTCACTCAAATATGAGTCCATACACCTGTACATACAGTCAGTAAACTGCTTTTGAGGAAGGAAGGAAGGGAGGAAGATTCATATCCTTGCCAGGTTGCTTGTTAGTTCACTAGTAACACGTTTGTGGAAGACACAGACCTCATGCTAAGACCTCATCTCTTTGTGCACTTCAGGATACTTCTCATATAAAAATGTAGCACCAAAAGAAAATCTAATCAATAAGTCTCTGAGACATAGTTATTTGACGTACATCTTCCAAAACAAAACTATTTAGGCTCTGAAAATTGAAAATACAGGTATGACAAAACATTCAAAGTGCAAGTTACAGCAATTATTTGTCTAGTTATCATTTCCTCTTCTGTTGATGGTTATGACTAGCAGGTTCTTCCTGCTGTGCCAATACAGTTTTACTGCTGCTTCTCATTTAATTCTGTGCAATTGTAGATAAAGCCTTAAAGCACAGTATTTTTTTCATATCTTTGTTATATCCAGTTTAGAAGTACGTGGTAGCCCCTTTATATAACAGAAGTAGGATTAGTTTCTCAATGTTTTGGAGAATTACTCTGAATTTCTTAAGCACAATCACATTCCACAACACACAAAAAGGCAGCTTCCTGTTACAAGGAGGAAAATGTGTTAGCAAGACTGTAATTTGCTTTCCCTATGAGGTCTTAGATTAAAGTGCACTTACTCAGGAATATAAGCAATATCCTTTTCTAGCAGCATACTTAGCACAGTCTTACCATTGTACCCTGGTACTGGTTTTCCTGCTTGTCCAGGTGGAGGCGTTGTAGAGTTTCCCAAACCAATGCAGGAAGCGGTAATTGCAGAACCAGATTCTGGTAAAAGAACACAAATACATCAACCAAGATTGCTTCTTGTGTCATTGAGTATTTACTGTTTCTAAGTTTTGCTTCTAGTTCAGCGTATCACAATTGAAAAATAAATAAATAAAAATGCCAGACAAGCAATGGAAGATTTAGAATTCAGGAGATTCATATTTGTTATCCAATAAATGCCAGTTCATCAAAGAAATCTGCATTCTTCACAGGGGAGCTTTTGCATTCCATAGGAGATAATCAAAAATACAAACATTCTGCATTACACCATTAGCTTATTCTGCTATGGGTATGACGTTATACCACACCAGTAGGAAACTGCCTACAGCAAAACCATGACAGAAATACTGTGTATGGCAGATGTATTTCAGAGGTTGTTTTACAAATCAATATCTTTGGAAAGAATGAATTCCAGAAAAAACAATCCACTCTTGGTTGATTATCTTATCACTGTAGGGCAGTGATATCAAAGTATCCGTAGTTCTATTGTGGAGCTGAAAAATTCTACGCATTCTGAGGTTTGGAAGGTAAATAAACACAAAATCTCCACAACAATATTGGTCAGGAAAATCATAAAAAAGGAAAAACTTCCCGGACTTTATTGTAAATAATGCAGAAAATTCAGGAATACCTCTTTTATAATCCTGGAGGTCTCACTAGTATTTCTTGGCAAGAACTATTTCAGGCAATAAAAAGATTCAAGAAGAAATAAGGTAGAAAAGTCAGAACTAAATTTCATGTTGCCAAAATAAACTTGAAAGGAATGCTGTAAGGAATGGGAATCAAACAGCTCCAAGATTTTGTGATCATAATCCAGCTGTATTCTCCACCATCTACAAACACATTTACAAACATTCAAGTTTTACTAATGACAGCATATTAGAGTTTTGTTGTGTTTTTTATTTATTTATTTTGCCAGAAGACAAATAACTGGTTTAAATAACTCCTGGTTTTTGAATCTTAGGAAGAAATTCATTCATCTAACTGCAGACAAATAACTTAAAACACTTGCACTGCATGCCTTTGCTCCCTGTGTGGAGCTCACTCAAGGCAAGTCTGGAATCCCTGCTGCACTGGTAACATAAAATACCTTCTTCAAACAGCATGAATATCCCCTGTAGTGCCTACACCTTCCTAATTATCCCCACAGTTGGGCAGCTACAAAGTCCTCCCTTCTCACCTATGCCCTTTTTTTTCCCCCTTAAGAAAGCTCAATTTCACATAATGCTTTTATTCTACAAGAGTTATTACTAAGAAAGAGGAATAAAAAAAATATATTGTCATATAGCAGAGTCTAAGTTTGAAAAAAGACCAGTTCTCCTTCCTTTCCCTGTAAGAAAAATAGAGAAATTTATTTGAATGCTGCTATAACTCTGAGCTGTAGGGGGAAAAAAAAAAAAAAGAAAAAAAAAAGCAGGTGTAGGTAGTTGTAGATATTAGCAGGGACACAATATGGGGCTAGAACTATAAAAATATGGTTTTATCATTCTGGAGATGTCCCAGGTCTCAGGTCACTTGGAATTCATAGTCCACATCATGCTCAAGTTTCAGCACAGCTAAGCAGGTTTGTGTTCAGCTCTGTATTTGGCCTCTGATCAGTATGCCCAGATTTATCTTCAGTTCTCTTGCATTAGCTCACTAGAGTTGTTTTTGCTGTGAATTTTCTCAGCTTCCACAGCATTTCTTTGCCACTTCAGAAGTAGTTAAATGATTATTCAATTGCTTAAAGAAGCAAGAACAAGAACAAAACCACCACGAGTTTGTGTAATATTAAGTTAGGTGTTAATAAGTAGCTGAAAATTAGCATTAACATCGCATACTTATGCTAGGGCCTAACTCCAACTGCAGAGCACAGACCAAGAATTATCAACCCTCAATGCTAAAAAGTTTGCTTGGTTGCTTCCCATTTTCCATTGTTCTATTTTTTCTACATAATGCACATTTCCCACACAAACATTGATCTTGTTTTTTTCTTCCTTCCAAAAAAGCAGAACATCCAAGCAATTATAGAGATGACACAACATCAGCATGACCTAATGTAGCCAGCAAGTGATCATACTGAAGGCTGCAGGAAGCGAAACCCACAATTTATTCAGCAGTTTCAGAGCTCCATATTTTGCACAGTACTGAAGTTACTGACCTCAACTTTTTCCCTTTTTTTTTTCCTTAGAGCAGAATGAAAAAAGTTATATTCCTTAGAGAAAAGTGAGTTGGAAAAGACAGTGGAAGGGACAATTTCTTTTTGACTGCATTGGCAGGAGGAGAAGTGATGGCACAGATTACATCTTGCCTTACATATTGCAAGGCAAGAGCTAAAAACCATACTGTAACAGATCAGATGAGAAAGGTATTCATCAACTAAACGCAGTCATTAGATTCACTGCTGAGAGAGAAGGAACACAGCACCACTGTAACCAGATGCACCAGTAAGATTTAGGAACTCATAGAGACTTCTAATTGCAGAGCTCTCAATCAAAAAACCCCTGGGGAAGAAGGGGGATCTGTGAAATTTCTGAAAATTTGTTTGGATTTGTTTGCCTCTTTGATACACTGCTAATTAAAAGAATACAAACTAGAAAGGAAACGTGGTCATACTAGTTTGTGTTTCTGCTTTTTGGAAAACAGTGAATAAGACTGAATGTAAGTCCGTTTATTCTAAATAAGAATCACAAGTTCTAAAACTCTCTGAACAAGTCTTTAAAAGATTGCTGCTGTTTCTTCTATTGTCTTCTCAATTACCAGTAGAAATATATCACTTTCATATTTACCCAGCGTTCTAATCTCTAGGCTGTGCATTCAATGCCCATGGGTCAATAAGACTTTTTATATACATGAAAAAAATATGGCTTGTTGGTATTCGGACCAGATACTAATTAAGAGAGAGAATCCCAGAAGCATCCACTCTTTGTTAGGTTAAGAGTTCCTGAATGCTAAGGACTCTCTTACAAAATAGAAGCACCAAGGAGTACTGTCAGAAGACAGCATGCATCTTTGTGCTGTACATTTCTTAGGAAATCAATGTGTATCTTTCAAATAGGATGCTGGATTGAAATATAAGTTTCCCAAACCAATCAGAAAACACCAACCGCTTTCCAGGACAGCATTTTTCATCAAGGAAAAAACAGCCTGACTTGAAAGGAGAATTGAATAGAAAATCCTGCTGAAAAGAAATCAACACTGTTCAGAAGAATACAGAAAAACAACTACTGATGAGAAATTTTCCTTACCAATTACGTGTACTACAAGTTCTGTGTGGCCATTTTTTATATTTCCAATAAGCAAAGCTACTTAAGAATCTTTGTTTGAATTAAGTTTGGTTTATTTACAATTAAAGTCAGGATTTATATGCAGCTTACAAGACATAGGTCAGAAAGTAAAAACAGCAGCAATTTGAAGTAGGATAACACTTGTCAAATGGACGTTGTATTCCACCCACCCCTTACACTAGGTGTCTAAATGTGCACACAGATATCCCTTACTTGACTCATTTGTTTATAGTTGGAGATTCTCTGAAATTAACGTGCAGTGTCTAAACAGATTCCCAATACTGCAATCTTTAGGAACTTGCATATTTTTAATGTAACAACTAGAACAGTTGATCTGTCTTTGATCAATCCCTTCTGCACACATGTAAGGTGCTAGCCTTCCACTCCCTACACAAGGAAGTCAGCAGCCCTCCAGCTGTGGAAGGCTTTTCAGGGACAACTGGATCATAAACCCAATTTACTTCCTGCCAGCAATGTTTCACAACTAGTCTGAACTACAGTTCAGATGTTGAAGTACATTCAACATCTGCTTCGAGTTACAATGGAGGGAATATATATACCTCTGAGAATAATGGAAAGCACTTTACTGAGACGTGCGAGACAGAATTACTGAGAGTTTGTCTTAAAATCATAGCTGTTAAAATGTCCCAAGTCCCTCCTTACATCACTACTTTCAGGATCGGGGCTGACCTAAAGAAATTCACCCTCGAATTTCAAAGATGTGACTCTCTCTACATGTAGGAGAAAACTATTATTTCAAAGAGATTTCAATATTATTGTGCTACATTGGACACTTAATGGATAGTCTGATACAGGCATTTTTGTTGCATTTGTGTCTCTGAAAGCAATTCTTACATTACAGAAAGTGCTGCTGATGCAGAAGCACAGAGTGCATTTGCTTATGAGTACTACGGCAAGTCTGTATGCCTGACTTTATTCATCACAATTCCTCCAGCTGCCCACATGCCTGACTTGAAGAAGCTGGGATTTGCCAAATGATGCAGGGCAACAGCTAGTAGTTCTGTGCCCCAAATTGTCTTGCTCATTCACAGTACACATTCAAGTTCAATCAAAATAAACAGTTTTGAATTTACTCAGAACTCAAGATGAAAAATGCCCTGTACCACTTACAATTCCTAAACTGTCTCATGTTCTTCAATATCATAAACTGTTAGACTGCTAAAATATTATATTTTCTGGTAGGATATACTTAGGGAAAGTACACTGCACTCCGACATTAATATTTGGGCTTCGGCTGCACTAAGTGACTGACATAAGGCTGAATTTGTCAGGATGCCACATATAGATGCAAGCAGAAGAGGCAGCAAGTTCTTATGTAGCAGGAGACGAAGAAAAGAAAAAGGAGCAACTGTCATACATTAACATATTAACGTACATGATAAATGTAATAAACTAAATTCTTACTGTGGCAGTACTGTTTTCAGCCATTTTCCTAGCAAAGTTGTCATTTTGGTCGAGTGGAATTAAAGGGATCACTACAGCAGAAGACAGCACAGATGAAATGGAGACAAGGGTCTACAGAAGGGAGAAAGCTTAGGCAGTACCCATTAACGTGCAGTATCCATCCACACAGCAAGAAGACAGCTCTGAAAACTCCCTGCACTTGCTCCCTCCACACAGCAGTCATTTTAGTTATGCTAGGAAGGACGGAATGAAGAAATCAGTAATGTACCAGGAACATGTATTCTCAGCATGGCAACAACTAATGGACACCCAGAAACAGAAAACCACAGTACCAGATGAGTTCTAGCACTCAAAATCCACATCACAGCATGCCATGCTGCTTCCTTGTAATAAAACTAAACCTAACACATCACAGAAATATGTACTGGGGAGGACTCTGACATTCAGGGACCAGCTCATCGAGTGTTCATACAGACCTCATGCTCTTCATCCTTCAGCATACAACCCCGCACATTTGTCAGTTTCTCCAGCATTTAAACCCAAGCAAGCTTCCAAGTCTCTGACTGCACTAGCAGTAGGTGGCCTCACTCACAACTTCGGATTTAGCACTGTTAAGCCATGATAAATTATAGATAGGCATGTTGCTGGGCTGGTAGCCCAAGCACCACTTTAGTCTTATGCTCACTGGTCTTGGAAGAGAATTTCAGATAATCTTTTTACAGTATAGCTCAGCCATGCCTTCAGCAGACACTCAAAAACATCAACTGCATAATTTTGCCATAAAGTTTTCTGCATCTTTTCCCTAGAAGATATCTATATTCTCTGCAGAGCTCCAGGTTGACACCTAATGAAGTATTAACGTGTAGATATGCCAAGTACACTTGGCTAGTGCTGGGCATTTCACTACAAATAGTCTGACCCTAATTATCCATCAAAATTAAAGCAAGGAGATGACATCTGGCCACTCTTACCCCAGCACCACACACGGCAAAGAGGTACACAGGTTGGCTGATCCCAAGGGAGTGGGATGTGATGCTGGGCTGTCAGCTGGAAGACTGCCAAAAAAGTACAGTACAGATGAACCCATATTGTCAGTGTACATTGATATGCAGTGATTTTTTCAGCCTTCTAAGGACAAAGGCTAGTGAAAATTGCTTTTTTAGATATATGATAATCATATCAAGAAATTCTCCATTCCTTTTACCTACTCCCTCTTCAATACACTTAAGTCTGTCATCGAATGAAGTGAAATTTTATGACAGAGCTTATATTTACTGAAATTTTAATCTTCTTCCTGACGTATTTAGCAGGGTACTACAGCAAATTATAAGAGTGAAATGAGAAAAGCCACAAGAGGATAACAATGACTGAAGAATCTGGAGACCTGTAAATTCTTAAGGATTCCCTGCTTCAGTTTTACTAATGCTGTCAAAAAGAAAGTGTGAAATTAAATCCAATTCACATTATGCACAATTAGGTTAGAGTAAAGACAATCTGTCATCCTGAACTGTGAAACGCTTTGCTGAATAATAGTGAAACTTCAAAAACTCTGTCACACATCATTTTGTATTTCACTTCAACCCTTATTTTTGAGGACTATGATGGATGCAGCAGATAAATTCTTGAACACTGATAGCAATTACCATTTATTTTTCCTCCATCTGACTTAATTCTTAACTTACTCCTCTTGTGAATTAAACTCATACAGAATCAACACAATACATACAATGCACATACAGAATGTCAAAATGCAGTGAGTAGTAGGGGTCTATCCTAATAGCAAAACCCAAAAGAAATACATAATTTTAGATGAGGTACACAAGCAGAGTGATTTGTAATCAATACTTCCATAGGTACTTTTTTTCATACATGTTTTAAAGAGAGTTTTTAAACGCCTTACAAAATTATGTAAAGCTAGTGTGAAGCATGTGCAGTAAACCAACTGGAAAGAAAAAGTCAGCTAAGACTTTCTTGCTCCAGCCTTAGAGACACTATCATACCTAAAGCATGATTTTTCCCTTGGGCTGCCCACCATTTAGATTACACTCATTTGGCAGATCAGAACAGACTATTTGTTACCTTGTGGTGGGACAGCTGTAAAACACACTTATTACTCTCACTGTTACTCTACAAAGCAGTGTAACAAGTTAACTGTAAGCCTCATGGAAAAACAGCTGTACTGTTCACCTTATTCTTCAAATCCAAGTGAAAATAAATTCAGCCTTTCTCACTGTGTTAATTTGTATACGGAACCTTTAAAAATTGCTGAATTGCTTAATTTTCTCTACTCAGAAACTGTGATATATTAACTCCCAGAAAAAAAAAAAAAAGTATAGAAAAGTGACATAAATAGGAAATGAACCCATTTCTAAAAGGGTGACTAAGGAAATCAGAAAGACCTGTTAATTAAGCAGACTGTCCAGTACTTGTGCATTTGCACAACACAACCACTGCCTGGCACAAAAATTTGCATTCTTTCTGGTTATGGCCACCTGCTGTTCCTTATTCACTTCTACTTCAAGTTTTCCTTATTCTCCATATTCTTTAATGTACAGTCGCATCGAGAATGCTTAAACAACAACAGGGCCATGCACTACAGATACCACAGAAAAAGTGTTTACAGTCAGCATAAACAAGTCACTCTGTGGTGAATGGAGCCAAATCCAGTTGGAGGCCGGTTACTAGTGGAGTCCCCCAGGGCTCAGTGCTGGGGCCGGCCCTCTTTAATATCTTTATCGATGACCTGGATGAGGGGATCGAGTGCACCCTCAGTAAGTTTGCAGATGACGCCAAGTTAGGTGCATGTGTCGATCTGCTCGAGGGAAGGAAGACTCTGCAGGAGGATCTGGATAGGCTGGACCGATGGGCTGAGGCCAACTGTATGAAGTTCAACAAGGCCAAGTGCCGGGACCTGCACCTGGGGCGCAACAACCCCAAGCAGAGCTACAGGCTGGGAGATGAGTGGCTGGAAAGCTGCCTGGCAGAGAAGGACCTGGGAGTACTGGTTGATAGGCAGCTGAATATGAGCCAGCAGTGTGCTCAGGTGGCCAAGAAGGCCAACAGCTTCCTGGCTTGTATAAGAAGCAGTGTGGCCAGCAGGTCTAAGGAGGTGATTGCCCCCCTGTACTCGGCTCTGGTGAGGCCGCATCTCGAGTACTGTGTTCAGTTTTGGGCCCCTCACTACAAGAAGGACATGGACGTGCTCGAGAGAGTCCAGAGAAGGGCAACGAAGCTGGTGAGGGGTCTGGAGAACAAGTCTTACGAGGAGCGGCTGAGGGAGCTGGGGTTGTTTAGCCTCAAGAAGAGGAGGCTCAGGGGAGACCTCATCGCTCTCTATAGGTACCTTAAAGGAGGCTGTAGAGAGGTGGGGGTTGGTCTATTCTCCCTTGTGCCTGGTGACAGGACGAGGGGGAATGGGCTAAAGTTGCGCCAGGGGAGGTTTAGGTTGGATGTTAGGAAGAACTTCTTTACTGAAAGGGTTGTTAGGCATTGGAATGGACTGCCCAGAGAGGTAGTTGAGTCACCATCCCTGGAGGTCTTTAAAAGACGTTTAGATGTAGCCCTTAGTGATATGGTTTAGTGTAGGACTTGTTAGTGTTAGGACAGAGGTTGGACTAGATGATCTTGGAGGTCTCTTCCAGCCTAGACGATTCTGTGATTCTGTGATTCTGTGAAAAGCGTAAAGGGACAATGATGTGACAGCCATATTCATTTTAATTATCCAACATATGAAGAAGGCTAATTTTGCAATTAAAATGCACAACCGGACAATCAATTGCACAGCTGACTTGAGTTGATTTAAATACACATCAGCACAGATCACTGAAAAACAAAACAGGTTCTCATCTTCATTGTGCACCTTGGCTGTGCATTCCCATCTTTCTTTTTTTTCAAGCATCAATACTCCCATGCTTTTATATGGAACTGGATGAACTGACAAAGATTTAAAAAAATGTTCTTCCTTTTAGCTAGGTTAGTTTTTGGCTGATACTGCTCGCCACACAGCCACGTGCGTGCTAAGACTGGCCTAAAAGAAGGGGTACAAACACATCGCCAGAGATGATCTCCCTCTTTCAGGGTTGGTTTGCACTTCCCATTCACAATATCATACACCCACGGTGCCAAGCTATTTATTTCAGTATGTTTCATCAAAACAGGAATAGGTTCATAAGTATTGTCTCCCCTACAGTCAATTTGTCTATTTAGTCTAATCCCTGATTCAGAGTATCACTTTACATTTTAAATGACAAATGAACCAAAGGTACACATTTAAGTGCTTCAATAAAACGGGCCATTTTTCTGGAACAAAGCTTTAGCAACAACTAGCTTACTCAAAGCTCATCTAGGTAGTTATTCCATTGCTTTCACTTTATTTCAGATTCTAACCTTCAGCTGTGTTGATGAATGCCTCCCACCTCAGCTGGGACACAATTCCCCACCTTAAAAGTGAATACTGCATTATGTTGCAAGTTGCATGAATTAAATATATTTTAACTTTTTTAAACGAATGGGCAGGCATTCCCATATTATTAGGCACACATACAGTGCTGAGTATGACTGCTTCAAGCTTGTTTGCACAATCTAGGAATTATCATATTAATATCAACTTGACTGTGAAGCCATATTAATACCTGTACAACAACAGCTGTGCACAGCTAGCCAGAAGCAGAGTATTTGCCTCATTTCTTGCAGATGTACAGAAGCTTAGGAAAACCACAAAATAAGCTAAAGCTATTTGAAAATCTGAAGCCTGTTTCTCAAAAAATCCATTTGTTTGTAAAGTAATATATTTTCTGAAGTGCCTGAATTGCCTGAGTTTCCATGCTTATTTTTAGAATTGAAAGTCAGATAAGAAACAAGTCATTTTTGAAGTATTTTCTAAATGTTTCAAAGCACTTGTAGGCATAATGCATCAATTACCATGAATACATATTACACTAGTGAAGGCCAAATACTTCTTGTATAACAATTCTATTGCTGTATTTGATCCATTCATTTAAAAATAAAATCAAACCCCCAAAACATCAGAATTCCCTCAAGGCTCCCTTTAATGATTTTATCCAAATACAGAACGTATTTACAAACTGTGCTGTGTGGAGCAGTATCATACATGCATACAAGGCCTCTGAAGATTTCAAAGCACATCCAATCAAAATCGACAGTATAAATGTACAAAATACAGCTTAGTTAGCTATATATATCAATTAGCTTAGTTAAATGTTGGTGGACTGTGGCAATTATCAAAATAAAGTTCTCCAAAAAAGGAAGTAACTTCAGTCATCATGAACTGGCAAGCTAGTCACAAAGCACCTGAGGTTTATGCATTAATTTTGTAATAAATATACCCGGCTCCTTTGCTATCAAATGGTAATTTGTAATGTACGTCTTATAACTTGCGTATAGTGAAATGTGGGTTTGTGGTCATATTTTGAAGAAGTCAGATAGCATGTTTAAAGATGTCAGGAAATGCACTGAATTATAATATGCTTTCAGACTATACATGAATTTCAGATTTTTATTTCCTTCCTACTGTAATATCATAACTGATACATGATGAAGTACTAAGAGATAAATGGAGATTATAAAAAGTAATCACATATCTCAGTGCTAACAGTTTACTGTTTAATTGTTTGGGGAAATCTTAATATATTGTATGCATTGTAATACTACCAAATAGAAAAGAGATAAAATTACTACTGTGCCATTCACAGTATTTTTTTTCTGTATCTGGGTTTAACATGTTAGAAACTCCTGTTTGCTCTCTACTTTCACTGGGCAGCTCTAAATCTTGTAAAGGATTATTCCTTACAAGCAGTAGACTCATGCAGCTTACTACTAGTGTTTCTGTTCTCAAATCATCAGAAAAAAAAAATCATCTACTTTACACTAATGAGGGCTTTATTCTCTGAGCTACAAAAAAGCCATGCAACAAGAACGAGATCAGCAACCTGTAACATCTTCACACACACAAACTGGAGGTGCTGCCACAGCTTGTCTCCTTTGGGCACTTGAGGCTGCTCTATTCTCACTTAACACACTAGCTCCTGAAGGTCATCCCCTCTTCTTCATTTGCCTATCCAGAACACCCTAAAAGTTGTTCATGGATGAGCTCCCTAACTTAAGTTTGCTTTACAGTTCTTTTATTCTCAGTCATCTCAACCATACAAATAATATTTTTAAAAGCAGAAAAACATGAATAATGCTTCATTCATATTAACGGATGCCCCTGGCTGCACGTGGAAAGGCAATCAGAAGTGATTAAGATTAGTAAGCACTGAGAAACTGAAGTCAAATGGGAACAGAAAAGCTTAAGGTACTTTCTAATTATTTTAAATCAGAAAATGTCAAGTGTACGTAAGACAGAAAAATGAAATTGTACATGTGACAGCACGTTGGATGCTAAATTTTTATCAACGCAGAAGAGGTGCTCACCAGTGGGAGGAAAAAAGAAAGAACACACAGGTGGAAAAGAGAGAAAAGAGAATTCCCAGGAATTTAAAGACAAGAGGTGCATGTTTTTGTTGTTTTGTTTTTTGTTTTGTTTTTTTTTTTAGTAGAAGGACATGGTGTGCTTACTGGCTAACATGCTCAGAGTACAATCAATTCCATAAACAAAAACAAGAGATTCCCCCCCCTCTTTTTTTAATTATTGTATTTTTTTTTTTATTCCAAGCCACAACAGTCCTCCTCTCACTGAACCAGTACCATCTTTGCAACCTGGGATGTACATGTGGATTCAGGTCTCCCATGTCCCATGCTGAAGAGGAGCTGTTTCCCCTCTCTCTCCCCCTTCACGTCTGAATGATAACATTACTGAAATACTGGGAAGGAGAGGCACTGACTGCTCTTCACAAGTTTAAGAGATTGGTTGGCTTGCCCAAAGCAATTTAGCCCAAATTACTTGGCTCATTAGAAAATTGAAGTTACATTAAATTACGTTGGCTCCTTGAAGTTACATTAAATTTAGAATAGAATAGAATAGAATAGAATAGAACAGAACAGAACAGAACAGTTCACTTGGAATGAATGACTGCGATTCTCCTCTCCCTCTACATGAACACCTGTTACAAGCTCAGTTACCCATAACATTATGCTCTGAGGCCTCTGCAATTCAGGGCTACGTAGCTGCAGAATTTTCCACAGAGTAATTCCCAGTTTTAAATAACTGTTTTGTAAATTAGTTTCCATCAAAAGCAAAATATGATCCTAGTCTACAGGATACAAATGTCTTTAAAAGCAAGAACAGAATGTGCACTGAGGAACTATCTGATAACCTAAAACAACAGTCTGAACTCTGAAAGAAATCTCTGCCATCCATCTGAGCACCTAGATCTGAGCATCATCTTCCATCTGAGCTCTAGATGCTTTGGTTATGTAACTCCACAACTGCAACTCTGGCAAATTAAAAAAAAAAAAAATAAAAAAATCCAAGAACTGACTCTTTTGCTGTAAATGGAACAGTTACCTTTTGTTTAATTTGCCTTTCCTGTTGTCTCTTTCTCTGAAAATTTCAACATATTCAATGGACTGAAATGCATATCTACAGAGTTTTGTCCCAGGCAAAGCAGAGATGACTGAAGAACATTGTGTTGCCAACACTACACAATGGAAACTGAAGACAGAGGACAAGACCATGCTGCTTGGAGACCACATTAATAAACTCTTCCACTTAAATAGCAGTAGGAAATAATTAATTGAAATATATTACACTGTGTATATTTTTATACTGAATTCAATGGTACAATTCTTCTGTTTGTATAGTCCTAATAAAATATCAGTATGACCAGTAGTCCTGTGGAACTGGTACTGGATCAGGTTGCCCAGAGAAGCTGTGGATGCCCCATCCCTGGAAGCGTTCAAGACCAGGCTGGATGGGGCCTTGGCCAACCTGGTCAAGTGGGAGGTGTCCCTGCCCCCATGGCAGGGAGGTTGGAACTAGATGATCTTTAAGGTCCCTTCCAACCCAAACCATTCAGTGATTCCATGAAAACTGAAAATGTGCACAGTCTTCTCATAGTTCTGCCTGTTAGTGAGCTGACAGTCAGAACACTTAAGGCAATATCACAACATGAAACAGCTGCTTCTCCAACTTGAACCTCCTACGCTTGCATGCTCTGTACCTTAGATTCCCGTAGTATAAGAAGTACACAACCAAAAATAAATAAAAAAGCCCCCGCCCCCCCCAACATGTCTCTTGACTGACATTTTATACACTTCAAATTTATCCCTGAATTTTTTTCTTTGCATCCTATATTTATTAAGAAGAAATTGAAATCTTACTTGCTAACTTCTAAAAACGTCAGAAAAGGTATAGAAGACTCATTTTATTTCATTCTGCTACAAATACTGAATAGCTACCATGGAAGCAGCTAGGAATGTTTAACACAAGCTTTCAGAGCGTCTGTGCTTCCGCAACTCTTCACACCTTCATTACTGTTTTTGTTGTTGTTGTTTTTAATTCTTGATTTGAAAGCTAGATCCAAAATCAAGGTAATCCACATTCCTTTGTGTACTGAGACCACTCCAAAGAATTTGACACAGTGAGTACAACTTAAACATTGTTTAGGTTATTTCAAATAGATTTGGCAAAGTTCCTCGTGAAGCTCCTAGCAGGAATACTGAAATGCAGCATCATTCTCTATAAACATCATCATACACAGAGACTTAGAACAAGGTCTGAAAGACACTTTTCTGTTTTCCTTCACAAAAACTCAAAATACCACAAAACATATGTAAATACGACATAAAAATCTATCTCTGAGCACAGAAAACTGTCTTCTAACACTGAATTTGCAGTGGCTTCCTGAATAGCTTGTGGTAGGCAAGATACTTGTCTTTCTCAATTTAATGTCTGCCAGACTGGAATAACTTCAGTTACTTCACCAGGGTGTTAAAAGAATTAATTTACTTGTGTTTGGACAATTACTTTGAAGACGAAAATTGCTATTTAAATACTAAGTGCCATTTTGTATATATAAGCAAAAACAAAACACCTGCACAAATCTAAAACAAGATTATCCTCTCCCTATGTACAGATGAGTACAGGATCTGAAAGGGCTGTTCCTTCATTCACTGCCATGTCTCCAAAGAAAACAGCAAGTGCTTAGCAGTCCTTATTTCATAAAATCCTACGTGCCTCTTATTGATCCTGTGACATGCATAGCACATCTTTTAAGGTGTGCTTACTATATGTGCAACACAAATATTCAAATAAAAAAACATTATTGATGAAGACATTGACACAAATCAAAGCTGTAATCAATTGGGCTTTTCTGGTATAAACACCTTGAAGGCCTCTAATAAAAGCTTCCTTTCATTTCAACTGTTTCAATTCACAATAATTTCATATACTCCATAAATCTTCCAAAGACAAAATGAAAGACTTTACCTACATTTCTAAATAGCTGTTTTACATTTCTTTTTCTCTCTCTTTTTAAAAAATACTTTAGCATGTCAAACTTTTATTTCCCTTCACTCATTTCTGCCTCCAAATAGTGACTCAGTCACCTCTATTCTGCAAAGCTGATCTCTTCCCTACTTATCTCAGTCATAAGCAAGGTAATAGAAATTACTCCATCTTACAAGAAATACTGATAACACAGATACTAGACTCCTCTCCTCCACCAACTTCTGCTTTAGCCTCATTTGAAAGAGTCAACAACTAAGACAAAATTGCATGACTAAGACTACAGTATTCAGGTAAAATTACGATGCCAATATTTCTCACAGTTTTGCAATGTTCTTGCTTTGAAGAATACAGACATATATCAAATTTGGGAATATGTAATAATTTGCTAAATTATTAGAGGTGAAAAGCATTTTCATATGTAGAAATAAGCCAATAGCTTTCAATCTTGGGAGTTTTAAAAGGCAGTTCTCGAAAATTGATCAGCTTTCATGGACCCCCCCATAATTCTCTAGAGTAGACTCCCAGGGGCCACTGCTAACGAGGTACCCAAGAAGCTTAAAGCCCACTCTTTTAAAACCCAGGGTGGCAACTCCGCTGACCTTTTATCTGCTTACTTCAAAAATTTTGAACTCAAGTAATTCATGATCACTGTGGCCAAGACAGCCCCTTACTACCGCGTCTCCCACAAGGCCTTCCCTATTCTCAAACAACAGATCTGGGAGGGCTCCCTTCCTAGTTGACACACTTAGTATTTGTGACAAGAAGTTAATTTACAACATGCTTTATGATTCCCAGCCTTACTTGTTGTGGCAGTATGATATTCCCAGCTTATGTCTGGGAATTTGAAGTCTCCCATAAGGACAAAAGCAACTGATAAGGCAACTGTAGGCAACTCCTAATTGCCTACAGAATAGCTCATCTATGCTATTGTCCTGGGTGGCCAATCAATGGTAGACACCCAGGACAACATCTGCTTGGGTTTCCATCCTCTTAATCCTCACCCAGAGGCCCTCTACTGCATCATCCCTAATGGCCATACAGTCTTATCTCTCCCTTACGTACAATGCAACACCTCCATCTCACCTGCCACGCCTATCTTTCATGAACAGTCAACAGCCCTCCATTCCAGCACTCCATCATTTGTTTTTAATTACACAAAGTATATGTGCAAAAAACATAACTTAAACACGAAAGCTTCTCCAAACACAAAATTTTCTGGTATGAAGAAGTCAAACATACAAATGTATACAATTACACCTGGAAAAATACAGAAATAATGCTAACTTTTTTTAAGACGGGGATCAGATAATGTTTTTGTTTTTCTATATAGCTTTTTAAAATGCCGTGTTTTAAATGCCGTGTTTTAAATATATTCTGAAGTTATTTTTCAGACCACTTCCAAAACAAATACGTTCTTTCTGCTGAATTTTTATTTTCACTGTTAGCCTTGCCTATTTCAATGTTCATGGAAACACATAGCTGACCTACTGCAGACTCAGGAACCAAGTCTGAAAATATTTCATCACCATATTTTACAAACGATAGTTCAAAACACTCACCAGTTTGCCACCAGTGGTCTAAGACAGGTACCTTGAAGACTTTTTTTGACCATTCTAGTGTGTCCACATCACAGTGCTCACCAGCTACAAACAACGTTCTGAACCTTTAAATAAAAATTAAAAAAAAAAAAAAAGTATTTACCTTGATCTGGACAGGAAAGGAAAACAAGAAAACAAATTCAATAAACATCTGTGGCCTGTGTCCCGGATGGGATAAAGACAAAAGGGGAGGGAAGACTGTTATTCGTTGTATGCTCCATCCTACTGAGTAACAATTAGAATCTTAGCTATACTTATGCTACCTGATACATCATGTAAAAGAAGCTTTATTTTCAGAATTCAAAGATCTCGGGAGGCCTGTGGCAAACAATTGCCAATGGAAGTAAAGAATAGTTAAATATTTTGTACACAGGATCTAGATGGATACCTCTCAGGCAAAACATAAGTACGAAATACCAAAAAAGATATCAGAAAAATTAGTAAAGAAATAAACAGAACAAATAGGAAATACCTGTAGCATAACTCGTAGCTTTAAGTTGTTAATAATGTTCTATTTAAACAGATTCTAATGCTTTTTGAGTTGTTCAGTCATCTTTTTATAAGCCTCTGGAAATGAGTTTTGTGGAGAATGGCAGCTAAAGCCCTTTTCCCGCATAGACAGAAGCTATTTACTTATAAATAAATAAATAAATAATGCAATTCTACCAGATAATGCCTATGTCATAACAATAGTACTGGAATTCAGCTTATTTGGCTGGATACTCTGCAACTGATTTTGGCAGAAAAGAAATGCAATACCTGGCAGTCACAACAGATACAATCTCCATTTTTGTACCACTAAATTATGCAGTGATATACACCTGGGCAATAACCCCACCCACGGTCTTAATCTTCACCACCTTTTATTGGATGTTCTGTCACACTTCGTTGTCCTTTCTTAAAAATTACAAATTCACTTCACGCCCTGTTTAGTATGGCAAGGTCCTCTATGTCAACTGTAGCTTTCTTAAACATGACTATTCGTCCTTAGAAGTGAGACATTACAGTGTATTACTGCACGCTGCCAAGGTTTCGATCTTTGTAACACTTGTACAGTAACTTTATTCTTGTCATAGCAGATTTTTTGCACTTCCAATTTCCTAACAAGCAACTTAAAATTGCATTTAAACTCGTGGATGCTCATGACACTGACCAAACATCATCATCTGATAAGACGGTACTAAAGTGAAGAATGATTTATGATCTTGCCCCCACACCTCCAACAAAAAAATAAGCAGTCATCTTCAGGTAGAAACACTGAACTTTGAATTCAGGTTCATGAAGTACAGATGAAAACAAATGGCCAGTTGTGCTGAGATGAACCACTCATTTATATTCAGTACTGGATCATTAGTATATGCCTGGTTTTATGATCTATTTTGTGATAGCAATGCATACTATTTATCTTATTTGATTCTTATCATCCAAAAAATATTGTCTAAGCTGAACTAGTTCTCTAGGCTTATAGAGTCCACAAAAAGAGTAAGAGGCAACTTTAGAGAGTAATTTACTTTTGGAGCTTCAAGTAGCCCAACAACCGACACCGGCATTAAAACTGCTCCAAAATAGCCCCTATCTATCTTTGCAACACACTCCCCCAAAGGACCATCCGCACCAAAAATAAAATAAAATAAAGTAAAATAAAGAAAAATAATAAAAAATACTAAAATAAAATAAAAAATAAAATAAAGTAAAACAAAGTAAAGTAAAATAAAATCAGACCATGTGTGAGTGTATCCTTTGATTTAAAAATTAAATTTATGAATTTATTAACTTTATAAACCGTTGAAAAACTCTGTTAAGTGTCCTTGTTTTAAAAACAGGGCTAGCAATACCCCAAGATCTCAAAAGACTTGCCTAAAAGTTAAGTCAGTGTGTTATCCCCTGAGCCAAAACCAGAATTCCTCCCCGCTTTAATCATCAGGCCTGGATCTGCAGGCTCTACAGCAATCCTACGTTGTGGGAAGGACAGGGACCAGCTCTTTGTACAACTTATGGTTCATATCCATCAAAAAGAATACAAGAGTGAAGTGCCTAACAAAGCCTAACAAAGTGTAAGAATATGAAATTTTCTCCTATCAAACAGTATAAGAAGAGAGACAGCAATGGTTATAAAATGACCTGCTGTGAAAATTTTTTTAACAATCCACTTAATACTCCACAGCATGTCAATGCACCTATTATTGCAATCATCTATCACTGCAACACATTTAATGGGGAAGAAAGATCTTAAAACCTCTCTAAGTAAATATGTCCTAAGCTGTCATTCTGAAAACCTACACTCCTAACATAAAGTCCAGTTCAATCCAGATCTTAGGCCAGATCTCTCCAGAGTCCAGTGGACTGGATGTGAAGTACACCTCTAATGCAGGGGATAGATCAAGGTCCCTAGTGTCCCTAGCACAATTTAAGTTGTTCAGCACAGCATGTACGTTTTCATACTCCAAGCACAGAAGAAACCACAAAGGCAAACCATTACCCCAGAGCAGGAGCATTCACATGGGTAATAATCACAGTTACATTATTCTGGATTAAAAGACGATAAAAGTGTTTTTAACTCTCAAACGCATACACCAGTTTTTCCTGGCAAAGAAAATCTCTGCATCGCATTAAATAAACTTTTTTTTCCTTTTTTTTTTTTCCCCTGAAAAAACAGTGAGGAGGTTAATTTGCACTTCTTCACAGAAACTGGAAATAAAGAACTCTCAGTAATTCTTAATGCACCTGGAGACTGCAGACAATTAAATATGTAATAAATAAATAAATACAAATTTTGAGATCTTTTATTTTTTCTCCCTTGCTGTCTTCATTCGTTCTTCTCCCCTGAACAGATTTTACCTTGTTCATGACAATCCAAGCACTTGAGGTTTCGGTGACAGAGTCAGAAATGCAGAACATTAAGAGCAGCTCAACTCATTCTCTCAATGCAGATGAAGGGGAGCTCCACAAAGACTCTTCATGAATTCAGCTCAAGACTCCAATAGGAAAGGCCATACATAAACTACAGTAGCACAGAGTAGGGGGTAGCAGAGAGCACTGCATACTGTACTTCAATCGTCCTGGATTCTGAGTCTTAATCACATCTCCTCTAGCAGCACGTGCAACACATGAATTATGTGAGAAAGCATTTCTTTCTAATAGCTTTGAATGTGCTACTTTAATTTCACATCCCCTTGTTCCTGTGTTATATTTCCGTGTGAGACAGAAACTAGCAGTTACTAATTGACTTTATATCCATTATTTCTGAACAGATTTTAGGCAGCCTTGTATTTCTTTCTAAAGCAAGCACATTAATATCCGGTATCAGATGAACATGCTTCAGTCTCCAGACTCTCTTGGTATAAAATGGCAGAACATTCACAACTGACTTAAGGCAAAGAAAGCCAATTATGCTATAGAACACAAGCTACAAATTTCTACTCGTATGTTAATCTAATCTGCAGTGTTATTGCCCCACTTCATGCACAACTGTCAGTTGTCAGTCATTTGGAAATCAGACCTAAACAGTTCATTAGAATTAAGTCAATTAAAAGATGAAGTGTGATTCCAAACAGGGGAAGAGTCAATGGGTCGACGTTACAGAGTTACCTTGTGAAGATGAGAACAGATTCCACAAGCCAACCAGAATACACCCAGGTCATGGAATTTGGGTGTTCGCTGCTTTTCAAACACAACAGGCAGCAATATGATCAGATGGCCTGCTTAGCAGCACTGTGAGTTATCAAAAAAACAGGTCTGCTACAGATCCTGTAGTAATATGTGGTTGAACAGGACTTTTCTCCTGCAGTAATACAAATTAAAAATCTCTTCTGCTGTTTAGCGTGTCATGTTTAAGACATAGGTGATGTTTTGAAAGCAAACAAATTTCAAGATTTGACTGCAAAAGCTAAGGATTTTGAAGCAGGCATACTATAACCTTTGGAAACATCACACATAATTTTGTGCAGTTGTCAGTGATGCTGCCAACATTAGTTTTTAACAGGGACTTATTTAACTTATTTCCAAAGAACAAAAACCTGTTTATCATTCAATTTACTCCTGTAAATCAAGTATTCCCTTGTATACTGGAAGCTGGCATTGTCTACCACCCCTGTACCTTATCAGCAATAGTCTTTTTTTTAAATCCGATTTAAAAATAAATCGCCTTAACCTATATCAGTTTTTAATAGAAGTTTTCAGGAATTAAATGTAACATGGTGGAACCCTCTTTCAGGGACGCATTCCTAGTCATTTGACTTAGAGTCTCTAGAGTAAGTAGGAATACGTTTTACCCCAGGTGGGAGACAGACATCCCACTTCACAGATTCCACACCACATAATGGAGAACAAAGTATCGTAGATCGAGAGTGTCAAGTAAAAGTAAGTCTTAATCCAATCTGAAACAGAAAATTATCTTGACCTTGGATGGAAAAGTCCATCTAAATAACACCCAAAAGCAAGAATTTTCCTAGAAAGAAAATTTTAATCATCTGCTGGATTTGATTTCTTAAGAACTGCAGCTTAACCTATAAAATAACACTGACTGTAACTAGCTGGACATTAATATTGAAATCATTATAGGATAGCCAGTCTAATTTAAGCACCTTTCCCAATTCAATAATATACACCATGGTATCACACATAGCCAGGAAGTTAGAGCCATGACTAGACATTACAGTAAGATAATCCTTATCTAACATGGAAAGAAAGGCATGTAGAAGACTGTCAGCACTACACTAAGAAGACTTACAGCACTACACTGGGATTCAGAGAACAGTCACTGGACATGCCTTTTTTTACCCACAGGTGCAAAAGGCTTTAGATTTTGCATATAAGTGACTAAAGACAATCCACAAGAATACTAGATACTAAATGCTTCACTAGAGGAGAAGTTGCTTACCATGGGATTGCACAGCCCAAAGCTGAACGAATTATGAGATGACTAAATCTGTGCACAAAAGGAGAAGCTCGTGAACTACGCACTGAGTACGAATGATGAAATACCTCTTTACATCTGGGGCAACTGGTATCAGCAAAGGGACTTTAACTTGGCTGGAATTCTTTGGTCAGAAAATGCAACAACTTACAGCGCAGGTTAGCAGATTTTCTAGTCAATTATTATTCTAATTACACACTGACTCATTTTAGTCACTGCCTAAAAAAATGCTGAGCAGCAGCAATTAAATTTTCTAGCATCTGTATCATTTTCTTGCCACTAAACATCACAGAAGAACAGGGCCATGAGGGTCTCAAATGAGCTTGTTCCCCATTTCATGGAAGGGAAACGATTGATGACAACACTCAAAATAGACGGAAGAAAGCAATGATGAACTTGTAATGAATACCTGAGGAATAAATCCAGCTTACTGATAAACAAAACTTCCCAGAGCAATTATGAGAATGGAGGTCTAATTAAGCTACACGGCTTTACATCTTCCATTTGTCTTTGGAGAAGTGTGATAAAAGATGTTCATGACTGAATACTGCCTACAATCTGACATGGCCCTTGTTTGATGCTGAGCAAACTATTCAGCTCCAAGATTGTATCTGGTCTAAAACCACATATTTTTCGTTTTTAGAATATTTGGCATACAATGCTGAAACGTGATTCGTAGAAGTACTAAACACTCACAGATGCATCAAGTCAGTGTGAGAGGCATTTTAACCACAAAATGCTAATAATGTATTTTAACCATATAATGCTAAAAACTGGGAAACAGTGGCAGTTCAATGGCTCGGTCTGGGTATGCAAAGTTAACTTTGCATACCCAGACTTTGACCTTAGCTTCTCATCTGCAAAACACGGATAATACCACTCTCTCATCTCACAAAGGATTTGTGAGGATGAACTCTGTCATGATTTTGAAGCATGAGGTAGCACAGTGATAAACACATTAAAAACAGCATGGAATAGCAACATATAACCATAAGCAGTAACTAAATTATGGGGAGATAGATAATGACTAGCTGCTGATTAAATGAACACTGAAGATCCTGTGAACTCAGAGAAGTGGGAGGTCACGTGGGAAAACAGTACGGGATCGTGTAATCCAAGTCTGTATTACAGGGTATGAGCACAGTGGAGTAAAATGCAGGTTGAGTAAGCAATCTTAACTCACTGAGAATTCTTAACCTTCGAGTCATCTTTTTAATGAGCAATTAAAGAGTCGTCTTTTTAATAGCTTGCCTTTTCTCCAAACTGTCAATATAAATTCACAAGCAAATACACGTACACCTAGACCATATTTGAATTCTGCTATACAGAGGCGGGCAAAGCCCCAGACATTGCTATTCTTAGTTCATCCAGCCTGCTTCTGTAAGAAACTGCTTCCAGTGTAGCCTTAGTTCACCTTTTCAGAGAGTACTGCTTTCCCAGGGCTGCCTCAGGGTCCTGCTGACGGATTGCTCTAATTGCAGTTGGTGAAGTAAAGAGGGCAGCTACTTCATGCTCTCCTAGCACGCGGAAATAGGCACCAGCATCTGGCGTTCCCACAGGCTTCCCCTATGGAGAGAATAATTTAAAATGTCACAGGATAAAAATATTTCGTAATTCCTTGACAGTTCAAGGCTTGAACATGTAATAGTAGCGGCAGCACAGCAACTGAAGTAATTTCAAATAAGCCTTTAAAGAAGGATTTGTTAAAAGTAATAATACAGTAAGCGTACTCACTTGCAGAAATAAATTTCACCAGCTTTGGGCACAATCTCTTTAATGACCAAAGGACATACTAGCTGCTACTGGGAAAAATAGGACAAATGGACAAGCAAATGAAAAGACAGCCCCAAACAGCTGTTATTACACTGCCAGCAGAGGGAGTCATGCCTACATCTGTCCTTACTGTAAAACAAGCTGTAAAACGTTCAGAGTCCCACTGAACCAGGAGTCTCCAGATACAGTGGCACTTCAGCCATATACCCCATGCACAGGGCTGCAGGTCGTAACGCCAGCTTTTTGTCACTTAGAATTTGTCTCATTTCTGGAAAAATTTCCACTCGGCTGCTTACAACTGGCTTACTGACATTTTTGTGCTGCTACCGCATGTGAAAACTGGAGAGAAGCCAAAGACCCCTTCAACTGGTATCTGCTGGGTTTGTTTGTTTGTTTGTTTTTAGAAAACTAAACATTGTCTTGAGCTACAGGGCATAGTTAGGAAAACTGTAAACAGAAGTAACTGGACATGACAAATTGTCCACTGGTAAATAATAACAAAAAATAATCAAAAATATTTTTCCGTGGTGCTGCAAATATGAAAGGCAGTCAGCACAGGATCACCTAACAACAATCTTTCTGGATGTGTTACTGGAATGAACGAATTGCTCCATACGTATATCAAAATAATGAAAAGATGTTGTTAAAGTGGAATGATCTTTAGCTCTACAGGTATTGCTACATAACCTTTTCACTAGAAAGGCCAAACCTGGAAGATGAACTTTGACAAAGCATACAAACAAGACAGGAGAGACAAACACTTTTCATAATACAAAACACAGCTTTGTCAATGCGTTATGCAGGAAGCCATGAATAAAGAGAAAGTTTCACCACTGAAAATGTCACCAATTTTACAGCAGTTTACCAGCCACAAAACAAATTTATACCTCCACCAGCCTTGTGTAAATGCAAATTTGCAATGTGTCCTTCCTAACATGCGTCACCCACGTTCATGTATTTTATTACTTTCAAGAGTTACAGGCACAGCTTTGAATTCCTAACCAGCCACAGGCAGTACGGTCTGGACATCTGCCAGTAACATTCAAGAAACTTTTGTTTCTTTTACTTTTTTTCCTCTGAAGCAGTACATTTGCAAGAAGACAAACACAATACAACAGATAGATTAATAGGTCCAGTGAAAAAAAAAGTAACATGCAAAACTCTAATTGATACTTTTCAGTTTGCCAAGAGGCAAATGGAACACAGGCATTTGAATACCTTGAAGAGTTTACTAAATCCCCTACTTTCATTGCAGTAAGAAGGCACTAGTAACATGGTAAATGCCTTTACAGAAACACACACAAATCAGGTTTGTTGCCCCATCCCAACAGAGCAAACTGCCCGCTGGCTGTGACGAAGGTTCCCAGGTATTCCTTTTCCCTCTCCCTGCCTTCCCCACTGCAAATCTCCCCACGCTTGCAGGGCACCAGCTGCAAGACCAACAGTGACCAGCTGGCAATTTCCAGAGTGCAGGATGCCCGACCGAGGCTGGCCACCTACTGATTGATGGCTTTGCAGCCCTACGGTGAGCTACTGCTGCTGAGAACAGTGCCGCAGCGGAGGATGGCTGCAAAAGGAAAAAAAGCAGGGCAAATCTGATGGCACAACTGAAGAGTCTTTTTTTTTTTTTTTTTTTTTTTTTTAAGTATAGAGGACATGATGAGAAGCAAATGAAGAGAGAATAAACAAAAGAAAAGAGTTCCCAGCCAAAGAAGTAGGGAGGAGTATCACTAATGCCAAAAACTTTATTTTTTACTAATAGCCTGTGCTAGATTCTCAAAGAGGCATGCAAAAGGAGATTTCTGTACTGAAAAAAATGTTTGTTTTTTGTTTGTTTGTTTCATATAACACACAGTTCCCAAAGAAAAACTTTTCATCAGATTTTCTGTCCTTAAGCCTTCTCCTCACACACATCTTCATTGTAACTTTCATGTACTCATCCAAGTGTTCACCAGTATTTGTTGATGAACCTCTTTATTCAAGTTCGTGTTATCTCCATATAATATTCACTATACCTGCAGATATGCAATAATCTGCGCAGCAGTTAAACCTTGCATCACTAACACTAAAATGGACTTCGAGCAAAAAATTCCAAATTTCCATAAACTTCTCATTAACTAATTATGTAATTGAACTAATACCACTTGTAGTCATCTTGGACAGAAAAGAACAAACAAAAACCTAACTGTGAGGCAATCTCAAATTGGTTACTCTGCCTAAAATAATGTAGCCTATAATCATTTTTAAGCAAATGAAAACTTCCAGAGCCCCTAAAAGTGCTGTGTCTGGCCTCAAGTACACCCAACTCTCTGGGCTTGGCTGCAAGTGCTCAAGGCCAGGATTGCTATGGTGTGGCTGTGTAACCTGTGGCGAGACAGCTGCGAAGAGCTGTGAGGAGTCTCCCTTGGCTCAGAGGCGATATACACTCAAGGCCCCTGCCCTTGGTGCCTGGCCAAGCCACGCTGCAGCCCTGCCTGTGCCTCACACCTCCAGCGAGCTCCAGCTGGCCCAAACCCCAACCTCAGCTTCAGTTTGGAGAAGTGCAATTCTCAGATCTAGGAGAAAAACAAAACAACAAGAACTGTGGAAGTAAAGGAATAGAAAATTCCCGACAGTCAACTGGAAATAGTTCCCAATAAGGCAACACTCAAAATTTTAATTTAGGGGAAAAAAAAAATCTGGCCTGGCTGCAAAATATTCTTACTGATTCTGCGGAAAATGCTCTCCAGTGCCTTGGCAGATGTTCACAGTTTAGCGAATGCATAAACAAAAAGTGACATAGGCAAAACAAATCTGAGACAGTGCAAATTAATTTTAGATCACAAAAAAAAAAAAAAAAAAATAAAATTGCCAAAGTGTGTTCTCATTTATCATACAAAAATTGTAAAGATTACTGCAAGATGCCATGAGAGGCTTATTATAACACACAGTTTTGATTTTTAAAAAGTCACTGCTATAAAAAGTACAGCACAAGGTAACTGCATTCAAAATATGCTGACAAGCTGCTGAGTCAATTGGGGAACGTTAGCAAATGAGATGACTCCGCTGCATTTCTGCAGGGAGATCTGCTCAAGACCTGATATTTGCATCAATACTGCAGATGAAAACTTACTAAAAAAATCACTGTCAATAGTATCCATGGTTGGCAGGAACTGAGATGGTGATGATCAAGAACAAGGCAGTCAAGAAAAGAGTGATCTGCCTCACCCAATTTTAAAAAAGAGATGTAGGAGCAGACATTTCTTGAATCAGATAGGGGGATTCAGGTAGCAAAGTCTTTCTTTTAATAACCTACCAAGAAACTCAGAATGACAGACAGATAGGGATGTCTTTCTTTCTGGAAGTACCTAGACTGAACATGTTTATCAAATGTCTACCAACTGAGCAGACATCCTGAGGCAGAATGTGTTGATGGATAATGCATGATTATGAAAGAAAATTCATAGGCAGCAAGGATGATCAAGGGGATATAAAAGTCCTCCTGTGGAGAAAGTCAGAAGCTATTGGGACGGATTACTTAAGAAAAAAGACATGTTAAAAAAGCTATAATAAAATAACCAACTACACATCAATAACAGCTCAGCAATTCCTTTTCTGACTGACTCCTAACAAATGAGGCTATTCAATTAAAGATAAACTTCAACTCACGATGAGGAAATTCTCTCTGCATAGCGAATATTATACATGGAGCTCAATGCCACTAAAATCTGCTAACACCAAGGAGGTATCAGGATTCAAAAGAACATCTTCATAGAGGTGTTCCTCCTTCTGCTGCCAGCCCTGCTGCCAACCCCTCGCTACTTGAGATGACACATCCTACTGAGTTCACTCTGCAAATATAACCAATACGTGCAATGGCAGAACTGGCAAACTTCAGGGACAGTGCTTTCTTTGTAAGCCGATAATGGCTTACAAGAACCACAGCAAGGCTGGATGTCCCAAGCAGCTAAGAAATGTGCCAAAGTAGAGTAAGTGTAAACCTGGACCCTTCGGTTGCTGCTGCTGCTGTGTAGGCTGTAGGCTTGTTGCAAGAGCAGTGGCTGGAAAGACCCCTGCGAGAGCTGTGGGGAAAGCTCCCCACGCACAGAAATGTCTCACTACAGCTCTGTGTGGGACTACAGCTCCTTCTCTGTCCTAGACCACTCAAATGAAGTCCTCAAGGCACAGCTCCTTGGCAGGCATGGGCATCGTCCTCTTCCTTTTCCTAGCTGTAATTCCATGTCCTGAGCACTGCAGTAATGACAATGCTGCCTTCTTCCTGGCATTGCAGATCACAAGAAGAAATTAGACTTTCTCTTCCTGCTGCCCTTTCGCTTGGGATCCAACCCTCACAAACAACCCAGAGTGGGCTGTGAGACTTCAGGTAGCTTATTTATATCTGAAGTCTGTCATTCTTTAGAGAAAAACAATCCAGGACAGATAAAAAACATACTTGGTATATTCAAAGGAATTCATTACTGTTCTCACATTCCTGACAATGGTTTTGTAGCAAGTAAAAACTGAAAGCATGTAGTTTCTATTGCAATTATTAAAATGACAAGTTGTCAAATGATGTCATTTAAAAATAAACAAATCACTCTAAGAAGTGTGGCTAGTAAATCAGTCCAGTCTACATTTAACCATGGTTGTCCTTGGGCAAATGTGATGAGGTCTTCTTTCCTCTTACCTGAAGAACATCGCTGATGCTCCCTAACCCAAAATCTGGCATTAGGCTATCTTCAGAAAAAAAAAAAAAAAATCACTACAAATTTATAAATATTCACTGTTAAGGGAATCTTCTGAACAGAGGAAAATTTATATGCTATTCCATTTCATAAACATCATTTTTCTCCCTATGTGTACAGAATTCTTTTCTTCCCATTTTTAATCCTCAGAAAGAAGTCACTGATGTCATGAACATTGTCTGAAGGCTCCATTGGTGGCATCTTAGAGACAGAAAGATGGGAAATGTACTATTACTGCTTAATAATGATCTCACTAAGAGCAAAATCACAAACCAGGCACATAGGTCAACCAGACACTAACGCTGATTCTTCTTTAATATTTATTGTTGAAAAAATATGATTTTTATACTTTTTGTTTTCCAAAAACATTTTAAATTCAGAGGTACATTTAAAATTAAAATAACCATCCTGATCCTCACGCATTCACACAGAGATAAAACCCCACTGTAAGACAATCATGTAAGAGACTACTGAAGGAACACACTGCTTTCCTCATCATTTCTTCTTGTGTTACTCCATACCTCCTAGAATGAAAACATCTTCATTGCAGTATTTACTTTCATGATTCTCTTCTGACACATGCATTCAGTAATTTTAATGTTCTCAGTGGTCAGGAATAGATACTATAAAACTATCCAAGTCTTTTCCTTATGTCTGGGAAAATGTCATTTACCCACACCACTTTCCTCTTCTACTTAACTAGAGCGGTGGTGAAGTTATTGCTTAACAGAGCGGGGCTGAAGTTTTTGCTCTGTGTTATTCAGAATATCAGAAAAGTCAATCATGGTGGTCCCCAGCCTTAAAATTCTACCGGTCCACTGGGAAACCATTGTATGGTGCTTTTTTTCCATACTAGAAAATGGAACTATTTTATAAAAGAATTAAACTTGAAAAGGAGTAACAACTATTTCTTTTTTCTTTACTCCATTTTCTTTGTTTTTCTAATGAAAGACATTTATTACTGGAATTCTCTGTTTTATTATTTGTAGAGCTCCTTATGCCACTGAAGCCCCCAAAATCATATACCTGGAAATGAAGTAAAGATGGAGATGGGGTTTGGAAGGTACGCAACATTAGGTAAATTGTCCAAATCACAAAATCAACATAGAAAAGTGCTTAATTTCTTTCTTTTCCAAACTTCAGCTGAGCTCACATATTTAATGTCAATACACTCTAAATATGTTATGTGTTCACTGCCTCCAAAATTTCTTAATTAAACAGCAAAGGAGCCTAAAAGAAGATGTTATTCATAAACTAGATTTCTAAAAAGAAAATTAAAAAAATCATTTTGACTAGTGGATGGAACAGATGAACAAATCAACAGAAAACTCTGGATAATTAAATATACTTAGAAATCTAAAGAACACAAACACAAGGGTGAGAAAAGAGATTAGTATCTATACAGGAACATGGCATTTATGTTTACCATGGACATACACCTGCATATGAGAATGCACACGCACGACACACACGGACACTGACACTGCAAGCACCAGCTCCTAGCAGCGCATGCTGAGATTTCTCAAATGAATACACATATAAATAAAAATTCAGTCTACAAAACCTTTAGTCGAAGCAGTCAACGGTTCAGTCCTTCATGTACTCCAAACCCAGAAGCGATCTGAACTGGAAGACTATTGCACATCACAAAGTTAGCAATCCATTTAACAGTTGACCTGAGTAGGTGCAGGCCTGTGCTGTGCTGCACATAAAACTTGGCCCTAAAGGCTGTGTTGTGTTGCACATAACCCTTGGCTGCAGGACAAACTTCACCAGCTAATCCTAACGGAGGAGCCTGTCTGTAGACAGCTCCCTCTTGGCCCTGGCTACCAGAGTGGCCTTGTCATTATTTTACAGTGAAGCAGCACGTTCTCATGTGAACATATTTTTGTTTAGCAGCAACAATAATGAAGAGATTTTATTTTACAATGCTGCACAATGAACAGCGTCAGAAGGGAGGTAAGATTATCTGTCCCCTTTCCTCCTAGTGTTAGCCTGAGTAAATGGTATTTTAATCAACAACATATGCCTTACTTACAGGGAGAATATTAAATGCTAGCACCAGTGCTGCTAGCATTCCCCACAATTTGTTTGCATGTCTATCTCTTTTTTTTTGCCCAGAATATCTAACCAATCTGAGTAAATCCAAGTGAAGTAAGAAAACGAAGATTTCTAGCTTGTGTGGAGACTATATACCAGAAATTTAACCTCACTTATTAATCTGTTCTTTCCAATACCAAAAAAAAAAAAAAAAAAAAGTCATCAATTGGAAGTTCAGAAAATAATAGATATCATTTTCCTAGAGTACATTTCAGCTTCTTGAGTTTTGAAGATACCTAACATTAACTCTGATCACCTATACAAATCATTTAAGTTGCTGGAAAAGTAGGTTCAAGATTGAGGGACAGCCTGCGGTGATGGCCACACATCCTTTTAAGCCTTCATTTCCAGAAAACAGGACAAAATCAAAATAAGTAACAGCTTTTTGCTTAAGGAAACTGAATTCCCAAAGATTTTACAGAGTTTTTACATAGCATATAGATGTAATAGCAAAGATCATTACCACCTAAAAGAGGAAGGACAAATGGAATCTTGTGGGACGTTGTGTGCAAAACACAGACTGCTCTTCTTCACCTCTCCACCTCAGAAAAATGCAGGTGAAAACTGGATACTGAATACATCTGTATGCAAAATTTTAACTTTAGTTAATTTTTCAGAGCTAAAGCTTGCTCACAGTCGTCTCTTCTGTCACCCCATAATGCTAAAAGTAGTGTCCAGACTGTTTGTCATCTTCACAGGAAAATAATGCATTCACTTCAAGCTTTCATGCTGAATGCTGATGCATTAAGCAAGTCAGTAAACTTCATCTTTCCCAAAGGGAAATTGGGTTTTAAATTAAGAATAACAATTTGTTTAAGTTTCCTCCAGTTGCTGCAGTTGACTGGAAATATTAAAGTATGTGAGATTCTCTATGACTTAGCTGTTTAGGAAAAAAAAGAAAAAAATTATTGTTATCACTCTGTGTACTTTAATAAAAAATACTTGTTTTACAGGCCTGCTTTCTTGAGAGATTACTGAAAAATCAATTCACAGCCTAGACGCTAAAAAACAGTTATTTGCCTCAGACCTTACAGATCACAACACGTGGAAGAAAAATACCCTAATAAAAGATCATTTTCTGTTCCATACAACAGCTTAACACTTTACCTGGAGTCTTTCAGTGAAGAGAAGAAATCAGTAAAACCACAGATACGAGACTAAATTCCATACCGCATTTTTAAGACCTTGAAGTTTTCTATGCTTTTAAACATTGCATTTTGTTTCTTATTTCACGTTTTTCCATTACAAAAATGATAAACAAAAGCACAAAGCGACATACACAGGTGTCAGCTGGGCACAATCTGCTGTTCTATGAGAGATTACCAATCTTCTTCTTCTTACACACACTGACAAACATAAACTTAATATCATGGGAAACAGTAACATGAAACATGAATGTGAGCTCATACGGTGTCACAGACATGGTTCACATAGCTGCTTCTCGTGTACCCCCAGCCTTTTCGCTGGCAGGGCAGCACAAGAAGTTGAAAAGTCCTTGAATGAGCATAAGCATTGCTCTGCAACAGAACATCACAGCGTTATCGGCATTATTCTCATACTAAATCCAAAACACACCTCTATACCAGCTACTAGGAAGAAAATTAACTCTATCCCAGCCAAAACCAGGACAAGCTAATACACCTTACTGCCTGTAAGACCACTGAAACAGACAATTACTAGGTGGGCTTTGCTCTGCATGGTGTCAAAGAAGCTGGGATATAACCAGAATCCCTAATGTCAGGAAAATGCAGGCAACCAAGTCTCAGCACATTTAAGAGTTAGCAATACAGTTACTTTTAAATAAAATCTCTTTCACTATCACTGATGGATGCTGGACTCACTACCCGAACAATAAAAAAGATGGTCCAAGCAACAGTTACCTTCTTGCCTGGCAATAACAAAATCAGCAACAACTTCTAAAAAAAAAAAAAAAAAAAAAAAAGAGAATGTAAGGTAACATGATTGCCTTTTTGAGCACCCAAGTTAGGATGCAGCAGGCTACTCTAACTGCACTAGTCTGTCCTCCATCCCACTGAGTTCCATTGCCTAAAGACCAAGCCTTGAATGTCACTGAGTCTTGCCTTCAGGTGTCTTGAAATGTTCAAGGCTTCAGGTAAGGGGAGGAAAGAGAGAGAAGTTCTGACTCCAGAGTTCCCAGTTGCCTCCAGCTCAGATCCAGTAAGAATCTGTCATGCCCAGCCATGCAACACACAACACTGACTGCTAGATGCCTACCAAAAGTAGTCTAACGGCCTGTGGCTGAAGCCCCAGTTCACAGGAACACTGCCACAGTCTGCCGTTTCTTTGTTGTTTTGGAGTTCCTTGCTCCAGTGACCAACACCAGTCACACAGATAAGGCAGATGGATATGAAGGATAACGAAGACAGCATTCTTTAAGAAATAATGTAATAGAAGGGGAATTATAAACTCTGAAGAGATACACACTATTTAAATATATGGCAATAATGTGTATATATATGGCATGAAGAACGGACAGGCATAAACAGCATCATCAGGATCATCAACTGGAGGAGATACTGCCTTTTCAACAGCTGTCCTTTAAAATGGACCATCATTCTGACAGATTTCGGCAGTGTCATCTATGAAGCCAAACAACTGATCATTACCGCTCATTTCCACCCTTCAGACTCGACTGACCTTGAGTTACCTAAGGAAGAAGATGACAACTACGGAAATGTAACTTTTAAGAAAGAGACAAAACACTCCTGCTACAAGTGTTGTGTCAGACATTCAGTTTCACAGAAAACATCTTTTGGGAAGGACTTCAGCTGCTGAAAAAGAAGTGATACAGCTAAAGACCCCGATGGCCCTGTGTATTTAAATTGTGTGCAAGTCCCTGCATGCATCCTATTATATTAATTCCTTATTATATTCCTATTATATTTATCTTTTGCTCTCCCTTTGTACCATTAACCACTGCACTTTCAGGAACATGTCAACGGAGAGCAGGACATGCCTTTACTATACTCTTTCACACAGCTATGAAGGCACAGTCTCCTCTCTTACAAAAATAACAGTAGTTAAGACCACGTCAGAAAGCGCTAATTAACAGCCCAGACTCTCTGCTGTAGCTCCAGCTCAGGCACCATCTTCTGCCTTGATGCTGATCCAAGAATCAGCCCTGGAATCTGTAGTACTCCACTTTTACTCTCCACTGCAGTCATCAGGCAGGAGGGCAAACTTCTCTGTGTGCTACTCAGGCTGCCCATGAAGTCATTGGAAGTGGCTCACAAACTAGATTTGTACTATGAGTCAGTAATGGAAGAGGACAGGTTTGATGAACTCAATTAAAATGCTTTGATTTTGAAACAACCTGAGAAGAAAAATTTGAAAGAAAAAGCAATACCCTAATTCCACACTGCACTTATTGCAAAAATGTCAGAGTTCGTAGTACACACTTACCTCATACAAAACTGTAGGATTCCCATGAAGGAGAGGCCCATAGCAAATGTAGGAATGGCCAACTACCCAGCCTAAATCAGAAGCAGCCCACCACACCTAAAATGAAATTAAAAAAAATAAGAATATTGATGTGTGCCCTTTTTTTTAAGGCAAGTTCCAAAAAATTTATATGACATTTAAACAGAATTACCTCACCAGGTTTAAGTCCATATACAGCTGACATTGTCCAGTTCAGCATTACTGCATAGCCACCTGTTGGTCTGATTACACCCTAAATAAGAAAATTTAAATGTTTAAGACCATTTAAAGGATGCAATAATATGCCTGTCTTCAATGAAATTTTGAATTTTTAGCAGTAACAGACTTAAAGTTATCCAATTCCAATACTCCTCACTTAATAAAAAGATCCTTTCTTACAAGTATATGCTTCTGCTAATGTTTCAACTGAAGAAGTAATTTTGGGAAGAAAGAAAAAAAACAAGCCCTATGACAAGACTTTTCAGAAGACAACTAACAAAGACTGAAGCTGTCTCATTCAAATCAGATACAAATATTTAGTCAACATATGCTGCCAAAAATACAAGAGATCAAATCTTTACCTCATTTTATCCATCTAAATGTTAGTCATATTTTACACTTCTTGTCTAGTTTCCTGGATCCCGGTATCAACAGAGAAAAAGGGGCACCTGTGGAATAGCCAACGCCTAAAACAACTGGGGTGAATTACTCTCTCTTTCTGCATGCATTATTTCAGACCTTGTCCAAGAACCTGGGCACCATTGAGACACATTAGCTCATTAAAATGGAGACTGCCACAACAGAGAATGGTTAACTAATGCTTTGTGAATTTCAGAAAGCTGTTTGCCTTTATTAGTCTCAGTCTCTAACTCAGTCTCCACTCTGAGATTAACAGAAGTTTTGCTATGAAGGTATCACAACTGAACAATTTTACTTGCATGATCACTTAGATTTAAGTCATACCAGTGTGATACTGGCTCCAAAGTTGTGGTAGTGAGATCACTGCTGGTAAACCACATACAGATTGAACTACTCTTCATAAAAGAATTATAAGAACCAAGCAAACACAAAGAGTTTGCTTTTAAAATAAGATCTTTTAAAAACAGATCATTAAGACTAATTGACACTTGAAAGCAAACATTTCCAAACAATGCCCTATGCTGATTTTCAACCTTACTCAATCTTAACTTCCATCTTCATGGAATTTATAGTCTCAGAACTGTTCAGCAACACAAGCCTCTAGAAGATGCCTAATTCCATTTAATGTGTAATGTCATCCACTACATCTCATCTATGAGAAGATTAGCTAATATGTAAATAACAAATAAGCAAAGACTATTCAGCAATAAATGCTATCATAGAAGTGATATATTAACTAATCTTGCCATTAAAGGACTATCCTATGCTTAACTCAAACAGTTAAAGTACAGAAGATATTCATGGGTGGCAGACATTCTGCTATCTTCACAAACTTTTATTGTATGAATATTTTGGGCTAAATGAAGTATATTTTTATATTACTACTATTTAAATAAACAAACACAATTTACTCCTGGACTTTGAAGTAGAAAAATATGAATAAATGAGATTAAAGCATTTCTAGCAGTGCTAATCATTTATAGCAGTGAGCTCCGGTAAACATTTTCAACCTTTTTAATTAAATATTTTCCTCAAGTGGAACTGCAAATAGGTTACAAACAGTTAGACTACAGGTAGTCCTTTACCTTGGGCAAGCCTGTTGTTCCAGAAGTATACAGAATATAAAGCGGATGGTCTGAAGGAACAGAGACACATTTATAACATTGTGCTTTTGAAAGCTCTTCTTCCCAGTCAAGATCGCGGCCTGGGGCAAGAGGAACATGTCCCTGCCCATTGAAAAACAGAAAAAAGTTAAAAGAAAAACAGATGGAATAAAATGTAAATGGGTCAAAAAAAAAACATACTATTAAATTTTCTGTACAGTAGCAATAGTTCTATTTACTATGTAAATATTATGCATTTAAGTTTTCCCCATAAAATACAAAACCAAACTAGAACACACACATAAAAAAATTTACTTGTAGAAGAGAGAAGACACATGGACTAAAAATATATATGAAAGTTAACAGTAAGGCACTGCAACTGTACACTCACCAAGTTAGGTCGCCTGTAAATGAGAACTTTCTCAGGTTTGTTTTGTACCCTTGCAAGTGCACCTTCTAGGAGTGATATGTATTCCACCTTCCTTTTTGGTTCAACTCCAAAACTTGCTGTTACAATAAGTTTGGGCTAAAATGAAGAAATTAGACTGTTGATATATACATTTGCAATATATTTTTATAAAGTATATGTAACCTAATAACATATTTTCCATGCAATTAGTTGGTTAACGAAACTCAATATAGAAAATCTATCTTCATATAATTAGAACCAGGGGTTAGATCAGTTTTCTAAGGAAACAAAGCTTGTGTGATCTTGCTGTCCATGCATCTGTTTTTTGTTCTGCAGCACTCTAATAACTCGGACACTCTTCACCATTTTCAACCAAATTTGAGCAACAACATTAAGTTCTTGTAAATTGCACAAAATCAGATCAGACAGAAAACCCCATCTTCATGTAGCCCTCCACTAAGGAAAAGCTCTACAGTGATGTCAACAATCACCTGTCCTAGTTAGCCTGCTTCCTAATTATCTGTCTGAACACAACTAGCTATAGCACTTTGGTGGCTTTCTCAGCCTGCAATTAAATGACACAGGAGGGTAAGAGGGGGAAAGAGGAAAAAAGAAAACAAACAAGAGATGACAAAAAACTAGAAATACCAGAAAAGAATAAGCTGAAGTCATAAAGCACATGAGGGAATTTAAGCTAGAGTCTTCCAAGTGATGGCTGCAGGATTTAGGATGCAAATCCCGTTAAAATCAAATTTCTGTAGTTCTGCTTTGTTGGTTTGGTTTTTGTTTTTTTTAGAATATTTTCTATTTCCAGATGTGGATTTAGAAAATTACCAGCTTTTCCATTACATTTTTTATTAAATCAACCTCAGTAAGATGCTGATGCAAGATTTCCTAAGGCAAAAAATGTCACTTCACTGCATACAAACAATTTTGATTTAAGTCCCAAGATCAGTATTTTTATTTCTTGTATTTCAGGAAAGGGTAGCACCAAAGAAACTATATGTTAGAACATATTTTAATTATAGAAGAATGAGCCTTCAATCTCCTTGCTTTTGAGTTTTAGAAGTATATTTATCTTGTGTACCTCAGTCTGATCCAGCTAGTTTAGTAAACTAGCATAAATCTCATTAGGTAGGCACAAACCACAATGCCACAGTTAAGGTTTCATTAAGCTTTGCACAGAAGGCACAGATTGTTTTTTTACAATTTATTCTTAAAATTATTTCAAATAATAACAAAATGTTTCCTATCTAAATCTGCCATTCAGGGAAGTTTGCTAATTAGCTTGTACTCAAAATAAAGGTTTCTGATGAGCTTTAAAGTTTCAGCATTTGTCATCTTTCCCTTTTGGGATGCAGCGATTTTGGTAAAAGATGATACAATACAATGCACTTAAACTGAAAATTCATCAGAAGGCTATCCGGGAATTAGATATAATCAGTATGTTATTAACATGTTTCTATTCAATTGTTACAATGAACGACTGTTGTCAATGCCAGGTTTACAGTCATTTGTAAATTGTGCCCCCTCTGCTCATCAACTACTTTGTAAGCAGCAAGGAAGTCTAAATATAGTCAGTACTACATTGGCTAAGGTGATGTATTTCCCCAGTGAGGGTTATTGCTTGTAAGCATCATGGATCACTCTGTGCAAATCAAAGGTTCATAACTGGTTGTTTTCTAGTGTTTTACCTCTCTGTCTACTGATATTATTTCCCCTGCACCTCCACTCCCATATTGCTTTTATACACCCATTTCCCACCTCTTCCATGGCTCCATGTAGTCCTGCATGATAGATTATACAGAAATACAACTAGCATGATGGAAAAGCAGAGAAGTTCTGAGGTTTGCTGGCGAAGGAATGCCAGAGATAGTGAGCTGTAGAAAAAAAATATGAAGAAGTAGAAGTGAGAGAAAGCAAGGTCCAATAATACTAGACCAACAATTTTATTCTACTGTAAAGGCTCCTTCTACAAATTCTTCCATAGTGTCTAGCAGCATGCAAGGCAAGGTTTAGAAGAAGCAACTAATGCTTTTAGTGGGCCAACTCAGAAAGCTGCAAAAAGCCCAAACTGAAAACAGGCAAGCTTTAGGTACAAAATGTCAGTACCATCATGAAGACGTTTACAGAGAGATTCTGCACTCAAGTGCCCAACCAGCCATTCAACACACAAAGCTCATTCCATTTGTTGCCCCAGCCACATATCTGATCACAAGCCTGTCCTCAAATTTCTTGCACTTTCATTGCATTGGTATTGCTCTGACTACGTAGTTACATGCAATGCACATTTATTTCCATCAGGTATTACACATTGCTGTACACAAAGACCTGAATCATACCATACAAGTAAAAAATAAAGAGCAAGATACTGCCTTCTAATCTTTAATACATTTCTAATAACACATTTTAAAAAAAATAGTGCTTCAAGACAAGACAGGACTGCAAATATTATAAGGCAATTAAGTCTTAGCAGCTGAGCCTGCAGTCTTAATCATAGAATCATCTAGTCTGGAAAAGACCTTCAAGACCACCAAGTCCAACCAACCATCAACCTGACCTACTGAGTCCCAGCACTAAACCATGCCCCTTAATGCCACGTCCACATGTCTCTTCATAATACCTTCAGGGACTGGGACTCCACCACTTCCCTAGGCAGCCTGTTGCAACACAAAACCACCCTCTCCATGAAAAAATTCTTCCTAATATCCAATCTAAACCTCCCCTAATGCCACCTGAGGCCATTTCCTCACATCCTACCACTTGTCATCTGTGAAAAGAGATGGACACCCTCATCACTGCAACCTCCTTTCAGGCAGTTGTAGAGAGCAATAAGGTCTCCCCTCAGTCTCCTCTTTTCCAAACTAAACAACCCCAGTTCCCTCAGTCACTCCTCATAAGCCTGGTTTTCTAGTCCCTTCACCAGCTTCATTGCTCTTCTCTACACACACTCCAGCACCTCAATGTCCTTCTCGTAGTGAGGGGCTCAGAACTGAACACAGTACTTAAGGCGCAGTGCCACCAGTGCCAAACACAAAGGAAAAATCTCTTCCCCAGTCCTGCTGGCCATGCTATTTCTGATGCAGATCAGGATGCCATTGGCCTTCATGGCCACCTGGACCAAATGATGGCTCACGTTCAGCTGGCCGTCAACCAGCACTCCCATGTCCTTTTCTGCCAGGCAACTTCCCCCAGCCAATACTGCATGGGATTGTCATGACCCAAGTGGGGGACCCAGCACTTAGCCTTGTTAAATATCTTGTGACTGGACTCAGCCCATCAGTCCAGCCTATCCAGATCCCTGTGCAGAGCCTTCCTACCCTCAAGCTGATCAACACTCCTACCGAACTTGGTGTCATCTGCAAACTTACTGAGGGTGCACTCAATTCCCTCATCCACACTGATAAAAATATTAAACAAAACTGGCCCCAATACTGAGCCCTGGGAACGCTACTGGTGACCAGCCACCATCTGGACAGAACTCCATTCACTATGACTCTCCAGCCAATTCTTCACCTAGCAAACTGTACACCTGAGCTATATTTCTCCAGGAGAATACTATGAAAAATGGTGTCAAATGCCTCACTAAAATCAAGGTAAACAACATCCACAGCCCTTCCCGCCTTTCCCTAATTTACTAAGCAGGTCATCTTATCTTAGAAGGAGACCAAGTTAGGCAGGCAGGACCTGCCCTTCATAAGCCCATGCTGGCTGCTTCTCATCACTCCATGGTCCCGTATGTGCTGCATTACGATGAGAAGTAGGTGTAACCATTTATAGCCACATCTGTGCACAGGAACTAAATCTTACTCGGAATAAACTATTACAAAATATTATCTTATTTTTTCAAGGTTGCCTTATTAAAATCCCTGACTGTTACAACTGTAAATAAGTGAGGAATACAGTATTTCTGACCTCAATGGAAGATAAGAAAAGATAAGTTTTGAATAACTTGTGTGTCTCTTATGTTTTGCATTTCAAAGAACTGTTGTTCATGTGCAAATTGTAATTCTGCTTTAGCCTGAAAAGCTTTCAAAAATCATGTCTGAAAAAATCCATTACTTGTATTTATTTTGCAGGGTTTGGACTTAAAATCTAAAAAGCCCTCTGGAATTGTTATATAATTATTGTGATTCAAAAAAAAAAATCTGTTTGTCAAAGGCATAGCAACTACCTTATTAAATAAACATAGAAGCACTGTTCTTAAAACATCCTTCTCAGCTTTCCTAGTTTATTAAGATAAAGGGCTTAAGCAAATGTCATGTTAATTTCTCAAAATATAATTAATGTTCTTCAAAAGTATCTACTGTTTTGATATTGAAAACTACATATTCTCAAATTCAGATGAAATAAAAGATTAGAAGAAATGCCTCTTCTCATACACTGTATCACTTCATCCCAATGCACATAGAAAGTCTAAAACAGTGCCAATACCGGACAAGAGCAGAAGTTATCAGCTGCAGGACTTTGCAGGATTCCCAGACCTATTTAAAATTCAGGTTAAATTAAGGCAAGCTGTTAAAGTATATGTAGGTTTTCATAGTCACTAGGAAGTGTCTGTTATTTAGGTCTTCTGACAAAACTTGAAGTTTGACCTTTCTTCTGAAAAAGCACCTCAAAGCCAGCTTTCTATTCCATGTCTTTAACTCTTCCTAGTTAATTTTTCCAAAATTAGGCCCTGTACTGTGGTACCTAATTCATACAAAAGCCTAATACAAATACTGGGGGGTTTTGGGACTGCTTCAATTAATATCTGAGTTTAGGAAAACACTTTCTACCACAGCTACTTATATTCATATCTTGAAGATAATCTAGTAGCGTGCAATTCACTTATCAAGGAAATTTTACAGAATTGCATAACAGGGGAAAGGCTTGAAATTTAGTGTGCCTCTCCTCTTTTCTTACATTTTTATTATATAGCAGATGGATCAAAAAATAAAACAAAATATTTAGCTCTGTCTTTTAAAGGAAAAAAAGGCAACATAAATTAAGATTTAATCCATGGCCTGCAGGTAGTAATTCTATAGCTAACCATTAAAAAGATGTGCTATATGACCTTGAGTAAATAATTTAAACTTTGTCTGTTTTCCTTTTAATGCATGAAGTAAAGACGATGATTACAGTGCTGTCTATTTTTGTTCCTCAGAGAAAGTCTACTGGGATTAAGTAGTTAACAATTGCAAAATAGTCTAAAAGTAAACATGCTAGATGATTCATATTGTAACCACTTTCATTTTCAACCTTCAAGTTTATTTTTTTCTAATCAAAATCTAATCTATTACTTTTCCCTAATCGAAAACTTCTATGAGTAAAAATTAATTTTTACAGCTTTTGAAAAAGTCAGGGAACGGGAAAAAAGACATGGAAAAACTGGACCTGTCTTTAGTCTCCTTCCAGCTATTTTTCATAAATCCAGCAAAGCTCTTCAGCTATTCTGTTAACTTCTGCTTTGTCAGAACACCAAACGGGGGTGGCAGGAAAGGGGAAATGCATTCAACTTTTTAAAAGAAATTCTTTCAATTTACAGATATTCATAAAATTCAAACTTTAGGGATCTGAAGAGCACTTCTGCACACAAAAATCTCAGTAAAAGTTCCACAAATCCTGCAGACTTTACCCTGTATAACATTTCTTCCAAATTAAGGCTTCTAAGCCTAGCCAGCATGATTCAGTGATTATGGCTACTGCAGAGGGTCTGAATGATCCAAGCAACTGATCAAGATGTCAAAGAGTTTTGTTCATTGACAGAAAACAAGAACAGAAACTTCCAGTGTAAACACTGTATACATATACATACACAAGCTATTAATATGCCAATAAAAGCTACTGAGCAGGTTATTAAAGTATTATATGCATTTTCACTTAAAAAGACTTACTTAATGCTTCATAAACATGTTTAACTTGCGCCTAACTCGGAAGCCTTTAAAGCATTCACCTCTATTACCTGTGTTCTCTACAGAGCCATTAACTTAAGACAATTAGCTCACTGGCTGCCTTGATTCTTGTACAAATTAGATGAAGCAGATATAGCTGAAAAACTTACTACTTAACATGTACAAACATCAGGTAAACCAATGAAGTCACTGAGGGTTGGCATGATGTAGACTGTTGACACTTGAGAAAAATGCTTTTAAAGCCAAATTTTTTAAGGTGATGCTTAGTAGAGACTGACTGACAAAGAGGAGAAGAAAGTCTAAACAGACAGCAGTATGTTAAATAATCATGATTTTTTTTTAGAAATAAAAAACTGTACTTCAATGTCTGCTATACAAATACAACCCTTAGCACACAAGTAGTAAGTACTTTGTTCACATTTCAATGTTAGGTGTTACAAGCAAATTGAGACCACGTGTCACACAAAGGGATATATTGTTATCCTTTCAGGGAAAAAAATACATATATATTTTTTTGACATTGGTTTACATATATAACTAATGCAATGGCATTTGTTGTTCTAAATATGTATTACCTTTGCATGATCAATGCGAACAGCAAGCTCTTTAGAGGCAAATCCACCAAAAATCAGGCTATGGATGGCTCCTATTCTTGCACAAGCCAGCATACAGTATACTGTCTGTGGAATCATGGGCATGTAGATGACAACACGATCTCCTTTCTTCACACCATGTCTGACCATGACATCAGCTAACTTGGACACCTGTACTGGCAAAACATTTACAACATATTAAAAACTTATCCAGATCTGATGTTGCCCCATGAAAAACAACCTTCACACAATCAGTAGATGCAGAACATCAAGGAAACAAGCCAGTAAGATAAATAAAGTTGATGAACAATGCAATCAAGGTTCAATAAATTTAGGACAATTTATATTTTTTAAAACACTGTAATACATCTTTTTATATAAAATGAAAGTGGATTGACACAAATTATTATTATATTATAGCAAAAATCAATAGCAAGGTTTTGCAAATTTTAAATGCCATTCTAACCATACATTCTTTTATCCAGCTCACTTACATTTCTCAATTTTATTTTTTTTAAATATATATAAGCAGGGAATTTCATAACACAACTTCTGTTCTACCTACGTTTGAAACACAAATCAATGTGAAGTAAGCTTTCCAATTTTCTATCTAAACTTCTCAGAACTTACAACAAGAAATCTTATACCCTGAGCCAAATGCACGTACAAATTCAAAGAAACACAATTAGATTTAAGAAAACATTTTTCCTCTCATTTTCAAATTTCTAGTATGTAAAAGCCTGAAGATAGACTGTATATGGGAGCAAAGAACTGGTAAACAAATCTGGACACTCAGAAGAAATATCAGTCATCCATATCACTGTGAGGAAAATATTCATTACCTCAGCAGTCTATAGTCAATACTACTTTTGTGATAATGTACTATTTCATTAGTACACCAGGAGAGTGCCTAGTAAGTCCTCTTAGAAAGTGAACTGGGAAGCCTGTAACAAGCACTGTGCACTTGTAGCAGCATGGAATATGGCATCTTCTGAAGGAAAATCAAATTACTAATTCCCCAAGAGCAAACAACTTAACTGTCAGAGGTTTCTGGAGTTCAAGAGGCTGACAGTCGTGTGACACTCAGATAGTATCTAAACCTGTCAACCTCATTTAATTTTTTTAATAAACATCAGAGTTTAGAGAGGCAACCTGCTCAAGCAGGGAAGTTGGGCGAGATGACCTCCAGAGGTCCCTTCCAACCTCAGGCACTCTCTGATTCTGTGAGTGTAAGTAGAAGAGGTACAACTTAATTGCGTACATAACACTGGCCAGCAGGTTAACGGGAAAAACTGTAGACTAGAAGACACAGGGTAGACTAAAAAGCTATTACAAAACAGGACGGAAGTAGAAACATCCTAGGATGTCACAAGCTGGAGATTTCCACAAGCATGGTTACAGTCCAATCAGAAGTAACAAGAGCTGGTGTTTTGCTTGCATGGTCCTACACTAATGATAAGACTAAAATGTTAAATTCTCTGAGAAGTTCTTGGGATAGCTAAATACACATATAAATCTAAGTTCAGAGCAAAGGAGTCGCATTGTTTTGCAAGGGAATTCTTCTTATCCACACTAGAAAAACACTTTTCTTTGACAGGTCGCCATTCACTAGAAAATACCACAGTAAGTAATAGAAATTTTGAGATTTCTGATTTCTTTCACTATCAATGCTATGCGAATCTACTCATATATGAGTATGTCACACCTTACCTACACTGTGTTATTCCTTATTTATTCATTGTATCACATAGGTTAGGTTTTAAGTAAAGTTGAGACTTGTGAAAGACTCTTCCCTTTGGTTCCTATCAGCCTGAGGAGAAAGGAAAGGGGAGACAAACTCCTGAGAGCAGCAGGGGGATGTTGCCTGTAGAATGGAAACTAACCACTTCCAAGCCTCCAAAGCAAAAAGAGACGTTTGCAGTGACCCAGCAAATAATGCATGTAATGGGAACAGCCTATGCCACTCTTGTGTAAATGGGACAGGAGGGAAGGACCTTCTTTTTCAAGGATGCACCAGTCAGCAGGGTAGATTAGCTATGAAATGTTTTGCTTTCATTTACATTATTTACCAAATTTGTATTTTCTCTATTTAAATAATTACTTTATCCCAGTTTAATATTTCAAATCCTAATGGCAATGTTACTTTCGGTAATTTACAGGCATTTAGGTGCTTTCTTCTATGATCGCACTCAAGAAAACATGGGGCAATAGCATCCAGTCCTGGAACGCAGCCCATGCATGTGGCATGGCATTACTTTACTGCTTCTCTCTTCAGTGGGACTTTCTGCAACATGAGACAGTAACACCCAAGAGCTCCAGACACACCTGAGCTGTGTTTGCATTAACTACACAGCTCATCCACAATCAAACCATGCATATTTCTACACCTCCGCCTGAGGATTTAAGAAAATGGAAACGCAGGAGCCCCAGGCATGGCTTGCATTAGAAGGTAAGAACAGCTTCCCCTTTTCATAAACACTGCATAAATCCCTGCTGTTATTTTCAGCCACAAGACAAAGACTATGTTTATAAGGCAAAGTTATCAGCATACCAAGCTGCAAACACACATAAACTAATGTACGCAACTCATTCATAACAGACCTCTCATATTAAACGTTAATGATTACCAGAAGAAAATATATTTTAATTCTAGACCTATTATTATCTATCAACATGCTATCAAGTAAAAACACAAATCAACATGGCTTGGACATCTATACAACTACAATTTATAGCCATACCACTGGCATTTAGTCATTTCTAGATAAGATCAGTGAAAATAACTATAGGTATGGATAAAAACTTTGATTCCAAAGGTAAATTCCTTTTGTATACTTCCCATTGTGAAAATATTAAAATCTGAAAGCTCATTTTAACAGAGAGAAAATATCAACTGATCTCAAAGAATCCTAATCCTCATCTTTGCTGTTTGTGAGACTCTCAAGCAGCATGTAGACAAAAAGGCCAGAGGAAACAAAAATAATATTTAATGAGTAATTCTATATCCCATATAAGTAATAGTAAGAATAGTAAGCAATAAATAATTAAACACAATGGACAACACATTCATTATTATTTTGATAATTATTACTGATGCTGAAAAAAGGCAATGTTTGCCTGTGGATGGAAAAGGCGTGGTTTAAAGATCATAATTAGTAATTTTGTAATAGAAGACTCCCTGTGCCTGTATATGAGCTACATAACTTTGATACTTGGCTGTATGAGGGAAACAGTGAAGAGAACTGCATATACTGAAGTAAGTTTTCTTGAAATCTACCATGCATAAATTTTATTTAAAGCAGAATACACGTAGCATGTTGCAGGCAGAAACCACATCTTCCAGCCAAGCTCACTAGTTACTTGTTTGTACTTAACCTCCCCACTCTGAAGAGCCCAATGTCACCAGAGGCATTAACCCAATACAATATGTGGGTAGCTTTGATTTTCCTTTTGTCTTTTCCTTCATCCTTCTGACAGGTAGTGAGCATTTGCCCTACAGAATAAAACACTGTCTCCGTCTGCAACTATTTGGAAGATTGTGGAACATCATAAAGAAGGTTTACATTGCCCTTAAGATTGATGTGGAAACCCTGAAACATTCAAGCAATCATTCTTCCTAAAAGGGAAAAAAAATAGTGTGAGTAGTGACATTTCATTAAACTGTTAAAAGCCATGAAACCTTCCAGTTTGTTACAGTGTGTTGTCATTTATGGTTTACATTAAGACAGCATACTTTATCACTCAAGATTTTACAGTCGCTATTTTCCTACCAGTATGCTATTTCTCTGCTCTTCTTCAAAGTTTAAGACTGCCATATTGCCTTAATATATTTGACACTTCAGTAATAAAATGACTTGAGACAAAGTGTTATAAGAGGAGGCTGAAGTAGGTTTTCAGATTTGAAGATCTGGACTTAAATTACACTTATGTCAAACGCAAGCCTTAGCGAGCACAGTTTTGTTTTTACCCTGCCACCAAACAAATACTATATCTGTATTAGCAGTTCAGGTTTGGAGAAGTAGTGCTGTCCTGAAGTAAATCACCCGGCTGTCCCCAGTGGTTTAAAATGCAGTTCAGTTTTGGTCCATGCCAGAAGAATTCTGTTTAGAAAATACTAAAGCAGAAATTCCACTCCAAATGCTCAAAAATTAAACTCCAAACCTGACTGTGTTGAACAGTGTGGGTCTCACCAGTGTCAAGTCCCTCAACACAAGCTAAACCCAAAATGATTTTCAAATACTGAGAGCTCTTGAAAGACCCTGAAGTGCATCTCATGCTGTAAAAACAGTCATGTCACATTAAGCATTCCTCTAAACCAAGGGCAGCGAGCCTTCCTCTCCTCTTCAAGTTCTCCAACATGCCATTCTTGGAAGGCTACTAAAGAAAGTAGTCCTTGCTGCTAGCACCCATGTGCTGATCAACCCCTTCACTCTTCCATTACTCCTTTAAATTAACACTTCTTCCTTTTCCTACTGCTGCAAGAGTTTCTCCAGTAGATGCACCATCCTGTTGCTAACGTCAAGCCCGCTGCCAACCAGGAGAGGATGGACAGGTGGTGCTGCATTCATTTCACGCAGATGAAGATGACATTCTTAAACACGTGGCACAATCATGCTTCAGAAGTGGCTTGGTGCACACGCCCCTACCACAGAGATCCTGAACAGATCTTCAGGGGAGGGGAGAGCACTCCACCACGTCCGCTGCTCGTTAGGCTACCTATATCCTTCGTCCCAGGATCAACAGTCCAGGGAAAAGCGTGCCACACACACCTGCCAAGTGTTGCACACGTCTGCGTCGCACAAGCACCTGAGGACCCCCAGGAGATGACATGCAGGAACGTCCCCTTGGCCCACTCTCTGCCACTCCAGGCACCGTAAATTCAATGGTCCAGATGCCTGCCTGCCTAAGTGCGTGTACTCCTTTCCTAGACGTGTATGCAGCGTGGGATTGTATTTAGGAGCTTTCTGGTCCAGTCAGGGCACTGGTCCCAGAGCTGCGGAAAGGCAATGCAAGTTTGCCTGTCAGAGCTGTAATGTCTTGAGATGATTCCCCAGGGGCTGTGAAGGAAGCTCTGTGGGTCAACAAGCTCCATCAGAGACCACCTGCCCTGACCCTGCTCTGCCTGTGTGCCAGGCACGGTCCTGCCAACTCCATAAGCCATGCACGTGGCATGCCTTGATAGCACAGCCCCCGCAGGTTTCTGCACAAAATTCCCCTGCACTGTCTCTTTTCCTCTCCTCAAATGCAGTATATGAGGGACCTACCTAGTGGTTGTAGTGGTGCGCATACACTGCTCCACAAACAAGAAAAAAATGTAAGTTGGGATGATTTTTATTGCTTTCTAATGCAGGCAGACAGCTGCTGGGATTGTGGTTAGTTGCAGTAATTTCTCCTTCCTTCTTTCACATGCCAACATGCTCTTTAGATGAGGAAAAGCTGGGGACTGTGGGTAGGGCACAGATACAGGCCCATCTTCCTCCCTGGTTTGGGAGACCAGCTGTGGAGCGTGCGCCTGCTAGAAGGGCCTGGGATGGGACAGGGATTCTCTAACAGTCACCAGCTTGGCATGGATTTCACGTTTGATCAGAAGCAATGCCACAGCATCCACTCAGCAATTAATTCAGCACGGTTTTGCTTCACTCTGCCAATACTGCACCAAATTCTGCATTACTGCAGGTATCCCTGATGTTGACACGCTGCAGTGTAACACACAAGTCAAGGGAGTAGTGTAATACTTAAGGTAGATCAAGTGCCTGCTACTTCAGATCTCTAAGGTGATTTGGAAGTCTTTTCTGTGGAATGTGAAAAACCCAAGGCACCACTCTTTGTAAACTCCTGATTAGTCTCATCCTTTCCAGAAATACTAATATTGATATTTTTGAACAGCTACTCTTGTACATCATAGTTAAATCTTTCTAGGACATTCATAGAAGAATGAATTTTGAAATTTAAATAGGATAACGAAAAACAGCATTAAACAAAAAGTCTAATACATGGTTCTAGCAAGGTAATTTTGCTTTACCAGACAAACAGAATAAAAAGTTTGATTGTCAGTCTCCATAGGATTTTCTGTCTGTATTCTAGTAAAGCATGTTGAATGAGAAAGACTACTAGAAGCAAAACAACCTGGGTGATTCTTCAGTCATATATAAGAAATTACATCACAACCCAGTGCTGATAACCCTGAAGCCCTTCTCTCTCATTCATATTTTTGTAACATTCAATGCTGTCAGAGACTCAGCTTGGGGGGAAGGAGGTCTGGATTTTAGTAATCCTGCCAGGTTTTTGCACTCAGAAATTATTTATTACAGCACTGAATTCAGCACATTAACTGTGCATTGTTTCTGAAATAATGACCAAGAGAAATGATATTGTTTTCATGTACAATATCTGTCAAGTGTCAACAACTGCAAATAATATGGCATTCAAATTCTTGAGATTTTTTATTTTTTTATTTTTTAGCAAGGGAGGCAGCCTACAGAAAATAACCCAGTAATGTAAACAGAGAGGTATTTTCACCCACCTAACAACCTTTGTCTTAACCTGAAAACGGTAGTACTTTCCAACACTTTCCAATCAGAAAGTTTGTTTTTAAATGAACAGAAGCCACTGCTCCCTATTTTTTTTCTGGTTATATCTATTTTTCCCTAACACTACAGAGATTCAGTAACATTTCTAAAAGAATTCATGTCTCCCTTATCTTTTCCTGGCATCTCACTACTGGAATTAGAGACTATCTCAAGGTATACCCAAAGCTTACAGCTACATCCCCATTTCACTGTGATCGGTTCGATTATGTAATCCACATTTAAAAACCTGTAAGAGGCATCAGTAAATAAAATAAATCCAATAGGTACATTCGGGAAGACTATCATGTCTTTAAGTTTCATCAGAGCCCTACTCTCCACATTTGCAGCATTCCATCTATAACAGCATATAATTAATACAATGCAATCATATGCACTATGTAAAATTTCACTTTAAGAGGTCCAAGACTTTCCAAATATAGTTGCACAGAGTATCAGCACAGACAGATCTTGTCATTATTTTTATCATTAAACTGCTGAAATTGTCCTGCAATCCTTCTACTCCACTTCTGAAAAAAAAAAAAAAATTGTTCCTCACAGGTTGGACACTAAACATCCACAAACTTCCAACATCTCTCTCAATTATTTACAATTCAGTGGTGCTTAACCTTAAAATTGCAGCATCACTGTAGCTCTTACATCTGAACAACAGTTCAACGGGTAAAAAGGATAGAGGTAATCTGAAAGCAACAGGCTTCCCGAGGACACAGCTCAAGCTATCCCACCCTCCCTAAGGAGTTGTATTATCTCCAACCAAGCACCTATGTCATTTTTTTCATCCTTGCCATGCGTTTGATCCTTGGACAAATGATCCAACCTGCTACATAATTCTGCATCTTCCCATCCTGTGACCCACAGTTATCCTACGTAACTTTTAGTTAATCCACCTATAAAGTCCTCTTTTATTACCAAAAGCCAGAAAGAAATCCATCACCTCAAACCCTGATCTCTTGTAGAGACATTTTGAACAGGCAGCCTCTCTGAAAAGACATTCTCAGTGAAATAACAGCTTATTGGCCTGGCAGGCTACTAAACATTCATTGGACGGATATAGTTCAAACTACAGTCTGCACACAGATTCACATCGAGGGATATTTTAAACTGGGAAAGGAACTCCAGAAAGGAAGTGAAAGGTTTCTTTCGCCTCTGGGGTATTACTAAGCCTATCTGTCAACTTTGTTCATACGTCTGGTCTACACTCATACCAGTCTATAATGAAGCATGCAAAGCAGTGACAGTCTATTTCAAAACTACAGCATATAGTACTTTTGGCTTACATTGAGCAGACCGAGAACACAGCAACAAGCAATGGCAGCGGGATGTGAGCCAAACACTGTAAGGCATGCTTCATAGTGGTTTAGTAGGTCCTTTCCCAAAATCTTTCCTAGTCTTTACAAGATCTGTGACACAAAACACACCAGCCCATGTGTTTGCAATTTTCAGCCAATGTCTCTGTGGGTATGTTTGTTACCTGGTGTTCAACAGTTACCAGATGAACCAAGTTAAATTTATTCCACAAGAGTGGACTAGAAAGATGCAAATGATAAATTATTAATCCCAAACCCTGCCTTTCACGATCATATGCCCTTTTGATTAAGGATAATAACAAACTGTACAGAATTCAAAAACAAGATAGGACTCAGCTACCAGCAAGATTACAACGAACTTCTGAGTAAGTTCTGCTACATACCCTCAGAAAACTTCAATCAGTTATCCCATTTGGTTTATTATGCTCAGTAAGAGGATATATGGAAGAAAGTATGTGTATGTATATTAGCAAAACTTTGTCATTTTGCATAAAATGTTCCATGCCGTAACGTGTTTAATGTGCTTACAGAAAACACAGATACACAAACTTAGGAGACGCCAACATCCACCCTAAAAAGTGAACCAAGGCTACTTTTCAAGTGCTGTTTAGAGGAAACTTCTGCAGAGGAAGCCCACAGAAGATAATTTACATCAAAATGATGTATTCATTAAAATAAATGAATAGATATTTGCATACATATACTTTTTTCACTTATACATATACATTTATATATGGCACATGACAAATAAAATTGCAAATAATTACAATTTATTTATAGATAGACATAAAAAACAAAATTAGATGAGAAGCTGTACCCTTTTAAAGCTGCCTGATTTCTTAAAACACTGCAATAGTGGTTTTAGCTCCAGCATACTGCATGGTAACTTTAAAGTTCAGTTTTGGACTTGGTAAATCAACAAAAAAATGGTGAGGAGTAAATATTTTCTATATTTTTCTTACACGGTATGGTACAGCAGAGATGTATCAGTTTTTGTGTCTGTATGATTATTCTTTTCTTCCAACAGTGGAATACAAACCTCACACACCAAACTAGTGTATTGTGAACTTCATTTAACATTTTAGAAGTAGGTTTGCATTACGTGTATCTGCAGTACAGTGAGTGTGTTCCATCCACTGTAATGCATCTTGCACTCTGAAATTCATTAAGCAAGAAGAGGAGTCTGACTCCAAAATTTCTTTGTGTTCAGTGTTAAGTGCAACTGCTATATATAACTAGAACAGAAAAGCAGAGCAAACAAAGTTAAAATACAGCATTTGATCAGGAAATTCAATTTAACTACCAATTATAGCAACCGGCATGGGTTGGGCCTGGTTGAGGGTGGCATTAGCAGGTGACCTTTGGTAAATGACAACGTCAGGTAATGAGGCTGCCAAATTATCGGCACAGAGGAGCAGTGTGAGGCCCACATGCAGCTGATGGCGGCGACACAGGCACGCGGAGCCTGGCACTTGGGGCTCATGCTGAACTGGGCATTCACCACCCCAGCGAGAGGCAAGCTGCATTGGCCATGCCAGTCGACAGTTGAAATCCAAAGGCTTCCCAAACGGAGTGCTAGTGCAGGCCATCAGCACCCTCGCTATAGCCTCCACCAGGCACGTGACACAGCTCTGCCTGGACCTGCTTCCTGTTCACTTGGCATTTGTTTTCACACTCCATTATCTGCAGCAATAGCCAAGGTGTGCACCTTCATTTTCACTAGAACAGCACTGTTGTTCTTTGTAGCAACTCAGTGCCAAGTGGCTTGACTAATATTTTGCTTTACCTTTTATATAGGAAATAAGAACTGTTAGGAGATGGAAAAAAAAAAAAAAAAAAAGAAATTCAAGAAAGAAAAGTTCAGAAATTAACTGACCAGGACAAAAAATAACAAACTGCAGGAAAAAAAAAAAAAAAAGATATTTAAAGGAAGATCAAAACTTCTTAGATGCTCTATTATCAGGTAAAAGCAGTGAAGCTTATAGATCAATACTGAGCACAGCAAAAGGAATAAAATAGCAAGGCAGACCACTTCTGCCAGCCTAATATCTACCTGTTGTGCAGTATTTCCAATCTATTTCCAGTAACAAGGTTATTCTCAGACGTACCTGTTCAAGCAGTTCCTTATATGTTATTTTCTCTTTGGTATTTGTTACAGGACTGTCATAAATAATGGCAACGTGGTCTCCTCGTCCATTCTCAACATGACGATCTACAGCATTGTAACAAATATTCAGCTCTCCACCTACAAACCTAAAGAAGAAGTTGAAAGTACATTACAGCCAACCTTTCAAATGACTAAGACAGGGTTGATTGTTATTTTTGTTTTTTCTCTTAAGGAATGAGAGCGTGCAATTGAAGTATCATCCATAAAACTTTACACTCCATTCGGAGAGTCATTTTTTGTTCCATAACCCCACAATTTACTTAAAAAGCTACATAAACCAAGATAAGTAAAAGAAGTAAAGTACTTATACCTTAATTGACTTAACTAAGAATATGCTAAACTGGGTCTTGATTTAACTTACTTTGCATCAATCATTCTGATTTTTATAGCTACGATTTCAGGGAGCAAGACATACATTCACATAAAATAATTTTGACATTATGAAAATATCTTATTACGCTTTGTACTGGCATGTAAACTTATCTTTTAAGAAGAACGGGTTCAGGACTCCAAATGTTCTTATTCACATCTTGGCAGTAACAGCTAAGCATACACGCATCTGTATGTAAATGAAACTGACCCAAACGGTCATAAAACCTTCTAAATTTGTCTGATACTCATAATGCATTTGACATTACCATGTTCTACATCAGTGACTCAAAAGAAAAAGAAGGCACCATGTGCTACAATGACAATTAGCTCAAAGACGACACAGAACCTAAGAATAAGCTTTCTCAAAATAATGCTCTCCTTTGTGTTTTTCTATCTGCACAGATCTATCTACAGCAAGAGCAACACACAGGAAAAATAGAGTTGAGAGTTTCCAAAAATTCTGTGGGGATGCTCACTGTCATAATGTCTTGTTGTAATGTAAAAAAATAAAAATAGATGGCCTGAAGTAACCCACTACCAGTTAAAAGGGAGCATTTTCTTCTTTCCTTCCTGTCTTTTATAGGACTGCTCTAAATTAGGATATTTGATGTATTATTCATATATCCATATGAACACAGGCCATTGAATAGTCCCTATTGTCAAAGAATTGCAATTATTAAAGCAAAACCAATTAGGATGTTTGGATGTAGCAAACTTTTCCTGTGACTCCTTTACAATGCCATTAATAAGGAGAAGGTGGGAGATGAAGAAAGCAAAAAAAAACATTGTGCTATAAACCTCTTCCCATAAAAGAGCTATATGAACAATAAAAGCTTGTCAGTTGCCTCAAGTAATACAGATAAACTCTGTATTACTGTCATAAAAACTGTGTAGGCTCAGGTCATCCACTGATTTTTATATCGTATCTCTGTGTGACGATGTGAACAACGCAACAGCAGAGCACAGTATCTGGGTTACCATGCATTGCTACTTAAGAATGGTGGAAACACGAGCGAGTAGCAGAGCTTGGATTCCCATTAAGTTATGCAGCAAGACCAACATTATTGAAGACATTTTTTAAAAAAAAAAAAAAAAAAAAAAAAACGTGACTTCAGGCTGAAGCCAAAACCCAAGGCTCTGCGCCGAGAGCTCTGGTGCCCAGGTCAGAGGGAGGGAGGGAGCGCAGGCTGCCACGGAGCGGAGAAAGCAGCAAGGCACCTACTGTGGACACAAGTGCAAGTCTCTTGCTTCTCTACTTGTCACTCACAAACGTGCTGGAATACCCCATTTTGGCTGACAAATTAAAAAACGCCTGGCTTTGAAAAGCTGCCCGGTGCCGCTACAAGTTTTTGCACATTCATCTTCTTGCCAAAGAGATGAACATCTCCAAAGAACATCAATTTGCTTGAATAAGCTTTAGCTGGAAAGCAACAGCGGCATTAAAACAGGCCCCAGTCCTGGAATAAGGACATTAATTTAAAAAAGAGATCTAGAACTGAATATAAAATATTCCACTAAGCTGCAGAAAGGTATGGGATGGATCTGCAGGATGTTTGTAAGAGTTGCAAGTGAATCTTGCCATAAGCAGGGCTGTAAAATGCTAATCTGTTGCTAACCAGACATTTACCTCAATACAGCTTATGGACCTAAATCCAGCCTGAAGATCTTTTCCTTAGGCTCAGTTCCTAAGGCTGGGAAAGGAATAACATTAAACAAATGGAGCAGAGGAGGAGAAACAGAGAAACAAAAAGAGTGAACAGTAACAACTCCAATACACAAAAGAAACTGGATTCAGTTCACCACCAGCCTCTTGGAAGAGCTCGTCTTCTATCCACTGATGCTACTGTGGAAGAAAAATGGCAGGGTTCCTCCTGCCAAAATCACAGCAGAATTTAAATGTGGTTATAATACCAAAACAGCTTGCTTCACAGCAACTTTTTAAGCTCGTGTTCTGCGAATATCTACCAATCTTTTTGGCAAGTCTTTTTTTCTGTACATCCCTGACAGCAGTAGCCTTTGGTAATCCACAGGACGCGTAACTTTCATCCAATAACGCATCCCTGTAACAATTTCAGTGTGGTTACCGCACTAGGACCCCCCTGAGCCCCTTTAAAGCCACCTCCAGCCTCAGCAGGAATTCCTGCCTCCCTGGTCTGGGGCCGGCGCCTCCCATCTCCTGCAGGTCTGGCAGAGCTGCTCTTGTTGCACAACCAGGGATCTCAAGTACAGGCACTGACTCTTCTTTAACCGTTCTTTAAAACGACTGAATCTTTAAGGGAAGCAGAAGGGGGCAAGGAAGCACTGTTCACGTTCTCCTACTCGTGACAAGTCAGGTAGTTAGGTCTTCCATAGCAGGACTCCGGTTACATACAGCTTAACATCTACTGTCTGTGGCACGGAGATGGTTCTTACTGCATTCAGAATTTTTTCAGATCTGTCAACAGCCTACTTGCTAGTAACAAAATAAGTATAATCATGATGAAGGCAACGCATAATTAAGCCTAAATTCAAATATTCAAAAATTATGTTGTAATTTCCGACAATATCTGCTATCTTCAAAATCAAATAGCTGTGTTCAGAGACAATTTTTAGTTTCACTGAGAAGCAAAGATAATTAAGAAGAAAAATGAAGGATGATAAATGTTCTGAATAAACTCAGCATGTATGCAAAAGAAAAAAACTACAGTACAATTATTTTGCACCTTAAACGTAAAAAAAAAAAAAAAGTGTATCGCTAATTCCTGTAATGCCATGCACAAACACCTCTCCAGCCTGAGTTCCCAGGAATCAAAGGGATTTTTTTTTTTAATTTGTTTAGATGAAGTCTAAACAGAAGTTGAATGATGCATTAAACAAAACCACTACAGTATTAGATATTTTAAGATAAAGGTATGTTAACTGATCCAGCCACATTTTTTTAAAGTGTCAGTAACACTTCAATAGCAGACAGGGTAACATTCCTGAAGCTCAACGGTGATTTCACATAATGTTTGTGTCTTAGAGTCATGAAGAACACAGCTTTCAAAATTGCCCTCTACCTGCATTAGTTAGGAAAAAAAATGTTTCTACTAACTTCATCTAAGAAGCCAAAATGCTTTAAAAAGACAAAACCACATCACTTGTAGCCAGCAAGCTTATCGCACTCATCAAATCAAATTACATTTGTTTGACAGGATCTGACAGAAAAACCATGCTCACTAGTGTGTATCAGATTCTTATTCCTTAACTTTTAAAAAGTAACTACCGTTACTTTTTCGTTATTTTGTTCAGGAATGCCAAGGAGCTTCAGTGCAGGCAATCCTACTTGTCCTTTCTGACCAGCGCCATGACCTTAAAACCCACGGTCAGTGGACCACAGGTCTCCTTATCAATCCACTTTAAGACTCCTGACTGTTACACAGCCACGATAACTTAAAGGGATTTATGCTGGCTGGGTGCTGCTTAACATCCAGCTTATGAGATAAAAACAATTGTCGCTGTGAGAGCTGCCACGCAGCAATCACAGACACCGACAGGAATGTAAGTTTCCACACTGCTGGTTCCGTGTCTCGCTCTGACAGATTTGAGTGAAGAGTATTTTTAATTATATTTTGAGAATGCTCAGTATTTTTAAATTCAAATCAAGCCAGAAAAACATTAAAAAGGCAACGAACATCAATGTGCCAAAGACGCCCCCCCATCCTGCCTTGCCATTTTTATCCTAGATTAGTTTCTCTTTGAGAAAAGTTCAAAGAGAATGATGTAAATTTGCTGAAAAAGAGATGACAGTGGTCATGACAAAACTTTAACAGGCAAACTGCTTTCTAAGAAGCACTGAAAATCTTTTCCTGAAGTTTGTAAGAAGGATGTCCCTTCTGTCTGAGCAGTCACTGCTCACCACGTGTATGTACATACCAGGCTACTAATGCTTTTGCTAAACATTACCTTATCGTGCCCTCGAAGCGATGACCTACTCAGCTAATTTCTAAGGTTAAAAAACTGAAAGCCACCATCTCTGCATTCCCACAGGCAATCTTCCATCCCCTCATGCCAGATTCCCAGCGCAGACAGCAACCTAAACCACGGGGAGCATCAGGCTCTCACGCAGGGCACCCGGACCCCCACACATCCCACCCGTACGACACACGCACACCACCACAGCCCACGCCAAGTCCCCTCTCACCCCAAGGCCCTCACCCGTCCCGATTTCAGTCATTAAGCATAACCGAGTGTAACCATTAAACTCCCCGGGGCTCTGCCACCACTACAGCAGGGTGGCAGGCTCGCTGCCCCAAGCACCCACTCGACCCCCGGCGCCCCGCAGCCGCTGCCCCCGGCTGGCACTCACCAGGAGGCACTCCCGGGGCCGCGGCTCTGCAGAGCCCTGTCCCAGGGCTTGTCCCAGCGGAGCAGCGTGGCGGCCGCTCCCCACACCTTCTCGGGATCGGCCACCGAGGCCCTGAACACCGCCTCGTAGTCGCCCGGCGCCCGGCAGCAGGCAGCGCGGCCCGGCAGCCGGCTCTCCGTGCAGGGCGGCCGCAGCCAGCGCCGGGCAGCGCCGCCGTGGCGGGGCAGCCCCGCCAGCCTGCCCACGAGCCCCATCTTGCGCGGCCCCCGCGGGGCACTGACAGCCCTCGGAAAACCCCCTCGGGTGGCGGCGGTTCCACCGAGACCAGCCCCGGCCGCCGGCTGCCCCCGGCAAGCGGTGCGGAGCAGGACGCTTGGAGCCCCGCCGAGCGGGGGCGGGCGGCCCGGGCTGCGCCCCCTGGGGCCGGGCCGGGCCGGGCCGGCCGCCATGTCGGGGGTCCGGCCCCGCCGCCATCTCGGGGTCGGGGTCTGGCACCGCCGCCCTCCGCCCTGCACCGGCGGCCACCGAGGGCCGGGCCCGGAGCCCCGTGGGCGTGCGGTGGCCGCTAGGTGAGGGAAGGGCACAGGCGAGGGCAAGCTCCGCAGCCCTGCTGCGGGCTTGCAGGGGCGGCAGGAGAGGAGACGAACCTCGGAGGTGTTACCCTTTTCCCTCAAAACCACAGGCAGTCCGGGTTCCTGAGCGGTTGGCGCAGGTGTTGCTCGTTTTTTTCCACGTCCAGATGCTTTTTCTCCTGGTAAAATTCTTCTCCAGAAAGCAGTTGCAATTTGCAGATTTTCCTGCTTTACACTTTTTTCTTTCCGTGAGAAAAGTAAGTCATGGTTGCAGATCATCATCATTACATCAAATACCATGTCATAAATCAAACACCAGCTCCTAAGCCCTATCCACAAATAATAAATAAATTAATAATAATAAAGGAAGACCACCACTAAGCTCTGTCCCCTTGAATACTGCGCTCAAGACCCTACAACTGTTCATTAAGCTATTACATACATATGTCCGTACATTGACTGTCTAAGCCTGAGGCAGCAGAATGTAGTGACATGAATGGAGAGGAATTTACTGTAATCAAATGTCATCAGAGAGAGAAACTGAAGACAGAAAAAGGAGAGACAGAGAAACGGAAATCATGTTTGGCTTAATGACTTGCATGATATATAGCCACAATACTCTTCAAGTATTTATTTTGAAATACACTCTTGCTTTGAGAAAAACTGCCTATGAAAACTGCCTATGAATAATATGCCTATGAATAAGGGATATTATTAGTACCACGAGAAAAGTCTGTTCCATATTCCAGAAGACCTCCATCATTTGTAGTGGATCTTTTGTTTTGCACATCTTGGCATATATTTAGAAACCCTTCCTAAGTTTCAGTGGTAATGTTTCAGAATATTGTAATGCACAAGTCAGCTAAGACATACACCAGCTTCAAAGACATGTCTTGCGCCTTATGAAATTATTTTAGTGCTTTAATAGGTCTATCCACTATAAGTCTCTCAGGGAATTCTTCCTGTAATCACATTATAAAAGATGTTATACGCTTAAGAGAAACTCTGCAATTCAGAGAAGATACATTTTGTACTCATAGTTAATTTAGGCATCTGTTACCTGAGTACTGTGGAATTAGCACAATGAGAACATAATGGCGTATCACATTACTGGTAAAGTAAACTCTGACAGTTTCCCATGGCTTGCAGGAGCTATTGGCACTGACCAGCGCTGTGTGAACTACCTGCCCCACACTGCACCACAGTTCAGCTTGTTCTCCTTCCCATCAGGGCTGTAGTGACACACAGCACTGATGTAGCACGTTGGCATCAGAGACTCATTTATAGTAAGTTCATCCTCTCCAGAGCCTGAAACACCTGAAGGACTAAGTGGAGAAATTATGAAAATTTCCCTACAGCTTGCCTACAAAGCTGGAAAATCAAAAATACATTTGGCAGGGAGGAAGGAAGGAAGGAAAGGAAGGAAAGGAAAGGGAAGGGAAGGGAAGGGAAGGGGGGGAAGGGAAGGGAAGGGAAGGGAAGGGAAGGGAAGGGGGAAGGGAAGGGAAGGGAAGGGAAGGGAAGGGAAGGGAAGGGAAGGGAAGGGAAGGGAAGGGAAGGGAAGGGAAGGGAAGGGAAGGGAAGGGAAGGGAAGGGAAGGGAAGGGAAGGAGGGAGGAAAAGAAAGAGAGAAAGAAAAAAAGTATGAACAGAGGAGCTTATGGAGGTTGTAAACACTGTGACCCCCCCCTGACAGCCCTGAAATGAGGCACTGCTGCTGAGTGCCTGGTAGTATGGCACGTGTTGTACAAATGTGCCTGTAGAACACTGCTTCATGGCTAACACATAGTTGCTCTTAGCATTCTAAAAATATTCCCAGAGTTTTATCTTGTATTTCCTATTTGTAAGATGACTAGCCTCCTTGTGACTGAAAATTCTGACTGAAAGCAGTTATAGAAACATGGAAATATGTTTTTTTCCCCTTTGGGGACACCTGTTCAGACCTAATGAACAGGTCTTCGACCTGCGGGTGTCCATAAGCCCACCACATGGCTGAGCGCTGTGCAATGACCTCCCTACCTGTGGCACACTGCCAGTGGACTTGCAATTGCCTCTGCACAATTTGGGAAGCCCATTCTCCCCAAATCAGATTGTTAGAGCTGTACATTATATCAACTCCCAAGGAGTAACCTTTCTTATTAATTACCTTACAAGCAACATTCTTCAGATCATCGACACTTTGATGCTCATATGGTTTACAAAAAACCTATAGCAATTGGATGTAGCCAGCCTCTGAGCGGTGATAGAAAACTGTCTAAGCCAGAACAATATCTCCTTTTTCTCTACTGCAAATAAAACTACCAAGGACAGACTATCTGAAATATTAATTATGTGTGTTCTGTAATGCGTTAGTTGTAGGCGCTAACACTGAAAGAAGTATCCCTAGATTTAAATACCTCATGGGTAGTGTCTGGTGATGCCTAATATTTCTTATGGTGTTGAAAAGCAATGCTAACCATGTTTCCACTCTGCCCATTATATATGTTTAATATCAAGGTATAAGCACTTGGCAAAGGAATTAGTATTGCAACAGTAAGCGCTCTGTTATTCATTTTTATTATATGGCCTACTAGAAATAATACACCAGAGACAAATGTATTTAATCTGAACATGAAGTGCATTAAATTCCTGTTTTAGGTAACATAGTAATGTCTGTTTCCTAAAGGAATGTTTCCAATGAGTATCTGTGGAATATACTTCATTAATTAAACTACTCGCAGCCCATACTGATATTTGAAGGGCAAAGAAGGGATTGCAAACTCTTCCAATTGTATGCTAGTAATTTAAGATTCACTTACAAATGACATTACAGCAGATTTCTGAGCTGTTGAATTTTCCCTCTAAGGATTTTTTTTTCTTTTTTTTTTGCAAATGTTGATGCTCCTGAAACTCACATTCAACACAGAATTTTGAAATGATGTCTAGTTATGTGTGTAGCAATTACCCTTGTAGCTGCAGACTTCATTGTAAAACACATGCTTGTTTCTAGGCATAGATGTAACTAACAAACTATGAATCTTGGCCTAGGTAATTCTGCCATTATAACATAATTTATCTGAAGCCTTTCTTTTGCATGAAAAATAACATTCTCCACAACTGTGTCCTTTCAATCAAGGCGTGCATACTTGAAGATTATATATATGTTGAAAAAAAGATTAGCAGAAAAAGTGCTATAAATATCAATTCTTGTATCTGAAAAGTTCTGACCATCCTAGTGTACAAGACCTTCAACCCTTGTTAATTCAAATTGCAGTTTGAGAGTCCTTTCAGAAGCACAGATCAGAACTGTAAAAGAATTAAAAGAATTAGGACAAAGTTAAATCACTTTGCTAAGGTTCTATATCACCTTTTGTCAAACTCTTAGGCAGCATCTCTCCCAAAGAACAAGACTGTGAATAAGTTTCAAAGTCCTACATGCCATTAATGTCTGAGAAATAGAGGCAGCTGATTTTCTACAACATGCAGTAGTCCACAGAATTAACTTAAAAAAAAAAAAAACTTTTTCGTGCAAGGTGATGGAAGTAGGCACCTTCTTATGTACATACATGCATACAATTATTCTTCCAGTTTTCTAACCATCTTAGAATCTAAAACATATCACAGCTTTACTTGAAATGCACCAAAAATCTTGCACAGAATGATTGCACAGAAAATAATTAAGTTATGGCTTGAAAAAATACATATTTGGACAGAACTCTTCAAGTAGATATTTTGGCTATTTTTAGTGAATATAAAAGAGGCTACTTATCTACAATATTATTCTACAGTAATAAGATCTGGCCATAGAGGAGGAAAAAAAACCACAACAGCCCATAGAAATACCTGTACTTACCACTCTTTGCTTGATTGCTGTCTTCTAGCCTAAAGCTGCCTTTGTGTCATAGGTCTTATGTATGCTTAGTTTTTTGCAGCACTCAGATCAGTGCTGAAATCAACATCTACATCAATGTGTCCATGGTGAGTCACCTGTCTGCCCAATGAATTCACAACATTCTGTTTATTTCTGTCTTCCAGAAATGATTGTATGTAGTGCGCTGGGAGACAGAGGATGAGAACTTATAAAAATGCTAAAACATTTGTCTCCTCAGGGAGAAGCCACTTTTCACATACTTGTGGAAAGTGCTGCAATGAAAGCCTGTGACTCAATCCAGGTGAGAATGAAGCATAACATGACTTTGAGATCCTATGGGATGAAAATGCAATTTTAGTATCAATTATTACTGATGTTATCATTTGATTCCCCCCGAGGAGGTCTTACAGTTCAGGACGACCTGTATTTCATCCATATTTTTCCAGATTTAAGTGCAGTTTCAGACAGCTTCTTGGTCATGTGTTTAGCTTTATTCATTTGAGTAGTTGTACTCACACAAAACCCTGCTAAATCTGAGTCAAATGCTCAGACAGCTTTGATAAAATTCTTCTGGACAATAAACTTTTATATTTTTAAGTTCTAAGAAGACTTTGAAAATGAGAGAGACAAAACCAGAGAGATTATGGGGATCTTCTTAAAACAGCAACGACAACAACAAAACAACCTAACAGTGACAAAAAAAAAAAAAAAAAAGAATCTGCAGTAAACTTTATGGAGGACAGGTAGCATTTTAGCTACTGCTTTGAGTTTCTGCTGTTGTGGATTTAACTTACAAACTAGATGATGTAATTTTATAAAGACTGGCATTGAACTTTGATTTTGATGTAATCCATGTCCCCAAGCTCCCCAGGTTCCTGAAATAGCAGGTTATTGATCATCTCTACATGAGTAAAATTTGCTGTTTTTTCCAAACCTATTCCTGTTTCTTTTATATGCCTCTACCACTGTTTTCCAGATCACTGCATCAGAACAACCACAAGACAAGCACTATTGTTAAAAAATGGTCAGCATTCAGTATATATGTTCTTTGAAGAGGACATAAGGACTGGCATCCTTGTAGATGTTACTTTTGAACTTGGTAACAGAAATAACCATGGATTTTGCAACCGTATTTTTACTCAAAATATTTTGATTTTCACAGAACTAAGAAAGGGTCCACTAGCACTCAATCTAAGTGTTAGTATCACTATTGGCATGCAAATAAAGTCATTTTTAAATAATCTATAATATTGATCTCTGTTATCAGCACATTCATTATACTTTCTCAAACTGAGAATACAGATCAGGAAGCATATAGCAGTTAGCTGCGACTGGAGAAACACTATACTTAATTTTTTAATTTTTTTTTCCCCAGAATATCCAGATTTATCTGAGCCTAAGGTACAGGGATTCTGTATCCTCTCTTGACGGGTTTTTGGGGGCAGAGTTGGGAATGAGTTTTATGTAGCTAAAGATGGGAAGAAAAAGGAAAAAAAAAAAGACATGTGCTTGATATTTTGAAAACAATACCTCAAATCTCATCCTGAACTGCTTGAGCACTTGCTGTGCTGTTTTTCCCAAGAGCTCTGAGCACATGAGGAATGCAGAGCTGTGCTATTGGTATTGGCTGGGCTAAGGACTCCTGTGAAGCAGACATAGGAGCAAGGAGCTGGCACAGCCTTAGTATTTATCTAGGCTCCTGTCACATCCCTCTACAAGAAATTATCAGTCATATTGCAGGAGTAGCAAACTTGCATACGAACGTGATCCATGACAAATTATGGCTCAGCATCTTAATGTATACCAAAAGGCCTATTTTTATATAACTGACATTTGCTTAAATCTGTTCCATTTCTAGTTATCTTCCAAAGTTTCATTCTTGCAATCCCATTCTTAACAGTTGTGACGTATTTCATGATCCTTATTCCACTACATAACTATATTCACTGCACGGCAAGGAAAGCTAATGTTCAAACATTGTGACAATGTGCTGTTTAAGTTCAACTGCAGAATTATCTTGCAAGCAAAACAGAAATGATCACCTAAGTTGACTAAGTGCAAAGTCAATAATGTACTTCATTACAACTGTCATTTATTAATGTGTGCTATGTTTTTAAGAATGCGAGTTCACCTGTAGCTGTATGACAAACAATTATGTGGATGTCTTGAATGATCCCACTCTTGAGCAGCTCAGACTGGCAGAGAATGGATGAAATTTCACAGCAGCTTTGGGAAATAGTAGCTTGTCACTCAGATTGCCCCAAATAACATCAGTAATAAACTCCAGAAATAGCTTTTTCTATAGCTCATACTGCAAATTAGCATGTCACAGGATTCTGTGAGAATCTAAATATGAAAAACAGGTATGGATTCAGGCCCAAGAATCATTACGAGGAGGAGAAAAACTCTTACTGGTAAGCAAGTAATAAAACCATATGTCCAAATATATTCCATTATGCATTCAGGTCCACCTCACTCTCTTATGGTGCTGCCAGACACTTACGTTTTCACCCATGGAAATACAATTCCAGAAAAGCTCAGTACATTTTAGACTGCAGAGTAAAAATTTAGATTCACTAAAGCTAGAGGTCAAAAGTCATTGATTATAATAGAGATGAGGCTGCATGCCCACCTTCAAGATACAGTTTTTTATTAATTTCAGCCTCTATAGCCCTTTATACTAGTCTATAATGAATAAAGCAGTTTCATGAATGCTTATACCTACTTTCCACACTTTAAGGAGAAACACAAGGCAAAAGGCAATGAAGAAGGAGATCAGATAATCAACTTAAGTAAGCTCTCTGGATCTGAAAAAAAAAAAAAGCAAAAAAAAATATTCTCTGTCAAATAAGTATCAAACAAGTGGAAATCTATGAGGCAGACACCCCAAATTAAAACCTGATCATTTGCCTTATCCTTGATGTCCTATTGTTTTTTTTTTCCAAGCACGCTGAAGTTTACTCAAAGTATCTATACAGTTCTGCTTTTTTAGGGTCAAAGGAAAGAATTTCAGCATGCACTCTGCATGTTCAAATATTTGCTTAGTCTTGTTAAGGGAAAATGGTGAATGACTTCTAGGTATGTGTTTTAAATTGTGCACAATAGTGGATCTTCAGTATTTAATTTTCAGTAAAAACTTTGGGAGGTTTATACTCTTATTATTTCTGTTCACTGGAATAGCTGGTTTATTTATAAATCTTAAGAGCCTTCAGCTGGTTCTTGCTCAATTATCCCATGTATGTACTTGGAATTATATATACAATTTATATTATAATTGTGTAATTTAATAACAGAGAGGACGTTTCCCACTTATTTTGAATGTCTAAATCTCTAGGGGACTTCTCTTAAGCCCTATATTTGTTACCTCAGCCTTTGTGAAGACCAAATTCATGAATATTTATATGAAATATTCAGATACCCATTACAGAGAGCAGCTTCAGGATCTAACGTGAGGTGGGGAATTTGTTAGAATTTTAGAGCCAAGTCTTATAGGCTACATCAAAACAAATTGCTTTATCAGCTGCTAAACCCAAACAGCACATTTGAATTGCAGTGCCCATGTATAATGGTCTCTAGAAACCTGAGTCCAAAGATTGACTTCTTGGACTGGGGGAATATTAGGCAAGCAAAACCAACGTCCATTTCTTTACGCTTGTGCCAGGTGAAAATAAAAATAAATATTTGAGTAAAAGCTTTCTTCTTTCTTTTGATATTAATTAGTTTTTCATCTCACATAAAAATTCTACATGGTCTCACTAACATCAGAAAAATATTTTCAGATGCAGAAAACAAAAATCATGGGATTTTGTTTTCCCAATAACGGTAATTAGTAATTTATTACACCATTTGTGATCTGCTACCAAATGTCATCTTTCCATTTTTTTTAAGTGTAGGAAGTCCGGAAAACGAGATAAAAACCTGTCTCATGCTGGCACTAACATAGAAGTGACAGTAGATAAAACATTGTGAAAAAAATAAATAGAAAAGTTTGCTAATTTCTGCTTGCTAACTGACCACAATCAAATATCAAAAGTTTCAGTATTAATACCTATACAAATAATCAAGACACCATGAACTACACAATCCCTGACCAAGCTGAACTACCTTTTAAATTGTAAGAAAAAAACTGTTATTAAGAAGATGAAATTATGATGGATATTTTCTGAGTCTAATTTGATCATTCCATCATCTCCATTTGAAAACTAGAAAAAAATGGTGAATACCAAATCATCTTCCCTCCCAGAGCTAACAGCATGCATGTATAAGTTATCTTTTATAGGACAAATAGAAGGCAGTTTTCTGGACAATCACTACCTACTTGGTTATGGGTTTTACCAGTATTAAATGTCCTCAGATCCAAGAATCCCCAGGTATGGGAAATCATTCCAATTATACACATTTCTTTACATTTTATTAATCAGTCTGACTGAACAAAAGGATAGTAAAATACATGAATGAATTAAAAAACTAAATCCATATATATTAAAAAAAGAGAGAGAGAGAGAGAAACAAATACTTCATAAACTTTGCCTAATGATTCGTGTTGGTAACAATCTTATAGCAGCTCCAAACATAAGAACAAACTCACCGTCTCAGTGTCAACCAACAGATTTATTTCCAGTTGTCAGATCAAGGGTTTGATAGGGTAGGGATCGATCACCTCTGATTTATGTCACAATACCTGTAAAGACAATTCAAGCAACAGGCTGGCCTACACTAAATAGCTGAAAAACAGTCAATATCCTCAGCCCTACTCCGCAGTATAAAGGCTTATGATAATTCTATTGTAATTTCAATGATGATAGTTTGGGAAAAAAAAAATCCTTCCTCTTTATATGCTGAATATTTTTGCATGCATTTTCAAGGCCTTTAGAATTTTTGCAAGGCTACCTCCAGATCTATGAACATTTTGCAAAAGCACATTCTAAGGAGGAAAAAAAGGCTTTCTAATATGTAGCATAAAAAGAAGATAAAAAATCACAAAGAATAGCTTTCTTAATACCTTGTTTTCATCTCAGCCAACAGAAAAATTACTCCACTGTTACATGTCTTCACAGATATCGGCCATCAGATCATGGTTTCTTTCAGGGTACTTCTGTATCATAAGGATTAGCTAGTCTCATGCAACAAAGGAAGAATAAAAAGCAGACTCCAGTATAGCTTCAATCTAACAAGCTATCCAAACATGAAATTTCGTTCTCTGTCACAAACTTACCATTAAAGCAAAGAGATGTCGGTTCCACTTCCCATAATCCTTACACATCTGAAGCTACAAACAGAAAGCTCCGTATGACAGAACTGTTCATGATCAAATTTCACCCCTTCAGTTATACAGAACCTCTCTTAATCTTTTTTTTTTCTTCCGGGTACATTTTGGCTCTTGTCTTCTGAAAGAGTTCAGTTTTGGCATTATTTTCTTGTCCTCTGAGGGTATAAAGACCAACACATTTTCATTGAACTAGTGTATACGTTATTCTTTAGATTATTTCTCTAAACTGTTTAGTTTTTTGATGTATCAAAAATGGTCACCATTGCAGTGCAGAGAAAAGATGTCAGAGAAGTTATTCAAGCAAAAACTTGAATATGCCTCTGAACACTTTCCATATATTCAAAATTAACTGCCTATTTGTCACGCCAAAATATTGTCAGCTGAATTTTAAATGTCAAGGTTATCTTAAATAGTAACATTCCATTCTGAATGCCTCCCATTTGAGGACCATAACCAACCTATAAACAATAATGATTTTATTTTCTCAGTAGCCCTATGAGTTAGGAAATAAGCATCAGAACCACATTTACACTAGGGTAAAGTAAAATATGAAATACTGTAGTGTTATATCAATATAGCTTCACTGGGCATCATGATTTTTTCCCAATTTACAACCATCACAAACTAAAACAAATCAGGCACTTCTCCTTAGCTGAAATCAAACAGGAACGATTATGTCTAAGAAAGCATTTAGGTATGTATCCAAATAAATATTTAAGTGGAATCTCTGCATCTCAGCTGAAGAGATCAATCAAAGAAAACCCTGAAGGTCCATAAACTGTGCTGTCACATTGCCCAGTATGGTTACTGATGACACCATATATATAGGAGAGCTACACCCTTCTCAAAGGTAACCTGTTCAGTTACTTGAAATAACTTCTGCACATGTTGATTTTGAAGACAGGATTTGAGGATCAAAAAACAATGTCAGCATCAGCCTACAACCTTGACCTGGGTGTCTAAACTTCAGGAACAGGGAGGGAAAGGGAATTCAGGCATACTTTGCTACTCATTATTTCCTTTTGGCTTTCTGTTGGAACCTATTTTGTTTTGGTGGTTGTCTGAAGAAAGGAAAGACATTAGGACAAAGGAAATTGAATACTTTCAATTAAAGAAGCCTGATTTTCTGTAAATCAAAAATAACTAAATCAGTCCCTTGGCACTCTGAAGCAGCTCCAGCCCACACCCCCTCTCTCCTACGAGAGCACCCTGGTTGCTAATGCTGACCTGTGCACTGCAGGGGGGAGTCAGGACAGGAGAACAAAGAACCCTGCTTTCGCTGTCCAAGGATTGGACAACAAATGCGATCTTTGCATAAAAGCCAATACAGGCAGGAGGGACAAAGCCATTCCCCACCTACTCCCTTGCCCACAGAAATGACGCTCATGCTTTTGAGACACAATGCTGGAGATGCATTGGTTTACTTCACGACACTTCCAGTGTTTCCCCAGCTTTGAAGTGAAAGAAGTTAAGACTGCAGGTTTGGAATTAATTACCTCATCTGCCTAGATTCAGACATCTGATTCAGACATCTCAACCTTTTTTTATTATTATTTTTTAAATCTGTATAGCCCATACGTAGTTGCACTTAAGCCAGTTCAACTTCAGGACTTCTAAATAGAGAGGTGACTGTTGAGGTTGTCTGTTGAACTGGAGCTCTCAGCAGACCTGTAAGAAGGCACACAACACTATCAGGTAAGAATGTGTCCTCATTTATAAACAGTACAGCATTTGTATACCTACTTTGCATGGGTCTCTTGTGGTTAAAGCACAAAGCAGTAACAAATCAATCCTCTTTTTTTTGTTGTTGTTTCTGAGGTTGTGATATAGAGATGATTAATGTTCACCCACTGATCAGGATGTTCTTTATTTTACTCAGTTCTAAGACTTATGTTCTAATAAATCCTTTACAACAAAAACACATACTGCTTATGTGATAGCTGTATGTGCCTGAGTGCGTGTTTGTGCTTTGTTGTTGCTTTTTAATCATCTTTATATTATATTTATATAATCATATTTTTATATCGTATCATGGACACTTGTGTATTTATAACAATATTCTGTTTACCCCTTAGATTATTCATGCCTGAGTGGCTAGCCTGCTGCAGAAAAAGGTTTAATGAGTTTCAAGGGGATAGCACTGTAAAAACAGGAAAAATATAAAACAAGTACCTGCATACTAACGTAAGCCACTTGCTAAAACCTGTTTTCCAAGCATATGATAATGGATAGTCCTGCCATGATGTGCCTCATTTTTGAGTGAGATACTTTTATTCCTAATTCTACACAATCTCCTTATCTAATGTCTCTAAATGAACCACATTGTAGTTAAACATTTCAATAAAACAAACCCCCAAACTGAAATGGTTGCCCCTACCCTGCATCTTACATGTGTAACAGCTCCACGTATTGGCAGGTTTTTGACTTTCAGAAAATTCAGCTGATTTGTCACAGTAACTCCTGTGGACTACTGACATGATGAAACCCAATATTGCCATATTCATTTTTGAATTGGATGCATAATATCACAATTTGAATTGAATGAATTTCCTTCAATTGTTTTTATTCAGGAAAACACAGGTTTCTCTTAGCTACTTATTTCTTTTGGTAAAATATGTTGATCATTTCTCCCAGTGCCAAATGTGTAATTATTTTCTAATTTCTTCACAACATTTCATCTAACTGTGTTTGCACAGAGCTCAATAACTTTTCTTGGCTAAAAAATGCAAAATGAGTATGTCCAGTCTGCCACAATATTAAAATCTACATCTTCATACCAGTTGTTCAGACTACATATTTAAGTCCTTCTCTCACTAAGCTAAACAGATTTTGAGACGATGTCTTAGAGTTTTCTCTATTTCTACTCTCCTCTAGGATTCCTGAAGTCTTCTCTGACCTGGCTAGTGCCATAAAACATCCTACAATTGGCTTCTAAAGTAGGTTAAATATTTTATCAAAGCAAATTCCTCTGATCCTGCATTTCTGAAGGCTTAAAAAAAAAAAAATCACTTCCTCCACTGTTAATCTGGCCTCTCATCCTGCTGCTTTTGAGATTTAAAGTTTATCTCCACTGACAACTAGACAAAAAGTTTCATTGTTCATGCTGTATCTTCAGCTTTTCTTAAATTTATTGCAGCTTCTCCTGTTTCCTTTTGACGCACAATTTTGAAAATGAATGGAATGAAATTAGCTCTACAATATTCTGTCACCTACTCCTTTCATTGTCTACCTCTTCTTACTGCTGAAGGGTCTTTCTCTCATTCTCTAATCCTTCAGTAAACCAGTGTAAAGCTGAAGCTATTCTGCCCCTTGTCCTGGGTTACTGAATACCTCTTTCTCCTTTGCACAGCGAAGGCAGGTATTGTGCATCTGTATAAACAATGTTATGAAGGACAAACGGAAGCTTTGGATATTATTCAAGTTGGATGTTAAGATCTAGTGTGCAAATTTCACCACATCCTTTCAGATCAATAACAAGGGTTTGCATATTTATGCATTTAGAGGCAGGAGAGAAAGGCCTTTGTTCCACAACATCCACACACAGATCCAACAAAAATAGCTAACATAAGTGAACAGAAAGAACAATTGAGACAATGACATACGTGTCACATAACGTCACCTCCCATTTTATGTAGATCTGGAACAGCTCATCTGTCTATGTAGACAAAAGGATAGCAGAGGCACCATAGCCTTAGAAACAAAAGCACAACATGGAGGGTCTTTTGCACCACCCCATTTCCTGGAGACCTTGCCGAGGCGACCGGCTCCGGGGCAGACGCGTGCTGCAGCGGAGCGCGGGATCGGGACAGGCAGGGCTATTTTTCGGGCATCGAGCCTACGTGAGGGAGCCGCCAGGCACCGGCAGCCCTCGTGAGCGAGGCTGACGAGGCGTAGGCGGAGCCAGCAGCGTCAGCGACAGCTCCTCCCCCCGGCCGTTCAAAGGCAGCCCTTAGGGAGCGCGGCGACCAGGGAGTGACGCGGCAGTTAGCGAGGCAGTGAGCGCGGGCAGGGCGGGCAGGCAGGGCGGAGCGCTCACACCCGCCCATAGGGACAACTCCTCTAACGGCACTCTCCCATCAGCTGGGCTGCGATGGTCTCCACCAGGCACGGTGCTTTCTCTAGGAAGTCAGTACACACCCAGACCGACTGCCCGCCCAAACGTGCGGCAGTTCAGGTCTCCGGATGCGGGGAGTGTCTGAGCCTCTTGCTGCCATCGGCGGGAGGCAGAGAGACTGCTCGTGTGAGGTGCGAGCAGGTGGACGACCTGGTCCGCATGGTGGCGGAGCTCAAGGAGGAGGTGCAGAGGCTGAGGGATATCAGGGAGTGCGAGCGGGAGATAGACTGGTGGAGTGACTCCCTGCAGGACCGGAGGGAGAGGGACCAGGGTGAGACGCCCCAAAGGGGGGTGGACCCCCTGCCCTGTCGCCATCGGGCAGAGGGAGGGGACCTGCGAGTTGAGGAGGAATGGAGACAGGTCCCTGCTCGACCTCGCAGGAGATGCCCTCCCCTTCCGGCGCCGCCTTCCCAGGTGCCCTTGAACAATAGGTTTGAGGCCCTGGAGCTGGAGAGACCGGTGGGTGAGGATGAGGTAGGAAGCCTACCCAGGAGGATGCCTGAGGTGAGGAAGTTGACTCCACGCCTCAGGACTGCCTCCACCAAGAAAGAAAGAAGGGTGATTGTTGTGGGCGACTCCCTCCTCAGGGGAACGGAGGGCCCTATTTGTCGGCCTGACCCCACACATAGGGAAGTCTGCTGCCTCCCTGGGGCCAGGGTCAGAGATGTTACCAGGAAGCTTCCAAACCTGGTTCGCCCCTCTGACTATTACCCGCTTTTGATAGTCCAGGCTGGCAGCGACGATGTTGAAAAGAGAAGCCTCAAGGCTATCAAACAGGACTATAGGGGGCTGGGACGATTGGTGGAGGGAGCGGGAGTGCAGGTGGTGTTTTCGTCCATCCCTACGGGGGAAGGGAGAGGCACGGAGAGGACACGGAAAGCTCGCGTGGTTAATAGGTGGCTTAGAGGCTGGTGCCAGCACAGAAATTTTGGTTTTTTTCACCATGGGGAGCTTTACTCGGCACCCGGCCTGATGGCCCCAGATGGGTCCCTATCTCCAAGGGGAAAACGGATCCTAGGCCAGGAGCTGGTGGGGCTCATAGAGAGCGCTTTAAACTAGGTAAGAAGGGGGACGGGGCTCAAACCAGGCTTGTTGGAGCTGTGCCGGGGGAAACAATGGCTAGGCCGGGGAAGAAGGCGATGGCCCAGCTGAAGTGCATCTACACTAATGCACGCAGCATGGGTAACAAACAGGAGGAGCTGGAAGCCATTGTGCAGCAGGCAGGCTATGACTTGGTTGCCATCACGGAGACGTGGTGGGACCGCTCCCACGACTGGAGTGCTGCAATGCCTGGCTATCGGCTCTTCAGGAGGGACAGGCAGCACAGAGGGGGTGGTGGCGTGGCTCTCTACATTAGAGAATCTTTTGATGTTGTGGAACTCCAGGCTGGGAATGATAAGGTTGAATCCCTGTGGGTTAGGATCCGCGGGAAGGCCGGCAAGGCTAGCATCCTGGTCGGGGTCTGTTATAGACCGCCGAACCAGGATGAGGAGACGGATGAGGAGTTTTATAGGCAACTGACAGAAGTTGCAAAATCTTCGGCACTTGTCCTCGTGGGGGACTTCAACTTCCCGGACATATCCTGGAAACACAACACGGCACAGAGAAAGCAGTCTAGGAGGTTTCTGGAGAGCGTGGGAGATAGCTTCCTGACGCAGCTGGTCAGCGAACCTACCAGGGGTGGTGCCCCGCTAGACCTTCTCTTCACAAACAGAGAAGGACTGGTGGGAGATGTGGTGGTCGGAAACTGTCTTGGGCAGAGTGACCACGAAATGGTAGAGTTCTCTATTCTTGGCGAGGCCAGGAAGGGGACCAGTAAAACTGCTGTATTGGACTTCCGGAGGGCTGACTTTGAGCTGCTCAGGACGCTGGTTGGCCGAGTCCCTTGGGAGGCAGTTCTGAAGGGCAGAGGAGTCCAGGAAGGCTGGGCACTCCTCAAGAAGGAAATCGTGATGGCACAGGAGCGGTCCGTCCCCACGTGTCCAAAGACGAGCCAGCGTGGAAGAAGACCGGCCTGGCTCAACAGAGAGTTGCGGCTTGTGCTTAGCAGAAAAAAGAGGGTTTATAATCTTTGGAAAAAAGGGCGGGCCACTGAGGAGGACTACAAGGATGTAGCGAGGCTGTGCAGGGAGAAAATTAGAAAGGCCAAAGCTCATCTGGAGCTCAACCTGGCTACTGCCGTTAAAGACAACAAAAAATCCTTTTACAAATATATCAACGCGAAACGGAGGACTAAGGAGAATCTCCATCCTTTACTGGATGCGAGGGGAAACCTAGTTACTAAGGATGAGGAAAAGGCTGAGGTGCTTAATGCCGCCTTTGCCTCGGTCTTTAACGGCAATACCGGTTGTTCTCTGGATACCCAGTGCCTTGAGCTGGTGGAAGGGGATGGGGAGCAGGATGTGGCCTTCGCTATCCATGAGGAAATGGTTGGCGACCTGCTACGGAGCTTGAATGTGCGCAAGTCGATGGGGCCGGATGGGATGCACCCGAGGGTACTGAAAGAACTGGCGGAGGAGCTGGCCGAGCCGCTTTCCATCATTTATCGGCAGTCCTGGCTATCGGGGGAGGTCCCAGTTGACTGGCGGCTAGCCAATGTGACGCCCATCTATAAGAAGGGCCGCAGGGCAGACCCGGGGAACTATAGGCCTGTCAGTTTGACGTCAGTGCCAGGAAAGCTCATGGAGCAGATTATCTTGAGGGTCATCACGCGGCACTTGCAGGGCAAGCAGGCGATCAGGCCCAGTCAGCATGGGTTTATGAAAGGCAGGTCCTGCTTGACGAACCTGATCTCCTTCTATGACCAAGTGACGCGCTTGGTGGATGAGGGAAAGGCTGTGGATGTGGTTTACCTTGACCTCAGTAAGGCTTTTGACACCGTTCCCCACAACATTCTCCTCAAGAAACTGGCTGCTCGGGGCTTGGACTGGCGTACGCTTCGCTGGGTTAGAAACTGGCTGGATAGCCGGGCCCAGAGAGTTGTGGTGAATGGAGTCAAATCTGGTTGGAGGCCGGTCACTAGTGGTGTCCCCCAGGGCTCGGTACTGGGGCCGGTCCTCTTTAATATCTTTATCGATGATCTGGATGAGGGCGTCCAGTGCACCCTCAGTAAGTTTGCAGATGACACCAAGCTAAGTGCGTGTGTCGATCTGCTCGAGGGCAGGAAGGCTCTGCAGGAGGATCTGGATAGGCTGGAGCGATGGGCTGAGGTCAACTGTATGAAGTTCAACAAGGCCAAGTGCCGGGTCCTGCACCTGGGGCGCAACAACCCCAAGCAGAGCTACAGGCTGGGAGATGAGTGGCTGGAAAGCTGCCTGGCCGAGAGGGACCTGGGAGTATTGGTTGATAGTCGGCTGAATATGAGCCAGCAGTGTGCCCAGGTGGCCAAGAAGGCCAACAGCATCCTGGCCTGTATAAGAAGCAGTGTGGCCAGCAGGTCTAGGGAAGTGATTGTGCCCCTGTACTCGGCTCTGGTGAGGCCGCACCTTGAGTACTGTGTTCAGTTTTGGGCCCCTCGCTACAGGAAGGACATGGACGTGCTCGAGCGAGTCCAGAGAAGGGCGACCAAGCTGGTGAGGGGTCTGGAGAACAAGTCTTACGAGGAGCGGCTGAGGGAGCTGGGCTTGTTCAGCCTGGAGAAGAGGAGGCTCAGGGGCGACCTTATCGCTCTCTACAGTTACCTTAAAGGAGGCTGTAAAGAGGTGGGGGTTGGTCTGTTCTCCCACATGCCTGGTGACAGGACGAGGGGGAATGGGCGAAAGTTGCGACAGGGGAGTTTTAGGTTGGATGTTAGGAAGTACTTCTTTACCGAAAGGGTTATTAAGCATTGGAACGGGCTGCCCAGGGAGGTGGTGGAGTCACCATCCCTGGAGGTCTTTAAAAGACATTTAGATGTAGAGCTTTAGCGATATGGTTTAGTGGAGTACTTAGTGTTAGGTCGGAGGTTGGACTCGATGATCTTGAGGTCTCTTCCAACCTAGAAATCTGTGATACTGTGATACCTTGTCAAGTTTTTGTAATTTACAGGCTGAAGGAGTGCCTGCATTGCATGCAGAGCATGCAGAAAGCCACAGGGCTCCTTACCGTTGTTGGAAGTGGTTATGGAAAGACCTGTGTGAGATGCACTTCTAATGAAAAGGGCTTTTCATTACCAGGCCTAAGTCTAATAACTGTCATGGCTTCCTGCACTGGGGTAAGCCTTTGGAGAGCTCCAGACAAGACACAGCAGTGTCAGTAGTATAACAAACAGACAATTGATAGGACTCAGGGGACCAATGTTTACCGTGTTGCTGCTTGCAAGTCATTTAAACTCTATGCTTTTGCTTCTTCCTCTATAAAATGCTGTCTTGACAGTAATTTCCCTTGAAAGTTTTTTGTTGGTGGTGGTTTTGTTTTTGTTTGTTTGTGTTTTTTTCATAGCAATTAGTAAAATCTGAGTCATTAACCATCAGTTCTATACAGCTGCATGATGATCATTGTGCCCTCCATCTACAGGTTTCAAGCCACGATCCTGAGTTTCTTCTCTTTCTTGGTTCCCCTAGTTAAAAGTTACCAGGACCACTGCCTTTAAGACTATGAATAAGATTTGCTAATCTGATTTTTTTTTTTTTTGCTAATACTGAGCTGATTTTATATAAACCAGCAGCTGTATGCGGTAACAGAGCATTTATTTGATAGCTGCCCTAGTTTTGATACACTCTCTTTTAAACAGTGCAAGAAACAAGAAATACATTGATCCCTACTAGTTCTGATGGAATAGCAAAAGAAAGTGACAAAGCAGCAAGAACCAGAACTTTTTCTGACAATGCAGGCAGCTAAAGCTTGAGAAGTCATTCATTAAGAGAATGGATAATTGAATGTATTTATTTGGACTGATACAGAAGAAAAACTTAGTGAATCTTGTGTGGCCGCAGACAAGAGTGCATCTAACTACCCTTCCAAAGATCAAAAAAAAAAAAGAAATGAAATACTCATTTAGTCACCCTTCAGCAAGTACCATAATAATCTGTCCAACCATAGTGAAAATGAGTACAATCGGAAAGACTTGCGGTGAGTAAACACAGGACTTCTATGGAGCCAAAAGCTGCAAAAAGTACGTTTCTACACAACATAAGGAATCAGATGGCATCATCTTTCCTCTTGTACTTCAGGCCTGACGTAAAGTTGGGCACTTTCCAAGGCATTAGCTCACTTCCCCAGCAAGACCTAGGGTGCACTGTGCTAGCCAAGAGAGCTCAGCTTTCTAACAGCCATTAATACTGGTCACAACTGTTTATGCATTCCAGCTAACTCTTTATGGCCAAGACACTGCCACGATATAGGATACTGCTTTGTGGAGTTCAGCCAGTGTGAAAATGAGATGTTATTGTGCTTTCCTCACCAAATGAGGTCTCCTATCAATTCTTCACTGAGCACTTTGCATCATTTCACAGGAATACATTGCATTGTTTCAGTTACAAATTACTGATTCACATGATATTGATATCCCAATTGTGATATGAGAACTTCAAAAGAATGTGATGAACCTTTCTGAACAACAAGCCAAAGGAAAAAAAAAATAACATGCCCAAATAATCATAAAATGCATACATCCTATGCAAAAGGGCTGAGGTAAGACAATTCATGAGTTATCCATGAGCGGGTGAGGACCATCACTCCACTGAAGGTTAGGTCAGAGCTGAGCAGTAGCGTCTCAGGGCAACCACTGTCAGATGTTGGATGCTCAGCTGGTTCACTTTGTCCTACAGCTGGGGGTTCACAGGGTTCAGCAGCTTCCCAGTTACCACAGTGCCACTGGCAGTTACTAGAGCTGCGGTTAACCTATTGCAAGACACGACACGCAAGACACGACACGCAAGACACGACACGCAAGACACGACACGCAAGACACGACACGCAAGACACGACACGCAAGACACGACACGCAAGACACGACACGCAAGACACGACACGCAAGACACGACACGCAAGACACGACACGCAAGACACGACACGCAAGACACGACACGCAAGACACGACACGCAAGACACGACACGCAAGACACGACACGCAAGACACGACACGCAAGACACGACACGCAAGACACGACACGCAAGACACGACACGCAAGACACGACACGCAAGACACGACACGCAAGACACGACACGCAAGACACGACACGCAAGACACGACACGCAAGACACGACACGCAAGACACGACACGCAAGACACGACAAGACACGCAAAGACACGACACGCAAGACACGACACGCAAGACACGACACGCAAGACACGACACGCAAGACACGACACGCAAGACACGACACGCAAGACACGACACGCAAGACACGACACGCAAGACACGACACGCAAGACACGACACGCAAGACACGACACGCAAGACACGACACGCAAGACACGACACGCAAGACACGACACGCAAGACACGACACGCAAGACACGACACGCAAGACACGACACGCAAGACACGACACGCAAGACACGACACGCAAGACACGACACGCAAGACACGACACGCAAGACACGACACGCAAGACACGACACGCAAGACACGACACGCAAGACACGACACGCAAGACACGACACGCAAGACACGACACGCAAGACACGACACGCAAGACACGACACGCAAGACACGACACGCAAGACACGACACGCAAGACACGACACGCAAGACACGACACGCAAGACACGACACGCAAGACACGACACGCAAGACACGACACGCAAGACACGACACGCAAGACACGACACGCAAGACACGACACGCAAGACACGACACGCAAGACACGACACGCAAGACACGACACGCAAGACACGACACGCAAGACACGACACGCAAGACACGACACGCAAGACACGACACGCAAGACACGACACGCAAGACACGACACGCAAGACACGACACGCAAGACACGACACGCAAGACACGACACGCAAGACACGACACGCAAGACACGACACGCAAGACACGACACGCAAGACACGACACGCAAGACACGACACGCAAGACACGACACGCAAGACACGACACGCAAGACACGACACGCAAGACACGACACGCAAGACACGACACGCAAGACACGACACGCAAGACACGACACGCAAGACACGACACGCAAGACACGACACGCAAGACACGACACGCAAGACACGACACGCAAGACACGACACGCAAGACACGACACGCAAGACACGACACGCAAGACACGACACGCAAGACACGACACGCAAGACACGACACGCAAGACACGACACGCAAGACACGACACGCAAGACACGACACGCAAGACACACACGCAAGACACGACACGCAAGACACGACACGCAAGACACGACACGCAAGACACGACACGCAAGACACGACACGCAAGACACGACACGCAAGACACGACACGCAAGACACGACACGCAAGACACGACACGCAAGACACGACACGCAAGACACGACACGCAAGACACGACACGCAAGACACGACACGCAACGACACGAAGACACGACACGCAGACACGACACGCAAGACACGACACGCAAGACACGACACGCAAGACACGACACGCAAGACACGACACGCAAGACACGACACGCAAGACACGACACGCAAGACACGACACGCAAGACACGACACGCAAGACACGACACGCAAGACACGACACGCAAGACACGACACGCAAGACACGACACGCAAGACACGACACGCAAGACACGACACGCAAGACACGACACGCAAGACACGACACGCAAGACACGACACGCAAGACACGACACGCAAGACACGACACGCAAGACACGACACGCAAGACACGACACGCAAGACACGACACGCAAGACACGACACGCAAGACACGACACGCAAGACACGACACGCAAGACACGACACGCAAGACACGACACGCAAGACACGACACGCAAGACACGACACGCAAGACACGACACGCAAGACACGACACGCAAGACACGACACGCAAGACACGACACGCAAGACACGACACGCAAGACACGACACGCAAGACACGACACGCAAGACACGACACGCAAGACACGACACGCAAGACACGACACGCAAGACACGACACGCAAGACACGACACGCAAGACACGACACGCAAGACACGACACGCAAGACACGACACGCAAGACACGACACGCAAGACACGACACGCAAGACACGACACGCAAGACACGACACGCAAGACACGACACGCAAGACACGACACGCAAGACACGACACGCAAGACACGACACGCAAGACACGACACGCAAGACACGACACGCAAGACACGACACGCAAGACACGACACGCAAGACACGACACGCAAGACACGACACGCAAGACACGACACGCAAGACACGACACGCAAGACACGACACGCAAGACACGACACGCAAGACACGACACGCAAGACACGACACGCAAGACACGACACGCAAGACACGACACGCAAGACACGACACGCAAGACACGACACGCAAGACACGACACGCAAGACACGACACGCAAGACACGACACGCAAGACACGACACGCAAGACACGACACGCAAGACACGACACGCAAGACACGACACGCAAGACACGACACGCAAGACACGACACGCAAGACACGACACGCAAGACACGACACGCAAGACACGACACGCAAGACACGACACGCAAGACACGACACGCAAGACACGACACGCAAGACACGACACGCAAGACACGACACGCAAGACACGACACGCAAGACACGACACGCAAGACACGACACGCAAGACACGACACGCAAGACACGACACGCAAGACACGACACGCAAGACACGACACGCAAGACACGACACGCAAGACACGACACGCAAGACACGACACGCAAGACACGACACGCAAGACACGACACGCAAGACACGACACGCAAGACACGACACGCAAGACACGACACGCAAGACACGACACGCAAGACACGACACGCAAGACACGACACGCAAGACACGACACGCAAGACACGACACGCAAGACACGACACGCAAGACACGACACGCAAGACACGACACGCAAGACACGACACGCAAGACACGACACGCAAGACACGACACGCAAGACACGACACGCAAGACACGACACGCAAGACACGACACGCAAGACACGACACGCAAGACACGACACGCAAGACACGACACGCAAGACACGACACGCAAGACACGACACGCAAGACACGACACGCAAGACACGACACGCAAGACACGACACGCAAGACACGACACGCAAGACACGACACGCAAGACACGACACGCAAGACACGACACGCAAGACACGACACGCAAGACACGACACGCAAGACACGACACGCAAGACACGACACGCAAGACACGACACGCAAGACACGACACGCAAGACACGACACGCAAGACACGACACGCAAGACACGACACGCAAGACACGACACGCAAGACACGACACGCAAGACACGACACGCAAGACACGACACGCAAGACACGACACGCAAGACACGACACGCAAGACACGACACGCAAGACACGACACGCAAGACACGACACGCAAGACACGACACGCAAGACACGACACGCAAGACACGACACGCAAGACACGACACGCAAGACACGACACGCAAGACACGACACGCAAGACACGACACGCAAGACACGACACGCAAGACACGACACGCAAGACACGACACGCAAGACACGACACGCAAGACACGACACGCAAGACACGACACGCAAGACACGACACGCAAGACACGACACGCAAGACACGACACGCAAGACACGACACGCAAGACACGACACGCAAGACACGACACGCAAGACACGACACGCAAGACACGACACGCAAGACACGACACGCAAGACACGACACGCAAGACACGACACGCAAGACACGACACGCAAGACACGACACGCAAGACACGACACGCAAGACACGACACGCAAGACACGACACGCAAGACACGACACGCAAGACACGACACGCAAGACACGACACGCAAGACACGACACGCAAGACACGACACGCAAGACACGACACGCAAGACACGACACGCAAGACACGACACGCAAGACACGACACGCAAGACACGACACGCAAGACACGACACGCAAGACACGACACGCAAGACACGACACGCAAGACACGACACGCAAGACACGACACGCAAGACACGACACGCAAGACACGACACGCAAGACACGACACGCAAGACACGACACGCAAGACACGACACGCAAGACACGACACGCAAGACACGACACGCAAGACACGACACGCAAGACACGACACGCAAGACACGACACGCAAGACACGACACGCAAGACACGACACGCAAGACACGACACGCAAGACACGACACGCAAGACACGACACGCAAGACACGACACGCAAGACACGACACGCAAGACACGACACGCAAGACACGACACGCAAGACACGACACGCAAGACACGACACGCAAGACACGACACGCAAGACACGACACGCAAGACACGACACGCAAGACACGACACGCAAGACACGACACGCAAGACACGACACGCAAGACACGACACGCAAGACACGACACGCAAGACACGACACGCAAGACACGACACGCAAGACACGACACGCAAGACACGACACGCAAGACACGACACGCAAGACACGACACGCAAGACACGACACGCAAGACACGACACGCAAGACACGACACGCAAGACACGACACGCAAGACACGACACGCAAGACACGACACGCAAGACACGACACGCAAGACACGACACGCAAGACACGACACGCAAGACACGACACGCAAGACACGACACGCAAGACACGACACGCAAGACACGACACGCAAGACACGACACGCAAGACACGACACGCAAGACACGACACGCAAGACACGACACGCAAGACACGACACGCAAGACACGACACGCAAGACACGACACGCAAGACACGACACGCAAGACACGACACGCAAGACACGACACGCAAGACACGACACGCAAGACACGACACGCAAGACACGACACGCAAGACACGACACGCAAGACACGACACGCAAGACACGACACGCAAGACACGACACGCAAGACACGACACGCAAGACACGACACGCAAGACACGACACGCAAGACACGACACGCAAGACACGACACGCAAGACACGACACGCAAGACACGACACGCAAGACACGACACGCAAGACACGACACGCAAGACACGACACGCAAGACACGACACGCAAGACACGACACGACACGACACGACACGCAAGACACGACACGCAAGACACGACACGCAAGACACGACACGCAAGACACGACACGCAAGACACGACACGCAAGACACGACACGCAAGACACGACACGCAAGACACGACACGCAAGACACGACACGCAAGACACGACACGCAAGACACGACACGCAAGACACGACACGCAAGACACGACACGCAAGACACGACACGCAAGACACGACACGCAAGACACGACACGCACGACACGCAAAGACACGACACGAAGACACGACACGCAAGACACGACACGCAAGACACGACACGCAAGACACGACACGCAAGACACGACACGCAAGACACGACACGCAAGACACGACACGCAAGACACGACACGCAAGACACGACACGCAAGACACGACACGCAAGACACGACACGCAAGACACGACACGCAAGACACGACACGCAAGACACGACACGCAAGACACGACACGCAAGACACGACACGCAAGACACGACACGCAAGACACGACACGCAAGACACGACACGCAAGACACGACACGCAAGACACGACACGCAAGACACGACACGCAAGACACGACACGCAAGACACGACACGCAAGACACGACACGCAAGACACGACACGCAAGACACGACACGCAAGACACGACACGCAAGACACGACACGCAAGACACGACACGCAAGACACGACACGCAAGACACGACACGCAAGACACGACACGCAAGACACGACACGCAAGACACGACACGCAAGACACGACACGCAAGACACGACACGCAAGACACGACACGCAAGACACGACACGCAAGACACGACACGCAAGACACGACACGCAAGACACGACACGCAAGACACGACACGCAAGACACGACACGCAAGACACGACACGCAAGACACGACACGCAAGACACGACACGCAAGACACGACACGCAAGACACGACACGCAAGACACGACACGCAAGACACGACACGCAAGACACGACACGCAAGACACGACACGCAAGACACGACACGCAAGACACGACACGCAAGACACGACACGCAAGACACGACACGCAAGACACGACACGCAAGACACGACACGCAAGACACGACACGCAAGACACGACACGCAAGACACGACACGCAAGACACGACACGCAAGACACGACACGCAAGACACGACACGCAAGACACGACACGCAAGACACGACACGCAAGACACGACACGCAAGACACGACACGCAAGACACGACACGCAAGACACGACACGCAAGACACGACACGCAAGACACGACACGCAAGACACGACACGCAAGACACGACACGCAAGACACGACACGCAAGACACGACACGCAAGACACGACACGCAAGACACGACACGCAAGACACGACACGCAAGACACGACACGCAAGACACGACACGCAAGACACGACACGCAAGACACGACACGCAAGACACGACACGCAAGACACGACACGCAAGACACGACACGCAAGACACGACACGCAAGACACGACACGCAAGACACGACACGCAAGACACGACACGCAAGACACGACACGCAAGACACGACACGCAAGACACGACACGCAAGACACGACACGCAAGACACGACACGCAAGACACGACACGCAAGACACGACACGCAAGACACGACACGCAAGACACGACACGCAAGACACGACACGCAAGACACGACACGCAAGACACGACACGCAAGACACGACACGACACGCAAGACACGACACGCAAGACACGACACGCAAGACACGACACGCAAGACACGACACGCAAGACACGACACGCAAGACACGACACGCAAGACACGACACGCAAGACACGACACGCAAGACACGACACGCAAGACACGACACGCAAGACACGACACGCAAGACACGACACGCAAGACACGACACGCAAGACACGACACGCAAGACACGACACGCAAGACACGACACGCAAGACACGACACGCAAGACACGACACGCAAGACACGACACGCAAGACACGACACGCAAGACACGACACGCAAGACACGACACGCAAGACACGACACGCAAGACACGACACGCAAGACACGACACGCAAGACACGACACGCAAGACACGACACGCAAGACACGACACGCAAGACACGACACGCAAGACACGACACGCAAGACACGACACGCAAGACACGACACGCAAGACACGACACGCAAGACACGACACGCAAGACACGACACGCAAGACACGACACGCAAGACACGACACGCAAGACACGACACGCAAGACACGACACGCAAGACACGACACGCAAGACACGACACGCAAGACACGACACGCAAGACACGACACGCAAGACACGACACGCAAGACACGACACGCAAGACACGACACGCAAGACACGACACGCAAGACACGACACGCAAGACACGACACGCAAGACACGACACGCAAGACACGACACGCAAGACACGACACGCAAGACACGACACGCAAGACACGACACGCAAGACACGACACGCAAGACACGACACGCAAGACACGACACGCAAGACACGACACGCAAGACACGACACGCAAGACACGACACGCAAGACACGACACGCAAGACACGACACGCAAGACACGACACGCAAGACACGACACGCAAGACACGACACGCAAGACACGACACGCAAGACACGACACGCAAGACACGACACGCAAGACACGACACGCAAGACACGACACGCAAGACACGACACGCAAGACACGACACGCAAGACACGACACGCAAGACACGACACGCAAGACACGACACGCAAGACACGACACGCAAGACACGACACGCAAGACACGACACGCAAGACACGACACGCAAGACACGACACGCAAGACACAGGGTCGTCTGTGATTTTTGTGTTGCTCGTTTATTTCAGTGAGTATCTTGCCTGCAGAAGAAGCATAGGACCACCCCATTCCAACGATGTTCCATAGGGTCTGTTTTCAAATCAGTGAGCTGTATCAGATTGGGTTTGGCACAAGAATAAGGGTAGTCAGGATATAGAAGTGGAACTTCTACTTTTAAAAGTAGGAGTTGTACATTTGTAGTTCCTTAAAAAAAGAAAGAAAAGTTAATATACAAATTTCTATCAAAAATAATTTACATTTGGAATGATAGAAAAAGATGCACTTACCCTTTCCTATTTTAAATAGAATACTGTCGTGTACTTTATATTAGTGTTGTTTATACTAAATCAATAGAAAATAACCAATATTCTCCTTATGAAAAAATTAAATTATCATAAAGACCAGGCATTATTTAAGACTTCCATTTAAAAATGGCATAAAAACTAATTTGAAAAAAGTAGTGTCAACAAACCATACATCTTTAATTAGATTGTTCATGTATTTGTATTTAAAAAGAATAAAAACTTTTGAGATACTATTTTTCTCATTTGAAATTCTTGAAGTGTTTCTAAGGATGGACTGGTCTGCCACTTTGATAATGCTGTTACTTTTTCAGAGAATTATCTTGAGCAAAGAGCTCAAGCCTTAAAGACGTATTTTTATTCTAAAGTATAATTTTAATATTCTGATTTTAATTTAATGCAGCAGAAAATCTTTTAATATAGGAAATCAATAAAGGAGAAAAAAAAATAAAATATTAGACTTGCTTATTTCTATAATATATTGTATTATCCAGCAAGACATACAACAAGAATTAATATAGAAATGTATCTATTTTCTCAAATCTTACAGAAAGAAAAGTCAAAGTAAACTGATTTCATAATACTATACTTCATTTCTATTTAGTGATATTGGACAATTTTGTATTTGCTTTCTTCTGATGTTTTTTCTAAGTCTTGTGTATTATGTTTCACTGGTGACATATTTGACCCAATTATAAATTTCCATGTTGCACTCTATGTTATTTTTACAGAGAAGTTTTATTTTTGCTGGTGGAGAAAAAAATATAAATTAAAGAAAAAAATACAAATTCCTCGTGGAGAAAGGGGACCAGCTCATTAAATTATCCATCAAGTAAGAGACTAAGAATGAGCTGTAGTAAGGAGACACCTCAAAGAAAGGAACCTTGTAATTCTCGCCATCCTAGGACAGAGAGGCCATACCTGTGTCACATACATACTTACAAAGTAAAAGGGGCCGGTACAATACCTTGACCTTAAGGCTAAGTGGCACAATCTGGCCGAGTCCACACTAAGCTCTTATTTCTGGGATCCGTATGATATTTCTTTTGCTTTAAGAAGAACTCATTTTCTGTATGGGCCTCCTTGGCTCAATGTATGTTAAATATTGTGGGGGCTGTGTTACAGCCTATCAGAGTAATAAATTCAAAGCATGAACCTTGGAGAGTGTGTGGCAGGTCTTAGGATATGGGCAAAAGGGCATATTGGAGGATGAAAAACAGGTACTGTGGGAGAGTGGGGAGGATGCAGGGAGGCACCTTGTACTTTCTACCTGCAAGGATTATCCGCTGCACTGTCCATGCCTGGGCGTTATCTTGAAGATTGTTAGTTGGCAGAGGGAAGAAGTATATGGGGAACTTTGCCACCAATTCAGCAGTGAGGACTGATCAGAGATAAAATTCATTCCCTGACCCTATTATTTAGTGGCACAGACACAAATACTGGGACTCGCCAATTAATAGGCTAACTATTTGGATAACTATGGTATTAGCTGTCTGGAATTCGCACATGCTGTCTCACTTCTGTCTTGACAGATGAGCCCTTGTCTTCCTTGAGAACAGACACAAGAATACCCGAGTTTCTTAATTTCTTAGGAAAAACAAGTAATAAGAAAATGACAGAATTTCCAACAAATATTAACTCTAGTGTATAAGAAAAACGATAGGCAAAATTTGATTTCAGCAAATCCATCATAATACCCACGCAATATAAGATGAAAAAACACTTATGCATTGCAATTTTCAAGTTAAAAGAAAGTAACTAAGGCAATGTATAAGCATGTATAAAAATAGATAGAAAATACTAAGAATCATATAAGATAGTAAAGAAATTGCATTATATAAATTAAAATATATACTTTCACCTGCAATATCAGCAGCATCAAAGGACACTAGAAATGGATGCAGTGTGCTATAAATAGATGTGAATTGTATAAGTCAAAGAGGAAAAAAATGTTACAAGTATAAAAGAGAATGGATAGTGTAAGTAGGTTACTTAGATAATCCTATACATGCTTTCACACTATAAGTGTAAGTAATAGGTGTTTTCTTTTATTTTCAACACCTATCTGGTTAAGGATTCATTTTATTCTCACCCCCTTCACAAGAACTGTCTTTCCAGGACAGAAAAACTCCTATGATGCATCTATTTCTCACATACTCTTGCAAAGCCTGTGCCTTGATGCCTGGTCTCTGCTGTGCCCATCCACACACCTATACATTGCCATTAGCTCCATGACTACAATGAGACACTTAGCAGTAAAAGGGCTATGGAAACAGCACAAGGAAGCCTTTCATCCAGTTCTGCTGAGCAGCATGATCAGATTACAACTGGCCTGGGGACTCGGCGTTTCACTGTTCACCCTGCTTCACATACCTTTCAACCATAACACTCTTTAGGTGGGCACCTCCAGTTTTGTTAAAGAACTGCAAAAAGGTAACCCCCAAAGAAAGCTCTTTTCTGTATTTTTCAACAGTGTCATACAGTTAACATCTTCACAATGGGATAGGACATTGGTCTCCCCAGGTAGCACCTGTTGAATGGTAGAAGGATTTTTATATTTGGGGACAGCATTTTTCCCTGCATGGTCTTGACTCAAAAGTAATTGAGCTGCTTCAATGCAGACTGACAAGATTCTTCTTTGGTCAGAAACCAGAAATAGGAAGTTACAATCTGAAAACTAACGAATCACAAAATCATTATTTGAAATCAGATTTTATAGTAGAAAACACTTTGTAACCTCAGTATCACTACTGCCCATGCAGCAATACAATTTATTAAAATTAAAAGCACAGGGAAGAAAAACAGAACAAGCAAGATAGGTTGTTTTGAACCTAGATATCTGTTGGTGGTAAGCAACAGCACAAGTATTGCTAATAGATATTCTCAGCTGGAAAAAGAGAAAATGAAATCGTAACACAGATTTTCTCTCCTCAAAACACAGCAATACATGTTTCATTGTGGGGGATTTCCTTGAACAGTTTTAGCTCTGTTTGAGCATGTAAGAATCAAAACCAGAGAGTGAAAGAAAACATTTAGACGGGAGCAGTAATACAAACACACAAAAGGATTTTGGAGCCTAACATGAGATGTAGGCTGAAATGGGAGGCTAATGTATTCGCTGTTGTTAATATTACGTGGAATTTATGAGACAGACAGATTCATACAGACTGTCTACTTTTAAATATAAAATTTTTTTTTTCAAATGAAAAGCACAGCCAGTTGAGTTACATTATTCTGCTATTTCTATTTGGTCAGATCATCTTACTAATACCCAAACCTTTGAATCTCCTAAATATTTTTACAGTACTAAGATAACCCTTGTATAATTTCTGGCTTTAAGATGGTATTAGAAGGCTACCAGGACAACAAGTTCATGCAAACCAACCAAACAAAAAAAAACCACTGAATTTTCATTCATTCACTGAAAGAATTTCAGACACCACAATATCCAGCCAAAAGAGTCTCAGTCACAGAAGGCAATATGCTGTGGTAATGATATTAGGAGTGTTGAAAGGGGACTGACTAAATGACATTCATTTGTTTTGAAATTAAAAGAAAATGAAACCATTTCTCGCTAAGGATTGGTGTTCCCACTTCGAGAACCTAGAACTAACATTAAATCATCTTTTAAATCGCTCAGACCCTGCCACACAGATATAAAGCCACAAGGTTTTGTAACACAATCAAGACCCTGCTGTTTTATCATTGAACCAAGAAAGGAAAATGGAAGTATGTAGGTGATGAAAAGATACTGGGAAGAGTGTATACCAGTTCCTAAAATTTCCATTACATACTCTTTTTTCAGCTTGCAGAGCGTACTCTCGGAAAGACTCTCATCAAGCTCAATTGTGCCTGTTCCTTCAGCCTGCACGTGGAAGAGAAACATTTTAAGCAATTCAGAGCAGCAAAGTTTACCTTTCTCCAACTGTTCAGGGAACACTTTCAGTCTTGGCAACGGTTACAAGGTTTGTCAGCCTAGACAGGAAGTATATTCGTGATGAGCAAGAAGTCATACTCCTTGTTAATGTACTAACGGGAGAAGTCTCACTGCTGCTGACAAGCACTAGATAATTCAGTACTTCACACCACACGCTTATTCATCCATTTGTCTAGACAAATCTACTGTGATACAGTCTGGAAAACTTTCCTGTGGCCATTAAAATGCATAAATGCAGGAAATTTAAGATTTCTATTTTTTTTCACTACAATAACTTTCATGACTTCCTTTCTAATTAAAAAAAAGAAATACAATCATAAAAGTGAAAGGGATAAAGGTGCATTATATGCCAACATTTGCCTCAGGTAGTGACCACATGTACTCCTCTTGTGCATGAAATATCTGATTGTTTGGGGCCGTTTTCAAGGACAGAAATTACAACTTTGTTTTTAAGTCAATTATTAATACTAGTGCTGCTAGGTCAAAAATGCCCACAATGCTATCAGAAAATGCTCTCTATCTTACTTTTCACTTCTGAGAATCACATGTGGTGACTTTCACTTTATTCATATGACTGCCAATATAGAAAACATTTAAAGATTTGTATCAGTGCAAAGATTCCTGCATGACAACCTATCACACTTTCAAAAGATGTCAAGCATTCAAAAGTGTACACTAAGCAAAGATTTGCCATATTCCTTGAGTGCAGAGACTTTTCAAATAATGCATTTCTTCCCTCTGTTTTGAGATCCTAATTTGTATTTTCATAAGAATTTTGTGCCTCTGTTTGCCTTATGTAAAAAAAAAATCACACCCATTTTTATCGCCTCTTAGAAACCTCTAACTTTTTTGCCTTTTATTTTCAGGCACTTCCATATTAGTTTGAGTGCTGTTCTGTCTCATAAACCTAAAATCTTGTGTAAGACATGTCTTTAACTGTTCCAGGTGATACAGCCAATATTATATTAGTGATCACATACGTTACATACATTACAGAAGTAACCTCTCTATTCATAGAGAATAAACATGTAAAGGAGAGCACAGCACTATAACTTGAATAACATATAAAATAACATGGGGATTGACTGGACAAAAAGGCCCTTGCTATGTCTGTCTGAGCATCCCTGGAATGAATTTCTAGTATGCCTCTGGTCTCGCATTCAGAGAGCAGAGCAGAGATGTTAAGGGAAAGGAAAATGACACACAGGCTGGAAGGAAACTGCATTTTCTATTGATAGCCAAGGTAACACCATTTAGTGCAATGAGCAGATAATATACTAAATTCTCTCTTTCTTACCTTTTCCATGTCAATACAGATGTAGTCAAACCTTGATTACTATTGCAGTGAACCATAAATAGGTTTCAGACAATGTAAAACAAAAGCATGAGTGACAGTGATAAAATGAAACAAGAAAGACATTCCAGATGCTGAACTTTGAGGCGGATTATGATAATAATAATAATAATTTCATCTGGGATTTCTTCCATGATGAGAGTTTTTAAATTATCAGATAGATTTTAAAACTAATTGTGATTTGGAAGTAGGAACCCATCAAAAGAGAAGTTGAATACACGCAAGATGGGAAATGACAACAGCAGACCATCTGAACGTGTTCTGGCAACCCCTTCCTCTTCCTCTCTCCTACTTTTCTTCGTTTAGTTTGGCACCAGGCCAGTATCACCAGGGTGGTCTACAGTCTTATGATCAGCATCTGTTTATCTAACAGTACCACTTTACATGTGTGTTTTAATTTTTGGTTACTGTTTAGTACTGAGATTTTCACACTACACTCATGCAACTTGAGCACACAACATAATGGTTCATAGTACTACCCATGATTGATGCTAACCCTATCTTCCTTACTGCACAGGATAACAAAGACAATTCATATGAATAATTACACTATCAGAGACAAGTGAGAGACCTGACCTGCAGGTAGCTACCATCTCCATGTGATTTTTTTTTTCTTAATCTTTCCTTTAGAAAGGAAAGGAAACACTCACCACAGATAGAAAACTTGATTATCCATAATTCAAATGGATTGTGTGTCAAAGCAACACTTCTGCTGAACTCTGGCTCCATATGAACCTCTTTCATAGTTTACATTTGTAATTTCCAGCTCAAGGCTCTCAGTTAAATTGTTTCAGCTGTTCATCTTCAGAGCCACCCACTCATAAGTAAAAATGAGTCCTACAAAAATAAAATCCTGACAGGAAATTAATGAAATTCATAACTCCCAGAACAAAACTGGCTCTTTATTTCCAAGATTATCTTTTTTTTCTTTCAATTACTACTTGACATTTTCTCCACTAAATAAATATTAATTATGGTATTTATTTATACAAGTACCTCGTTCTGTATTACACAGAAATTGCAGTCATCCTTGGATTTGTATGAAGAGGAATGTTTTAAACAGAATTCTATTTTCTTCCATATGATTTAACCATTATCATATAGAAGATAACGGAGCAGGCAGTAACCTAAATCTATTTAATTAAGTCTACCAGTCTGTGAGTCCTACAGCATTCACCTTTAATTGCTTTCATCATATAGCTTGATTGTGTTTGACATCGTTAGGCTTCTAAACTTAGTATGTGCTGTAAATGGTGTTGCCCATGGAACAGGTCTCCTACTATTCCAAAGCAGCAGATTTGCAGTTGTCTTGTATCACAAAAGAAAAAGACGTATTGAAAGCTAACCTTTCTAGACTATACGGGTTTTCTAAATTTATTCAGAAGAGGTGATCAGATATAGCATGATAGTTGTGTCCCACAGGAAATTATTCACATCAAACAACCAGTAACACGTACAAAATACTTGGTATGTTCAATCCTTTTGGGGGGTTAAAAAAATGCAATGAAAAGCCAAAGGCAGGATTTATTCCAATGCCTGTTAATGATATTTGCAAAGAGCATTTATGAGTCAGAACGCAAAGTTTGCTCCACGATGACTTAGTGTGCCAACCAAGAAGTGCTCTCAAGCTCTGCTAATCAAGAGAGTGAAATGTAGCCCTTGGGATCAGGCTGAGCCTATTACTCAGAAGCTGCAAATTTAGAATTTTATTGAGTTACCAGACCAGACTTAGAATCTTTTTTTTTCTCCAAAATACAGTTGTTTTTATGCTTTGCCACTCCAGTACTGAAATCTCAGTACAGTACAAAACAAATTAGACATGCAAATGCCTATTAATGATAAAAACAGGTAGGGGTGCCTCTTTCACAGTTCAGAAAAATTACCATGGTTTCTGAGGGTCTTACAGATTCCAGAAGCCTATTCCTGAATAAACCGTAATCTAATCATTTAAAGGTTTGATGACAAATCAGTGAGATAGCTGGCTGTACAAGGATTTATATTTTTTTCCAAAAAGAAGAATTCCAGGACAGAGCTGGTGTCCCAGCACCGGAGCAGCCAGGTGACAGGGTGACCACCCGGACAGCGACCGAAATCTTTTCACATATCTCGTAGCTCATGCTGCTATATGTTTTGGGTAGTGACTACTGTTTTTGCGACATCTTCATCTCCATCCTCCTGTTCCTCTGAGGGCCTGGCCTCTTCTTCTCCATACCTAGTCTTAGCAGGAGTTCTTCTGTGTTCTAAATGATCTGACTCTCTAAACCATTTTTTCATCTTGGTTATGGGTGCAACTGACACCTGTACGGTTTGTTTCCCTGGCTCAGCCTTGGGGCCCGTTTTAGGGCTGGGGGTGGCTGCTGGGCCTGTCTCGGGGGTTGAAGTGGCTGCAGCCACCGGCCTTGTATTGGTACTGAATGCAGCTCGGTAAGCATAGGCCAAGCCCCAGCACGCTGCAGTTATTTGTATATGTCTGGTACTTCCAGGGCGACAACACCTTTTCCAAGTGCTCCACCAGTTTTTTCAGATTTTTCAGTTGTTCAGGGGTGAATTTCCAAAGCACTGGAGGTGCCCACTGCTCTAGATGCCTGTCCATATCCTCCCACTCTCCCTGCCACTCATAACTATCCTGCCTCAGGACAGATCTCGGGATGACGCTCTTCAGTATTTGTTTAATCTTAGACAAAACCTGAAGTGCATTCAGGAGACATAACGATAAGAATATGCTGGTCTGAACATCCCAAGGATATTTGAAGTTTTGGAAAGCTACCATAATTCACCTGGAGGAGAAGAAAGGGAGAGCGAACAAGTGGGAAAAAACATCTTACCTGACCCTACCTCAGAAACTATTAACAATTACACCTTTCATACTTTTTCTTCAGGAAGCCAGTCTATGGAGGGGTCAGAGGGAGATGTCCAACAATAATTTCTTTTTTAAAGTTATCTCTTTGAAACTGTAACTTCCGTTAATTTAAGGGCTTTTGACTTGCGTACTGTGAAAGCAGCATTTGTTTTATGAACAGCACATTCTCACAATTTCCACTTAGTGAAAGTAATGATAATGCCACCAGTATCTATCCAAAGCTGTTTCTATTACCACAAGGCAAAATTTGAATTCACATTAAGGCACCTTTCTCACACAGCCTGTTGTTCAATCCTCACAAATACTTAAGGACATTCTTCAAAGTCAGGCTTACCTGTATGCACTTGAGCTTCTGAGGTTGTTTTTTTTGTGTGTGTTTTGTTTGTTTCTTTGTTTTTAGGGCTGGGAAGGGAGCTTAGAATCAATGTAAGTAATTTCACTGAAAACAGACAAGGTGAAGGAAGTACCCCAACTCCTCAACATTAAACAACCGTAGAACCCAGGAACACTTACCTGCCAGCTTCTGGACTTGAGTCACTTCCAACAAGCTCACAGCTTATGCAGTGAAGTAGTACCACCGGGGTTTTACTGTACTGAGAAGGCACCACCAATGTAACTAGCTCACAGAGTCTCTAAAACCATCCCAGAGATGGTAGAAAACATAAAGAAAAAGCAGCCTCCTGGGGAACACTGCATCCATTTCACCATGATAGAAAAGCACCCAAGATAACCTGAACCTCAAACTCTCCTGGGGAGCCAATTCCACCCCCCTCAACTCTTCAAGCTTCCTATATAGCAAAGGTCAAAGGATCCACACCTGGCAGATTTCACTTAACAAGGGTGAAGCCAAGAGACCTTGTGGAGTAGGCTCACCTACCTGGCTTCAATGTTTTAAGGTCAATTGCTCCTTATCACTAATAGAAATAGCCTGACAAGGGGCTTAGTGGTTAGAGTTGACCTAATTAATTAACTACAAAAGGTGCACAAGGGTCATATTCCTGTTAGTCATTCTGTGAGGAAAATTAGTACAGAGACAGTTAAAAAATAAATTAATTAATTAATTAAAATAAATAAATAAATAAAAGAAATAAGAAAATGACCTTAAAGGCAAAATTGCTATCATAGACTTTCATCTGTCTAGTCATGACAGATAAAGAATATAGCAATCAGAATTACTTTTCTTGACATTAATGTTACTTAAATTTGCTTTTCTGAGATCTCTATGCAGGACTTTTCAAAATCTAGCCCCATGACCTCTGACTATAGTATTTACTTCGGCTGCCTATAAACTATCACATTAAGACCGGCCTGGCTCAACAGAGAGTTGCGGCTTGTGCTTAGCAGAAAAAAGAGGGTTTATAATCTTTGGAAAAAAGGGCGGGCCACTGAGGAGGACTACAAGGATGTAGCGAGGCTGTGCAGGGAGAAAATTAGAAAGGCCAAAGCTCATCTGGAGCTCAACCTGGCTACTGCCGTTAAAGACAACAAAAAATCCTTTTACAAATATATCAACGCGAAACGGAGGACTAAGGAGAATCTCCATCCTTTACTGGATGCGAGGGGAAACCTAGTTACTAAGGATGAGGAAAAGGCTGAGGTGCTTAATGCCACCTTTGCCTCGGTCTTTAGCGGCAATACCAGTTGTTCTCTGGATACCCAGTGCCTTGAGCTGGTGGAAGGGGATGGGGAGCAGGACGTGGCCTTCGCTATCCATGAGGAAATGGTTGGCGACCTGCTACGGAGCTTGGATGTGTGCAAGTCGATGGGGCCGGATGGGATGCACCCGAGGGTACTGAAAGAACTGGCGGAGGAGCTGGCCGAGCCGCTTTCCATCATTTATCGGCAGTCCTGGCTATCGGGGGAGGTCCCAGTTGACTGGCGGCTAGCCAATGTGACGCCCATCTATAAGAAGGGCCGCAGGGCAGACCCGGGGAACTATAGGCCTGTCAGTTTGACCTCAGTGCCAGGAAAGCTCATGGAGCAGATTATCTTGAGGGTCATCACGCGGCACTTGCAGGGCAAGCAGGCGATCAGGCCCAGTCAGCATGGGTTTATGAAAGGCAGGTCCTGCTTGACGAACCTGATCTCCTTCTATGACCAAGTGACGCGCTTGGTGGATGAGGGAGAGGCTGTGGATGTGGTTTACCTTGACCTCAGTAAGGCTTTTGACACAGTTCCCCACAACATTCTCCTCAAGAAACTGGCTGCTCGTGGCTTGGACTGGCGTACGCTTCGCTGGGTTAGAAACTGGCTGGATAGCCGGGCCCAGAGAGTTGTGGTGAATGGAGTCAAATCTGGTTGGAGGCTGGTCACTAGTGGTGTCCCCCAGGGCTCAGTACTGGGGCCGGTCCTCTTTAATATCTTTATCGATGATCTGGATGAGGGCGTCCAGTGCACCCTCAGTAAGTTTGCAGATGACACCAAGTTAGGTGCGTGTGTCGATCTGCTCGAGGGCAGGAAGGCTCTGCAGGAGGATCTGGATAGGCTGGAGCGATGGGCTGAGGTCAACTGTATGAAGTTCAACAAGGCCAAGTGCCGGGTCCTGCACCTGGGGCGCAACAACCCCAAGCAGAGCTACAGGCTGGGAGATGAGTGGCTGGAAAGCTGCCTGGCCGAGAGGGACCTGGGAGTATTGGTTGATAGTCGGCTGAATATGAGCCAGCAGTGTGCCCAGGTGGCCAAGAAGGCCAACAGCATCCTGGCCTGTATAAGAAGCAGTGTGGCCAGCAGGTCTAGGGAAGTGATTGTGCCCCTGTACTCGGCTCTGGTGAGGCCGCACCTTGAGTACTGTGTTCAGTTTTGGGCCCCTCGCTACAGGAAGGACATGGACGTGCTCGAGCGAGTCCAGAGAAGGGCGACCAAGCTGGTGAGGGGTCTGGAGAACAAGTCTTACGAGGAGCGGCTGAGGGAGCTGGGCTTGTTCAGCCTGGAGAAGAGGAGGCTCAGGGGCGACCTTATTGCTCTCTACAGCTACCTTAAAGGAGACGGTAAAGAGGTGGGGGTTGGTCTGTTCTCCCATGTGCCTGGTGACAGGACTAGGGGGAATGGGCGAAAGTTGCGACAGGGGAGTTTTAGGTTGGATGTTAGGAAGTACTTCTTTACCGAAAGGGTTATTAAGCATTGGAACGGGCTGCCCAGGGAGGTGGTGGAGTCACCATCCCTGGAGGTCTTTAAAAGACGTTTAGATGTAGAGCTTAGCGATATGGTTTAGTGGAGTACTTAGTGTTAGGTCGGAGGTTGGACTCGATGATCTTGAGGTCTCTTCCAACCTAGAAATCTGTGATACTGTGATACTGTGATAAATGCCAGGTTCCAGATCCTCACTCACTATTGTGGTCAAGAAAAAAAAAAAAAAAAAGAGGAAGAAAGCCTAAGTTGGAAATTGTCTTCTTGTAAAGGTAAGTAGCCCTAAAAGCCCAGCTCTTTCCCAGTGCTGGGGAAAGGTGGCACCCAAGAGGGAGGGGAAAGAGAGAAAACTCTGGTTTTGCCCTAGAACAGGATCCTCCTGCCTTAAGCCATCTACTGCAAGCTGGTGAGACTTGGAGTTCGCAGGGCTGGCAAGCAGGCAGGGGCAGGCAGGCAGGGAAGCCCCAGGACCTGCCTTTCAAACACCCCACTCACTCCCTGGTCCCTCTCCTTGGAGCAGAGGTTCCCTCAGGAGCCCAGGGCCCCCTAAGGGTGAGCAACAACAGCCCAGGTCTCACCAGGTTTGGTACAGACCCTCCACCACTTTCCCACTTGTGTTTCATTGCTATCCCCAAACGTTTCTTTCCCCTCCAGTTAAAGTCTCTGTTTGCCTCTTTAAAAGGGAAAAGGACGACTTAATTACTCCCAGCCAACAATTTCTTTCCTCCCCCTGACCCACTATGAAAAACATGAACTGTTTTGGGCTGGAAACTTGAGAGCAGGGCCAATGCAGCCATTTCGTGACCAAGGTGCGGTTCCGGGCAGCCGCCATTTTCCTGTAGCATTTGACAAGGCACGTGCACTGCGGCCACATGAGGCCCACAGCGGCACGGACAGGCGAGACATTCACCTGCAGAAAGCTCACAGGAACAAATGTCACTCCACATTTAAGACTCTCGTCACTGTTGCCACATCGACCTTTCCAAGTTCTCTTTTCCTCCCCCTTTTAGTTAGCCCTGGTATTTTGGTGACCGAGAAAACAATACACAAGCATGTGACTTCTTCCTTAGTTTATTTCACAGATCACTGATCAAATTTACAGTAGGAGTGTTAAAAAATAAAAATTTCAAACTGTGCACCACATAATCCGCAGTTCTGGGTTCAAAAGCAGGAAACGATGACACACGAAGTTCTCTTGCTTCCTGCAGAGGCATCATCATTCCTTTTCCACTTCTCACCTCTTTTCACTCTTCCTGTCCTGACTTTCTCAGAGGTTGCACGGCCAAGACCAGGGAGCACGGCACAGATATCCTACGAGAGCAGCCCATTCCCTGATGCATGCAACCTGCACACACCATCTCGGACTGCAGGTCACCCCCTCCAGCCTTGGCTGAGAACCCAGACTGCCCCTACGTGCTCTGGCAGCCTCCTTCCTGTCAGGGGCTTCTGCTCAGAGAGGTGCCTCTGGTGCCAGGCACACACAACCCCAGCAGCCCCCCAGTCATGCCCCTCAGCGAGCCTGTGGCTCTTCTGGAGTCCACGGCCTAGGGCTTAGTTCCAAGTCTAGGGGCGATCTTCTTGCACGACAAGGAAGCAGAGTTGTGATGCTGCCTCAAAAAGGGAAGGCCCTTTTGGTCTTCTGCTTCCCCAAAGAGCCACGAGATGAAGCACAGGCTGCTGCGGGATACTCCAGGATCAGTCCGTCACCTCTTGCTTTATGCTGCTGATGGGAACGGGAAGCTCTGTGGCTTCAAACTCCGGCAGTGAGGGGTCGATGGTTTCTTCTTTCACCTGCACGGCAATGACTAGCAAGAGACAGGAAGGAGGGGGGGAGGGATAAATAGAGGAAAAGTCAGTGCGGTCCATTTTCTACCTGCCTGGGTCCACACAAAGGGGAAATTAAACCTTTATGAGCAACTGGGACCTTCGTCAGGCTCCATTCCCATGCACACAAAGCACCTCACCCGCCCCCTTCCCCAGTACCTGCCAGGACGGGCAGGTGACCCAGCCACCAGATGCTCTTCTGGTCACCACATCCCTTAGTGCTCAGCACCATGAGCTGTGCTGACATGCTGTGACAGCCCTTAAAGGGAGCAGGATGTGACAAACACCTCTGACACGTCTATCTCCTTCCTAACCAACCTCCCCCAACCCCAGACTGCTCAGTAGGGCAGCCAGGCCCTCAGCAGGCAGCAGCAGGATCAAGACATCCCGCTGTACTGATGCCATTGAGCCTCCTAGGAGGAGAACCTTCCCAGAGAAAGCAGGCCAAGGCTTTCTTGCTCTTTCAGCTCTAAAGCAGCAGAGTCTCTGTCTCTGCAGGAACGAGGAAGGACAAAGCATAGTTTGTCAGGGACATATAGGGTGTACGCAAGAGCTGTACATGGCTATGGGGTTGAGTAAACTCAGTCCCTTACTCTCATCGGGTGGTGGCTCTGGCAAAACCTTGATGGCAGCTTTTGCTTCTCGTTTTGTCCTTGAGGCAGGAGGCTTCTTGACGGTCTGCTTGATTGTGCGGGTTTTAGCAGGTAACTTTTTTCCTTTAAAAAAAAAAAAAAAAAGAGATAACAGCATAGGGAAAAGTGCGTTCCTTTCCCCTGGAAAACCAGCACCCCTGCTCCACTGAGAAGCCATTCACCAGGGACCAGCACAACTGACCAGCAAGCTACATGGTCATTAGCTGCCAACTGGTTACCCCAAGAAAATCACCTACTGAAGAAAAACCTAGATCGGTCATCTCAAAATATGCTCCTCTGTGTTGTCCTTCATTAAAGTCAAGGCACTTCAGCACGTGCTTAAGTTCCAAGGAGCTGGTCCTGTTGGAGTCAGTTAAGAGCTTTGCTTACCTGTCTGGGTCTAGCCCTAAAAAACAGGCACGGTGGCTCCAAGGCACGGACACTGTAGCATTAATATGTTCAGTTTTAGCTGATGCTTTTATTTAGGTTGAATGTCTTTTATATTCTTTAGATGCCCCTTCCTCTCCACCCCCCAGGAAGGAGTTCCTTGCCTGTCTACATGATTCGCCACAGCAACTGCAACAATGATGACAACAACGACAAGATGAAACAACAACACGGTCCAGCCCCACGACTCGCCTCTTCAGCCACCTGAAGGCTTTCTCTCCCTCAGCACAGAGCAGCTGGGGTTGCCCTCTCGCTACCCTCCAGCCGCGACAAAGAATCTCCCTCTGGCCACGGACACGGTGGGGAAAGCAGCACACCTCACGCCTGGAAGCAAGCGCCATCTACACCTCGGCCGACAGAAAAGACTGCAAGACAGATCCTTCCCACACACACAGCTCTCTGCTCTTGGGGAACGGGGGCAATTAAGAAGGATGAAGCTGAGCTGTCAAACCCACAGCTGACTGAGAGCATCCACAGCAAGACAAGGCCTCTCTCTCCTGCCCTGACAGATCATAGACAGGGTTCCTCTAACTGGGCCCAGCCTGCGAGCGAGCGGGAGGGCGCTAATCAAACATCACTCACTCTTCTTTCCATAGGGTTTCTTCCTCTTCTTGGGCACCTCCTTGGCCTTCACTGGAGCTGTGGGCTCTGTCATAGAGACGAGAGGGAAACGAAAGCCAAGTCCCATAACCAGTAGGTAACTGGGATGAAGTGACATAAGTGAGAAACAAGATACACCCGTCGCCCCGAGTCATCGCCCTCTTCCCGAGACAACCAGCTGAGGGGAAAGCGAGGCTGGAGCGCGGTCGCTGTCCTGTGCTTCCACGCGAGGGCCCAGCATAGGGGAGAGAGGCCCGGTACAGATTTGGCGGGGACAGTGGAGAAACAAGATTCGTTGCTCGGGATGAGGAGAACATCTACAAAGGTGAGGCAATGGCCTCCCAGAGACAAGGAAAGGAACAAACCCTTGAGAGAGGGATGCTCTTACCTTTTACAGACTGAGTCAGAGAATTGATGAGAAAAGGGAGCAGGGGCCAAGCTGCCCCTGCTACCCGGCCGAGGCTGCGGTATGCTTAGTAAGAGGGAGCTGTGCAGGGACAGGACCACCTGGAACTCTACCCAACTTCAGCAGGAGCTGTTGGTGTGCAGGTGAGGGAGTAGAGGGAAACCTGAGCCAACCTCAAACCTCAGCCTGTTTTCTCCCTGCCACAGTACTCCCCCCTCTACCAGCTGCTAGGTTGTGTGGCGGCAGAGGAGGACTTGCGGCAGCCAGCACAGACCAAGCTGGCAAGCTTCTCCTCCACACAAGGCCCCAAAAGGAGGAGCCGCTCACAGAGAAGGAGGAAGGACACCTTTGCCTCTGGCTTTAGAGACCGCAGCCAAGCCTTGGCTCACCTGGAACGACAGGTGGTTGAAGCTGGTAGCCTGTCAGCTCGCACCACCCCACGGGATAAATGTCTGGAGACTCGCAGTCCACCCACTGGTCGTACTCGTTGTCCCAGCCGTCGAAATGGATGCTGAGCAGACGGTGCACCACGCGCTTCACCGTGGCCACGCAGATGAGCCGGGGCTCCATCAGGTCCACCGCCTCCACCTTCATGCCTGCCTTGAAGCCATGGTTTGGGCAGTCCTGGGTGCATAAAAGATAAAAGAGGAAAACCCAAGGCAATTGCATCCAGTCCAAACCCGCATCCGGACAGCAGCACCCTGCAACAGCTACAGGCTTACGTCCAGCAAGCAGACAGAAAACGCCCAAACTCAAGCCACACTTTGATGCACCTCCAGCCAGCCTTACAACAGGAGGGGACATCTGAACGGATCCAAGGCCAGCTGCATCCCCAGAGAATCTCAGCCCAGCCTTTAGAAAAAAGATCCTGAAGTGGGGGAGCAGCATGCAGGGGTTAAGAGACACCTGATCAAACCCATAGCCTGAGGCAGCGCTGGAAAAATCATAAAGACAAGCACAGGCTCACTGCTGCAGCAGTTTTTCTGATGCCAACCAGACCACTTCCACCCAACAGCATGTCCACAAGTAACAGGTGGTGCAGAACCCACCAGGAGCCTGGAGCACTAGGAAACGCTGCAGAATTGCAGGTTCAAAGACATCACGACATCCACAAAGGCGTGACGGTGCTTGCCCTGAGCAGCCAGACAGGGGAGTTACTTGGAGAGGAAGCCTTGGGATCTCCTCAGAAGTGCTGACTGGCAGCAAAGAGCAGCCCTGTCCGACATCTTCATTAATGATTTGGGTGACATGGCAGTGTGCTCTCAGCAAGTTCCCAGATGACACAAAACTGGGAGGAGCAGCTGACACCCCAGGGGGTTGTGCTGCCATCCAGAGGGACCTGGACAGGCTGGAGAAATGGGCTGACGAGAACCCCGTGAAGTTCAACACGGGGAAGTGCAAAGTCCTGCCCCTGGGGAGGAACAACCCCAGGCACCAGCACACGCCAGAGGCTGACCGGGTGGAAAGCAACAAAACCTTTGCAAGAAAGGACCCAGGGGTCCTGGTAGACACCAAGTTGAACATGAGCCAGCAATGCACCCTTGGGGCAAAGTACACTAACAGTATTCCGAGCTGCATTAGGAAGCACGTTGCCAGCAGGTAGAGAGAAGTGATTCTTCCCCTCCACTCAGCACTGGTGAGGCTGCACCTGGAGCGCTGGGTCCACTTCTGGGCACCCCAGGACAAGAAGGACATGGGTGTACTGGAGAGAGTCCAACAAAGAGTCATGAAGATGATGAAGGGACTGGAGCATCTCTCCTGTGAGGAAAGGCTGAAAGAGTCAGGACTGCTCAGCCTGGAGAAGAGAAGGCTCGGGGCGGGGGGATCTTATCCAGGTCTATAAATACCTGAAGGGCAGGTGCAAACAGAGTGGGACCAGGCTCTTTTCAGTGGTGCCCAGTGACAGGACAAGAGGCAACGGGCACAAACTGGAACACACAGGAGGTTCCACCTGAGCAGGAAACACTTTACTGTGCAGGCAAAAGAGCACTGGCACAGGCTGAGAAAGGCTGGGGAGATTCCCTTCTTGGGGATTTGTGAAAGCTGTCTGGACACAGTCCTGTGCAACCTGCTTGAGCAGAGGGCTTGGACAAGATGACCTCCAGAGGTCCCTTCCAACCTCGGCCACGCTGGCAGTCAGAGCTCTTGTGCTCCACCTAGCTGACTGCAAACATCCCTACACATCTCTCCTCCCAGGCAGCACTCACTGTGTTGAAGAGCCGTGCTGGAACAGGTCTTGATTTAGTCTTTTCCAGGTAAGTTTCCCAGTTGAAGGTCTTTGCATCTTGCCCTGCAGGAGGAAGAATTGGTCAGAGGGAAAAAGGCAGTCACTGGGCAGACCAGCGGAGGGAAAAGGCAGAATGGGCAAGAAGGAACCACAGCAACTGCTTCTAAACCAGTTTCATTAACTGGCACATTCAGCCTAGTTTTGGACATAAATCTAAGGCACAGATTCCACAACAGTCCAGCAACCCCCTCCAGTGGGCAAACAGGGAAGTTGTGCAAGATGCAGCACTGAACGCCCATGTCAGTCACATATCCAGACCACAGAGAAAGGTAAGGAGAAGGAACTAGCAGGAAGAAGCATGTTGAAAGCAAACCACCAAAACCAATCTTTCTCTCACTAGAAGCAACATCAAAGATGACAGAACAGCACTGCACAAAGTGCTGCAACAAAGAAATTCAGAGCAGGCCTTTTTTGGTATGGCCAGATGACGCAGTAAAATCCACTCTGGTTTTTCTGCAAAAAATCTCGAGATGCAATCCTTCTGTCTCAGATTTATTCATGCAAGAAGAGAAGTGGTGACTCCTGCTACTTGTAATGACTGAGTCGTGTAGCAATAGCTCTACTCATCCCTTCCCACCCTCCTTGCCCTTTCACAAAGGGATTTATTCAGTTTGGGGATTGTACACCTCTCCCACTGACCCTGACCAACGCTAACGCCCTCAGGAGATGTAACTTCCATCCACAAAGTGCCACAACTTGGTATACCATCAGAGCTCAAATGGACTGGCTTTGTCCCCAGCCAGCCCTACCTCCCCCCAAAGCAGGCAGGGTGGGACCTGGCGGTTTTGATTCACCTGAACCTGACACTTCTCGGAAAAGCCCATCCAGTAGCTTCCGTGTGCAGGTTTGCATGCCAGACCACAGCCCAGATCTCACCTTTCGGAGGGGTCAGATCGATGCTGTTCTTCTGACAGAAGTTGACAGGGAAGATGGCGTGTGAGGAAGCATGATAGCAGAACCAGTCCGAGCCGTCATCAGATGTGGCTCCATCAATGCTGATCATGAGATATCCGTCCAAGAGGACCTAAGATGAGGGATGAAGGGCATAAATGAAGAGCTTCACTTGCTCTGAGGTCCCTCCTTTCAAAGGATCCCCCAGGAGCTCCCACAGCTACATCACTGTTGCCACTAGATAGCAAAATGCAACGTTAAATGCCCCAGGATGTGTGGTAGCTTCTCCTGGTATGTTAGCCAGCACAAGCTAATCCCCAAAGCAGCAATTACTGCAGGGCTGCAACTACCATGCATGGCTTTGTGAAAAAGGCTCGGCTGTAAGCAGGCAGGGGCGCTGTTCTCCCCCAAAACCAGATTCTTGGCAGCCCAGAGCCTCTACACCAGTCAGGTCAGGAGTTTGTTACGGGGCTGAAGGGAAGGGCACTGCCTTCAGACCTGCCACTTCCTACGGCGGCAAGACTTGTCCCTTCCTGTCACTCGCTGGCAACTAGGACCTACCAAACATGACAGGCATGCCTGCCCCAACCTCTCTGCAGTTCTAAGCACTGGCAAAGGGCAACATTTGCCAGACAAAAGGCTTTCCTGGCATTCCCTTGCCAAATCCCATGCATCAGAGTCCGCTGCTTGAGTTCTATGACAGCTTCTCGAGGGAGCAAGAAAGTCCAGGTCGATGCTATGCTCCAGGAGACGCAAAGCGCCTCACTGAGGAAACCTGGCAGAGCAATTTACTTTCCAACTCAGGCACAGAAGTAGAGCTCACCACCACCCCATCAGCAGAGAAAGCCAGAGAGGCAACCCTCCTCAGCTTCCCAAACCCGTGAGTGCTGTCCATAACGACACACCCCACAGCCCTTTCTCTCCTCAAGGAGGATGCTACAGAGGCCTCCCTTTATGCATTCCGAGAACTGGAGCGCATTAGAGAACAAACCTAGAGGCTGTGATGTCTCAGGTAAAGCCAGAGCGCCTCCTTCCCCCTGCCCCAAACTCACCTTGCAAACAGTGGCCACACAAATGTTGCCCAAATTCAGGGGGTCGATGGCTTCCAGTTTCATGCCTTCCTCAAACCATCCGCCTTCGGCATAGACAGCCCGTACCTAAGGGAGACTCCGGCACATCAGCACTGCCGGGGTACGGGACAGCCCCATCCTGACATCAACTGCCCCAGCTGCAGACAGGAGGATCAGAGCTCCTTTACTTGGCTCAGCCCAAGTCAAGAGGGGAAAGGAAAGAAGAAAACTACAAAGAGGCAGCCGGTGCAACACTGTTTCTGTGCCAGCAAGCTCCTGCCAAGGCTCTGGCCAGTCGCAGCTGCAGCAAGGCCTCCTGATCTCAGTCCCCACCAGTATGACCCAGCCCCAGGTCTGAGCTGCTCTCTCCCAAGCAATCACCTTGCCTCTCCTGCTCAAAACTCCAAGGACTGGAGCCCTCAAACCGAGCCCTTCAATCTGGTGCTGCCTTTAAGATCTTTTATCTTTTTATTCTGCCTTTGCCCTGGCCAACTACAGCCTTGACACCCCAATTACCTTACTGCCCTATAGCTGGAAGGGGGACAAATGATGCCTTTAACCACCCACGCAGCAGAACATACCTAAGGAAGCTGTATCACTGCTTCCTTTACTGTGGCCACCACAGAAAGTGAGACTTGTCTTACCTTTTTAAACAGGTAAGGGACAGCGTCACAGTAAATCTTCCGGAAGGTGGGATGGTTTGCCATGTCACTGCGCTTTTCTTCTGTGAGGAATGGAAGAGGGAAAAGAGAACTGAGAAACCTGCAGCAACCAGAGTAAGAAAACACCCTGGCTATTAATTATCTGCTGAGAACCTAACAGCTGTAGAAGAGCCAAATCAGAGATGGGTAGTAAGAACAGGTCAGTCCCTCTACATCTTCCTGTAACGTAAGCTGCGATACAGGGCTTGCTCAAAAGCAAATGCCCGATCTTCCTGAGCACTAGTGGTAACACCTCGAAATGCAGCTGCTATCACCGGGGACAGGCAGCAAGGGAGGCACAAATCAAAGTATCAATGGGGCTCGAGTCTAAGTCCAGAAGGAAAAAAACAAAAACATGAAGAACGGTCTCAGGAAAAACCCACGTGGTGGCATCTAGTCTTATGGAAACCAGGATGAATTTTCTCAGAAAGACAACAAACACGACAATGCAGGTTCTGCAGTCAGCCTGGGGACAGACTACCTGTAAGAAACCCTAGTCCCAACCTGTGACAACAGATTGCTAAGCTTTTATCTACCTAGAGGGAAAAGCGGCAGACGTGGCTGCACAGACCTTATCCGTCAGGTCCTCCCAGCATGCTGAGCCTGGCGCTAACAGCAGGACCCAGGCAGCACGCAGCAAGCCAGCAGATGCGTGTGGTGGCCTGACCCCTACCTATCTTCTTCATGCTGTGGCCCACTCTCCGTGACCAGCCCACAGGATGGATGAGGGGGCTCCACATGTGGCACCAGAAGTCATCGTCGCTGTCCCCGTCCTCGTAGAGGAGTCGCAGCCGGCCCCCGATGACCGTGTCCACCACCGCCATGCGCGTCCGGGACACGTGGTTCTTATCCACCACCTCCACCCGCATGCCCTGCCGGAACGGGTACTTCATGCTCTCCGCCATCTGGCAACAACAAGCAGAGGAGGCGAGATCAATCCCACCCCGCGCCTTCCTTCCCCGGAGCCTTCAGAGAACAGCTTTTCCCCCCACACAGCCCTGCGCTGCCCAAAACTGCCTGGGAGACACCTCTGGGAGGGGACACATGGGAGCGAGTTCATCGGGGGGGCGGGGGGCTGCCAGCCCCACACACGACAGCTTTCACATTTTTACCGTGTTCAAAGGTTGAGCAACGTGATGATGATCTACCTGCCAGCTTCGGTGCTAGAGTTCCTGTACAGACTGACCCAAAGACGCAGGCACGCTGAACGAGCCACTGGCTGCCTTCTGACTGATTTTCAGAGACCTGCACTTTGTTGGTAACAGCCTAGCCCCACTCATCCACAGCCAAAGGTGCCTGAAGAACACCTACATGTTGGCGCTGGAGGTCCCAGAATGCTACGGAACTACTAAGCCGCAGCTCAAAAGAGACTCGGACACCCAAACCAGCCAACACCCGAACCCAAAAGTTCAAAGGGAAGGTCCCCATCCCCACTGCCTCTGTTCTTTAAGCGAGAGGGGGATGCTGGGAGGAAAAACATACCGACAACACCTCTCTCCCTCTAGCACCTCCCTTCCATGGCACAAGCTCTCGGCTACAGGACCCAGGAACAAGCAGCAGTCAAACAATCTTTCAGCTTCCAGAGGAGTAACAAAGGAAGCACCAGCTACATCAAGGTCTCCAGTTCAGTGTCACCAGCCACTTCACGCACAGGCAGACCCATCACCTACCTCCCTGCCTGCCACAGGACGATCTTCCTTATGTGCACGTCTCAAGGCCACCAGCCAGGGAAGAGCCTTGAGGCTCTTGACGAGGTCTAACCTCAGTGCAGACTACACTCAGCAACAACGAGAGCTACCAAGGCCACCAGCACAGCTGCTTCCATGCACCTTGAGGGCACCGGTGCCCCTCTCACTCCCCAGCAGGCTGCTGTGCTATCGACACCAAAGGCAAAGGGTTTTTTTGGCTTGTGAGTCAAAAACACGGCAGGGAAAGAAAATATGTAGCTGCAATGGCCTCTCCCTTCAGCAAAACTTTACCCCAGTGTTTTGTAACAGGCTACACGGTAACAGCTTTTAAAGCCCATCTATGCCCCTGTACTGGGTCTGGCAGGGATGGAGTTACCTTCCCCTGCAGCAGCCCACACAGTGCTGTGCTCTGCACTTGCAGCTAGAGCAGCCCCGGTATCACACCAGTGTTGTGTCCCAGCTGAGCAGCGCGGGCACAGCACCCAGACACCCTCCAACCCCCCCAGAGCCAGCAGGCGGGGGGTGGGCAGGAGGTGAGGAGGGAACATTGCCAGGGCAGCTGGCCGAAACCAGCCAAAGGGATATTCCATTCCGTATGGTGTCACACTCAGCAATAAAAGGTAGGAAAAGGAAGGAGAAGGGAGGGGTGGGCTCTCATTGTGAACACATCTGTCCTCCCAAACAACAGCTACACGTGTTGAGGCCCTGCTTCAATGACGTGGTCAAGCATCACTCATTGGTGGGAAGTACAGAGTAGTTTCTTTCCCTCTCTCTCTGTGCTTCCATATGGCCTTTGCTTGTTTTCCCTCCCCTTTTCCTTCCCTCTCCCCCTTTCCTTTTCCCTTTAGTTAAATTATTTAATTTTCCCTTAATAATTACTTTCCCTTTAATTAAATTATCCTTATCTCAACCCGTGAGTTGTTTTTTTTTCTTCTTCCCCTCCTCTTCTGAGGAGGGGGAGTGAGAGAGCAGTGGTGCTAGAGTTCAGCTGCCCAGCAAGGTAAAACCACCACAGCCCCAAAGGAGAAGTTGTGCTGACGGGGCACGGGGGCTGAGGGAGGTACACAGGCATTGCACAGGTCGGAACCAGATCAGAAGTGTTCCCCGCATAATAAATAATAAAGCATAATAATAAATAATAAAGCATAATAAAGCCTCTTGGCTTTATTTCCACAGAGTAACAGCTTCTCACATTTACCTTGATGTGGAAATCCACTGGGATGGTCCTGGCTCCCACCAGTTTTTTCATGAGGTAGCTTCTCCAGTCAGTGTACTTGGCGTGAATAGCTAGACACGCAGAGGGAGAGAGAGCATCTTTACGACCAAGGCACTGCACTACACCTTCCCCCGCCCCCTCTCTGAGTCCATCTGCATTAAAAGGCCTTCTTCACACTCCAGTCCCGCACCTGCTCTCAGGCAGACACCTCTGTGCAAGCTTGCCCCCACAAGAGGCTAGGAGGGATCGCTGCTACAGAAGGGACTGTGCCAAGCGGACATCTAGCTCTGCTCATCTCAGAGTGGACATGGAATTACAGCAAACACGTGAGTCGCGCCAAGCACGTCTGCTTGCCAGAATTCTGCTAATTTAGCGTCCCCCTCCTAACTGCTAGCTGAGCAAGGACTGGAGCCAGCGTGTTGCTCAGAAGCACCGTCCGGGATGTAGGACCAAGAAGTTCCCCCGAAGCCTAAGCCCAACCTCTGTGCGGGTCAGCAGGAGGAATGGCCACAGCGCTGAGCCAATGTGCTAAGCTCTCTTGTCCCCCACTCACTTTGTGGTGGTACCAGGATTTTGCTGTTGATGGCACACCAGCCGATGGGATGAATATCCACCGTGCCTAAATTGCACCAGAAGTCATGGCCGGCATCATCCTCAAAGCCCTCGTATCGCAGGAGAGCCCTGTACCCTGCCAGGACAGAGCAGACAACCAGAGAAAGGCGTTAGAGACCAAGAATTTCTCTTCTATAGGGCACCGCAGGCTTATTCCCTACAGCATGTCCTTCGCAGGTTATCAGAGCTTCTCCAACCATTCTGGCAGCAGAACTGGCATGTCCAGAGACGGGCTAAGAAGCTGCTGAAGGGCCTGGAACACAAGGCCTGTGAGGAGCGGCTGAGAGAACTGGGGGTGTTTAGTCTGGAGAAGGGGAGGCTCAGGGGAGACCTCATTGTTCTCTGCAACCACCTGAAAGGAAGGTGTGGGGAGCTGGGATCGGCCTCTTCTCACAGATAACTAGTGATAGGACTAGAGGGAACGGCCTCAGGTTGCGCCAGGGGAGGTTCAGGTTGGAAATGAGGAGACGTTTCTGCTCAGAAAGAGCAGTCAGGCACTGGGACGGGTTGTCCAGGGAGGTGGGTCCCTGGGGGTGTTCAAGGACAGGTAGGACGTGGTGCTTGAGGACATGGTTTAGTGGGTGACGCTGGGGGTAGGGGGACAGTGGGACCAGGTGATCTTGGAGGTTGTTTCCAGCCTTAATGATTCTGTGATTCTCTGACGCTTCGCTTGACCAGCTCTGCTCTGCTCTCTAAAGGTTCCCTCAGAGGCTGGCTGTCAGGAGCCACACCGGAGGCGTACCTACGGTCTGGATGACGGATGCGATCCAGTACACTCGGCTGGGGAGCACGGCGTCGCTGTTCAGCACTTCCACCTTCATACCTTTCACCACATCATCCCACTGATCGAAGAGCGGCACCTGAGGGGGTGAGGCAGCCACAACGGGAGAAAGATGCTGACAGTCAGAAAACTTTCACCTTAGACACAGGCTGGCACGCTTTGCCCCTCCTGGATCTGCCAGCAGCAACCAAACCGTGCCAAACATCTCATCGGGGCGTTCACAGAGGATCCCAAAAGTCACAACACTGTAGTTCAGTGTTGCTCTATTTCATTGCCGGCTGTCCTATAATCCCAAATTTGTTGCTACCACTCCTCTGTAGTATCAAAACACCTAACTACCAATAAACCTGCCATATCTTCCTGACCTACACTTAAGAAAAACACAGATTTGTTAATATTAATCACCCTTTAATAAATCAACTGAAAACAACTAAAAACAAGAACAGAACAAGTGAGTTTAACAGAGAGGATAGGGCTACTATGATACCTAAAATCTGCCCTCCTTCCATTTCTCTGCCTTGGCTCCTGAGCCCACGGGGCTCGCCAGTCAGTGCCAGAGGAAGCAGACTTGTTGGAGGAGCAGCTGCTGCCAGGCCTGGACGAGTTCCTCCCTGCACCTCACCCTGGGCTGTGCTCACCCACACAAACTGTGCAGGCAGCAGGGATCTGTCTCCTGTCCACCACAGTCAGACCTAGTTCTGCCCCCAGCAAGTACCTATCACTGCTGGCAGTGTTTTTACCAAATCTGCCTCTGCTTCCTCCCCCAGAACTCACAGTCCCCCCATGGGACTCCCTTTCTTAGCTGTGAGGAAACCCCAGCTTCCTTCCCTGCAGCTCAAAACCCCTCTCCCCGGTCTCTCCCCACCAGTCAGAGGAGCACAGGGGAGCCCCGTGCATACGACGTGTCCCAGGCACACCGCGTGGCACAGCAAAGAAGGACTCACGTGTTTGAAGCAGCTGACTGGAGCTGCCTTGAAGCCGTGCTCCTGCAGGTACTTTCCCCAGTCGAAGCCCAGGACAAGTGCTACGAGCAGACACAAGAGAGGAAAGTCAGGCGAGGAGGTTAGCTAAAGGCACAGAGCACTCAGCTACCCCTGGACTCCAGCACACAGCCACGCTGGGGCCTCCTCTAGGACACAGCACTCTGCCCCAGCACGCAGGGAGCTGGCTAACAGCCTAACAGAGCTTGCTGCTCCGTCCGCTGCAGGGGCTGGCCGTCCCTAAAACCGACCAGTGAACAACTTGAGTTAAATACAACCCCCACAGGCATTGGGGCAGCAATCAGCTGGGAGCAGCAGGGCACCTGTAAGCCAGCACCTTGTGGGACTGGGACCGCAGAGCTTACACTCCAGGAGCACAGACGAGGCTGCAGCAGTGGAAGGGCAATAACTCGCTAGGGCTCTGATAGCAGACGGGGAGAGAGACGTCCCGGTGTCCTTCCAGCAGCACGCGAGCAATCCACACGCTTTGTTTCAGCGCGTGGCTGGGCACCAGAGGGGTGGGAGAGGGCCACAGAGCTTAGAGCCCTCCAGATGTCCTCATTTCTGTGGCTCTTGCAGCTGCACCTCCTCACACCTTGCCTACACTCACCATCCTGGCCCGTCAGCGTCCCATCTGCCAGCTGCCCCGTGCCCTGCGAATGGAGGAAGGCCCCGATCTTGGCCGACCAGGCTGCCTTGTGCAGGACTTTCGCCTTCTTTGTTGGCGGTTTCCCCTACAAAAGAAGGAACGTTATGGTACAGGAGGGGAGAGGAAGCCAGGTCCTGCAACTGGCCAGCAGAGGACGCACCTCTTCCCAGGGGGGATTTTCCAGTGACTACCATTTTTATTAATGCTTGCAGGAACAAGAAGTGGCAGCAAGTGAAATATAACTATCTTCTTCCTCAGCTTCTAGGAGGCAGCACCTCTCAGCTGGTATGCTTTCTCTACGGACGTCGAGCAGAAATAGAAAACCACTGGTAATGGCAGGCTGTGATCTCGCCGGACAGCAGCCACCCACCCCTGCACACAGGGACATCCTGCTCCGTCATGAGGGACGGAGGAAGGATTTTGACTCACCTGCAGCCTGGCCAGGATGCTGGCCTTCTTGGAGTTTGAGGAGTAGCTTCTGGAGCAGGAGACACTGCAGAAACGTTTGGTCTTGGAGAAGAAAGCCTCCCTGGTTCCCACAATGCCACACATCTCGCACACGGCTGAGAGGGAAGGCACAAAGGTGTGAGCAGTTGGCAGGGCTGACGCACTACAAGGACAGAGCTAAGCCCAGGTAACCCACGTTACGCACGGCAGCTCCCCCACGTAACCCAAAAAACACTGTCTCAGTCTGGTTCTGCTCCCAGAGCACGTTCAGGATGAAGTCACATGCATTTCAGCCTCCCTCAGCCCTCATTCTTTCCCTCTCGCACAGGAGAACAGGCAGGCAGCGCAGTACCTGGCTCAGAGCCGCTGTCCTCTGTGATCCGCCCCGCGGGTGGCTGGTGCACAGGGGAGGTCGGCAGCTCTCCAGCCTCCCGGTCCACCACCTCATCATCGCTGGACTCGTCCAGGCAGGAGCTGCTGTCGCTGCCCACGCTGCTGTTGTAGCTCCGGAAGCTGTCGTAACCCCCAAAGACGTCCAAGTCTTCATCCTCCTCTTCCTCCTCACCTTCCTCCTCCATCCGCTCCAAAGATGAGGTCTTGTGGCATAAGGAAGACACCACCTGACAAAAGAACCAGTCTGCTTTAAAACCGGACATTTTACGCCAACCCCACAACAGATGTGCCTTCACTGCTGGGGAGCCTTCTGGGCCAGGGAGAAGCCTTGGACTGAGCAAGGAATCCACATCCCCGAATTCAGAAGTCTGAATCCCTAGCAGGAAACCTATTCCCCCTGCAACGGGCTCCTTCACAGGTAGTTCTTTCACATGCTGCATTTTGCTTTCCAAAAGCAAACAAACCGCCACAGAGCTGCAGCTTCAGAAGAAAAAAAAGAACTCGGGGAACTACAGAGGCATGCTGACAGAGAGGAGACTGCGTCCCTCCAGGCTCTGCCTCTCCCAACAAGTGCACGGCAGTACAGACGCCATCAGCGCCGAAGTCACCTCAAGCTTCCAGCACAGCGTACCAAGCCGCACGCCCTGGCCACCACAGCTCACAAGACCAGCGCAGCCTGGATGTCCGCAGGACAAACTCGACCCTGGAGAAAGTTCGCGTTCTTTGGAAACCACAAAAGCCCAGAGCCGACCTCGGTTCAGAAGCTGTATCGGCAGGGCCACAGAACAGCTTTTGTAAAGAGTCCTTCCCTACAACCAGGTGCTTCTACACCTAGAGAGCTTCACGAGCTCTTCACGCTACTGCAGCCAGCCAGCGACAGGTCCCACCCTGCTACAGCAAGAGAGCAGAGAGGCAGGGACGGAAGGGGAGGAAGAGGAGCCCAGCGACTGGTCCTCAGACCAGGAAAGTCTTGAACCAGGCCGGAAATAAGAGCAAAAGAAGCTGGGAAAAGGCGTTAGCCGTTGAAAAGGGCAGCAAGAAGCCAGCATCGGCACGGGGAGACGGCACGGGAAGGCAGAGTAGAACTGCAAGGTGAGGCGCCAGGGGACAGCCGTTCATCCAACGCCAAAGGATCGGCAGCAGGTCCGTCACCTTGCAGCGGTGAATCCCCTCAGCTCCTTGGCTCCTGAGCGTTATTGGAGACACGAACAGAGAGATAAGCCTTCACCCCCTGCTCTCCCCCTGCACGCTCCCCGGCTCGCGCACCACACGAGCCCGAGCCGCCCGGCTTGCTGACCGCTCTCCTCCGAGCCCGCGCCCTCAGCCAGCGTCCCCGACGCCTAAAACCGCTCGGCAGCCGCGGGGCAGCTCGCCCGCCTCCTCCCCAGCCCTTCCTGCGGCCTCGCCTCCCTCCGGCCCGCAGGAGCCCCGACGCCGCGGCCCGGCCCCCGCCCCCCCGGCGCTTCAGGGCTTCTCCCGGAGGAGCGGGAGCCCCTCGCTCCGTCCCGCTGCCCCCACGGCCCCGGCCCGCCGCTCACCTCCCCGGCCCGCTCCCGCTCCATGGCCGCCAGCCCGCCTCACCCCCGCGGAGCGCCTCCCTCCCCCGGCCGCGGGCGGAGGAAATGGAGCCCGGGAGCCCCGGGGCTGCTCCCGCCGCGGGGCGCCATGGGCACTGTAGTCCGCCTTCCGCCGGGGGGGCGCCGCCATGACGGCCGGCGCCGTGCAAATGGCGACGAGCGGGAGGCCGCCGGGGGGGTTTGGTTCGCCCGCCCGCAGGGGCTTTCCCGAGTTTGGGTGTGCAGCAGCACTCGGATTTTGTACTGAGGCGTCAGAAGTGAAGGAGCAATCTCCAGCCATCAATCCTGTGGCACTCCCTGTCCATCCCTCAGGCACGGCGACCGGGGTTTAGGTTTAACCCAGCCCTTTGTTACAGCTAACGCTCAACCAGGTCCCGAAGATGAGCAGGACGTGTTATCCCCTTTCTGAAAACCCCATCATACAGCTGGTAACACAAGCCCCCAAACACCTGACACATCCTGACGCACACTCACACCCCACTGCAGCCTGGCTGCATCCCTGGGGCATTAAAAGGGATAAAAAGCACTAAAAAAGGGATAAAAGGCATCAAAAGCACCCGCAAGTCCCTCCGCTCTCTTGTTCTCTGCATTTTTCCTCTGCGGGCCCACGTGGATGTCCCTTCCTTCCCTTTGGAAGGTTCAGAGCATTCAGTGGCCCTGCGGTGGCATTAGCGTTTGTCCACCTCCTCCCTAGGAAATGAAAATCCAAAACGATGCCAAAGCTGCTGCGTTCAAGTATTGCACGGTATATTACCTACATGAATTGATTACGCCGCTCCCCATGTCCTCAAGTGATCAGTCTCAGAGATTTCATCCATAAATAGATAGTTGGTAAAAAGCTGTGATTTATTGTAAAATTTATCTGCATTTATACCATAGCTCCTTCATAGTACAAGTCTGCCCCTTTTGGCTTTTTTTTTTCCCCATGGAAAAGCACTGTGGTCTTAGTGGTACTGCTAGCAACATTCCTTATCCCAGCTCACTGTCAAGAAAAGGAAAGAAACAAGTGTCCCTCCACATCTGTAGCACTGATTCTCTTGTATGCAAAAGCTACGCCCCCTGGAGTTTCTTCTATTTCACATTCTACTCCTTTTATTTTATCATTTTCATTGCGCTGACATTGTAAACAAAACAAAAAAGAAAAAAACTGTACTGAATGTTTCTACACTGCACAGATTTTGTAGGGTGCATCTAAACAAATAGCATGTGAAACACATGCACACTTCCTCTCTTGTGCATACAGTCATATTGTCTTAGTTGCAGTCTGAAATAAAGTAGCGTGCAAACGGTTAGTTCAAAGGCTTATGTATCTTACAGTTACATGTGAATCCTCCTTTCAGACGATCCAAAGGCTCTAACAGGGGGCTACAGCCTATCACTCTAAACGCAAAGGAGAATCATTATCGGACTGAATCACGTGGAGAAGCATGGGTAGGGCTATCCTAATTAGAAAGGTACAGCGGTGGTGAGCTTGCAGAGCCTACTGCGTGCAACTTGATTGGCAAATTTCAGTAGTGTGTAGGGTCCTCCAGGTTCAGGTTTCCCGAACAATCCTCCAGGGCTGTTAAGAAACGGAAAATTGCTTTTACAGTATTTAAACAACGCAGTTGATAACAAACTAAATCATAAAGCCTGCTATTCTCCTGCAAATACTGCTAGAAGACAGTGTACTGTGTGACAGACAAAACAGATGGTTCCAGATAAGACACAAATACCAAATTGAATCTTCATTAAATCTTTCTACTGCAGTATTTTTTTTCATGCAACATGTTAGAAGCTACTGCTGGTGTGTAGCCCCTGCTTCCCAGAGCTGAACAAGCAGCACTGCTCCCTCAGGTCATGGACAGGCTGACTCAAGGCTTCCTGAAAGCTCAAGTAAAAATGAGTTCTGTATGGACACAGGACGGGCTTAAAGATAGTCCCCATCCCATGGCTGTTTGTATCTTGTTGCTCTTCTTAAGAAACCTTTTTGGTAAATAATTGTCTTTAAATAGTTTCATTTTAATTTGAATCAAATTCAAATTGATTATGGAATATTTCTATTTTCTTTAACAATAACAGGTTTTTATGTAACGTTACTTGTAACGTCTCACGCTCGCAGTTGCCAAGTGTCCAGCAGTAATGTGCACATCTCCGTGTCCTTGGGGAGAGCAGTGAGTGTGCTCCAGCCTGACCACTCTCCAGCACTCTGAGCCTCCCCAGCAGAGCAGCACCTTCCAGGCACTCCTCCCGGGCCTCCGCACATCTTCTCCTGGCCTCAACACCATCCCAGAGTGAGGCAGATGAGCTATGCGCACGGCTATAGTGTTGCTCCAGCTCTCCTTGTATGGGGCCAGCTTTCTGGCCAAGAAGCTTCATATGCATCTCTCAATCAGAACGCACTGAAGAACCACCCTTTCTAATTTAGCTTCCTTAAATCTACATTCATGTTTCTTGAACCAGGGTCCTGTATCTATTATCATATAACGGACAGATGACCGTAAAGTCAGATGGTAGAAGCCTACCTTACATGTGTGGTACTGCCTCTCAACAATACTGCACCTTTGTAAAGCCAGCTGCTGTCTTTAGGGATGTAACAGTACAGACAATCTCAAGAAACCAAGCCCCAAAACTTAGATTAGACTTCACTTTTCCTATTTCCTTCTCTAATAATTTTCCTAAATTCTTCTCTAAGCCAAGTATCTGTGAAACGATGTGGGCAAAATGCTCAAGAGTATGGGGGAAAGACAGTACGCAATTGCACTGCACCAAGCAGTAAGTAACCCAGCTGTTCTTACTTGCAGACATCCCTGGCTGAGGCTGTCCCATGTTGGGCCCTTGATTCATGGGAGCCTGTGGCATGCCCGGTACATTTGGTATCATGTTTTGCTTCTGCAGCCTGGTTCTTTGCTCTTCCTCCAGCTCCTTCTGAATCTTAAAGATCTTCTCAGCTAGCAGGTGATAGTACTCTGCCTGCAGGGGAGGAATGCAAGTCAGGAAAGGAGAGGAGACATGCATTAAGTAAAGGCAGCAGGTCACAGTAATCAAAGCTTAGAAAACATCCTTCCACCATGCACATTCCAGCATGGGATGGGGGGAAGCTCTTCCTTCACAGTGGCTGCCAGGGAGGTTGGAGGGAAAGGCACTACTCAAGGCACTTTTGGCAACCATCAGGACACCAGGGGAAGTTTTTCTTCTCGTCTAACAGTTCTTGGAGAGATCCACAACAAAGAGCTTCATGCTGCCTTCGTGAGACCCTGACAAGTCTCAGGCACAACACAACACCACAGGCACCAGGCAGAAGCCAGCACCCCTGGCACATGCTCTTCCTCAGCCTGGGACACTCATCTGTGCTTCCACTCCTCCTCCTTCACAGTCACTGTCAAGGGGGATCAGAGATGTGCAAATGATGACAGAGGACAGCATCTCACCCTGCTATTTGCCGATTCATACATGTCGCCTTCCACCCTCCGAGCGTATGCCACCAGATTCTCCATCTGTCCATCGTGCAGTGCTGCAGGGTCAAGAATAGGAAACGTGGCTTGGATTCTGAAGAAAAAGTACACAAGCTATTAGGTTGTCTCCAAACCAGTGATTCGTGGAAGAACTCTACAACTCAAAGCAAATGAGTTATAAAGTAGGTATGTGGTTTATTTCGGTGCTGGGCGCATGCAGGATAGCTCCCAAAGGCATGCGCACCCTAATGCGGCAACTTGCCTCAGTTATCTGCAGTAAAAAGTTACATATGCATGAAGTTTCCCAATACGCCTATACATACACATAACCTATCCCTGCTTTGTATTAAAATTAGTTCCAAGAAGTCATTTCCATAAACTCCTCCTGTCTGCGCTTGCGCTGTGCCTTCTGGTGGTGGTCATCGGGGGGTCGTGGGGACGAAAGTTGAAAACTCTTCTTCATCACCACTAGTTGACCCCCTGCCTTTGTACAGACTCAGCTGCTCCTTGGCTCTTGTCCAAACCACATGGTTGGTCTCAGATGGTTTTTGAGACAGGTTCCCCATTTTGTCAGGAAACATCCTCTGTGAGGGGCCCCCGAGACTCCTTGTTTTGTTTAATTTGCACAGTAGTAAGCAAAGACACTCAGCAATATCTATTTTAATGTGATTAAGCGAGCCCCCGTTCTTCCATTCCTGGCTTTAATAATTACGATTGTTTTATTTAGAAACCATTAATGCGTTTAAGCAAGCCCCCATTCTTCTATCCATGGCTTCACCAGGGCCTCAGCACCAACCCAAAGTGATGGGAACACAAAGCAGCAAGCAAATCGTCTGACAGACTGAGGATTATTTTGTTATTAGCTACTCACAATTTATGAACAAATTGATGGCGGAAATCCTGAGTGACTTTCTTATGCCAGGGCTTGCAGCTGGCCCCAGATGGGAGAGAGCCTCCTGGCCCCTGGCTGGAGACGGGAAGGACCATGGCAACCCAGGCAGCCGCAGCTTACTGAGGGAAGAACCGACTGAACCTCCCGGGGGATAAAACCGAGTGAAAAACAGAAATCGTAAGGGCGGGGACATTCCCGGTAGGGTGGGACGTGGGCGCCCGGCCAGCTCGGGGCGGCTGATGGGAAGAAGTTCCGCTCCCTCACTGATCTGCTCTGAGGTGAGCAGGGGCGGCAGTGCCCACCACGCCGAGCCTGGTGCCCCCCGACCCCTCCGTGCTACCGACCCGGAGGCAGGGAATGGCCTGCCTGGCTCTGCCCGGCGGGCTCCTGCTGGGTCTGCTCCGTGGGGCCCCCGCCTCGGCCGCCAGTAGAGGGAAAGGGCGGCCATCATACCTGCAGCCATCACGTGTGCCTGCGAGCAATTGCGTTCCTGGGAGCCTCGTGTGTTTGGCAGCAGGCCCTGAATGTACGCAGTTGTTTTAAAACTTCTTGTGTGGAAACAGCCGGTGTCTCCCTTATTGATTCAGGATCCGCTGGCACAACCTTCCTTGGCAAGGGCAATGCCGCCTGCTTGGCCGTCACATTTTTTTCATTGACAACACGTCCCGCCATATGTGTGAACACATAACAGCCTTCTCAGACATAGGAGATTTAAACCCCCAAAGATTTAACTCTCTGGGAGATAAATCCCTCAGTTTTAAGTATTTACACCCCCCACTTCCACCACTAAATTTAGCTTTTCAGTGCTGAGCTGCGCTGCCTGTTTGATTCCTCCACAAGGCTGGGAGGATAGCGTAGAACTTAGTAGCATGGTTTAGCAGTGGACTTGTCAGTACGAGGTTAAAGATTGGACTAGATTGATTCGTTGAAGAACTCTACAGCTCAAAGCAAATGAGTTATAAAGTAGGTATGTGGTTTATTTCAGTGCTGGGCACATGCGGGATAGCTCCTATCCCCGCTTTGTATTAAAATTAGTTCCAAGAAGTCATTTCCATAAACTCCTCCTGTCTGCGCTTGCGCTGTGCCTTCTGGTGGTGGTCATCGGGGGGTCGTGGGGATGAAGGTTGATAACTCTTCTTCATCACCACTAGTTGACCCCCTGCCTTTTTACAGACTCAGCTGCTCCTTGGCTCTTGTCCAAACCACATGGTTGGTCTCAGATGGTTTTTGAGACAGGTTCCCCATTTTGTCAGGAAACATCCTCTGTGAGGGGCCCCCGAGACTCCTTGTTTTGTTTAATTTGCACAGTAGTAAGCAAAGACACTCAGCAATATCTATTTTAATGTGATTAAGTGAGCCCCCGTTCTTCCATTCCTGGCTTTAATAATTACGATTGTTTTATTTAGAAACCATTAATGCGATTAAGCAAGCCCCCATTCTTCTATCCCTGGCTTCAGGATGATCTTGGAGGTCTTTTCCAACTGCAACCATTCTATGATAGTGCCACCACCGTGTCTTGCCAGGTCACCTTCCCCAGCAGAAGGGGCAGCCTGGAGGACCAGTACGTCCAGCCAACAGCAGATGATGAGACACCACAACATCCATATGGCCTGGTGCGTTACATACGGTTTACCAAGGTGGAAACCCTTTTACAAGTGCTTTCTTAAGTTGCAGTTAAGAGCCCTCTCTCACTCCTTGTGGTGACAGCAGGGAACCGTTTGAGAGAGTTCAGCGCAGAGCCACGAGGATGATTAAGGGAGTGGAGCATCTCCCTTATGAGGAAAGGCTGAGGGAGCTGGGTCTCTTTAGCTTGGAGAAGAGGAGACTGAGGGGTGACCTCATTAATGTTTATAAATATGTAAAGGGTGAGTGTCAGGAAGATGGAACGATGCTCTTCTCAGTGACATCTAATGATAAGACAAGGGACAGTGGGTGCAAGCTGGAACATTGGAGGTTCCACTTAAATGGGAGAAGAAACTTCTTAACCGTGAGGGTGACAGAGCACTGGAACAGGTTGCCCAGAGAGGTTGTAGAGTCCCCTTCTCTGGAGACATTCAAAATCTGCCTGGACGCATTCCTGTGTGACCTGATCTAGGTGTTTCTCCTCCAGAAGGGGGATTGGACTAGATGATCGTTCAAGGTCCCTTCCAATCCTTAACATTCTGTGATTCTGTGATTCAGTGAATTGGGCCCAGGTGATGGAAAAAAGGCTTGAAATCCTCCAGTACAAGCTCGGACAGTGAGAAAACAGAAGAGCACTTGAGATCTGTTATTTTTTAATGCATTATTTTGGGCTTCTAACTTCTGGCAGCACTAATCCAGCCAGTGAATGTGGTTACAAGCCATGGCAGCATGAGTGCTTGTTGTTAGACCCAGGTCTTGCCTCAGGCCTTACGCCACCCTGGCTTTCAGTCTCCAGGCTTGGTGAGGTGTCTGTTGAATGGCTCCCAAACCTCTGCTCACCAGAGAGACACTTAGTCGGGAGCTCATTTCAGCGCCATGCTCCAGAAGAAAGGGGGAAAACCCCACAAAGTCAACCTGGAAATAAGCCTTCTGGTTTTAACTCCCCACCCTATTCCAATGCTGAACAACAATATGCTTTTGAATAATACATTTCATTCTCCCCTTAATTCGTCAGAGCCTACTGAATTGCAGGAGAACCAGCTCTGTGCTTCTGTAAGAAGAACCTAGCTGAGTCTAACGGGGAAGGGAAATGTGTTAGTCTCACTCCCTTGCCACCTGCAACACACTGCAGCCATACAACACACTAAAATCATCTCCCTTAAGCTATATAGGTTCCTGCCTGACTATGTATAACAGTGCAGGGTGTGGTGTGGTGTGCTCCAGTGTGGTTGGAAATGAAGGCAAGAGGAGGGTGCATCTGCCGAAGCTGCGCAGAGGCCATGGCATGAAGAGGAGGGAGCCATTTTCTTAGGCAGATGACATACATCCTCAGCGTGGTCATTGCAGCAAAAGAATCAGGGTCTTCCCAGCATGTACTTGATCCTTTAAATTTGTCTCAGATATTTACATACATGTGGGAACACTGAGCTGCAATTCAGTGCAACTTCCAGCACAAGGAACATCACGAAGAAATGAAACATTGAAAGGCAAGATAAACAAACCCTTTGTAAGAAGTTGGGTCTCACAGAAAAATACAGCTCTCTTTAAAGGAACACATATGTTTCCATTGACCCAGGACATGCACAGACAGTCCCAGAAGAGGATTGAGATAAAAGAAGTAAAGAAGCCACTGCTTTTGTAAGCATCATGAGTACCCGAGAATGGCCAAGAAGCCTCCATCATCGCACAGCAATGCATATTCCAAGGAAGAATCCACTTTACAACAAGGCACTTGTTTTATTGCACAGTTGATCATCACAGATTGGATGTAGAGAATAAGTTCCTGAATTCCTCTTCAAAACAGAGAACAAAAGTGCCACAGACACCTGTTTTCAGTCTGATCAACAGAGAAACAAGCAGTGCAGTAACTGTAGGTCCCAAGTCCATGCACAGATGCTTATTTCTGAACAGGAACATCCTCTCTCAAGAGTCATGGGGCAGGGAGGCATTTACATTCAGCCTCATTTCCCCACCACCACATCTGAGTCTTTTTTTAAGAAGTGACATCTCTAGGCTGGATGCTTTGGTGCCTCTGTCACATGCACCAACATCACTGTCTGCAGACTATTAAGAAGGGCAGTATTGAACTCCTGCTGTCCATGTGTGATCCGGCAGGACATTCATACTAGTCTCACCTGCTGCTTAATTGCTGGTTCCGGGCTTGCACGAGGCAGCTGAAGCTGCAGGGTGGCTCCTGCTGACACTCAGGAGGAGCACAAGTGGATTAGCTCATCTGTCCTCACAGGCTGCAGAGAAATTCAGCTGGGCTGGGCAGTGTGTGCTGCAGGTTTCAGCAGCAATGCCAAGTAAGGACAAAGACCTGTCTTACCTGTGGGTTTGTGTGAGTCAGCGTACACCACAGGCTGGAAGCCGGTTGGGATACCAACCTAAAAAGCAAGTCCCGATCTTTGACTGGACAGAGATGTAATGCGACTGTGTTCAAAGCAAATGAAATTCCTTGTCTCAGCACAGTACTGATCCAGCACCACACTTGGTAGCTGATGCCTCACCTACAACCTGTTGCCAGCTCTCCGTCCCTCAGAGGAACCTTTCAGATCTTCCTACAGCAGAAAAGAAAATGTGCTGCTCCATAAACCAAGCAGGCTGCACGAGTTATGTAGGGATGAGCTTTTTTTTGCCTCCTTTACATGCCCCTATAATACCTTTTCAGAAAAGACACAGCACATGGTCCACAGCCCAGGAGCAACATGGGTTAGAGTAGGTGAACTGGAAAAAAAAAAAAAAGTATCTCCAAGATACCTGCCCCAAAAGTTTTCCTTAGAGAAACTTGAAGTTACTGACCCATTCACACAGGAAGAACACAGGATTCCCTATCTGCTGCTGTTCACTCTCACTGCAATTGCAAGAAAGCACAAGAAAAGGAAATGCCTGAAGGACCTTCAGCTTCGGGAATTAGGGTTGCTACAAGCAGAAAATGGGGCCCGGGCTACCACTGCTGTGTTGCAGTCTCCCTCTCCTGGACCTGCTACACTGGGCAGTAGTGTGGAGGGCTGGGCCCTGGCTTACCAGGTGTCATTTCCCAGCCAAGGCACTAGAGTCCTGCCTTCCAGCCCTTGGAGATCCTATCTAATATCAGCCCAGGGATGCCTCTACACCTGAGGCCCTGTCTGCACTAGCCCCACGGGGAGAGGCACAACACCTAAAGACAGAGCTCGTTGTTGCATCCCACATAGCTCTGTGCTCCCAAGGTATGCCAGAGCCTGGCACCACCCAGAACACCTGGGGTAAACAAGTCTGAGCCATGCCAGCTTCACCAGAAGCTACGAAGGGCTTCAAAGATAGCTACGGTGCCAATGGTAATACCTCCACCCCCTCCAAATCCACCGCACTCCCTACAACGTGGAGCAGAGACAGGAACCATGGCTCGTTGCCCATCAGCTACCCACAGCACTGGTTACAGAAACAGGTTTCCTTCTCGAACATCCCCCGTGTGCACGATGCCTCCTGGGGAGTTACAGACAAGACCCCGTTCTAAGGAAGTGCAACTAAGGCAACTTAAGGAAATCATCAAGCCCCTGTTTTTCTAAACGAAGTGCCAGATCAAAGTCAGCTCAGGCAAATGCCAGTGGCAGGCAAATGCCTGGTAAGGCTGACAGAGCAGCCCCATGGCTTTTCGACAGTGGCTCAGAAATAGATGCTGCTGAAAGCACTGCAGGTGCAGCCTGTTGTGCTCTCACACTTTCAGGGGCTGGTCTAGGCTCTGTCTCAGGTCAGGATCTATAGCACATGATCTATTTTAACAAGCACGGGGAGAAAACGGATCCTAGTGCAACCTGACAGTTATGAAGGGTTGTGTTGTACAAAGGCAGCCACTAAGAGGGCTTCTAAAACCAAATATTCCTGATCAGGACAATGTATGGCTGTTCTTCAAAGAAAAGCTCATTTCAAGGGTAGGAGGCCTCTTTGCACACTTAGGAAGAGCCAGTCATTAGGAACAGATGCTTCTAACCCATGTCAGGACAGGCCACTCTCTGGAGAGGCTGGGCCAGAGACCTTGGGTTTGGCTGGAATTGGGAACAACACAGTCAAGGACACGGTGTATGTAAAAAGACCATCTCAGAAAGAGAGGGTTGAGTTTCTTGCACAGGAACTGGATGTGTATCAAACACTGGAAGAAGCATGGGAAAAGGCAGCAGGAGCTGGAATGGCTGTCACTGTCACATTGTGCATGTCGGCCTCATCGTGGTGCTGCCACTGCCTTCAGGAGTCCACAAGCTCTGCACTGTGTGAGTAACTCAGGCCCTGCCAGGCTTTGTCTGGACTCGTCTTGGCCTGCCCAGAGCTGTGCTGTAGCTCACTTGGCCGTAACAGCAATTGTCTAACGAGCAGGTGGCTGCTACCAACATTGTTTTAGCTTCTATACAATCCTGTGGTGTGACACTTGCTGTTTATTTATTTTTGTGACAGACAGCAGGTCCTAGCGAGAGGCCTGTTTAACTGCTGGGCCTAGAGCGCAGCACCCAGAGCGTGGCTAACACAGGACTTTGCACAGCAGTGAGCACAGGAGGGAATCAAGGTGGTAACAGGCCATGGGGCACAGCCTCCAGCAGCCCCTGGAACAGCTCGTCTTGTAAATCCAAGCCTCCACCCAAACTGAGCTCTCCTGGGTGAGGATACAGCTTTGCAAGGCTCAGGCCGCAAGCAGTGTTCATGGCTTCTCACTCTGGCTGAGCCTGGCTCATGATGGCATCTTCATGGAGACCCGTCGCTTTCGAGAGCCTGAGTTTGTCTTTGCTGCAGTCTGTGCCCATCAAGTTGGGAACACAGAGACTCCCATGGTAAAGAAGGCCGGAAGCTCGTGACTTCTGGCACCAGGAAGATGTCTTCTGCTCCACCTGCAGATCTCCAGAGTAGACCTCCAGTATATCAAGTATGACTTCATGGCTCTGCATGCAGTAGTCATAATTACGGGGTCTTCTGCTTGAGGGAGAACAACAGTACAGCAGCACAACAGGGATTCAGCTTTTATGACCCTGGGAAACTCTTCAAGGATCAAAGGCTACCATGAAGAGATTGGATCCACATGACTGGGGCGGGGGGGGGGGGGTGCAGGCAAAAGCATCTTTGCTAAGCTGCCCAACCTGGGGAGCAGAGCTTTAAACTAGGAACAACAGGTGAGGGATGGGACAACTGATAATCAAGTGAGGACATGATGGACTAATTTGGCTAGTGGGTGTTGCAGCATGGCTTTGAAAGGAGAGGTTTTAACAACAAAACACAGCAGAAGGGGGCCCAGCCCGAGTGTACTAAGGAAAGCAAAAGCGAAAATAAGGAAGTTCTGGGAGGACAGCATTGTGGGGAAAGCTCTCAACTTTTCTGGGAAGTCAGCACATCTGGGTGTCTCTCTGAAGTTCTTTGCCATCAGCAATCCCAGCTCCCTGAATTTGCTGGGAATGTTTGGAGCACCATCTTCACATCTGTCAATGAAGTAGGATCCAGCTAGGGAACATTTAAACAAACTAGACATGCATTAGTCTGTGAGACTTGATGATTGCATCCCTGAGTGCTGAGGGAGCTGGCTGATGACATTGCAAGGCCAATCTTTGTTGTCTTTGACAGGTTATGGTGAATGGGGGAAGTTCCTGAGGAGTAGAACAGAGCAAATGAGACTCCTGCCTCAAAGGAGGATCTGGGGAACTACATGCCAGTCAGCCTCACCTCAGTCCCTAGTAAGGTGACAGAAATTCTCCCAGAAACCATCTCCAGACACACTAAGGACAAGGTGACTGGGGCCAGTCAGCATGGATTTATGACAGGGTAATCATACTTAAGCAACCTTCTGTGATGAGATGATTGACTTGGTGAGTGAGAGGAGAGCAGCGAATGTTATTTATTTTGGACTTATAAGGCTGTTAACGTTGTCCTTGACAACATCCTGACAAACCGAGGAAGTTTGGACTAGATAAATAGATAGTGAGGTGAACTGAAGGCTTGGGATCACCAGCACAAAGCCCAGCGGAAGCAAATCGCTAGCAGCGTATCCAGGGGTTGGTACTGGGGCCGATACTGTCAGACATTTTCATTAGTGACCTCAGTGATGGGGCAGAGTGCAGCCTTAGCAAGCCTGCAGACACAGAACTGGGAGGAGCAGCTGAGACACCAGAGGGCCCATCCAGAGGGACCTGGACAGGCTGGAGAAATGGGCTGACAAGAACCCCATGAAGTTCAACACCGGGAAATGCGAAGTCCTGCCCCCGTGGAGGAACAACCCCAGGCACCAGCACATGCTGGAGACTGACTGGGTGCAAAGTAGCTTTGCAAAAAAGGACCTGGGGGTTCTGGTAGACACCAAGTTGAACAACATGCCAAGCAAACTGCCCTTGTGGCAAAGAGCATTGCCAGCAGATCAAGGGAGGTGATTCTTCCCCTCTAATTCTGCACTGGTGAGGCCACACCTGTGTCCATTTCTGGGCTCCCCAATGCAAAAGAGACATGGAGCTACTGGAGAGAACCATTGAAAGGTCTGTGAAGATAGATGATTATGAGACTGGAGCACGCCCCTCATGAGGAAAAGTTGGGACTCTTCAGCCTGGAGAAAGCTCAGGGGGATCTTATCAGTGTGGATAATTACCTGATGGGGGAAGGAAAGATGATGGAGCCAGGCTCTTCTCGGTGCCCAGGGGCAGGACAAGAGGCAGTGGGCACAAACTGAAACACAGGAAATTCTGTTTAAACATAAGAAACTTTTGTTCCTGTGAGGGTGGTCAAGTACTGGACCAGGTTGCCTGGAAAGGCTGTAGCACCTCCTGGATATACTCATTTGGACGTGGCCCAGTACAACCTGGTCTTGATGACCCTGCTTTGAGCACAGAGGTGGACTGGACGATCTCCATAGGTGCCTGCCCACCTCAGCCATTCTGTGATTCTGCAATAACGAGTCATTGTGCTGAATGGATGATCTACAATGCTAGAACAAGGTGGGCAATGCAGACACATACAGTCGCAGGATGCTGCTGCCCAGTGCTTACGGCAAGGCTCCAGTAGCCAAATCACTGGAGCAACTGGGAGCTGGGTTGAACCAGTTTTAAATGTAACAAGAAGCGTGCAACATGCAGAAAACACTCCATAAACAGCAAATGTGTATATAATGTGGAAAAGTGAACGAGGTGAGAACAGTATGTGTTGTTTTACAGTTGATCCCATAACTGAAGGAGAAACCATGACCACTATACTCCTTCCCTGACAAAACTCAGCTAAGCTTAACAAGCTCAGTGTAAGTTTGCCCCATCTGCGACTTCAGTCATCGGCTTTAGGACTGAAAGCGGCACACACTAGAAAGTTGGTGAAGATATCCCCGAACTGCATGTAATTTTACTTTAAGCCTTAGTAACATTGTAGCTGGACAAGACATCTTTGGATTGCTGAAACTTTTCAATGTTAATGGGTGATTAACTCTTAACTCTGTGTACGAGTTCTTTTTGCTGGACCAAGTGGCTAAAAACCTACTGCCATGCTAGAGCCCTACCATTTCCCCAGTCAGCTGCGGTGTTGGCTCAGCTGGTAGGTTCTGGTTCTCTGCTGGTATCAGGGAAAGCAGAGGGGTGAAAGGAAAAGGAACCCCATGCAAATCCAAGGCCCCTGATCATCCACACCACCTCAATAAAACACTTGAACTTGGCTCACAGATGGCATCTACAAAGAGGGACAGAGCAGCTGTGCTGTCACATAAAATGTCTTGGTGATGCTTCAGCAAGTCACTGTGTAGGCATTCAAGGTTGGACAATCTGTGGCTCTTTGAATCAAAGCTGCTGTGCAAGGTCTTGAGGCTTCCCCACTTCAGCAATGGCCAAATGCTGCCATGCAGGCCGGGACAAATTCAAACCAGATTTTTTGTGCTAACCCAGGAAAAGCTTGCATTCAAGCCTGTAAGTTGGGATGTACAAAAAGCATACACAAGCCCGAAAGCCGGGTACGCTTTATACTTCTCTAGTCAGTATGTAGTCAGAAGAATTTTTATTTGTACTACAGCCTAAGGAGCCCCAAGGCTGAAAGTAAAACAAGGCTTTGCACAGGTGTGGGGAAAGAGGAAAGCTTTCTGTCTAAAATGGAGAACCCAAGGCTCAACCATCCCACTCCACTGCCCTGGCCTTCAACATGGGGCCAACGCAGGGCTTTGTGTTTGCTTCTCTCAGTCCCTCCCACTGCAGATGCAGGAATTACGGGCTTCATGGGCTTCATGCAGAGCTGGCCGTGCCCTCACGGGAGAATGCCAACTCACAGGGCTGCTTTCATTCTCTGAGCCTTCCAGGGACTTTCCACAATCTCACTGAAGGCTTTTTGCTATCAACTACACCTTTCTATTCACAGGACAATGGATCTAACTGCTGTTTATACCTAAATACCATGCTTTTTATTCCCATTTTCTAACAGCCTCAAACATCCGTCCACTTTGCAAGACACCATTGCTCTTGGACAACGCTTGGTTGCGGCTCCCATCCATCCAGGTTCCCTTATCTTCTGCCAGCCCTTTTTCCCCTGAGGGCAGGTTGCTCACACCATTTGCTGGGGCTTGGCAGACACAGCAATGTTGACGCCACACCAGACTTCCAGACCTGGACCCAGGTCTCCCAGGTGCACAAGACCCTGGCACAAGTTACTCCCTCTGCACCCAGCAGAGTATTTCGGCAAGCCCGCAATGGACCCACCACACTTATGGTGCCCAGCCAGCACACAACACATGACTTTCTGACGTGACAGGATTAACACCACGCACAGGCAGTTTCACACAACTGGGGTTGCTACACGCACGCCCCAGCTGAAGCATTTCTGTTCAGGAAAACCCCAAAATAGATGGAGGTGCCTGACCTGCACACGTTACTGCCAGGTGTCTGAGTGCAGTGCCTATGGGGACACCCACACAAGCTTACCTCACGCCCCCACCTTGGTGCCAAAAGTTGTACAATGTATTCCAAGTGAAATAGGAACTTTTAATATCACATATCCAAACAATAGTTCTCATCTCAAAATGGAAAATAGGTCCTTTGAACATCAGCTGCTCCCAGCCTGGCTGAGCAGGGTGCGGCGCAGCTGACTGGCACAACTGTTGAGGTCAGACCTCATTTCTTTGGTAAAATACATGCCACGAACAAACGCGAATGCAGAGTTGTACCCAAAGTGTCCATTTATAAGACTAATCGTCACTCCACGTCCCTTTTTATAGATTTGCATTTTAAAACAGTCATATACATTAAATAGCTCTCCAACTTCTAAACAGCAAACATCGGAAGCAGCACAGTCGGCCACCCCGCCATTTTATGAACAAGCAACACATGTTGGAGCGAAGGGAAACATTAAAAACAGGCTTTCTGTCTCACACAGTTTATTTAACAATAGGTAATAAGAAATCAATTTTTAACAGTCTATACAGTGATCGAAAGTTCGTATTTATAAGTAATCAACTTTAATTGCATGATTTACAACAGCTGAGGGTTTTTTGCTTTCTATTTTCAAGTTTTACAGAAGGTGGAAGAGGGTGGGAAAAGGGCATGGGAGAGAGAAAGCAAGCATAAAGAAGAAACCCCAGGGACTTTCTCAGGTTAAAATCATCCCATTGGAATTGTTTCTTACCCTCTTTTTTATTTTTTTCCTTTGTTAGATGTAAAAATAACGAAAAAATTCTTTCAAGAAAACAGAAACCACAATATATATACTACATCCATTTGGCAGCTGCCCCTGTGTATTTGCAAAAATGTTGTTTTCTCTCTACATGTACAAATTATTTTAATACTTGAAGTTTTTTTAAGCTCAGACTCTTGTATAGAAAATTCTTGGAGGACAAAAGTAGACTTCAGGAGGGGACTGAGTTATTTAATATTTTTACATTTTTCAAAGAATTGACATATTTCCAACCAAAGAGGAAAAGATTGGTATTTACTTTAATATATATATATTTATATATGTAATGTATTTTTAAAGCAACATTAACCCCTTTTGTCCTCCGGTTTTAGGAATAGTTTCTCCTGTGTTGTCGTCTTTTTTTTAAAATGTTTTTGTTGTTGTTTTTTTTTGCAGTGACATGAAGAAAAACCAGAATAGGGAAAATGTTTACCATCTGCCTCAGTAAATAATAACTATCAATATTACATATTTTCATTAATTTAAAAAAAAATAAAACCTATTGGAGGCATGAGTAGGGTGTCCTTTGGTGAACAGCCAAAAGATCACCCTCTCCCCCTGACCTCCCCAACGCACACGAGGAAAAAAAAAACAAGAAAAAGGACTGGTTATGATTCCAGCCATAACAAAAATATATTCTTTGTACTCTACTGTCCCTCAGGTTCGTTGTTGGTTCGTTTTTAAAACCACAAACTACTGCTGCAGAGTTCAGATGTGTCCAGGGAAAAATGTTGTTTTAGCTAAGAAAGATTCAAAAAAATTTGTCTTCAGTACAAAAAGTCTTGAGAAAATAAGTTTTTTTCTTTTTTTCTTTTTTTTTTTTTCTTTTTTTGCTCCCAAAATGCTACAACGTGTCTAGTGTATGTCTAGTGTACTCTGTGAAAGGTTTGAATTCAAGTCTGAGTTCTCGGAGCTGAGCCCCAGTTCCGTGGCGCTTGTACCATGGAGGCCTGCCATGCCGGGATTGCTAGCAAGCTGGGAAAGCATTGCACTCTGGTCCGGGCTGGCAAAGTGCCCTTGATCCATGGGGTTAGCCTGGGCAGCTACCAGTCCTGGATGTGGGGAGCTGGTCTGCGGGGAGACGTGGTGTGGAGAAGGCTGAGGTTGCATCCGGGGGGACGGGCTGGAATGGGGGGGCTGGGACTGGGGCCGCGGCGAGGGTACAGGCTGCGGAGAACGCACTTGGTTGGTGAGCGATGAAGGGAGCTGCTGGCCCTGGAGGTGTGGGGACTGGGCCTGGTTGGGGAGCATGTGCTGTTGGGGGCTCATAGGATTGGGCTGAGCTGGGGACCCCATCTGCTGCTGAAGCAGCCTCTGCTGGAAAGCCTGCTGCAAACTGGCTCCTGTCTCTGCACTCATCGCCTGAGGGAGCTGGCTTATCTGTCCCATGTTTCCTTGCTGCATCTGCTGCATGTGGTGCTGCATTCGCTGCTGTTGTTGCTGCTGTTGCTGCTGCTGGGGATAGCCGACGCCCTGGGGCTGCTGGAACTGGTTGTGGTTGGCCATCCCCGGCCCCAGCGCGGGTCCCGCTCCTTGCTGCTGCTGCTGGCGCTGCTGCTCGATCATCTGGTGCCGCCTCATCAGGAGGTCGCGGAACTGGGGAGCCATCCCCGAGTGATTCATGCTCATCTGCTGCGCCTGAGGATTCATCCCGGCCATGGCCTGCTGCGGCTGCTGCTGCGGCTGCTGCTGCGGCATGCTGGGCCTCTGCACTCCCGCTTGCATGGGGTTCATGTTCTGCATGGCCGGGTTGGGGTGCACCCCCGCCTGCTGCCCTTGCATGGCCTGCTGCGGCTGGAGCCCCGGCTGACCCTGGGGCATGCCGGGCTGACCCGGCATCCCCTGGGGGTTCTGGGAGCCCGCGTACTTGGCGGCCCGCTGCTTGATGAAAGCAGCCAGCAGCTGAGGGTTGGAGTGAAGGATGTTAAGCACCTGCTGCTGCTGCATGGGTGAGCTGGGAGACCTGAGAGTCCGCAGGAGGTTTTGTAAGGCTGCCTGGGGCAGAGGCGGTTGTTTGGGCTGAGCGGCGCCAGGTACCTGACCCATCCCTGGCTGAGGTGCCATATTCATCGGCTGACCCGGCTGGGCCACTGACATCATGGACGGCCTCTGCATTCCCGGCTGCAGCTGAGCTTGGGGTAAGCCCCCCTGCACCCACGGTGGCTGCTGCTGGATTCCTGCCGGCCCCATGCCTTGGTCTATGTGACCGCCGGGACCTCTGGCTATCTGCGGCGGGTTCATTCCCATAGGTGGCATCTGGGGCATCTGGTGCTGAATCGGCCTTTGGAAAATCTGAACCTGGGCCATCTGCCGCTGGGTCTCCGCCGCCCGCTGGATCTGCATGGCCATTTCCACCGCCGCTGGAGGCGGCCCCTGCACTGGCGGCTGAGGTGGCTGGGGTGGAGTTGGAGGAGTCACCTGGCCGCCTGCCTTGCCCTGGGACACAGCGCTGGGGGGCTGAGTTCTTGGCATGGTGTAGGGCGGCATACTGTTGGGAGGCGCGGGCTGAGGCTGCGAGGCAGGCTGCGGCGGAGGCTGGGGTTGCGGGGTTTGTGGCGTCGGGGGCTGCTGGCCTGTCGGAGTTGTTGGGGTGGCTGGTGTCGGCGAGGGCAATCCCTGCTGCTGACCTACCACACCGGTCCGCTGCATGCTCGCCATCCTCCTTCGGAGCATCTGCGCCTGTTGCAAGCGGTGCTGAAGCTGCTGCTGACGCAGCTTGTGTTTGATGTTGAGGCAGAAGGGCACTGGGCACTTGTTCTCCTGGCAGTGCTTTGCGTGGTAGCAGCAGAGAGCAATGAGTTGCTTGCAGATGGGGCACCCTCCGTTGGTTTTGCGTTTGCAGCCTTTGGTGTGCTGGACAACCCGTTTCATCTTCTGACAGGACGGCAGCGAGCAGTTGGCATTGCGGCACTGGCAGGCGTGGACCAGAGACTGGATACAGCGCTGGATGCTCAGGCGACGCGAATCACCGGGGCTCTGGGTGGTTGCAGTCTGCTGGTTGTTGCTCTCGTCATCTAGACCAAGGCCTAACTTCTCCATCTTGTGGTCATGATTCTTAGTGTTATAGCAGGTGATGCACAGGTCATAATCCTGGAAAGACAACGAAGGCAAAGTTATCAGTGATCCCGTAACTCCATCCAATAAAATGCACGTCATGCCACCTCAACAAGTTACTCCCAGACCGTTCCTTCCAGGCAAATTGTTGCTTGAGGGAAAAATTCAGTCTTTCAGGCTACGTTGAGGTAGCAGAGAGGAACAAACCCAAATTATAGCCAGGGAAAGCGCATAGGTGTAAGGGTGTCTGAAATTTACACAAATAGCTTGAAAAACAAGTTTGCTCTGAGTTAGTAAGTCACATGTGATTCAGCTGGGCTGGAAAAATCCCTCTCTTTCCTGATTTAAAAAGGAGAAGAGAGAAGCAAGGAACAAACAGCTGCCCATCTACTGCCTCTTCAAAAGGAGTACCTTTTCTGTCACTCTTGACCAATTTTCAAAGAAAGGAGAATGAAAGCTACATTTCCAAGTGAGTTAAACTGCAAAGTGTACTGACAGATTAGAACAGCATTTACATTCTGTGAAAACAATAGCCAAAGAGTCTGGGCTCAGTAATTGATTTTAAGAAGATCCAAGTCCTCAGGATTCATTAATCCATAGGAAATTTGGAATTTATTTTCCAGTACATATTGCAAAATGAGAGTATCAAATTTTAACTAGGGATTTTCAGAACTGAATCCAAGGCAGTCATTTAATTCCAGCAGGCTACAAAATTAAGTTAAGCCAGATTCAAGATTATTCCAGCTTCTGGAGGACAAAGCATTGACACAGGCCACTGGGCTTCATCTTCAAACACCCTGGGTATTGCAAACACTTCTGAGGACAAGTATGCTGTTTGCTACTACAGAGTGACAACAGTTTAGCAGAATAGTCACACAAGTATAGGAATCTGTTTTATAGCACAACAAAATCTCTGTATTGGTAAGGTAAGCTGATGAAGGACCCTATTTAGAGAAATATCACAGCACCACTCTGATGAACTACAGGAAACACCATTCTGCTATTTTAGTTCTTCACAGCTTTAAAGTAGGAGACAAAAATCACATCAAGTAGTCAACTAATTGCATTATCTGATACAGAAAACATTTCCTCTCTTTTCTGAACTGCCAGAAGAGGAGCTGTACAGACCTTTTTCATTAGTTAATATTGCGAAATTAGTTGAAGAGCACTCTGGGCACAGAGTGCAGGCACACAAGTAGGGAAAACCACCAAGCATACCTCACAAACGGTGCAGTGCCATCTGGTCTCCACATGATGCTTGCACTCATTGCAGGTGTAAACAAAGCGGTCTTGGCTCTGCGTATGCAGCTCCACCAGCATGCACATGGTCGACCACTGAGCCCTTCGTAGTGAGGAGAACTCCAGGTGCTTGTCTCTAGCAAGGGTTAGGAAAGCATCGCGCCCGTCCATCAGGTCGCATGGAATGAGTGGGTCAGGCTCAACGATGGCAGGCAGGGAGTTGGCTGCAGGGCCAGCAATGAGACGGATGACAAAAAAGACCTGAGAATCAAAGAAAAAATAGTTAATGCCAGAATTTATCAAGATGTTTTGTTCACCAAACTACATTACACAGAGCGCACAACTCCAGGCCCAGCTAACACTCAAATGATGTGCTGCTAAGGTGGTATATTTGTAAAAATTCAGAAACTTCAAACCTCTGGGTGCACTGCAGGCTCACCTTCAGAAGCATTAGGTAACGTTTGCTGGACTGAACAGACTAACAGTCTGGACTAAAACAACAGTTTTACTGCTAGGAAGTTCCTTCCATACGTGCACAGTTGGATTTAACCCCACTGTCCTCATAGCAAAGAACACCCTGATGCACTGGTACTTTTGTCTGGTGGGCCACCCAATTCCCCAGCCATACCTGTATGATTTACAGCACACTGATCTGTCGGAAGTATTAAGGTTTTGTACACTTGCGTACTTAAGTACAAACTACATTTCTCATTCTATCAGCTCTCACCTCCTTGTGTTTCTCCATAGTGGCATACAGCTTTTGGGAGAGGTCATTGGACACATTGGGCATGCCAGGCTTCTTCTTATTGCCACGACTCAAACTGCTTTTGTTCTTACTTGTCTTCTTATTGTTCTTCTTTTTGGCATTTTTGCTGTCTCCCTTGCTCACCTGGTAATTTTAAAGGCATTTTATGTCATGTATCTAAGTTACACCACATCAACATTTTATTACTTTCACACCTTTTATAATTGCAGGACTAAACAAACTCACAGTAATTCACTCCAAAGACACTTACCACGGTCCCCTGAAATGAAGTTAAGATTACATTAATTCCACTGGAATCACTCCCTAAGATAACAAGATCAGCAATGCATAGCTCCAAAAATACTAAAAGCATAAATGCTTAGAATGTATAAGGGATAAAGAACACTAAACAATATTTATCGAAAGCCATTTGTCTACGATAGTTGAATGCTGAAGAACTTGAATAATCACAAATGGGTTCAGCAAATGGCTCTCAATATATTTTAAAATTAAAAAAAAGCAGAAGTGATATTACACTAACCATAGGTAAGAGACTTAATCCACCTAGATTTACCTCGTTACACCCCTGTCCAATAGTTTTTAACTGTATAATATTAAACTAATTTTCATATGAAGTTTTTCTTCCAAGTCCAAAAGGCCTTAGCAATATGATTTCTAGTATGAGGATATGATAGGAGGAAGGTGCAACAGTTAAAACAGGTCAGCTTCACTTCAGTTATAATCAATTAGCAATGAACAGTTTACTCTCTACTTCTGAGATGGCCTCTCAGAGCACTAGAGCATATGATAGTCAAGAATCAAAGCAATTCTTATTCAAATAAGCTTGTAGCTAAAGCTTAAAATAACTTCGTCAGGATGGAAATTTCCAGTGAACATGAATGATTATCACTTAATTTGAGACTACAGATTATTATTGCCTCAGATTTCATTGAAATCTGGGGTAAATGAAGAGTTCAAATTATTTTTAGTAACAAAGGTTAAACAGCAAAATGCTGCAAGCTTTCCCCATCATGAGTTTTTGGGTCAAACTGTGAAGGATCAACATAGGCGTTGAGAAGCATCACACACACAGCTAGGTCAGATTCCTCAAGACTGGTTTCTGATATATGAGAGAGATGTGAACCTGCAACTATGCCAAGTGGGGAAAAAAAGACTTGAAACGATGCCTTCCCAACTAACTACTTTCTGTTAGTTATTGCAAATTCAATATCAAGTTGCCTAATTCCCAGATGTCTCAAACTTAGTTTATTCAAAAGCCTTGCTTGAAAGGTGGTGTTGCAAGGAGCAGCACAACTAGAACATGTGGTTCTCCTGCAACATTAAACTTTTTGATGCAGAAATCTTTTAGGAGAATGCTAACTAAACCAGAACAAAATTCAATTATCTCATGAGATGAGGAAGCAGCAGCATTTAAACAAGAGTTAACTAGCAAGTACTACTGTGTGAGTAGAATTACTAACTTTATCCAAGATTCACCACCTCTTCCACAAAGAGCTCAAAAAAATCGAGGACAAATGCACAAATTCCACATCTGCTCATTTTCAAATTTATTTTTGAAGAGGTATAACTTTTTTGTTCTTTGTGGAATGTGAAAGGGTATTTTTTGCATGTTCTCCTAAAAAAATTGCACAAGATACTGGCAAAAAAAATCTCTAGTTTAGGTAGCCCTACAACAATTCAGCAGTATTTTGTGCTTTACACCGTCAATACTGTAAAGCTTCCCACTTAAACCCAAAACCCTCAGCTGAGTAAACTACTAAATCAGAGCTGTCTTGCTTTCTCCAAGTGTTCTGCTGAGATCAGTGTTGTACCATCTAGGTCGGAAAGAAGAGAGACACCGTCCAGAAGCTAAAGCTTAAGAAAGAAGCTTCCAAGCCAGGGTGAGCTTGCAGCATGAACATTGATACTTGGATTTCAGCAGCAAAATATTCAACTAGCAGTTTTTTCACTTTAATTGACTGTGGTAATTAGTTAGGTTTATAGCCATATGAACAGCCACTGCTAATAGAAATGTAGCTGATATTTTAACAAACTTAATTTATAAAATGTAAATTTGAATTTTACATGACAGCAAAAGGTGAAAAAGTCAAGCCTAGGCTTGTTTTTTTTGTTTTTTTTTTTGTTTTTTTTTAAATCTTCAAATAGCTATAGGTAATCACAACTTTTACATTACATCATGAAATAATGGAAGCATTCTTACATCCGTGCTTTCATTACTAGTGTTCTCTTCTCTCTTCCGTTCTTCTTCCTCTTGCTCGAGTTCCTTAATACTCTCCTCTAGAACATTCGGCCAGAAATCCCCTTCAAAGTAAGGTAGCTCTTTTGCACTTGTTAAACGGTCTTCTGTTGCCTGCTTAAATATGTCCTGAAAAAGAAAAAAACACCTGGTTACTACTATTACAAATCAAGTGAGTAGAGGCAATTTCCAATAAATGATAAAAAGGCACTAAGATCTATAATCACTATCCTCTCTACACTAGCTAGTAATTCCAAAGATTTTACTTACATTTTACTTATTTCCAACTTTGTCAGACGCCTAACCCTGAAATCTTATTTAACACAGGAAAAGCAAAGATTCCATAAATTCTTTACATTAAAAAAATGAGATCCTTTTACAGCATTGCTCAAGAATTTAGTTTATTCTACATAGTCATTTTAAATCTCTCATTAGAATTGATTTCGGGAGCTACATGCTTTGAATAGGACAGGTTAACTCTAAGCTTTTAGTGCTCAATTCCCTTAAAACTGATGTAGTACACTCCCAGAATCAGACAATGCATAAGGCAAGGAAAAAAATGAAGATGAGACTGTTCAAAACCCTCCCACAACACAAACATGCACTTAACAAACCTTGTAATCATGGACTATGCGCTCTGACACAGACTTGTCCAACATCTTCTTGTACCACTCTTGCAGTCGTTTCGGTTTGGGTATCTTTTGGTCAGGAGGATGGCAATGGAAGATGTAGTCATCTCCTTCACTTGGTGGGCATGCCCAGATATGTCCAGTAGTATACCTAGCATTGTTAGACAAAAAAAGTACATGTGGGTTCTGATGATAATTAATAGAACTTGCTCTCCTCTCTGCCACCAGATGGAGCTCCCACAAACTTGGCTGGTATTACCAGAAGCACAATAATTACAGCTCTCCAAGATTTCAATTCCAATGTTCATTCCAGATCCATTCACATAGATAACAATAGCACCTTTCCACTAATTATTTATTTTTAGAAATTCAGCACATATACAGAGGAGCTCATATAAGATGTATATATTTTCTAGTCAAGGTAAAAAAAAAAACAAAGCCTAATGCAAACCTGCAATTGCCACCTGCCAATTAACTAACAAGAAAGATGGAGGGTAGGCATTTTACAGTAGGAAAATGCAGAATTCTTTTTCTATGAGACACTAGCATTCATTACCTAGCAACATTTAAAAAAAACAATTTAAACACACTTCATTTTTCTACCATAGATTTTTTTTTTTTAAACTTTGAAAATCAGTTTTAAAAGGTTTCACAATTACATCTGGAAATAAACAAAACACAGTCGCTATCAACCTATGCTGTTGGGTATACAATCATAAATACTATGAAGACAGATGACATCCAAATAGTGGCAGCTGCAGAGACTATAATGCCATGAATATCATTTCTTCATCCTCAGTTCTTCTTTATTAGTTTTTAAAAAGAACTCCAGTAGGAGCAATAATCAGATCTCAAGTTAGAGAAAAATAACCATCCTTGGTGTGTTGAGAAACAATTCTGCAGAACCCTACCCAAACCCTGGGAACTGCAGCCAGTTGTCATTCCTTCTGCCTGAGAATGGAGAGACGATATTGCGTGACCAATATTGTTTTCCCAAAATGAGAACCTGATGTTACCCATTAGCACAGAGAACAGCATTAAGTAGAACTGAGCCTTGAGCTCTACACATAAGTTTGACAGACTCACAGGTCAGAAAATATATAACAGAACATCAGGAAAGAGGTCTAATGTATGCCTTCGAAGTGTATCTATTCATCATAGGTGAATGTATCATCTCTGAGGTACTGAGGACAGTACAGTACCACCCACCTCTCCGTTCTGACTCCCTCAATTCTTCTCAATTACGCTAAACAGTCCCTAAAAATTTCATGAATAACTCTGCCAAACTATACCAGATACCCTTGACAATGGATTGATGTTTACTTTACTGCCTTTCCTACTTCAGTATTCAGTCATTTAATTTCCACCCTTCTCTTTCCTTCACGTGTTCTGTGGTGTTTTTTGTGCTGTTGCATGTATATTCTGTTCTTTTGTGCTGTCCCATGTAGACTGTCCTCCTCCTCTAACTTTCCAGTTTCTCACAATTTGAACTACTCCTTCTGTAAGAGATTTTTTTTGCCTTACACAGCTGTTAATCAGTGCAGACAAGACACTTACCTCTCTCCTCATAAACAAACATGGGTAAGAACTTACTTGCCAGTCCAAAGGAATGACCTGATTAAAGCAGTGGTGTTTCACAAGGACTGTACAATCAACAAGGCCAGCAAAATTTTATTGTCCAGACTAGGTTAACTTTTTCTACCTAGACTTAAGTTTAACAGTTTGGAAATTATTTATATACCTAGAATATGTGAAACAAGCCTCTCCTGAAATACCTGTAAATCCCTTTATCTTCTCACTTGTAAACAGGTGTTACCAGTTTATTCTATCACTGGTTGATATTTAGACACTGAATTCTGCACAGTAAGATGTAGTAACTTAATTTGCACTAAGAATTATCTAACACAAATCTGCATAGAAGAAAACATTAGAAGGGCTTACCCTAATTTCTTGACATATTCTAGATATCCAATTAGTATTTCGTGATAGACAGCAGTCCTCAAGCATTTAGGGCGGAAGAAATGAACACTGTCGAGGTAAGATATATATACTCGCCTAGAAAAAAAAGAAGAGGGCACGATAAGAAGCGAGGATTTTAAGTTAGTTCTAGAAATGTATTCACATTTTATGTATGTGAAGCATCCAATATTACTATCTTCGAAGTCTCTAATCCTAATGTACCAGTTTTGATATCCTAGCCTCTTCTCCGTAGAGCCACTCAATTCCTCTCCTTAGGATACCAACAGTTTATCCTGAAGTCAGTCTACCAGCCAGTGACCCCAGCAATAATTTATTCTAACTGAATATCCCCTCCAGAAGCTATTTTGTTTCTAGAAGCTAGCAGAAATAACATTCGTCAGATATGCAAGACTGAAGCTCTACACAGAACCTCAGGAGCTTTACCCAATTTAAACATTACCAAAATAAAACCAGATTTCATGCAGCTACTCACCTCTGATTGGGTGGGGGACAGTCTGAGCCGTATTCCTGCACATGCATCCCAAAGAAGCACAAGTCTACACCATCAATCTCCTCGAAGGCAAAAAGCGCTTTTGTTCGATAAGGGAAAGACTCAGCCATCTCTCCGCTGTCTACAAATCTGCACATTAGAAGGCAAAAAGGGAATACCAAATATATTCACATATTAGAGAATATGCATCAGCATGTAAAGACAACAAGTGTTGCTGTATAAGTGTTGCTGTAATTCTACAGTTAAATGCTTACAGACTACTCAAATACCCACTTTTTGTTGTGAAAGAGACAATCATCACAACTACTATGCTCCTGTAGTACCTGTTTGTCAAGAACTGGTTGGTAAGTGAGGTTTTGAATCCAACAGTATTTTTTCTTTATAGTAGCATACAAGCAAATTCAAATAGCTTTCCCGCCCACCCCCTCCTCAGAAGGGATCAAAACTAGAAGCAGAAAGAACATACCTTGCTTTCATTCCTGGCTTCACTTCGACAGTTTTGTCAGATGCATGTACCACCCTAACTGTAACCTCTCCCGCCTCCGGGTGATTCTGTCGCCTTAGGAAATCATTGACTCTGTTCTCCAAGAAGGTACCGAGTCTTGTAGCTGGTAACCCTGCAGGAAAAATATTCCAGCTCTGAATATATACAAAACAGAAGTGTTCAAATGTGATTTCTCTCTTCAGGTGTTAAATGAAAAGTGACTCAAGACATGCAGTACGTTACTATAAATTAAAGTATTATCTTTGAACACGACCCCTTCTGGATGAAGATGAGCTGCCTTTCACCTACAGGCACACTTATGGTTTAGACATTATTCAAATGAAGAAAGAATCTACATCTCAGCCCAGTTCCTATCTGTCTTTAAAGTCAATCACAATTAAGGCTCCTCTTGAATAGAAGCTTCTAATTACTTAAACTGGATTACAAACACTGCTCTCAGATGTAGCTGAGACGAGACAAGATGTTGCACTTAGAAGCATACTTAAGTCTTTAAGTCACACTAGTCAAGTTAATCTCTCTGCTTCCCAAAGAATCCATTTTGATAAAGAACTACTAAATGACTGTCTGCAAATAACAGGTTGTTCAGAAGTTTCTTCAAACAAAATGCAGACAGAAGTACAAGCATGGAGCTAGCTGACAAAACCTAAAGCTGAAAGGGAGTTCAAAGACTTGTGGCGTAACACGGCCTGTCTCACTGCTGCCCACTACTTCTGATAGAGGTTACATATCTGTCACTCGGTTCTTCCATTTTCCAATTTAATACCTTCTTAGCGAAGTATACACTGTATACATCTAGCATCACCATGTATGCAGCGTATATGTCTAGCAACAGATAAAGGTTGCTAGAAAGAAAACCTAGGTAGTAACATCTGTAAATGGACCCTTACATTCTTCCAGTATCACCTGCGAATCTAGCAAGATTTGATATTATAAAAATATTGAAACCTTTGGTTTGCTTTCCATTTCATGAGAACTACTGAAGAGAAATTTTTGACTGAGTGCTAAGTCTATCAGTCCACCCCCTAACCCCACCCCAAATTTAAAGGCAATTTACAGTCTTGGACAGACTCCTTCCTCATTTTCCAAAGCAGCAACTTAAGTACCTGTACAACACCATTGTTAAGTTACATTTGAATCTCCATTCAAACATACTGGTTGACTGGAGGTTTGTTTTTTTTTTGAGCAGCTATAGTAAATATTTACTATTTTATGTACACTAAGCTAAGCAGCTTTCTAAAGACTTGTTTTGTCTATGGAACAGAGAGAAAGCAATCACAAATTTCCTCCTATAGTGCCTTCAAATCAGCTGCTGTTAACCCTGAAATAAGAGATAAAAAGACTGTATCTTGCACTAGCAGTGCTTTAAAACAGTACATAAATACTGTACCACAGACTATTAACCGAAGGTAGCACCTGAGAATGCAGACATTTTGAACACCACAGAACAGATGTTCAAAGTATCCTCCACCTAACTCAAAGACTGGAATGTAAAATGAGCGTAAAAGCCACCTCTTCCCCACTCTTGAAGTATTTAAGATTTCTTTGTGCAAATGTCATCAAAAACTTACTTTTAGCAGAAAATTTGTTCTCTTTCCTGGTTCGTCCTGTTTTCTTTAGGCAGCCATCACAGACAAAGCTGAAGCAGAAATATGGTAAAGTGAAAAACACTCCAAATCAGACCACAAGTTCCTTAGCATCTTATTGGAAGCAAAATCTTTCACCAGGTAAAGTCTGGAAAATACCTTAACTGAAAATTGAACTAACAGACAGCACAGTGAATAGTGCCAGCAAAAACAGCTGCAGTAGAGGATCCAGGCCATACACCACCTGTGTACAGCCCTGCCACAACCTGCAAGCTTCAGCCCAGGAAACAGCTTCTTTACTGGCAGGTCTGACGCCAATTGTTCCAGGAATACTTTAAGTTAAACAGTCTCAAACTATTAAGAAAAAATACAAGTTGGCTAGATGCCGATCTTTTTCTTTCCCTTCCCCCCTTTTAAAAAAACACCTAAGTACACTGTAGCTGATAAAAAGATTTGCAAATTATTTCTCAGTTACTGTGTATCTACCTTTTCTGCAGAAAGGTGAATGATAACAAAATAGTAAAAGTCAAAGAGCTCTCATCAAGAAGGAATCATCTGAACTCCCCCTTATAGATCTTTCTCTACATGTAATTTATACGTTTCTTTAAAAGGATATTAAAGCAGTAAGAAACAACGTATTTTGATCTACAGCTACTCAGTATTCAAGAACAGCTACGTTGCTTTTCAGATTTAATCTGATCAGAGGTCAAAAAGGGGAATTCATCTTAAATATTTCACTGGTTACAAAACTTGAAGATGACAAAGCAATCTGAACTGTGCAGAAAATAAATTGGTACGAAATTGTTTCAAACTAAAAACATCTTTTCACAAAGCAGAAGTATCTTTAAACATAAAAGGCCAAAACATAAGGCTGAAAGGCCTTCTACATACAGGAATATTAGAAAACTTCACACACAATAGTAAGATATGATTTCCAAATCTGATGTTACTGTATATATTCTGTAAGTTTTTCAGGTGGGTATGCAAATTTTTCCATTGGATAGGGTTTTATTAGACATTTTTAGATATGCACTAACTCCAGTAAAACTATCATATACTCTACTTAAGGAGAGATTCCTCACCCAGAAGGCCAGATTATCTCATTATGAAGAACACAGATCTGGTGCATTTTTCTTCCACACTCTATACATTCAACAAACCTGTAGAAAGAAAAAAAGGTGGCAGGGAAGCAAGGTTAGTAGCACCATTAGTTGTTTTTGTACTCTGTAATATTTTAACAAAACAGTTCTAGCATTTAAGGCTCTTGATTCTATTTATCATAGAGAATACCCGTGCTAAGAACAGCCTCCAGGATGCATTAAGGATCTGCAGGGACACATCATTACACCCTTTGCTTGCCTTACTGTCATCCACTTCACTTTTTTTTTTTTTTAGTGAAACCCTTCTAAGACTCAAACCTGTGAACTGCTTGTTGCTGCTACAATAAAGAAGAAAATTGATTCACAGTCATCAGAAGCAAGGAACCAGGAGAAACTGTTGGGTGTTAGTTGCCCCACTATGCTTGAAGCCTGGGGAACATCGCAAATCTACTGCAGAAAGGTGGGAAAGAGAAAAACACTAACAATATCACGGACATTTTTCAGAATTCCAGAGGAGATTTAAGGACAGCTCAGAGCTGTTACACTGTTTAGGTCACAGATGTTAGTGAATATAGTTTTCCTAAATACCTAAGGTTGTTTCACATTATCAGGACAATCTGACTCCTTTTGAATACAACTGCTTTAAAGTCAGACTTAAAATGAATAGTTGTCATTTATGTAGGGCACATGGTATCACACTAAGTTGGGCTTGAATTTTAGTGTTAGGCTGCATCTCCAATATAACAAACAGAAAGACGAGTTATGAATCAAGTTCCTACTCCCTCCTTCCCACAGCCCTTGTAAAATACAAGAAAGAATTGGCTGGCCCTTATGCCCTTTACAAGAATATAGTGGGAAGAATAAATATCCCTTCTGCTCATTTGAGAATGAAAATAGTATTTTCAGAGTAGCAGCATACGTGTATAATGAAGGAGCACAAAGTGGCTTCAAAAAATCATCAGGAATACAAAGAAAAGCAGCTGAGTCACCACCATCTTTACTGAATGCTTACAGTTCTTACAGAGCAGTACAGAAGAACCAAATGATTCAAATTTAACAGATCTTTTCCTTCTACTACAGCTGCCTATAAAATATGACAACTAGAGGAGCCAACAGCACCAAAAAAGCTACTGCCAAAATGACCCAAATCAGTTCCGAGACATGCACTTGCTGCAGCAGCGTTTCAAGTTTAGTTATCTGCATTCATTCTTTTGCTGGATCTACATTAAAGACAACAAAATGCACTAATTTCAGGCCATGCATACAGCTTTACATTTTTCTTAAGTACAGCTGTGGTAGTTTGGGTTCTCAAGACAGAATGACAGATATGCTGCTTGTTTAGCAGCCCCTGCCGGTTAACGAACAGAGCTACATGAAATTTGGAAGATGATGAAAAACAAAGCTGGTAGTGAATGAGTAACATGTCTTTAACAAAAGAGCTATGATGAAATGAGGATCATTTGAAATGTGACAGCATTACTTACAGTTCAGGGTCCAGTGTATCATTTTTCCGTTTCGAAAACTGTTCTTTGTTTATCGTGCTATGGAGAAACAGGCAATAAAACTCAGTTTTAACACAAGACAACATATATTCATGCCATACCACACACACCTCCACACATCAAGATAAAACCTACAAGCAGATTTTTTTTTTTTTAAACGCTCACTAGCACTACAAAGAAGAGTATTTTATTGTTCAAAGTGATTGACAATCAAAATATATGCCACCCTTGACTCTGCCCATTGGAAAAAGAAAATTATCTGTAGGACAATAGTTTGTGGAGACCCACATTGCTCCCTTATTCAGTTTTACCAAAGGATGAACGGTAAATAGTTCAAGTTTAAGTTTTGGACAAGCTTGATCAGTCTCTCATAGTGAAAGGACCATTTGATATGCCTCTCTGATATTCCGAACGTCCAAAGGCAGAGAATTCCAATTATCTTTCATTACTGAAGAAGAATCTCTTCTTTGAGATTCCTCTAGCCCTCCTCTTAGACTAACTTCAAAGGAAAAATTCAAGCTTCCAAACACTCCAACCTGAACCCAGCCATCACTGTACACTTTAGCTTTACCTTCCTTTGAAAGGACTAGTCCTTTGCAGGACTAGGAACTTCGTCTTTTTGACAGTATGGTCCCAGGTATCTTTTACACCAGTGTAGTTCAAAGCAGTCCAGAATATTCATGACAAGAATACTCAGATCTCTGAGAATTTACCTTAAGGAGGTGCTGGATAACATGAGGCAATTGATACATGCCTCCCTGAGAAGGACTGAATCTGTGTCACAACAACTTGCATTGACCTTCCTATCCTTTTATTTCAGTGTTTATTCTGCAGAATTCCCCATTACTCCAAACAGTAGCTCTAGTCACCATACTTTACTAATAAGACCTGACATGTTTCTAAGCTTTTTTGCTTTCCTTCATTTTAACTACACATTACGGTAACAGAGGAAGGGAGCAAGATCTCTCTGCCCCAACAGAATGAGGTCCTGACAGAAAGCCTGTAAGTAGGAGAACGAGTGTTTAGAAGTATACTTGCTCCTTATGTGCAGCTTATAGTGTCCGTTTTCATTACATGACAGCCAAATATTTAAACCAGCTACAAAAACAAAGTACTTTATGAACTGGAAGTACCTTCTCACCGTTACTTGCTTGAAAGCAAGAGCTTTTGTTTAATTACTAAAAATGAAATTTGTAGCCAACACCTGTGTTTCCAAACATAGCATAAAAATTGAAAAACACTCTATGCTGCCTCCTACCCTGACTCAAAGGTTTGTGACAAGCCGTGCCAACTTATGCCCATGAGGCAGACTGTATTCCCTCAGCAGCTAAGCAAAACTTTGTACACAAATTTGATGTTTACTTACATAGGTTTAAATGCATATAGATACTTGCTTTTCTCATGTGTAATTACCTCATATCCCAGACCTCACACTAATAAAATTGAACAATATTGATTAAGTCTTGTGTCTTTGCTTCTAGCAGAGTAGCAATCCATACTATTCGCAGAGGCCTGGCCCATTACACTGACCAGCATATGAACAGTTTCTTTTTCCTTCCAGAACAGTAGATGTACATCTTCTCAAGCCCTAGTAGATTCTTTCACAACTGCTCTAGATACATATGTGTGACCAAAATTTGGTAGTGTGCTGCTAAAGACAGCTTCTACTTCCAGCAAAAGTCACCTCAACCTGCCCCATTACTGACTTGCACAACTCTCCCCTTAGTTTTAGACTTTCCTCAAGTTCCCCACTTGTTTCTATCTGCAGAGTTCTTGGAAGGTCCTTCCCCAAAAGAGCTTTAACAGCTTAACTGCTCAAAAACTTTCAGAGTAACTGCTTGGCACTTGGCTGTCCCTCAAGGGCTTCCTTAGTCTCCCAAAACTGATTCAAGATTTCTGGGAGAGGTATGAGAAAGGCACAGTGGAATAGAAAACTGTCCAAACAGTTTCCTACTACCATGGAAGATGCAAGTAAATCCATGCACAGCCTTTGACCATTATCCTACTCAACAACTGCACAGCATTTCTCAAAAGCAGATGGCACTCCAACACTTATATATTTGAATGGCAAAAGGAGGTTGCCTGCTTCTGATTTTCTGATTTAGATGAAAAACAAGCTGAAGGATGAATAGCCGGTCTATAAGCAGAATATTACATTTAACTACTTCAAACTATGTCTGTCACCTACCTGCCTGCAGTCATGGTTCTTTTCTGCATTCAAATACTTTGACATTTTTGTCAGAAAAATAGTGATTCTCTTCTTTTCTCTCTAATGGTATAGTTGCAATTTCTTTCTCCTCACCAACAGTTGAGTCAGTCAAGATTTTAAAGAAGAAATTTACAGCACAAGTCCAGGCTTTTACTAAGAATATCTGGTCCTCCCTATACTGGCCTAGATATAGAGCAGGTCACCTAAAACTTAACTCCTTCCTTTTGAGAAAGCACTTTAGACCATGACACAGTTCATGAATGCATAACCCAAGCAAACACAAGTAACTTACGTTTGAGGTTGTGAAGGGTCATCTCCCAAAGAAACGCTCTCCCCTTGGATTTCGTTGAAGCACTTCTCACAGAAATGATACCTGTCAGCAAGAAGGCCATATTTGGGTGAACTGCTCCGTCCACACAACACAGCCCAAGCCAAGCAATGGAGCCACCAATCACAGCAGGCCAAGGAAGGGACAGGAGCAGAGAGCAGGTCATCAACGGCGGCAAGGATATTCAATGATGCAGATTTATGGGCCCCACATTGTGTTTGGTTGGTTTTGTTTTGGTTTTTGTTTTTGTTTGTTTGGGTGGGTTTTTAGCGCAATCAAAGCCAAGCGCAGACAACGACAAGCACGAAGGAGAAGATACACAAACAGACAAAGAAATGGGGGTTTGCAGGACAAAAACAAGAACATAGAAGCAGGACAAGACAACACAAAGCAGAAAGCCAAGGCAAAGCACAGATTAGCATTAAATCTCTCAAACGGGTTCTCAAGCAGCAAATAATTAAAGCAAATTAAATGAGTATTCCATTTTAGCATACCCATACCCTCTTCATTTTAATAATCCATGCCACACATAGCAAAGAATTAAAATGAAAGAGGAGAAGAGCAGAAAGAAGGAAGAACTGCTATGCTGACATACAAATCAGCATAGCAGTTCTGTTGGCAGGAGGATCTATAGGACATCAATGGAAGAAGGATAAACCTTCTATCTTCAATGTATAAATGCTGAAAGGCCACAGGATTCTCTCCCAGTTGAAAGGGGAAGCTAAACACCAGAATCTTAAAGAATAAAACAATCTCTCCTCAAAATCTTTCAGATGATTATAGAACTGTCAAACTATATATTAACTAAACTCCTAAAATTATCCACACATACACAGCTCTTCCACAGCCCAATCTGAGCATAGAACAGTGCAAGTATCAGTACAGTAAGCATCACAGAAAGGTTTCATTTAGTTTCATTTACATTTGGAAAAAAGCAGTGGTTAATTCAAGATTCTACCCCAGCCCTCAGTAGTGTTCTGAAACTGTGGCCTCTCTATTACTAAAGCATGTTAATTGAGTGCACAAGGCATCTTGAGCGCACAAGGCATCTAAAAACAGTTACAACATTTTATTGCAAAGCTACACAAACCAACACTATAGCAGCTGTTAAGCTAAGATGAACAGGTCTCAACCCTCTCTCCCAGTCTTCATCTGAGGTGATGCACAGAATAGTGCTTCTGGAATTGTGCACTTCAGTCTACGGATATACATGTATGTGTGTATATTGTTATATACAAATAAGTCCCATGTGCACATGTTAACGTTCCATTCTAACGTCTGAAAGCATGTAAAGCATGCCAGACTTTGGAGTACTGGTCTTTTGGTCCATCAAGTGTGTGATCATAGATAAGTATAAGTAGAAAATACTGATACGTAATACAGAGCTTACTGTAATTTTGGACTTTTAGAATACAGAAGTTATGGGACTCTGCAAACTCAAACTACAATCAGTTTCCTACTTCATTCCTAAAAACCTCCATTCACTGCTATAAAACTTCATGAAGCCTAAGAAGGTTCAGATATATGCTACAGCTCTTTGGTTGCTTCTACCTAACCAAGTGCTTAAGAAAATTATAATTCTTGCAAAATCTTGACTTTCAGGTAAAAATCTTTGTGTTTCCCTTGTTGCTGTTTTTGAATGGTGTTAGAACAGAGCAGGAACTGAACAGATGGAGGAAACATAATTTGGAGGTAACCATCCCTTTTCTAACAGGTGCGTTCTAGCAATAGGCATGGGGATAGGAGAGTGTCAAAGTCTATTTCTTCCTGCCTCAATCCCTCAGTTGGCAAACAGAAGCCTAGCAAGAAAACTTCCCTAAGAACTGAAATAAGGCTTAATTACTTCAATAAACTGGAGGTCAAAAAAATTAGTTAAGAGAGCTATAGAACTAACAGCTCTTTACACAACTGCTGACAGCCACTGAAGACAGCTCCCTTAAGGCAACTTGGGGAGAAAAAACAAGCAATCTACTTAGTATCTGAATATACAAATCTTCATTGAAGATTTGAACCACAAAAATATGTTTGTTCTTCAGTTAAAATTACAAGAAAAACAAAGACTTGTCAAGTATGATATGTATAATGAACATAACATACTTGCTGTATGTGTCTTTTTCCCCATGAAAAATACTGCTGCATGGTAGCAAGCAAAGACAACAGACTAGCTAGCATATATGATATTTAGATTTAGTTAACTGCAGGATAATTTATTAAGACATCACACATTATTGCAAGCAAGAGTATAGACTACAGTCAACTTTTGCAAAAAAAGAAATCACTAGCACACAGGGTAAACTATTCAAGGGCACTTCCAGCAACTTTCTTTTGTAACACAAAGGTGTACACATATAAAGAGGGTGTATATGTATATACATGCATGCCTTTGACAGATTGATTGCAGCATGCACAAAACTGCACCCAGTGAGTTTTCCTTACCTGTTCTGGTAACTGTAGTAAGTGGCATCTCGAGGGATTGTGCATAGCTGTTTGCCATAGCAACACAGAGTCTGTGGCGAGAACTCCAACTGCAAAGAGGAACAGGTCATCTTAGTACTAATACAATGTCACGTGCTCTCCATAGCAAGCAAGCATGACCCAGACACCAACCACTACCACGTTATCCTGTGCACAGATCTCACAGTACAGCAAGACTACAAAGAGCCATAAGAAACATTCAGTGGGCTGTTATTCTCAAGTTAGCTCTTCTCCAAACGTGGAGAGCATATCAAAACAAGACAGTGGAAGTGCAACAGTCTCAACACACACTGAAATTGAGAGCATTTGTGCAGTAACATCTGTCTCCTTTGTAATTATGAACTGGTTAGCACTAAATGAAATCAACATAAGCCTTCAGTAACTGACTCTTCCCCCCCTCCCCCCAAGGGCTTATATGTGAATATATGATTTAAGCAACAGATAGAATTAGAAGATGCATTAAAAACTTAAAACCAGATCACTTAAGATTACTAAATCCTGGTAAGCTTTCAGAATTTTTTAAACACCATAGTTGCTAACAGCTGCAAGTGCTGTATTTTTCCTCCTTGGTGTCAGAAAGCAAACAGAAAAAACAAGAACAAGAAAGACTTTTCCTTACCTTTCTTCCACAGCAGTAACCAAGGCTCTGCATAACTGGGTCAATTTCTTGCTCAAACACCTCTGCCAGTTTTGAACAGTACTTATATACCCGGGAAGTTTTGCGGTTATAGAGCCAGGCGTTATTGAACATGAGCCAGATGTCATCTACATATTGCCATGGTTCCTGATACTGTCCTGTATCTAGCTTCCTCTTTATAGTAGAGAGGTCCATCGGGTTCTTCACTATGTCAAAGTAATCCTGCAAGAACAAGAAGCGTATCAAAATACTACTCCAGAACTATGTTGTGAGATGACAGCAGAGGCATTCTCAGCATATAAATTCTTCTGGAACACAGCAAGAAAAACAGGTTCCTCCCTGACTTGACTGTCAAGCTGCTTGTGACACACAGTGAAGTCTAAGCAATACCATATCATTCCCTAGCACTTCCTTTTCATTATTCCTGTATTTCTCAGGTTCCATCACTCATCTACTCTCGATGAAATAAAGCCGCTAATTTTAGTCAGCAAAACAAGGCTTACAGAAAGAAGGAAATGGCAGTGTTTTTTGCAGCCACCGTGATTCTGAGGATATACATAAGAACATTAGCATAAAGAACCTGTTTGTTTTTTTTTTTAATAGACCAGCTAATCTATTAACAAAACCCAATAATTTTATTAAGATGATAAAAGATGTCATGTCTCCTCCTACAAATCTTTCATCTAACGAATGTCTTTTTCCAATCCCCCCCCCCAACAGTTTCAGGACTGCTTGTCTCAAGAAAGTCCTCCAAATATGACAGCCAGCTGAAAGCTTGCTCAAGAACATTAGAAACACTTATGCCTGCCTATAACACAGGTCTTGCATTTTTGCAGCAAAATAAAACTGGTTAAAGCCATCCAATCAAAAATCTTTCAGACAAATGTTGCCCAAACGATTTGAATAGGAATTCTTTGTACACACATGGGCAAATAATAAACTTGTGTGGTCAATCCAGAGAGTATAAACACAGACCCCTTAAAGAATACTAATTTCTTCCAGAGACAACTCTAAAACAAGCAGAAAATTCAGCCTAAAGAAAAACAAGTTGAGTAGTCTCTTCTTTGCTAATAACTTAATCACTGATAATTTTATTTTCAAGTGGTCTTAATCCGCTTAGTTTCCTACATACTCAAAGCTCTGAATTCTACAGGTGCTTCTCATTGATAGAAGCATCACAATGTGAAGGAATATACATAAAAGAAACCCCCCCACAGCAGTGGGAACTGGTGGTAATCACTTCAATGGATGGTACACCTGCGTATTTATCAAAAGGAACACAGACCCAAATGAACCTTTGAAAAAAACAAAACTCTAACTCAAACATCATATGTTCCACTAAGTTAAACCTCTTCAAACACATCAACACAGAAGTGGTAACAAGACAGACTAAGCTGTTCTCAAGTAATGTGTCATAATGTAGCAGTTCTGGGTTAAAGCCAGGAAAATATCTTGCTAAGAAACTCACAGGAATCCCTAGTAGTTGGGGATCCACAGGCTGTCGAAATGGAAGAGACTCTGGATCCTGACGGTAAAGTGCCTCCAGTGTTGGCATAAGTGCCTGCCGCAACTCTTCTGGCTTGAAAACTTTTGAAAAACAATCAACATTAGAAAGATAAAAATGTCTAAGGAAGAAACCTGCTGGGAAAATGTGGTGTGTGAAAAGACTACAGGCAAAGCAACGCGTATAAGATACTTAGCATGGGTTGTTTATCCTCTCAACACTAAGTTCTGAGTAGGACATTAAAACGATCACCTGGACATAAGGAAACTACCAAAACATTTAAGAGGATCTTGTTTCAAAATAGGAAGATGTTTCAAGATAGGAAGACACTTAAATTTAAGAGCCAATTTTCATTTCAAATATGGCCCCTCTCTGATGTTACAGGAATTTACAGCAATAACTTGTCGAGACAATCTACAACAGAAGTCTCTCCAATCTCTGTTGTACGAACCATTTTACTAATACTTAATGTTTAATACTAAAGCCTTAAGAACTTGACCAAAGCCAATTACAAGTTGACATATTAGGCATTTTTGTCCAAGAGCCACAAAACCAATTCACATAAGCCTACTGATTACCACTGAAAAAAGCTCAGTCCCCATCTCCCCCAACCCCTTCTCAAGATTTCTCTAGGCAGACGAGTGAATTTCAGTCAGCGTTCCCACTTACTTTTTTTCTTAGACTGTCCTGCTGCTGGAGAAGACTGAGTAGCTGGAGTAGTAGGTCTTTCTTCCCCCTCTGGTATTTCAGTCTTCACTTCTGTTTTCTTCTCCTCTTGTTCCATTGGGTCTGGTTTACATTCTTCCACAACTGGTTCTACTTTAACCTGAAAATTAGATTATAGCCTGTCACAGCTGCCTGCAGAGTCATCCAGCCATGTTTTCTGTCCTTTAAATTTCTCCCCTATCTTGCCCACCAGTCTTCCCCAGGATTAAGGCTGTCTACTTTGTAGTCATAACCTGCCTAAAACTTCATCAGACAGGCAAGAACATATCTTTAAGCACTACTGTAGTAGCAGTGATAGACTGTTGAACAATTCTGAGCTGCAAGCAGACCCAGGGCATTCATCCTGCTCCTCACACAGGTCTGACGGTCTCTCCTGCACTGCAGTTGCCAGAAGGACACTGCTGGCAACCACACTCCTCACTGTCAGGTTGTCATGGACTAGTAAAGCAGCCTGTCATATACAACCACAAAACAGAGACCCTTCTTTAGGAAGAGGGAGGGGAGATGACAATCAAAAGAGCAGCAGCTGGTAGCATCCACAGCCCTCACTGAACTCTGGGAGGAATTGCTTTTATGGAGACGGAGCATCTAACAGCACTAGATGAAGATATTCTACCCAACAACAGACCAACAAACTCACTTCAGATTTCTCCTCCATTTGCAGCTCTGTTTGTTCTGGTTCCCCCTCATCTGTTTTAATATCCATTTTCACTTCCTGCAAAGGTGGCTGCTGCTGCTCTGGAGCAGTCTGCTGAGAGTTCACTTCTGTGCTGCTGGTGGATGGGGGGTTGGATACCTGCCCATCAATGCTTACAGCTGGTTGTGAAAGCTGAGGAGGAAAAAAATACACATTACAAATAGGCTTCTAGTGAACCTATTGTTTTTCCTTGCTCTAATCTACCTTTTGCCTATACTTTATTTCCACCAAGTTTAAATGCACTCTAGTACTTCTGCTTGACTAACCTGAAGTACATATTGCTACACAACTCCAGCTACAGAAAAACACAGACATGTGCACTGGAAGAACTAGCATATAGATAATATCATATTGTTCCTCACTGTACACCATCACTGTGTGTATGTAGATATAACTGAAGGTCTCATGCATGCTTCACAGCAAATTTCTAAATATGCCTGAAAAATACTTCTGCGGAAACACCAGGTGACCTATAGACTTGTCTTGAGGCAAAAATGTTACTTCCCAAATGCAATAACTTTTTTATATTAAGCCTCCCAAGAGCTACTTCTAGAGTCGCACAAAAAAATGAACATTAACTGAAGAACTAAACCTTACACTTGACCGTATGCACAATTAAAATAGTTCCTTACAGGTGTTGTGGGGTGCTGAGGCTGCAGCGGTGCTGTTGGTGTGGGAACAGACGCAGTCGTGCTCTGCTGCGACAAGGGCTGCTGCTGTTGCTCTGCAGAGGGGGTAACGGGAACTGGAGGCTGGACCTGTGGAGGCAGCTGTGCCTGCGGAGGTGTCGGAGTCTGCCTTTGAGCAGGGTGCATAGTTTGCGACTGCGGCCCAGGTGGCATCGCCTGAGGAGTAGGGGTGGGGGCAGTGGTTGGTGCTGCTGCTGCCTGCTGTTGCTGTGATCCCAAGCCTGGGGGCGTGTGGTGAGGTGTTGGGGTTCGACTAGGTACTGGAGAAGGAGAATTTCTGTGCATGGGAGGCTGTGGAAGAGGTGGGCAGTGAATGTGGCTCCCTTGAGAACCCGGAGCCATTGCAGGAGAATTCACAGGACAGGAAGAGCTGGTCATTTGTGCCTATGGGAAAACAAGTACACATTTGTTAAAACTTGAACAGAAAAGGAGAGAAGTTACTGTTAAATGGCAGCTTTCCCCCCGTTACTGGTGCCCTTTTTGAAGTGATAAACATTTTTTAGACTAGTTCAAGAGGAGAAATGGGCCATTTATTTTGCTCCGCATGAACATAGAACATAAAGCTGTTTTATAGTTTATTCAGCTCTAGAAGAGAAGTTTCAACTGAGCAACTAATACTCAAAATATCTTAAGAACGGAGCACCTACACTTCCAGTTCACAAAACATTTCTTTCTAAAAATGCAGATATGTACATCCTCAATAAGGGGCAATGCACCACAGTGGAAAAAAAGGATTCAAATATACTTAGTGTGCCCCCACCCCCAAGACTAGAAACTGAATTTATCATCAGAAGTACAGCTGTAACTGCACTGAGATTATAAATAAATGTATTGGTCAAGAAAAAAAAGCTGTCACTCCACAATAATCTTGCCTGCAAACTAGGAAGAACCATCAACGAGAAGCAAAATGACGTTCCCTACTTCTTCCTGGCCTGAAAGGTTCTTGCTGAAAATGGAGAGGGAAAGGACAGAAAGGAAACTGCTAGACTGTAAGTTCAGATCTTTAGTAGCGACAACCCTCCTGTTCCCCAAAGCCAACACCACACATTTGGTGGTCCTGGATGGACACGCCTTTATGTGACTTATTCTTTCAGCATCTCTTAATTTCTCAGGTTCTGCTGTTAAGCAAGAAATTCTTTACTATATGCTGAATAACAATTTCTTCCTTGCTCCAGAAAAACAAACTTAAAAATCCTGCCACTTAAAACTTAAACCTGAGAACAAGCCAGTAACATTTCACCCCTGCCATTACCAGCACTACAGCCAAGAAAATGCTGAGTCTCAATAAGTGAATTCAGTTGACTGTAACTCCAGCAGCATCTTAAGAAAAGAAGTTCTTCTCCGTTACTACAAACTTGAACGATTAAACCAGTATATGATAGAGCCCACTGACACCCACTTCCAAAAATCACAAGCTTACTTGAGAAACTGGTGTCTGATTGCCAGGCTGAGCCATAGGCATGCTCGCTGCATTCATTCCTGGAGAAGAAGCAGGGAACGGGTTCTGTTGCAGAAACTGATTCTGACCAGAAGGTTGGCCAACTCCTGGCTGTTGCATACGTGAAGGAAATCCCATCTGTTGGAAGAGAAAAAAACCCACTTCACACAACATGCATATACCTTTAACATTTTACAAAAAAACCATTTTTCTTGTTGCAGAAATGGATGCTTGCCACTTACATGTAGAATACAATATGGAAAACCTGCTATAGCTCCTTTCAAAAAACAAATTATGATCATTTCCCCTGTCGGCTAATGAACAGGATGCTGATTTCAGTCTGGAACCATGCCTTACGTTTGTTCCTTGTTTCAAGGGTTTGACAGCCTCCAAACCCACTTAAACTTAGTTTTCAGTGAATGGAATCACTTGTTTTTTTTAATCACCAAGATCTAAGGCTAACCACAGAGCAAGTAAATCTTTTAGTGACAATGCAAAAGAAGTGTCTACAGAACGCAGGAAGTGTTTGAATTTTATTCATTTTTCTTTCCCTTATTTAAGGGCAGCACAGCCAATGGCAGCAATCCTGCAAGCTCAGTGCCCTGGCCAAAGGAAGCGCGCACTGACCTGGTTCATGGCCCCAGCCTGGCTTAGCTGTCCAGGGTGCTGAAGAGGAGGGGTTTGCCGGGGTCCCATTGGCGACAGCTGCATGTTCATCTGGCCAAATTGATTCATTCCTGCGCATTTGTGCCAAAAAAACACTTATGAGCAAAGGCCTGAATTTTCATTCAGATACCATTCAAGATTCACAGAAGAAATGCTGTTAGTTTCTTCCCAGTTATTTTTTTTTAAATTAGTTTTCAAGCATGCAATACAGTAATGGAAATATCTCTGCCTATCGACCAATTACATTGAACAATTTTAAATATCAAGTGACAGTGACATAGATACCATACTCCTTCAGAACAGACTGGCTTTTTTTCCCCTGACAGACTTACTTCCACATATAGCTTCAGAAAGCTTGCGTTACCTTAATTATTAGAAATTCACTTCTTGAATTTCAGACTGTAAATCTTCACTTCCTTAAGTGCCTTTTATGTTGGCAACAATACTTCTCATACATATAACAGAGGTTGCACCCCTTCCTTTTGAGCAGTAATTCTCACCATCCTACCTCAGCTACGGACGCATCTTCATCTAAGCTGACTAGGCCCACCGTGTCTGACTGACCCCACCATCCTCTGTTCACACAAACAGAACTTTCAAAAGCATAAAGTTCTTCATTTAACAAAGCAAGCAGCTAACCATCAGCTCAAATTCCCAAGATCATGAAACACCATTATGCATGTATTATAAAGTATATGCATGTATCATAAAGTATAGAAATCTCTTTTCTTGGTCAAATAGAAAAAGAGCAGGTGAAACAAAGGCTGCAGCAAGAGCTGCCCAGCTGCAAGATTCCTTTACAATCACAGGAGCAAGTTTTCTTCCAGTATTTACCTGGCTGTGCCTGCATGCGGTTCATCATCTGGTTTGGCACATTGGCACGTATCAGCGTTGGGTCAGGAAGAGGACCATCTGGAAAAAAAGACATTGGAATAAGATTATGACATTTAGAGACCACCAGGTTTTATCCGCCGAACATGTTAATGAAAATTACACGCCAAAATCCACATATAAAAAACGCACAGCCACTGTCCAGTAATTCTAAGCACTCTTATTTTAAGAGTCCCTGAATTGTGGACCAAAAAACAGAAGCCTCCTTGAAAATATGAGCATATCCTATTGGGGAAAGTGTTCTGACTTAGAGACAGATTTTTGGAAATTGAGGACAAATATGAAGTATGTTGTCAAAGTACAATGAGAAACTCAGCAGCTCATGAGCATTCCAGACCACAAGAACTTCTACAGACCATTCTATGCCATTACTACACTTCTAGATTGAAAACACTCTGAGAACTATATGGTTCAAAGTACTTATCAAAGCTCTGAATTCTGAGAGCTACTGACATACGTGATAAACTGCCCTAATGTCACATCCGCTGCTGAAAGCCAGCCTTCTACAGAAGTTACAGCAAATAAATTCACAGTACTAATCTTAAAGGCCTCTCTTGCATCTTGATAATGCATCTCAGCATACCCAGTTCTGACTTCAAGCCTGGAAAGACCCAGGACTGGATTTACCCAGACACATTTATATTTAAAAGGAAGAAAGAACGTAGATTAAGCTTCTTGTAGCATAATGCTGAAACTACTGGATCATTATGTAGCGTTAGGAAAAAGAAAGGGAAGTTTTTTGCCTCTTCAGTTGCTAATTCCAATTTTGACCCTATCTTCTTAAGATAACTTATTAGTGTCGTTGACAGCTATACATCTGTTCCCATTAGATGCCTTAACTCATTTCTTAACTGTGAAGTAATTAAGAACAAACAGGACTGAAAAAATCAAGGAGAAAATCCTTCTGAGAAGAAAACTCCCAGGAGAGTCATGCAGGGGGCAAGTGCAGATCTCTATGAAGTACGTTTGCGGAGCTTTGCAGACCTGTTGCACTTAGTTTTAAGAAGGACTACTTCAGTCTTTAGAGCTGTCAGTCCAGAATCACAGACAAGTGTCCTGGTTCCAGTTCGGACAGAGTTAATTTTTCCTCATAGTAGCTGGTAGGGTGCTATGTTTTGGATTAGGATGAGAAGACTGCTGATAACATGCTGATGTTTTAATTGTTGCAGAGCAGTGTTTACACCAGGCCAAGGACTTTTCGGCTTCTCGCTCTGTCCTGCCAGCGGGCAGGCTGGGGGTGCAGCAGGAGCTGGGAGGGGACAGACCCAGGACAGCTGACCCAAACTGGCCAAAGGGGTATTCCATACCATCTGACGTCATGCTAAACAATATATAGGGGTGGCTGGCCGGGGTGGGGGGGCCGGCTGCTCGGGGATAGGCTGGGCATCGGTCAGCGGGTGGTGAGCAATTGCATTGTGCATCACTTGTTTCTTACACATTATTATTGTTAATACTATTATCATTATCACTATTATTATTATTATTGTTATTATTATATTCCTTATATTCCTTATATTATTATATTCCTGTCTTAATAAACTGTCTTTATCTCAACTCACCAGCTTCACTTTCCCGTTTCTCTCCCCCATCCCAGAGAGGGAGGGGGGAGGGTGAGCGAACGGCTGTGTGGTGTTTAGCTGCCAGCCGGGTTAAACCACAACAACAAGTCACCTTAAAGTAGATTTTGGTTGAAATATTTAAAAATATTAGTTCTCCTGTATAGTTAAATCACAGTATACAATGCCATTTTATTTAGAGAAATGTACAGATTAAAATCCTGTATGTTAATGATCTACGGGACTTAACTGGAAAAAATAGCGTCAGCAGATGTCCCTACCCATTTTTAAGGAGAAATATCACCTGCAAGAAATAGTTATGTGTTTACCTGTTACCCAAGCAAAAATACTAGATATCTGACAAAGCCTCATCACTTTCTAATGCTGTAAAGAGACACTGCACTGTTTAGCAGCATTATAGTTTTGATCATTAGCTCCTCTCCAAAAATCATTTTTCTTCTAATTATACAAATGCCTGGGTAGAAAGGAATCTAATAATAATCTGTTCAGCATTAGGAGGGTCAATTCAAGTAACAGAGCTACTGTGTAATGGAAGACAGCTACATGGGAAAAAAATTGGAATCCGGTTTTCACTGCACGCTGGAAATGCCATTTGTCCAAAATACAAATGTGGCATAGAACAAGCACTATCTAAACTTTCAAAGGCAAAAATATAAATAGGAGAAGCACTTCAATTATCAGACTCTGCTTAGCAACAACAGCAATAGTGATGATCATTTTAAACACCACACAACTAAGTATTATGAAAATATATTTATTCTGCAGTAAATGGGGTTATCTTCAAATCAATTACTTTTAGAGGTGAATGTGATGAGACTGAAGTTCTCCAGTGTTAAGAGTGCAACTTGGTCTCCATTCCCTCCAGCCTCAAAGCAAGTGTAAAAAAGGCTTAGAGTATTTCAATTTGCTCACAAGACTATAAGATTTTACATAACCTATGGTCATCAATTAATAGATGAGCAAGGCAAAGACTTGGCAAGTGTTTCTGAAGATGAGGGAGCTGAGTTTAACTTTGAGTAAGCCAGGTATCTGTGAAACAATGAGGGCAAAATGCTCAGTCTACCATAAAGACAGTACACAATCACACTGCACCAAGCAGTAAGTAGCCCAGCTGTTCTTACTTGCAGACATCCCTGGCTGAGGCTGTCCCATGTTGGGCCCTTGATTCATGGGAGCCTGTGGCATGCCCGGTGCATTTGGTATCATGTTTTGCTTCTGCAGCCTGGTTCTTCGCTTTTCCTCCAACTCCTTCTGAATCTTATAGATCTTCTCAGCTAGCAGGTGATAGTACTCTGCCTGCAGGGGAGGAATGCAAGTCAGGAAAGGAGAGGAGACATGCATTAAGTAAAGGCAGCAGGTCACAGTAATCAAAGTAATCAAAATAATTGGGGGGGGGGGGGGGGGGGGGGGAGGGGAGGAGAAGCTCTTCCTTTGCAGGTACTGCCAGGGAGCTGCCTTTGTGCTGCCTTCACAAGACCCCAACAACTCTCAAGCACAGCACACCACCACAGGTACTGCCCCAAGTCCCAGCACACCAGGCAGAAGCCAGCACCCCTGGCACATGCTCTTCCTCAGCCTGGGATACTTGTCTGTGCTTCCACTCCTCTTCTTCTCTAGTCACTGCCAAAGGGGATCAGAGATGTGCAAATGATGACAGAGGACAGCATCTCACCCTGCTATTTGCTGATTCATACATGTCGCCTTCCACCTTCCGAGCATACGCCACCAGATTCTCCATCCGCCGATCCTTCAGTGCTGCAGGGTCAGGAGTAGGAAATATGGCTTGGACTCTGAAGAAAAAAACACAAGCTATTAGGTTGTCTCCAAACCAGGGCCTCAGCACCAACCCGAAGTGATGGGAACACAAAGCAGCAAGCAAATCTTCCACCAGACTGAGGAACTGCCACCACTCCCAGCTCAACACTCACATCATGCTGATGGCCTGAGTACGGAGTGCAACACTTCCAGTACGACAGCCCTGGAGCAACACATGCAGCTCCACAAACAACAAGGAGAGCAGGAGCACCTCTGTCAGGCTTCTGCTTTCCCTTCTCACCAACTCTCACAAAACTCACACTCTGGCCCCTTAGTTTTGTTGCTAGCTACTCACAGTTTATGAACAAGATGATTTCGGAGATCCTGAGTAATGTCTTCATGCCACTGCTTTCGAATCCCAGTATTGGATGGTTGAGCTGTTGGCATAGCCCCCAAACTGGCAACGTTGGCGCTTTCACTCATCATGGAGCTTCAAAACAAAGTAAGAATTTGAGGGTGGAAGTCCAGCCCAAGCTTAGTCATCTTACAGTCATAGCCTCTTTTTGAATCATGTTAGGACAAAGTGCTAGTTCAGCCATTCCCTAATCAATGGACAAACTGTGCAGAAATAGCTGCACAGACACCAAAACAACGCATCCCTCTCAGGATTAAAGAGGACCATGAAACAGTACATGCTGTGCTACCCAAGGATTTTGAAAACTGGAACAAAACCTAGAAAATCCAGAGGGAGAGATAACAATCAATGGAATTTATCCCACTGTTTGTTCAAGAAGTGCCATGAGACTTAAGCACAAGGATCGCTTTTACACCTCAGCGAACAACTCACCCCTTACTCCCACTGTGGAGCAACAGCAAGTTCGTGGTATGCCATCCTAATCAGCAAACGCACCAGCGCTTCAGATCTGCCCAGATACTAATCCAGATAACATCCATAACCTCTATGGCCTAAGAAAGTCACTTTGCAAGCATTGAGTGCCCCAGTTAAAGTGGACACCAACACCTCTAGAAAGGATAAGAACTGAGATATCCCAACTACACGGCTTCCTTGCCGATTGTCCTTAGCAGCAAGGATCAGCTCAGCCCCTCGCAGCATAGGCGTGCAAACCCTTACACACACTCCCATCACCTTCATCTCATTTACTACAGGCAGTCATCAGTGTTTGCAGCTGAACAAAACACTGGGTTGCAAAGAATTACACAACTTACTTCTGGGAATTCATGGTTGAATGCAACATCGAGTCAGGCAGCAGGCTGGGGGTTTGAACCCCTACTCCTCCATTCACTCCCATTGGATTTGCACCTAGAGAACATAAGTATTAAACAACCAGCTTAGTTACTAAGCAAGAACAGCAATTGCTCAGCAATAACAAGGGTCTAGACTTTCAAGTACTTGATTTTTGTGGAAGGAGTTTAATTACTCTCTGCTCTCTTTACCACTTCTCCCTTCCTTTTACCAAATTAAAGTCTGAGGCACAACCCTGGTGACCTCCAAGTGAAGCACCATGCAGTATTACTCTTCTGCACGCCTTCCTGAACTTCTCAAACAAGCCATTTACATTTGCTGCCAATGTTACGTACCCAAGTCCTTTCCTGTGACCCTCTAAAGGTCCAGCATTACAAACCAATTCTGTTGTTTGCTTAGAAGTTTTTTCTGTGATTCAGAGGCTTAGGATAGATATTCAAAGGCTTTGAAAACAAAGCATCAGCTACAACTACATCTGGCTAGATCCCCTCTCACTCATTCCACACTCAGGGAAGCTAACTCCAGCGTTTGTGCTAAAAAGGAGGAAAATCTGACAAACCTCTGCAGGAAAAAGCACTAGTAATTCATGTACCAACATCTCATTTTCTGCATCGCAGCAGATCTCAAGCACCTTAAAAAGTGCCTACACCCTACAGTTAAGACTCAAATAACGATGAAAAATACAGAGTATATCTGCCCAGAACTTCTGAATAGATCACTTTGTGAAGCTGAGTAACACGAAACCCCTTTACCAGGCTTTACATGTATTTAAGACATCTGAATCCTACAGAATTTGTACTTCAAGCAGAATTAGACACTGTGTACAAGACAAATCCACTGATACTAACTTTAGCAAGTCCAATATACACCTCTAATATCGCAGTCAACTGTTTAGCAGCCTCTTCATACAGCTCTCTGCAGCCCACCCCCAGCCTAATCACTTTTATCCTTCACAAATTTAGCCATCTGAGAACAAGTTGGTACAGAAGACAACTGTAAACCTCTGCCTCACCTCTCCCTTTTCCACTGCCTGAACCAATTTATTTAATCTTTGTAGGACTGCATCTCTTCAAAAGCAGAGTCCTCACTAAATCCTGATCTTTCTTCTAAACTAGTTGGCATGCAGTCAGTCCACAAGCTGATGATTCCTACCTCAGCCGTTCTAATTTCCACTCCTAATAATGAAACAAGTCAAATGTCCACATTCTCCATGGTTGTACTTTCTCCATTAAGCTCCAGTTCTTCACTCTCCAAGAACTTTTCAACCCTGTCTCTTTAGTTGTTTTTTTTGTTTTGTTTTGTTTTTTAAATCAGTACTACAAGAAATGCCCAATTAAGAAGGCACAGGCCAAATTGTCTCTTTTTTTTTTTTAAAAGAAACGAAGCATAGAACCATTTCACTTCAAAAAAATGATAACATTTCTTTCAAACTCCTAAGCCCCTTGCTATAACATTTTGGACCTTCTAGAAATTCATTCATTTGTAAAGCATTAATGTACAGCAGAAAGTCATATCTCATCTACCTGTTTTAAGACCAGGCTCTCTCCTTTTACACTGAAGGCAAAGTTGCAGCAGTATACAAGCTACGTGTGACCTATGAGGATCGGTCATTTCATTAACTTTGCCTAGGAGTCTTTCCCTGAGTAACTCAGGAGTACGATGCTCTTTTGTGCAGAAACAGCACATCAAAACTGCAGCCTGCAACCAGCTGCTTACTTTCCTTGGCAATCTCTCAGTCCTTCCCACTGGCAATCCTGTGCTAATGCAGCACTCACTCCATTCAAGAGTTTGTCACAGAGCATATAGGCTGGAGCACTACAATCCCATACAAGCATGGGTTAAATGCCTACCAGCCCATCTTTCCACTTTTCAATTAAAAATCAGCGCTGCTTAAGCAACTCAAGCTAAGAGCTGAGGGTGAAAAAAATTCCTGTGATGTAATCTCAAACTATCAGCATCGGATTCGATGATTAAGGGTTACTTGATTGGACACCAATGACAGCCAGGGTACAATTAAACTTCTCATGTCGTCTTCTGTGATTTTGCAATAAGCCACACAGCTTACAGTTACATGAGTCCACAAGACAAGACTCAGAGAGCTGGTCTGTTCATACTACTTCACATATTTTTAAAACAAGCATTACACATCTGAGATACAACTCTCAAATGCTACAGTCTGAGTGACAAGGGAAGAATGTTTAAACACAAGCATTCTGATGTGTGCATTTCCAATTAAAAACTCCCAAACCTCCTGAAACTGGCAAAACAGTACCATTATAAAGCTAAAAAACAATATTAAATAAAGGTATTTTGAAACTGTGTGATTTTGAAAATCACTCTCCCCCAAAATATTTTTTCCCCCAAAGAAAACAATTTTCACAGAAAACTTCTTTTGCAAGGGAAGGCATTTGGGTCCTCTAATGTTTCCTGTTCCACTGAGCAGCTTGATAGCTCAGGTCTAAAATAATGTAAAGGTATAACTTTTGCAAGTTAATTATCTGTATTCAGGTAAGAACATATCAGATATAGTACAGGAAAGTTGCCTGTAGCTTGTGTTTTAACTGACAGATCTACTTACTTATGGGATTCATAGGGCGCAGGCCCTGGGGTGACTGTCCTTGTTGCTGATTCTTCACTTGAGCCTGAGACTGTGTCTGCATCTGGTTCCCTTGATAGGTCAGTCCAAGGGCTGCGTAGGCTCTCTCGATGGAGCTGGGGTCTATCTGACTGGTAGTGCTTATGCTGGGCGTTGTCTGCTGCCCCACACCAACCGAGCCAGTATTTGCAAGTCCTACGGCAGCTCCGCCCAGCAGCGCTAGAAGAAACATGCCAAAAGTTAGTAAAGACAACAGAAGGCAGCCAAAGAGATCCATAAAAACAGGGAAAAAATGATGACTGGCTATTCAAAAGCAACACCACCTTCTAGGACTACGCAGATAAGAGGCCAGGTTTGGAAAAGCTGTCATGAAACAGAGACAAATTTTGACCCAACCAGTCATTCCAGGAATATGCTGTTCTCCCTTTGAGCTGCTGAGAAATCCCACACTGAGTATTTAGGCCAACTGTTTGCTCAAAACTGAGAACAGAGGCACCTAGGTCACAGAGGTTAAAGGCAGCAAGGTACAGATTTTCAGTAGCTACTGTCACGTTTTTTCATTTTATCATTTTCTTAAAACACGAAACATCCCAGCTCACAGTGGTCATGAGAAGAGCACAAAGTGTACGCTAAGAAGCATGAAAAAGCATACAGATACCATGATGACAGAAATCTTGCAGATTTTGGCAGGAAGACCCATAGGGACACAAAGGGGAGGTGGGAAAGAAACATGACACAATCAGAGGATGAAGACAGAACAAAGACCATCAGGGCTGAAATGGTACAGTCGTCTCTGCATGTGCATGTCTGTCTCCCGAAGCTCATCAGCTCAAAGACGTGGTGGAGAAAATCCAATAGATTTTGATTTGGAAATTAGAAGTCTTCCACAAACACTAGCTATCAGAGACAGAAAAACATTTTGCCACTCTAAAGCAAGAAGAAAATCCTATTACATATGCCCAGGTTCAAGAGCATCACCATTACCGCCTGGGTGCAACCAAGTTCAACTCCTAACATAAATTTTATGGTTTATCCAATATGCAGAAATTTGTAGTAGACTTACATTGTTGGTTTCTTTTGTCCCCAGCATTTTTGAGAGGCAAACATACAGGACAGTCATGTCTCGTACAGTTCTTCCAGTGCGAGATGATTTGTCGGGAAGACGCGCAGTGTGCCACTGAGGAAGGGAAGGGAAAGGAAAACCTTTACAAACTACTGCCAGCATCTGCACACGGTCGATACAATCTGGGTAGGGAGCAACTACTTCTCTTGGGCCACATCTATATTGCAGTTCAGTAAAGGATTACTTTAAATAGTTCGGTACTAACTAGCCCTGAAAATGTAGCTAGACTCCTTCCAACACTATTAGCTCAATTAAAGCTTGCTTCGAAGCTCCACGTTATGCATCCAAGCCTAGCTCAGAGGATAACACCATGCACATCACGGACTGGACAGATGGAATCAAGCAATTACGATGCCAGCCACTGGCACAACCCAGATGAGGGAGGGTAACAACAAGATAGCACACATTTTCTTTGGCTACTAGGGTAGACTTAAGAGTTCATCGGTGCCAGAAGCAGCTGAACTCCTGGCTAGCTACTGCTTGAGATTTCTCCCTTCCGTTTAGAGGAAACAGACTCCTGCTAGCAGATTGCTCCTTTGCGTCCGCCCTTATCAGAAGGCAGCATCCAAAAGGTCTACCAGTGAGTTACAAAGCTCAGCAAAACATCTTAATTCATTTCTTTGCGTTATCTTACCTTAACCTGCCTGAACTTTAAGACTCAGAAGTTTATCATACGCATTCCTAAGGGGACAGACAGCTTAAAAAATAGAAAATCAATTTCCCAAGCTGCTCACTTGTTCTCTCTTACTAGGAGCCTTTGCGGTCTTGCAAAGGTTGACATCTACATAATCATTCCTTCACTTACCCTGGCAGGATTTGCCAGCCTGACAATGTGTCATGTGGTTCAGGACATTCTTCATGGTTCGGCAATGAGGGAGGTTGCACTGTCGCACCTCACCGTTGGCCTGCTCTCGCCGCTGACACTTGTGAGCATGTAAAAGGAGAACTAATTGCTGCTGGATGAGCTTGCGTTTTTCCGGATCCGCTGTTGGGGCTCCAGACCCCATTCCTTGTGAAGCTGCTGGCCCCATCCCAGCTTGCTGAACTTGGGGTGCCTGTTGCTGGCCCTGGAGGAGGCAGAAAAGAAATGCCCAGAAGTAAATCTATTTAAGAATCATCTATTTAACATGTGAGCACCCCAAAAAAATCTATGAAGAATCACTACACTGTGTAACCAAGGGAATACCCCATCTGCAGCTCTGGATGACCCATTTTAAACAACCCCTCAACAACAGTGCTGGCAGCACTTCTCTTGCCAACCACAAAGTCTTCCCCACACCACACCCTCCTATTTCTAGCTCTCGCCTTATCAAGGACCAGCAGAATTTAACTTTGCACATGCTCACAAGTTAATTTGTGGTGCTAGTTCAACCAGAAAAATATTAACAGCACTTAGACCTCAGATGATCATCTCATTTTAGAGACTAGAAAACTGTATCCCCAATTCTTGCATTAGCGGAAGAAAACACCTTTTAGAATGGATAGTTTTTCCCCTGCTGTGGGACTCCTAGAAAAGGATAACGAAGGGGAAGTTTGGGAACCTTTTGCCATTAGGAAACTTGCACATACACATTCAGAGAAAGCATCTGCTAGTCTGTGCAGGAGAAGCAGCACAACTTCAGCATAATGCAGGCCAGAGAAGTAATGTCAAGTATGGCAACACCCACTACTTCTTCCATAGTTCTGTTTATGTCTTTAGACTTTTGTGCTTCTTCCAGGTGAAATGTGAGAAGCACTCACAAAGAAGAGGGGCTCAGGGACTCTGTGTTGCTTGTCTCACTTCAGTTCAACAGCCTTCTGTTCCTAATGGACTCTTCACATACAGAGGGTTTTAGGGAATGTTTCTGAAGATTTCCTTTTTCGTTTGTTTTTTAGAGCTCGACTACCTGCATAATGGTTTTAAATTAAAAAGGGGTACATGTAACTGAGACATTAGGAAGAAGTTATTTACTCAGAAGGTGGTGAGGCACTGGCACAGGTTGCCCAGAGAAGCCGTGGATGCCCCATCCCTCAAGGTGCTCAAGGCCAGGCTGGATGGGGATTCGGGCAACCTGGTCTGGTGGGAGGTATCCCGGCCCATGGCAGGGGGTGGAACCAGGTAGTGTTTAAGGCCCCTTCCAGCCCAAACCATTCTGTGATTCGATGATTCCTAAACCCCAGTTCTTCCATAGCTCTTCAATACCTACATTAACCTTCCATTTTACAAGGAGACTTTACCAGCCACTCAGTCCCCTCATGGTTCTTCTATGCTCCAGTATAACTCTAACTGCCTTTTTTGCAATTTTAGTCTTTTTTGCCCAAATGACAACTGAGATAGCAAGCACTTTTCATTCCTAGGCCAAACAGGGAAGTAACTCAACTCCAAGAGTTATACACTCTGCGCCGAATGCCAGTTTGACAGCTGAGATACTGATCAGCAAGTTCTGGCTGCTTCTTTATTGGTTCATACACCAATGGGTTGCGTTAGGATTCTAGTGTTTCATACTCAACTTTAAAAAAAGCAAACATTAAATTGAACTAGAGAGCTCAACCTCAAGAGTTCTAAGGCACAAAAGTTACCTTAAAGTGTTTTTTTTAGCCAAGTTACTAAGATCAAGAGACTGAACCCCAAGGAAGCGGAAAAGACAATGTAAAATTTGAAGCAGTGAGAAACACAAGCTATACTCACAAGAGCGATTTTGTTTCACAAACAAGAATATATATGCAAGAAAAAAACAGTAAGACAATGTTGTATGCCTTCCCCCAATCAATTTAAACTTTCAGAATAATAAGGCAAACACGTTCAGCTGTTGCTCTCCTAGAACATTAGGCACTAGTGCTAAACTCAAGCCAGGGAGTCTAATGTTAGTGCTTGTAAACTCGTAAAATTTATAAAAGCTTGGGTCATCCACTCTGCCCACCACTCACCTCCCCCTTCTTCGTGCCCTGCTGCTGTAACAGTGCTGGAGGGACAGGGGGAGTGACAGGGCTACTATGGCAACATCAGGAGCATTGCACGTGTTCGTGTAAGAGCACAAGAACCCAAACAACTGGGGCTTTCTAAGCACTATCACACGTAATATGTTTAAGAGCTGCTTTTCTCTCCCAAAAGCATCAGAGAGTACTAGCAGGAAAACAACCCTCACGGTGAATTCACACTGAGAAGAGACCCAGGGAACCAACGCCAAGAGCAGGGATGGGACCTGAGAGCAAAGGTCACTTTGGATAAGGAGCTCCTTTTCATTTCCTCTGCTAACAGGGTTTGAAGGGTGAAGAGCAGATGTGCAGCTTATCAACAGAGAGAGCAACAGCCCAGCCCTCTTCTCCACACCAGTCCTTTCAGGAGTTGAAGTGCATTGCACGTTGACTCAGAGCATGAATTCGCACTGGGTATGACAGCTGCAAGACCTTTAACAGGGCAGCATCTGAGCACTGCACACTGCTCCACTTTGGTCTGCTACAACATTTGCTGGAGACAGTCTTCGTTCTACTTACCATGTTCGGCATTCCTGCCCCAGGAACTGGCTTCTTGTCCATTGGAAACTGCGGTAGGCTATTTTGCAGTCCGGCTTTATTCTGCATCTGAGGTCCAAGACTACTGGCTCCAATCTGCTGCCCAGTATTCTGACTGTATGGCTGACCATAAGGACTGGGATTGCTCATCATTCCCATCTAGGGATTAAAATCAAGATGTTCAAGTAAGATAATGTAGTTCACAACTCAAAAGGCAAATGAACACTTCAGAGAAGCAAGAATGATCAAAGCCATGAAACAACTGCAACGCAATACTGATCCACATGCTTCCCTTGTTCCCTTCTTGTGCACGTATCCACATCCACCACATATTAACTCCTCTACCTCAGGGATCCTATAAACAGAGTAAGATCAATTTATCAACTTTGACGTCAAGTCTGGTCAGAACTGGCCTGATTCTTTCTTTACTATTAAGATTTTATTTAATGGATTTCTCATTCCAGCTTTCTCAATCACAAATCTGCACCATGGACTACGTAACTCAAGTCTGGAAGAATTCTTCTGCTCCCTTCATCTGTGTACAGTCCACAAGGGGACAAATGCCCCCTTCATACCTATCAGCAAGGCTTATCCCAAATACCTCCTACCCAACTGTCAGCACTCCCACAGCTCCCCTCCATAGGGCTGCAATAATGCACACCTGCATGTGCAGCACACCACAGTTTCAATTCAAGAATACAAGCACAGGTAACCCCACGATCACGCAGTCACAGGATCTTGTTTGCAGTGAGCAGTGCTCAAGGTGAAAGGAGATGGCAGGAAGGAACGCTGCTAACCAAATGAAGCTATTGAACCATTCATCTATAGGGGAAGTAGATTCGTGTTTCATATGAGCTATATGTTGCTTTCTGCACTGTGCCTCCCCTCTTTGCATATTCAACAGTTTTAGCCTACCAGAATCTATGGTTTAGTGCCTTGGAGCGCTCCAGAATCCGAAGAACAGTTAGGATCTATCAACCTTGCCAATGAAGTTGTTTCTTTAACTTTTTCCATTCGATTCCTATCTATTTTTTATGGAAAATTTGGCCTTCTAAGACCAAAACAACTAGCGATAGAGGACCAGGAGTATTTGAGATTTTTGTTAAGATTACCATGCTCTCACCATTACTCAGTCAGGATCCTCAAAGAGCCATAACTCACAAAAATAAAGCCCAAAAATACTTGAAAGAAATGTACGTTTCAGTTCAGATTAGCATTTGACTCAATGTTCAGTCTATTTGACACTTTTTGGTTGAAGTTTGGGCATTTTCTTGGATCCGAAGAAGTATACACAAGCTCCTAACGCAGGTTTCTTTCCTATCACTCCTCTATTTGCTCTCAGATGCTCTTCCTGTAGCGGAAGCACCCTGGTTCTGCTCCTCACCAAGCCTCTCCAATGTACACAGAAAAGTAATCCGTAAGTCCAGAGATTACTTGCGATTAGCCAGAAGTTTTCCTTCCGCAGGTTGTAACTTCTGCCAATCCTTTACAACGGCCTTCAACTTGCATTTACGAATAAAGCAGGATCAAACCTATGCTACAGGGAACAGGGCACAAACCTCACTGAAAATCCTGCCACTTTAGATATCTAAGTGAATTTCCTTGAGGACAACCCCCCTCTTGCCCCACAAGCGATAACCACGATTACACAGCAGTAATTCACTGGAGAGTAATGAAAAAAGCCCCTACGTGTGGCAGACGAATTGCACAATGAGGAGGAAGAACTGAAAACACTTCCTTTGTCTTGTTCGGCACTGCCACCGTCATGTCTCCACTACGATGAATACACACATGGACATCAGTCATGCAGCTGCTGCCAGAAATGAGGCAGTTAAGAAGACTTCAGCCCTTCCTGCCTCCCCCCAGAAGACCAGTAAGGGCTCTCTTCCATGCAAGTTGGATGGAGAAGAAAAATGTTGAGAGCCAAACGCACTGGTAACTTTGGGGACACTTTCCCCACTGTCACTCCTGCCTCTAATTGACCAACAGGTTCAAGAGTCAGTGGAGGACTGACAGTGGGAATTCCTTCCTTAGGAAAACAAGGGGGGGGGTTCCTGGAAAGACAGCCTGATCCCTTTGGTTCCAGATCTGGAACGTCTCAAAGAATGGACATTTCTAAGCAAAGTTTTTAGTTAATTGAATTCATGTTCATAGTTAGCTCTTCCCAGCCTTGAAGAAAACTAACCAGCCAATTCAGATTTGAAGGTTGAAAGGCACATTTTTACACCCTGATGCCACAGGGGAGAAAAAAAGAAATCAATATGCTCATCCTCATTCAGCAAGCTGGGACTTACATTGATACCCAAGCACTCAGAACAAGCATGGCCTGATGAGCCAGCTCTGTCCTGACAACAGGAGTAAGACAAACCTGGACTTACGAGCGCACCTTTGCTATGTCACTGGCAAGCAGAGCTTTCTGATGAAACACAGGGACGAGGTTTGACCATGCCAGTCAACCTTTGTACCCGCAGTACGGCTGGACACAAGCTTTAGGCGAAGCACCTGGCTTTTTCAAACGTGCTGCTCAGGCTGACACAGCACAAAGACCTCTGATGCTTTCTCAAGCGTGAGCTGAGCCATTAACATTGTTTGGGGTACATAATCAGCCCCCCTAAAGTAAGGCCGCCTCCATGGCGGAAATGCAGGGCCCCACCCTCCCTAGGGCTGAGAACCACCATCCGCCCCCCAAAGGGGACTTGCTCCCCCCACCCCATCCTCTGGGAGCTGGCAGCAGACCAGGTGCCCCACTCAGCCCAGCTGACCCCAGGAACCCTGTCCCAGCCCACAGAGGCAGCAAATACCAGCAAAGCACTGGCCAGGACGGAGAGCAGGCACAGCAAACTGACCCTAAAATCCACATGCAAGCGTCACCTCGGAAGGGTGCTTAAGTTCATCAGTTGGAAGTGACCAGTAAGACTGACATACAGTTCACCAGATTAGTGGCCTGCTGGGCTTGAGGGGTAAATACACCATCAAGTGCAGAAGCACCAGCCAAGGAAAGGTGGTATCAGTGCTGTTTAAGTACAAGGCTTCATCTGAAATACCATGCAAAACCCTACGTGGCTGAATCACAGCTCAGAGGCAGCAAGTGCAACCTCTGCTCGCTCCTTCCCGGCCCGCCTCCTTCCACTGCTCTTCCCATTTTCTTCTTCATTCACCCCACCTGTTGTTTTCCTCCTCACCTCAGAGCCTCAAGTTGCTTTCATCACATACGCAAGGACTCGCACATAAAGAAGAGCAGACAAAGGTACATCACAGTAAAAGAGAAGAGAAATAAAGGGCAACGAAGCAAAAGATGTCACTTATTAGCCATGTGTCGTCAATCTCAAATGCTTATTCCTGCCGCACAGAGTTGAGAACAACTCTGCTCGATTTTCCTGCCCCCAGCTGAAGCAGGGGCTGGTGGAAGACGTACACCTCTCATCATGTCAAGGGCACGGATGAGAGGAGTTGAAGAAACATCCAAGTTCCCAAGCAAGAGCTCTATCAGGTAAGGCTGTTCACAGCTCCCCCATTACCAATCTGACCAGGACAACTCCAGAGGTAGCGGAAACTCCCCGCTGCTTTGTTCTAATGCCTCAAAACGGATGCATCTTCAGCTTGGACAAGGGTCAAGTAACCAACAACTTTGCTTCTAATTTTACTGTCGGTGCCACGGAGCACAAACCCTGCCAGAGGAGGAATACCTGTTAGAGCTGTGCACGCAGACATGACAAATCTTCTACTGTTGCCCTGTCAATGAGGCAATTGCTTTTAGAGCTTAGTATTTGGAAGACAGCTAGGTATCAGCAACTGTATTGAGCAGTGACCAATTTAAAGATTTGCAAAGGTAATTGTAAGCATGGAGAACGGAAGAAATAGAATGAAGATATGATAAGATTGATCCAAATAATCCAACATTTGCAGCATCAGCTGTGCTTCTCCGTTGAGGTAACTGCAGTACATGCACTAGGTTAAGCCTACATGAACGCAGTCTTTCCACATACATGTGTCCACAGGTAGAAATTAACTTCCCTAAAGCAGGAAGTCACCTTTAGCAGTTCTCTTCTAGAATTTAGGAACAACAAAACTCTGCCAGTGATACCTGCTGCATTCTTATCAAGGACTGCTAAAGATTGTTTGCATTTGACTGAGCTATGTTTTAAGATACCTACTGCAAGACGAGCATTCTTGCACTGTCATCCCTGCAAGAAACTCCCCTACCCACCCCAGAAACAAGTCCTTACTGCTCCCTTTCTCCCCCAAACGCATTCCTCCCATGCGCTGGGATAAAGTGAGCAATTATCCATTTTTCACACCTTGGTTCACCTCCGGACCACAATGTGCAGCTACACTCTCAACGGATTAGTACTTGATCGTAGGGTACACTTGGGGCCCAGAATCTAAACACCGTGCGTATACCTAGATGTTGAATCAAACGGTTCTTGCAAGTGATATGTAGAAGGTCAGTGTTCTTGGTTCTTTATAACATGAAATGAACACTACACTGAACATGCTAACACTAATAAGCTTTTTTCATTTTCTTTACCTAAATTTACTATTTGAGGATGTCCTCGTTTTCCAGTTCTGCAATTCTGAGCAAGACTGACATTTCTTGCTGTTTTATTTAAAGGAAGGTATGGAGAGTCCCAATAATTATGTTCCTGTTTGTAAAATATTACAACTTATTTTTCTTAACAGAATTGCTAAGCATTGGTAAAGCACAGTAGTATCTCCATTACAATAGCAGAGAAATCTATATATATTCACGTTACACAATAAGCCAAATGACAAAATTAACACTGGAGCTCTAAATGTTTCAAGTAATTTCATGAGAGTAAAATAATCACATAGCAAAGGTTGTAATTTCCCTGCTAATCTGAATTGCCTTCACGTCCATTTCATCGAGTAACAGAGCATTTCTTAGATCAGCAGGACACTCCATCTACATGACCTGAAGGTCAGATGAATTTATTCGCTTTAAGATCACAGAAACACACCCACCAACTCGTACGCAAAATCCTCTCTCCCTCTAACAAGAGGCTGGACAATAAGCCTGGGAACTCCAGGCAGAACCCAGCTGAACCACTGAAGAGCCACACGAAGGTTTTAACTACATATACGTATTTCCAAATGAAGAATGGTTCAAGACAGGAAACATGAATTTGTTCTTAACTTACTGCGGAGCTTGAATTTGCTGTTTACACTTAAATTAGTCAAAGCTGTAAGGCTATCCAGTAAAATAAGAAGCCTGAAAAACGCTTAAACACTGAAAGAATCAAAGTATTACAAGCAGTTTCCAAAAACCTATTTTAAGAGGACAGACATTCCTGTTACACTTTACATGCACACAAGCAAGCACACAAAACAAAAAGCTATTCAAGAAAGCTAAACTTGTTACAATTCCTTTCCTCTCCAGAATTTCCTTTTAGGCTAAACCTCCACAGGTATTTTTAAGCTGACTCTGGTACCAAAGCAGGGCCCACACCCTCCTCGGAGCAGCAACACCCTCTCCTTTAACACATTCCCTCCCTAATATCAGGGCTTGCTCTCCCGTCAGCCAATATGAAGTGGATCGTGAAATTAATTCAAATTGTTTTAAATGACCAGGTGAGTTTCAAGCCTGCATTAGCTTCTCGATACAATGTCATGTATCTGGTATAGAGATGGTCTGCAGACAACTGCTTCTTCCCATCTCAGTGTACCTTGCATTATACTTAACATACAGCATTAGACCCCAAGACAAGTGGCAGAATACCGTGATTCGAATTTATGCATACCTGGTGACCCCAAACCAATCAGTTACACAGACATTTGGGATCTCCAGGCTTAAAAAGGTAACATTCACGGCTAGACAACCAGGGAACTCTGAGCCTGATGTGCAAAGCAAGTGTTCCACTGCTGCCAGCCAATCTTTCAGGAGGAAAATGCTTCAGCAACTCCACAGGACCACAGAACAAAGCAGAAACATTACCAGTTTTGCTGTCCAAATCGAATATCCACTTCAAGCTCATCTGTACCATTAGGAGAGCATAACATCCTCCTTCCCAATTAGTTAACATCCCAGCATACATAAGCTATTCGCCTGTAAAAACCATGGCTGACAACACATCTGTTTTACTGAAAGCCAATTCACAGAGGCAACCCTCGCTTCACCTAAAGAGGCTGACTTTGGCAAGCTAACACGATGCAGTTGAACAGAACCGGAGCGCCCGCTTTGCTATTTCTCCCCTCCTGCCGGAGGACAGCTCTTGAATAATGCACGCTTCTGCAGCGATGAAGGAAGCGCACGAAAGTTATTACACAAACTCCCACATTAGCAGCAACACAGGGCTAAAATTACCAATTAAAAAAAAAAAGCTGGCTTTTGCAAACAACTGCTCGGGGTCCTCTGTTTTCCTCTACTTTTTGAAGATTTGTAGGTGGGGGGAAAAAACAAAAGCAGATGGGTGGAGGGAGAGAAAACAGTCAGACATGACTGTTGTCAGATCCTGCTAACTCGGCTGCACGAAGCGAAAGCCAGGCTGCCTGCCAGCAGCCAAACCAATGGAAGACGTTCTGGAATTTCAGCCTCCATTTCAGACCGTTCCTTCGCATCCGGCGGTTTGAACTGCTCCGCGCGGGCTGCGCCCGCTACGCTTACGCGACCGGGCTCGAGGCTTTTTTCTCGACAAGTAAAGAACTCGAAGCTTTGGTTTTCATTTTTTTAACCAGTCTGGGATTATGAGCTAAAAAGCAGAAGTTCTGTATTTGGTGGGGAGGTTCCCAAAAAGCACAAAACACTGCTTATTTTAGATATACAGCACACTCCGGAGTTTGAGAAAGCCAGGAAGACAATTTAGTTTTGAAGCGTATCAAAAGCCAAAAACTCAATTTGTGGCCTTTATTTCTCCTAGATAAGAGGAGGGTTTTTGTTTGTTTAATAATTTAAACCCTTACTTTAGCTTTGAGGATAAGGATAATAAGGATGACGATGTGGCATTTCACCAAATTCTTATTACTTATTCTTCAATTTTTGACCTCTTTCTAAAGACCAAAGTAATTTTTTTCAGAGCCAATAAGCAACGAATTATCTAATTCCAATACAAAAATACCTCCAAGTAGTTACTTACTTCTTTCCAATATGAACTGTATACAGATTTTTCTACTGTAGCAATCAAACTTTTCAACATCTTATTTATCAGGCAGGAATGTTTGTTATGAACAGGTTGCAAAATCAACTCATCGCTAGGCATACATATCAGAACCGTGGTTAGCAGCACGCTGAGCCCAAGCAACCAGCTAAGACCAGAAAAGCTTGTAACTAATAATGTTCACAAGACACTAGCATCATTTTACTTAATACATAGCAAAATCATTAACACAGCGTTAATTTTCACTTGTTTCAAATACATTTATAGACTGTGTTAGTTACAATTACAAGCCCTCCAAGCAGATGCATTTTGGTCACTCCAAGATGAATCTATTCAGGTGTTACACAGCACCTTAGAAAAAACTTTCCACTCATTAACCAATGAACAAAAAATCCACCTAAAGTGAACTGAAATACCTAGATACTTTCCAGGCTTTTTATCAAAATACCAAAAACTTGAGATGAAACACTCACTTTTTTCCCTACTCTAGGAAACCTGCTTGTCTAATTTTTTTCTTATCATGCATACCTCCTTGTTAACTTCTCTCATCTTTTCAGAGCAACCTACCACAACTTTATGCCAATCTCCTAAACAATAAAAGCACATCCAACTCCCTCACCAACAGAAAACCTTTTTCTTCTTTCTATTTACTCTCCAATAGACAAAATCTTTCTGAATTTTAAACCTAGAACTGGGTGCCAATAGCCTTAAACAACCCTACACTTGTCTCTGGGTATTTATACAAGCATTCTTTCTCCAATAACTCAAGTATTTCTCAAGGCCAATGACACACGTTTTAACACACACTACACAACAGTCCATTCAGACCTGCATTTGCCTCTTCTCATCTGCTCCAGCATAAACCAATACACAACACATCTCAGACAAAAGATGTTCTTACTAAGTGTCACACAGAGAAGTGCCAAACTTCTAAAAGATCCTGATACATTCCCATCACACTCACCACGTTAGATGGGAAAACACATTTGTGGACAAAGGCATAAAGGACTAAATGCTACCAAGTTAAGTTTTCCGTGTTGTTGATAACCTATACTCTCACAGGACTTAAAAGAAAAAAGATGGCTACTCTAGAAATACTCTTGCTTGTTGAGCAAGACCCAATTTTTGCCTCTCATCACTTAAACTTTAGCATTACATAAACAATTAAGGGTCTTGGATCCTGTGGTAAAGAGACAAAAAACCCTATTCTATAGTATCCCTATTGCAGGGGAACATTGTTCTACAGGATCCCTACTGCAGAGGGATCTGCCTCACAAAATAAAGGCCAAGAAGGAAGATAAATCAAGCCCAGCTTGCCTTGCTTACCTTGTTCATGGCTCCGGGCTGCGGCCCCCTCAGTGCGGTCTGCCCTCCCATCTGCGGAGAGCCTTGTTGCAGCGTCTCAGCCAACAAGTTGCCAGCACTTGCCATTCCTGGGTTTGGGTAGGGCATATTAGGTCGCCCTCTGCCTGCTCCAATCGAACCGTTCATGACTTGCCCCTGCATCATCCCCTGCCCGTTGCCTGCTGCCAACATCCCAGGATTCATGCCAGCATTCATCCCTGTGTTCATTCCCATGCCAGGCTGGTTAACTGGACTGTTTACTGTTGGCATCATTCCTGCTGCAGACTGGGCTGAAGGACCCTGGTTTGGTCCGCTTGTAGCCATCGCCATGCTGGGAGAAGTCAGCCCAGCCTGCGCCATGGGGCTTTTCACCATGCTGTTCAACATCCCCATCCCAGGGCTGTTCTGTTGCGTTTGACCGGCCATGCCCTGGCCAGGGCCACCTACCCCCATGTTGAGGTTTGGGGAGCTACCAGCCCGTAAGAGTTCGGACAGCTGCTTGTGTTTAGAGGCAGCATCTTGTGCCAGGCCGAGGCTGGTCTGCAGCTGATTAATGTCACCGCCGTTGCTGAGTCCCAGTTCGGTGGAGCTGATCAGTTCATCTGGCAAGTCGTGTTCCAGATCAAAGAGTGATCCAAAATCTGAAAAATAAAAGAAACGATACATGAGGTCAGTGCAATCTGCAGTATCTTGAAGAATCTTGCTTATTAATTTCCATTTATTTCATTTAACTATCAAAATCTCATTTTTCCAGCAGAACTCCTCTACCGGTCATTATTGAAAACTATCCCAATTCATCATCATAAGCGTAATTTCTAAACTTTACAAAAGTATGAATTGGAGGCAACCATTCTACTTCACTTTTCTACAACAGTATACACTAAATATCACTAGGTATCTCAGAACGTGATCTCCCAACTTGTGAAATTTGAAGGGGAAGGCGAAAAAAGAAATATTAAAATCTCAGAATTCACCAATGGAATTAGACAACTATTAAGAAGAGTTGATGCTAAAAGTACTGTTTTTTGATTTTTGACTTTCACTGAAGTGTCACTTCCAGAAGAGACAACAAATACAGTTAATACTGTTTTCAGAAAATGCCTATTATTTACAAAAATAATAAAATTAGCAGCTTTCTTCTTGTTTGGTAGTGGTTGTTTTTGTTTTAATTTTCCACATCCAGTCATTCCCAGCACAGAACTGCAAAATTAAATTGAATTTCATGGAACAGAAAGTATTTTCCCCACAACAAGCATAGTCAGAAAACAATTTAAGTAACCCTCCTGGCCATGAAGTTGTGAAAAAACTTTACAATGGGGGAAAAAAAAAAAATGAATTTTTTCTCTTGAACAAGAACACATTCAGAGTAATCTCCAAGGTAATTAAATGGCAAAAGATTGCTATTACACAGTACCATCAATTTGATCAAGCAAACAAGAAGTTTTATGTCTGTAGAAGTAGCATGCACCTTGATCTGTGTATTTTATCTATAGCAGCTAAAACAAAAATAATCTAGAAAGTTTGTGGCCAAAAGCCAAGCTATTGTGTGATGTAGCCACTCATAACAGCTAGGGTAGAGCTCAGTATTTAGAATTTGAGAAAACACAGTAAATGATTTCTTTTATCTTAACTTTTAGAATAGCGCAGCATCACTTCTGCCAGAAAGGTCATTTCATGGATGCTCTGCAGGATCTATTACAATGCATTTTCAAAACCTTCAGATCTAGACAATGACTTAAAATACTACTCATTTCAGCAACTGCAAAAAAGGAAGTGTCAATTACAGTGAATTTCACAGAGGTTGGCAAGATGACTTGTTCCAAATATTTATGGAAGAGACTACAGTTAAACCGCACCTAAGTAAGAAAAGCTGATCAGCATCAGAAATCTGTTCAAAATGTTTCACACAATACCGTAAGTAGCCAAGCAGCTAAACTCCAATACTAATAGAGGAGTTTTGTTATTTGTTTTTTATAAAACACAATTTCATAATTGTTATAAGATCGGGACTTTTAAGAACTCTAAACATACGGTACAAGGTTGACAAGAATGCAGGTATACCAAGAGATTTCATGACATCATTTACATACTACTCACTAATGTGAAGCACCAGAAGAAGAAGAGTTTCCAAATAACTATGTTTTAGACTATTAATATAGAATGGGTTAGCTGATTTTAAGGGAAACCTTGTGCTAAAAGTTATGTTTTGCAGTAGATACTAAGGATTCATCTTTTAATTACATCTCCAGTACTTTTCAACATGATTGATGCTTGTTGAAGATTCAGAAGTGAGGGAAGAAGCAGAAGAATAAAGTTTTGTCCAAGTTCTCCTACATTTAGGATAATGAATTTAGAGTTTGGGGCTGGTACGCCTACCTCAAAACATACACCCCCCAAAATGCAAAGCGTTAGCTTAAGAATTAAATATTGATGCATGTGGGAAAAGCCACAGTAGGAGAGACCCTCAAGATCAAGATAATGAAGAAAGACGTCAAAAAAAAAACAGTACATGACAGTTTAAAATGGCTTCAACATGCAAACTAAGATGCCTTCAATGAGCATTTTAATGTGCCTGTTAGGATGCCTTTAAACAGACAAGCGTTGAAGTAATGTAATTCGGAAAAGAGTCTGGCAAAGTAACCTGACAAAGAGCTCACAACTGAGTGAAAAATAAGACCAGCAATTCTCAAGTTAGTCTGCTGTCCAGAAAAATTTCTCCTAGATGAACAACACTGGAAACTTCAGCGTCCAACATATACCCCATACCTACAGCAAAACCATACTGGAAGCACACAGCAGCCTCCCACCTCTGAACTGGGTAACACTTGTTCCAGCAAAGCTGCTCCAACAGCTCAAAAGGCAGCTTTGTGACTGGCTGCAGATGGACAAGAACTCCTGCTTCCAGGACAGAGTCAGCCCCAAAACAAAAATCCCCACTTCGCCTCCACTGAGACCAGACCTTTGCATATAAAGCCATTCACAAAACCACCTGGAAAATGGTCAGCGATCATCTGAATATATGAGCTACTTGTTTTTTCAAACTACCACTGCACATTTACTCAGATTTGTTTAAATGGTTTCAGATATAACACTACAAAAGGGCAGTGCAATTCTTGTTTTGAAAGACTGAAAGATTTGCTCATCTTTCTTCCCAAGGAAATATTAATCTGCTTCTATGAAGACCTCATTCTTTCAGCATTCCTTCTCGTCAAACAAGGGGACACTTCCAGCTGCAAAGCTCACTCGCTCAAGTCCACCTCGAATATCCTGGTACAAGCAAACAGAGCTCCTCGGCAAGTTCATTCTGCGCAACAAAACTAACATGCTAAGACCATCAATCCAAGAGAAGACGCAGTATAAGACACCATAAATGATTCCTAGCACCTACAAGGCACAATCAAAAGCCATTAATACCAGTGAAACACCACTCTGGTGCAAGTTTGCCTTCCCCTGCCTTTTTTTTTTTTTTTAATCTTTACTAAAACACAAACGTCCAAGTCTTCTCCAGCCAGCAAATTAAAAAAACAACAAAACCAGAAAAAGGTTCTGTTGTCTGGTCAACTACGAAATCCCACTCCTAGTCGGCTGCCAGGAGGCAGAAGATTTCAGGTATGAGACTGAAACATGAACAGTCTCATAAGACCATGCGGAACAATAGGACTTTGTGCGCATACAGCACGAGCTCCAATCCGTTTCACAGCCCTTTACATTCTCTCCACCCCCTAAAGCCCACTGTAGAGAGACCTACCTACGGCCAATCCAAACATTGACAAAGCTGGGCCAGACAGCTCGGAGCACGTGAAAATAATGGTAAATACAGTCACATGAAAGCCAACGGAATAGCTTAAGACAGAGGTGATAAATATCCAGAGAACTGAGCGACTTTCCAGTACACTAAACACACTTGCCATCTTTTTCATTAAGGATACACAGGAAGATTTCTAAGAAAGCAAAGCTTCTTAGTGGGAAGTGGAAGGAAACAGATTAGCACTGCAAAGGTTTGTCTACCTGATTCACAGTCCCTAGAGATCGCGGGGTATAACCACAGACCAAGAGCTGGGATAGAACAGAACACCATTAACTGACCCAAGAGCTCATCAGAAACATCCAGTAGTAAGTGTTGAAACTAGATTTTGATCTCAGAATAGTGACACAGATTCCACATTATGCTATTAATGGTATTTTTGTGTATTTCCTTCCACAAGATGAAACAGGCTGCTCCTGCCAGGTAAGATCACAAGGAAAGAGAGCGAAGGTACCTCCGTAAGACAACATGCAAGTAGGTAATAGGAAGGTGTTAACCTGAGGTGGTCTCAGCATGCAAAGGCATGCAATACTTCCCCTCAGGAACCATACCACCTGTGAACCTTTACACAAGTCTATTCTGTAGCCCAGAAACTGGCTCAGCTCGCCACAACTGCATCAAATCTGTCATGAGAAGAAGGTGGGTCAGGAGACAGCAGATGGAGCAGGTCTTTCAATGGCACTCCAGTCAGACTGGATCAACTAACTGGAACTTCACCCTGAACTGCAAGGAAGTCACCTCAAAAACTGGTGCGTTAGCTTTCCGTGTCTACTGGGAATTCTTTTCTCAGTTTTGGACCCTACAAACATCTGCCTTCTTAGTAACTTGCCTTTGATGGTACCTGATCTGCAAGATGCAAGGAGACCGCTGGCCTGGGTTAGAAACGCCAGCAAAGCCTTGAAATCAGTACAGATTCAGAGAGGGCAATCAAAACCCTTAAGTGATTAAGAAATCAGTGCCCTATCAAGCAATCAGATTTCAGATGAGTCACAAAATGTGTATTTCAAGCTAGTTTTACTGCAAGAGCTTCTGGTGGCCCCAGTGATAACCGTTGTCAAAGCACGCAAGGCAAGGTAGAGATTTCCAACAAAAATGCTTACAATGCAGGGAGAATATAATCCAATACTGACTAACTAGCAAAGAAATTCACACGTGGGTTTCAAATTGCACACACTAGTTTCTCTTGCATGCTTTCTAGCCTCATAGTTTTCTCATTTCTGGCTTAAGACAGACTTTTATTCCCCTTTCAGAACAAAACAGGCATTGCTGTTAAAATGAAGATTACCTGGCTCTAACAAACAGAAAGCTAACATTATTCATTGCAGCCTAAAAGCTTGCTTATGTGCTACAATATAGCCCAGAAGACTTTACTCTCATGTGCACTGCGTGATCAGCCACGAAATTGAAGCACTGGAGGAATTGGTGTATCTGAAGAAACAGCATCACGTGTGAACAGCAGTGCCTGGAGAACCCTTCATGCCGGTCACGTAAGAAAGACAAGAGCTTACTCCTGTGCTTACGTCGGTGCTGAGCTTATCGGTAGGTGCGAGACTTCCAGTTCCTGTCCCTGCACCTCTTACGTTCTACTCTGAACACAGACACAGCAAGTTAGAAAGCTGCTGAACAGCCACCTTTCTGCACAAGTGTTTCTGGGCTCCAGAAACCTATCAGTGGGTCAAATTAAACCACAGTCGCTAAGTGCACAATGAAATAAGGGGATGAGGCTTAATACAGGACGCTGAATACAACGGGTGCATGTGACAGGGTCAACAGGAGCTGCAGGTGATGCAGGACTACACAGAAAACGTGATGCCTTTGCTGGGCTTTCAGACAGAGCTCAACAACACGCTGCTGAGCTCAGCATCTTCCCCACACAGCGAGATCAAAGCTATCCAGGATCGAACAGGGTTTAGATGTTAACAGAGAAAGTGCCCAGAGGATACAACCAATACCCCAGAGTAACCAGCTACTCAGGTCTGCAGTCAAGCACCAGCATTACAGGCCCTAAAATACCCTTTAAAAAAAAAAAAAGGCAGAGCAGGACAAGGAGCCACATCCTCACAAGACAACTCTCAGGCATCCATGAAAACACAGGAGCAAAGGTGAAGCGCAGATACGTAACAAAGTGCTACTAAAAGAAAATCATCAATTCCCACGGCATCAGCAATGGCAGAAAATTAAGCTAGTCATGTTCAGGCAACTGCAGTGGGGAAGAAACATGCTAAGAAAGAGGCAAAATCTCTCAAGATTCCTACCAAGTGGGCGTGAGAGAGTTTTGCTGTATTTTGGAGAACAGATTTACTCTTACGATTAAAGCCCTTTAAAGAGGAGGCTTTTCACATAGATGCTCTGTGAAGCCACAATTACCCAACAGTAACAAGAACTCTGCCAAGCTATTTTCCCTACCTGAAATTGTACAGTTCGTTTTAATTAATCTATTAGCTCGATGCAAGCCAAAAGAGGAAACATTCAGGCATCAGCCACAGAAATTTAAGGTCTAGATTCACTGCTTCCACAACCCTAGGACATCAGCCCCTGTATAACCCTGATCACCACACGCTGCCGAAGTGGAGGTGTGACGCAGGCCTTCTCAGTTGCTCTTGCATAAGCAGGAGTGAATTCTTATTCTGCATTACGGCGCTCCGGTAACAAGGTCTTCGGCATCAGACTATTTTTAATTCTGTTCTCTGCAAGAAAGTGGGGAAGCACTGCCTCCTCCTTCCTTCCTGCTAATCCAGAAAAGACCTGAATTTGCTCACCACATCAAGAAACTTGATAACTTGAAGACAGACCACAAACAATACTAGCAGAAAATACAGCTGAAAACGGAGGCACGCTACTCATTCTGAGAGGGAGCTCAGAACCCCTGGACGACAGCAGATGCAAAGGCACAAAACACGTTTGCAAGTCATACTAGCGCACAACTTCAGGCACAGATCTTTAAAAACAGCCTGTTGATCTAATTCCTCATCTCAAACGCATGTGATTTCATTATTAGTTCTAACAACCGAGTATAAACATAAGAATTTTGCAAGCATAAAAAATCACTCTAAAGAAGCAGCCACTTATTGCTCAACTTCTAACAAAGGCTATTGGAGGACCGCACTCATTCTTCATTTTTTTGAAGCTATCCTAATCTCTGCTCAAACACTGCGTCAAACACATCAACTCCTTCTTAAGAAGAAAGTCCCAGTTTTGCTCAGGAACATAATCTGCAAGTTTAACTCATACCAAGCTCGTATCAACAGAAAGACCAATTTGCATTGACTCTGGATAAAGTGGGTTTTGCCACTTCAGAAGCAAACTGCATTTATAACAAGCTTTTCTTTTTCATTCAAAGTTCTTTGAGCACTAAAGAGAGACACAGATGACTGCAGTTCACCGCTGAAAAAAAGTGAGATTTATGATACCAAAATACGGATTTCGTTCTAGGAAAATGGAAGGAGTACAATCACACAGAAGAGACATTACTTAAGGTGGAAGTTCTTCCTGCAAAGCCTATTCACACTTGTATGTAACACAACGGTCCCAGTCTTGCTGCCACTGATGACCCGAACAAGATGAAGTTTTGGCATTGTAATTCCAAGATGCTGAAGTCACACAGTTAATCATTTACTTGTGAACATGTTATTTGCATAAATCTCATTGTGCTGCCTTTTACTTTAAAGTCTCTCAATTGGTGTTCTTATTCCCAAGAGTATCCTGCCTTGGGACGCCGCTGAAATTCCCCCAAGACCACATTAAGCTACCTACTGTTGGTCTGTGAGAGTACTAAGCAGTAAGAATGGGATTTCAGTTGCGAGACTGATAAATGATGGACCACAGAATTCCAGAAAGCAAAAGTGCCTTATTGATCTGCAGATTTTGGAAGTTGCTGGTTTGCTTCACTAGCGGGCAAAAAAATGGGTGCACACAGATAGGAAGGGAACACATCTGTGTGCCCACACAGACCGAATCAATTTCGGAAGTGATTACAAATCAGTTTCAAGAAAAGAATGAAGCTCACTTCACTGTCAAGTTAACAACAACTTTGAAATAATGCATACTGCGTATACGATCACCAAAAAGCAGAGTTTTCTGAATACTACTAACTTGAGTTCCTTCAACATCACTCCTGAGTAAAACCAGAAAAGCAATATTAAATTATCTATATAGAAGTCAGTAGATCAGACTTCATCTTGAACCGGTAGCCCAACAGAGCTCCCAAAGTGACATCCAGGAATACAAAAAAGGCAGTTTAGCTTCAGCAAGCCATAGCCAGCATCTTGCCAGAATTTTACTTACGTGAACTCTATCATTAGATTCTTTTTGTTCATTAACACAGTGAGAGTACATTTTAAGAGAGATTATCTATTCACTTGTTTCTGGGAGTTCCACAAAGCAAGAACCAGTAACTCATTTGTCTTAGGAATGTCTCTGTAGAAGAATCACCATGCCTCTCCTGGCCCTCATGCCTCCGCAAGCAGACAGACACAGTTCCAAATTCGACTTGCTTCTTATAGAGATGCAGGAATAGGCACAGTGCAGAGCTGTTTTGCACCATCAACTGGAAGAGAGCAACAAGTTTCTCCACCTCATATTACAATCACCAGTAACAGAAAATCACCTGCACAGCTTCTGAAGATCCTGTACCCAACTTTTACTTTTCTCTGTGAAAATCCAGGTTTAGACCACAATTTCATACCCACGCTTTCCTGTAAGCGCAGCTGACAGCCAACTAAGCCAAGAGTTACTTAGGACTGGAGCACAGAATTTAACATTTCTTTTTCTAATTTTCTTCAAAAAGGTTCTGTAAGTAACCATGCATGAGGATGAAAATAACATGTCAGGTTTTCACAGAACTTTAAACACATTCACATGCCAATCCATTTTAAGGAAACTTGCTGATATTTAGGAGGAGAACAAAACCAGTTTGTCAGATACATCGCTTACCAGCCAGGGAGAGGATTTCTGTGAATTGCCCTAGATGGAGTTGTACTTGAAGCTCTACAAATTCAATGTAACTACAGATGTTTTGTCAGTGGGTACAACCACATGCAGGGACAGATGTATCTTACTTCAGCCTGCTGCTACAGTTTAAGTAGAGAAAGAAAATCCAGCGCCTTGGAGGCAGGTGTGCATTGTTTATCTGTCAGTGAAAACTGCGCAGCATAACTACTCCATTTGTCAAATCTAAGGGACTCCTCGCCAAACCCTCTCAGAGGGGGCACTAGTTAGGGTGATGAGAAAAGTTAAAGTAATGTCATTACAGTGTTAGAACAAGCATAGGAAGCTGCTTTAGCAGGAACAGCCTAAGTGACACACTGAGGTGACACTGGAGAAAAAATAGAAATCCAGCAGCCTATGAAGAAGATGGAAAAAATACCCAATAAACCATACCAAATTAAAATTTAGTAATAAAGTCACCGTGTCAAAGTTATAAAGGTACAAGAAAACTATTTCTACAGCAAAAGCTCTGCATTAATCACCAGGATCTCAAGAAATGCACATTCTCAAAAAGCATACATCAAGCCCTCGAATCCACTACACCCTCCCCAGACAAATACTGCTTGTTTTGCAAATACAGAACTGACCTGTACTAAATCCTAATGCTGCTCTGGAAATGTTGGGAAGTGATACAAAAAAACAGTATTTTGTTTGTTTTGTGCTGTTTGTGGTTTTTGTTGGTTGAATCTAGGATTTCTATTCCCAAATCTAGGATTTGTATTCCCAAATTCAGCAACAAAGCTCTTCCCTGCAATATCAAACTTGTGAATTTGTGTTTTTAGATCGCAACTCTCAACTCATTTTCTAGTCTCAAAGGTTTTATCTGTAGGTAAGCGCTCAAAATTCAGTTTTGCATCACAGTACGGATGGTCCCTGAGTTGCAGCGGTATTCTTTAAAAGTAGATGTACCTTTCTAACCCTGCACAAAGGAAGTACATACCTACGTCCAACACACACAGCTCGCTCAAAGTGGTGAAAGAAACAGAGGTGTAGCAATTTGGAGGTCTAGAAGGTTCAAAAGCCTGTAAGACGTTCTTTTAAAAGTTACTCAGCACCATGAGAATGATCAGTTTGCAAGGTATTTGAAACATCTTATTCTGAATAAGATGTTTCTTGGACAACCTAGGAAACTCCAAGGCAGAGACACCCATTTGCCATCACTGGCAAATGCGGCATCTGCTATTGGCTTAAAGTTCATCTACTGCAACACCTGATTTACAGTACGCCATCCTACAAACCCTATTTTAATGCATCTTATATAATAACAATACTTGGAAAAAAGTTTAAAAGTGGCTCACAACAAGAAGAGATAGAAATACTTAACTGATGGCTGCAAATTGAATGTGGCTAACAACTTGGTCTTAAACAGTAGTCAGAAAACAGACTTGTAAAAAGTATTTGAAAGATGTATATGCAAACGCTAAGAAAAAAAGCTTCCACAGCAGACTGAAAACAGAGTTGAAAGCCTTATAAGTGCCTCTGGAAAAGGCAGTGAGACCAGATTAATAAGATTCATTTCAAGCAAAGAAGCAGCCTGATAACACTTAAAACAAATGACAGATGAGAATCAGTCAAGAATTATACCACTCCAGATGAGATTTAAAAAAAAATAAAAATAAAAAAACAAGATTTAGAACTTTGATGTAAGGAAGAGTAAAGTTTTAAAGGTCAACAGTAGTGCCAAAAAAAAAAAAAACACAGAAAAAAACATGCAACTTTTATTTAAGATGGGTACTGGAACAGAGACTGGAGATGTGCTATTACTCAGAAAAACACAACTTTTGGATACAGTAAACTGAAGGAACTTAAGGCACATCACAAACACTGAGTGATCTCTGATCTAACACACATATCAACTAATTGTAGAAAAGTGACTTCCAATATTAGGGTAAACCAGAAACACTAAGCATTTAAAATCCTATTTTAGGATCTAGCAACCAAAAGACATGATACCACACAGCCATGCTAGAGCACAGAGTATATTCCAGCTTTATTCCTTGATCAAAGAACAGCTCAGAATCCACAGCCCAAAAAGTTTTCCTAGTCTGCAGAATACGTGTTATTTCTAAGGCTGGGGGGGATGAAGACAATTCATAAAAGAAGTCATAAAAGACGACTAAACTCGCCCCTACCAGCACACGTGGGTCTACACGAACCACGTAGGAATCCGTATGTGGCAATTTCAGCCCACCTGCACCACTGCAGGAAAAATCGAGGGGCTCGGAAATAAAATGCCCAAAATAAAATCACTGGTTTAAAGTATCCAGCTAAAAACTTATCTTTCGGAAAGGCTTCCGCTCACTTACTCAAGGAGATAATTTTCCAGGATGCGCTGAAATTATTCTGTTATAGTGACAGAAAACAAACTAGTGTACACAATGAATTTGCTAATACAACGTCTAAAAAGAGGCTTCTGAGGCTGGATGCAACGAACCAAAACAGTGTTTCCATTTCGATCAATACTTACATCCCTCTCACCACAATAGTACAGGAAAGCAGCTAGCACAGGGTCACAAATTCTCATCCTATACTAAGAATACTGTACCAATAAAAGGTGACCCTACTGTAAAGGTCTTAATATCTGAACAAAAATACATGTATAACTACCATTATTTTTTTCATCTAATTGAGTTTAGTATATTCCAAACCCAGAACATCAGTATCATCCATGTCTACAATGAAAACGTGGGTGAATTAGAGACTCAACTTAGTGTCCAGTATAAATACTCCTAACACCTACAAGTTTGGGAATAAGTTAACTGAAGCCAGACATTACTTTTAGATACCTAACAAGCTAAAACTGTATTTCACCCAAAGAACTCGGTCAAAAAGTTAACAGCAAGAGAAACACACTGAGAGATCCACTACATACATGTGCTGGGAAAAGTTTCCTTAACTTTGCAAGTTTCTTACCTCTCTCTCCCTGCACATTGATAGTGTGAATCTAACACTAAGTTTAAAAAGATCGCTGCAGAAACTACATTAGCACCGCATTTCTGATTTCCTATAATTAGCTCAGGAGGGGGGGGACAATACCAGTTCTCTAGTGTGAAAGTTGCTTGCGCTATTTCAAAGCGAATTTAAAGAGCAGATAGGTTAAAAATGTAAACTTCAAAGCTGTTTCCCACAACAGTAGAAGCGAGAGAAAAATCAGTCAATTCAAGCAGCAACTGAAAAACGCAACCCTTAAAATACATTTATTGGTTCAGCAGGTTTTATTTTATTTAATCAGAAAAACAGGTACGTGGAAGCGTCCCAAATGCAGGTAAAGAATTGTCAACAAAGAGTCCTTAAGAGTAAAAATCCTTCAATAGTTTTCTGTAGCATATATGAAGCATTTGCAGCACTATAGACCTCTGCATAGCTACCAGGTGATGACGATCTCAACGACTTCAAAAAATTTATTCCATTTTGTGTGCCGTCACACCTGAATCTCTCTGAAACTGACCAATAACCCCTAGTGTCTCACCATAAATATACAAAGTTCATTTATTAAACTGCTCAGCAAGCTAACTATTAAAATTAACTAGATATTCTGTGAAAATCTGCACCTGTTCAACTGAAATAGATTCACATTATCCAAACTTTACCTGATCATAAATGCCTCAACTTTGATATGTCCATTTATCTCAACTAAAACAAGCCTTCAGGTATCGAAACTTGCCTCAGAAACATTTATTTCACCTCCCTAAACAGAACAAGATCGCCACTGCCAAGGCAAAGTAAAAATGGTTACTACCATTAAGTACTGGTTTCCAAGTGTAGTATAAAAAAAACCAACTAGCTCCAGCTAAAGAGCAGCCTCTTCAGCCTTCTTCTGCTCTCTTCCTGGAGACCTGTTGCTATTAAGGAGAGTTGTGTCCTCCGCTTGCAACATTATACTGATTCCACTGCCTGTACGTACAATGCTCAAAAAGTTACATACCAACTTTTCAAAACTAATTCGTCATTCACCAAGAACAGAAGGCAAAAATCATGTTTGTGAAGATGATTCCAAGCAGAACCAGATCCACTGCTCAAACAAAAACTGGATACTGAAACCTGCTGTCTACTGTCAAGTGACCAGCCATTTTACTTTATTTTTTAAACTCTTCCTTCTTCTTGGCAGCTCTCGCTGCAGCAAACAAGGCTGGTGGCATCAGGACACCACCACCTACCAGACTGGCATGAGGAGGCCGCCTCCATCCACACTCCGTAGGCTTAAGAAGATCTAAAGTGAGCCTAAAGAAACTCCTGGGGGACAGGTAACCAAGTACTCTCGTAGCAAAATGATAAGAACTGGGCTTCTGCTTCACCAGAAGCATGAAAAAGCTCAACAGCCCTGTGGTACTCATCTCCCCTCCCAGTACCACCAGCTCAGATTTGCTACTGGTTGGGACACCTACGTTTTCCAACCTCCAGCCTGCCTTCACAGCATCACCAAAGACCTTTGCAGGAGTGCAGAGAAGCCCCTTTATCCTCCCAACCCGTAAGTCTACAGGGGAATTTCAGACATTTCAGTCTCAGAGCAAAGAAATGGGAGATGCAAAACGAACTGCACTCCATATTGATTCTTAATGCAAATACCATGAAATAACATTTTGTTTCTAAGAATCTTGAGGAACCTTATGCCCCAAACTTGCAATCTGGATTTTGGTTTTGGCTCTTTTCCTTGAGTGGATGATCTATTTGAAACATAACATCAAAAAAAAAAAAATGATTTTTGGATATTCTTCTGCAAAGAAGAGTAAGAAGAATTGTTAAAATAAATCAAATAACCAGGCTGAATATGAGAGGGGGGGAAAAAAACAGCAGCGAAAAATCTCGTTTCTGAACAAGTTGTGAAAAAAACTTGTATATATGCAAAATAAGAAACAAGACATGTACCTGTGTACATACAAGCGTACACACAAATTCAACAATAAAGTGTACGAAACCGTCATCTTTAATTCCAGTTGCAGAAAGACGAAATAGTGCTAAAGGCATAGGCTTCGCAAGGAGCTCTGTAATAACTATTGTGAAAGACACGAAAATGACAAACTGTTATCTACAATTGATCAAAAGCACAATAAACTGACCAGCTTTGCCTTCCAACGCTTCCAAAAGAAAAAAAAATAGGAGGCAGAAACATCCGAACGCCCTCGTATGCCGTGCGAATAGGTTCAAACGGGGCTGGAAGGGGAGAAAACCCCCGAGAAAGGCCGAAGGCAGGCACAAGTTTGGCTTCTGCCAAGGGGAGGGGGAAGATTTGGGCAGGAGAGGGGAGAGAAGGGCAGCAATTGTGGCACCCAGAGGCTGAGGGCCTGGGCCCCCGAGACTGACCTGTGCCGTCGCTGGCGGACACGGAGAGCGCCGGTGAGGAGAGTTTAGGCCGCTTGGCTGAAGGCGGGCCCGGCTCCACCACATTCTCGGCCATTTTTAATTCTTTTTTAGACAATCACTCCGAGCAGAGAGACGGGAGGGGGGGGGGAGCCCCAAAACCTTCACCTTCTTCTCGGGCCCCGGGTCAGCTGAAGAACAACAATACCGACGAGAGGGAGCGAGGAGGATCCGGCGGAGGAGGGGGGGGGCCAAGTTCCCCTTTTTCTGCCCCTCGGGCTCCGGGAGGGCGGCAGCGGAGAAGCGGGGCGAAGGTGGGAGCGGCGGGGGCAGAGGCCTCTTCCCCCAGGCGAGAGGGCTGAGCGGAGATGGGAAGAGCCCCCGCCGAAAAAAAAAAAAATTAAAATTAAAAAAAAAAAAAAGAGAGAGAGGCTGGTGGTTTGATTTTTTTTTTCCCTTCTTCCCTCGGTGAAATTAATCCCGGCTGTTGTGCTGCTGGTGCTTCCTCGCCGCCGCCACCATCATCATCTTCATCCTTCGGGGGGTCTCCTCCTCCTGCTGCCTCCTCACCGCCGCCATCAGCCTCTTCCTCCTCGGCGCCGTCCTCCTCCTCCTCATCGCCACAAGGAGGCGGGCGAAGGAGGGGAGAGGAGGAGGAAAAAAGAAAAAAAGCTCACCGTCCTCTAGCAGCAGCTCCTTCCCCCTCCGACACCACCCTGCAAAAAAATACCCACCGCCAGCGACGGGGCCGGGGGGGAGGCGGCGGGGCGAGAGGCCGAGCGGGCGCGGGGTCCCCAGCTCCACTCGCTTCTTCCTCGCCAGTCGCTAATGGCTGCAGAAAGGGGAGCCGTAAGGATGAGGAGGGTGAGGATAAGTCCCAGGAGTCTCCGCTTCACATCTTGTTGTGCAGGGAAGGAGGAGGGGTTGTTGTCCTGATGGAGGCAGCACCGATCGCGGGATGGGAAGGTGGGGGGCGGGCTCCAACACCCCTCTCTGCCCCCCCCTCCCCTCCCTTCTCCTCTCCTTTCCCCTTCCTCTTTCTCTCGCTCTCAGTAGCGGGCTGCCCCCCCCTCGGGCGCAGGAGGCACAGGGGCCGATCCCACGGCGGCGGCGGCAAGAGGAGGAGGAGGAGGAGGAGGAAGGAGCCGGCCCCTCCCCCCCTCGCTGCCTACCTTCCCCCCTCCCGGGATGGTGGCGAGCCCCGGCGGCTCGGCTCCGCTCCCCAACGGGGGCAGCGGGGAGAAGCCTCCCCCCCCTCGGCCGCCTGCCGGCTGCGGCGGGGGACCCGCACCTCGCCTCGGCGGGGCCGGGGAAGGAAAGCCAAGAGGTTGGTGGCTGGGGGTAGGGGGGGGAAGGCTCAGCGACCCCTCGGAAAGGAAGAGCCGGGAGGGGGGTAAAATTTAAAATAATAAAATGAAAAATTAAAAAAAAAAATAAAAATATTAAAAAAAAAAAGGGGGAAAAATTCCGCCGGGGGAGGAGGAGGAGGAGGGCGGGGGCCTGGCCGCGGGGTGGGTTAAATGGCCGGCGGGGGGGGTGGGGCGGGCAGCGCGGGGGCCGAGCGCAGGCTCCCTACTGCCCCTGCCTGGCGCTCGGCGGCGGCCGCTGCTGCTGCTGGGGCGTGTGTGGCGGAGCGGGGGGACGGCGAGAAGCCGGGGGAGGAAGGAGGGGAAGAGAAAAGAAAAATAAAAATTAAGGGGAAAAAAAAAATCAGGAAAAGGGGAGAAAAAGAGAGAGGGGAAAAAAAGAATAAAAATAAAGAGAGGGGTAGCGGGCGCCTGGGCTCCGCGCTCCGCCGCCCGCCCCCGGCCGGGCCCTGTCTCTGTGCGCTGCCCCCCCCGGCTCGCCCCGTCCGGCGCGGCCCGCGGCTGTGGCTCCTCCGCGCGTCGCTCGCACACAAACAAAATGGCGGCTGTTGTTTCTTCGCTCTCCCGAGCCCTCGGAGGGAAGCGAGCGGCGGCGGCGGCGGCCGGAAATGAGCCAAGAGCGAGGGGGGGGGGAAGGGGGCGGGGCCCGGCGCGGGGGGGCGGGGCCCGGCGGGCGCTGGCGCACACAATGGAACGCGGGGAGCGAGGGGAGGGGGGGAGCCGCCCGGCCGGCGTCACGAGACCGCCGCCGGCCAATCAGCGCCCGGCGTTTGCGGAGCGCTTCCGCAAACTGCGCGGGCCCCGCCTCTTAAAGGGGAAGCGCTCCCCCCAAAAAATCCCACCGCCTTCGTCCTCCTCCCGCCCGCGCGGGGCCGGCGGGGGCCGCGGGGCGGCCGCGGGCGAGGGGCTGGGCGGCCTGCCGTGAGGTGGGCGGGGGGCACGGGCTGCGCTGTGCCTCTACCTGCGCCCGCTGGGAGCCATGGCAGCCCTTAGGGCAGGGCCCCCGCCTCCCCTCAGCGCCCACGCTCAGAGCCAGGTCCTCTGCAGCCCTGGAAGCGGATCTGGGGAGAGCCCGTCCCCGAACGGCACATGAAGTACCTCACAAGCACCACACCAATACCTCACGACGCGAAAGAATTAGTACAGATTTACAGCCCTTCAAGTGTTCCCCAGCAGCTCCCTCACGTACTCGCTCCCGCACTGGAGCTTCCCGTGTTTGGGCTTTATTTCGAGCAACGCTGGTGTTGCTTCCACACACACCCCCCCCCCCCCCGAAACAAAAGGGAGAACGCAGACAGGGCTACGCTCAAACACCCCGGCAGCACGTAGAGGTTCGGCGTGTCTGGGCCTTCCCCAAGAGTCCCGGAGCCACGGGCAGCGCCCGAATGTACGCGCTTGAAGGGAGAGGTGGAGGAAGCCTTGCAAGAGCAAGTGATAGGAGAAGAGTCTGGAGGCCAGAAAGTTTGTTGGTCCCAGAACTAAAGCTGCTGGGGTTAACAGCGACCTAACAGCATCGCCTTAGAGACCACGTTACCACCCTCACACACCTTCTTGCCTCTTATTGCTGCTAAATTCCCAGAAATATTCTGGTTACAGAGGTCTTGTATTACCTCAATTTATTTTGTCAGATTGACTATTTCCCTTGCTTGTGAAGCGCTTTATTTTTTTTAAAACCACAGCTGAGTCTAATTTTAAACTTTTTTAAAGTCTCCTTAGAATTAAAAGTTGACTGAAATAAGTCTATATAAGGTTTTCAGACTCTCTAGAGGCCCTTAATCCATACTTCAGTAAGGAATTAGTGCCAGCTTTATAAAGATACCAAGGTGCACATAAACACCTAAATGCTTTTAAAAGTCTAGCCATTACTAAACAACAAGTTCCGAGCAAAGCAGATGTTTCAAATAAGAGTTTCGTGACACTAGTTCCTATCTAGACGCTTGCTCCTACCAATAGCTGCGTGTGTGCTTAGTTTTATATCGCACATAGTTCCACTGAAATCTCACCGTACTTCTTGCTGTAGTAAAACTAAGCACATGTGTGCTTGCTGGATCACAGCCTGAGATAAAAGTTAAGAAACTGGATAGTTATTTGCTACTCCAGAGAGTGTCGTATGGATTAGTTAGTTTAGTTAAGCACTAGAGGAAGCTGAGAGAAAACCAAAATAAAGTCCTTTCTTTTGTGTGTGACATCTCCTCTACTCTACCTTAGAACAACTTCAGAGAAGTGTACGCCCTTGGTGAATGCTACCAAACCAGCACATACACTTTTAACACGAATTATATTAACCAATACGCTAGCAAATCTATACCTCTGGTATACAAGCTTCACAACCAGAATTCTTGACTTGTTATAAAGTCATATTCAGTTAGCTTTCTGCATTAGGGACTAAAGTATATGGAAAATAAATAGAAAAGAATCAGCATGAGATACTACTTGTATTTTTTTTTTCCTGAAAGAAAATAGAAACACTAAGATAAGGAAAAAAAAGAAAACAACTCAATAAAAAAAAGGATTAAAATAAATTTAGGAAAACTTCATCTGTTCATTTTTCTAAAAACATGGCAGTTTTCTTAAACAAACCTCAATACATACACACACAACCAACTGTTGTTAAATGTCACCTGCCAAAATGATAACATTTAAAATTACTAGAGAACAATAATAAAACATAAACTTTCCTAAAATAATAATAATAATTAAAAAAAAAAATAGATCTACATGAATAAAACCAGGAAAGAAATAAGCTAGGAAAAAGAAAAACAAAGCTATTTACCCAAGAACAACTACTTCTCCTTCTTACCTCTGCTTCCCCATCCCTACACTAAGGATAGTTGTATTTATCCCTTGAAAAATAATACCCAGAAGAATTAATTAGCTCATTATTGCCAGTAATTATAGTGGTTGTTATGTGCTTTGAGATAACTGGATGAAAGTACCATAAGTCTGATTAAAATAAGAACCCGCTCAGGAAAGCAATAAGAAGAGGAATGCGAGGCCTTGAACTTTTATCATGGGATCTTGTTTGGCCTTAGTTGGTAGTTGCTGAAAATTGTAAGCATGCCCAGCTGTTTTGAGGGCTACGGGAACAAGATAACATCCCCTCGCACTGCGGGAGGCAGCGTAGTGCGCAGAGCTGCATGTCCCAACATCACCAGCACACAGCATCTTTCCCACCCGTGGGGGCTTGGGGTGCTCCTGTCTTCTCATCCCTGTTCCTTACTGCACTTTTGAGGTGTTTTAGTTTTTTCCTGAGCTCCCCATGGCCGATGCCTGTGTCTGGCAGGTAATTTGTCCTGTCCCTCAGCTGCCTCCTACCACTACAGGTCTTTGCTCATGCCGCACCTCTCCCGGGGGAGGCAGGAAGGAATGACCCCTGCTTCCAATGAAGGAGAGGAGCTGTGTGTGGAGGGTCCCTCTTGGTGCAGGTTGGAGGGGCAAGGAAATGATTTAGGGCTGCAATTTTTGCGAATAATGCCAGGGCGCAGCAATATTTCTGGAAAGCAAGAGCCAGCTGTGCCTGAGTGGAGAGCGTTGCTCAGTGCAGTGTCAACGTTGAAACCCAGCGGCATTTTGATACGAGACAAATTTTATTAAAACCATAAGAAGTAACCATTCAATAGCTGGTTCTTGCAGCTAGTGTATACATAAAAGAAAGGGCTGGCTAGCTGACAACGAGCAAAATGCTTGCAGTCCTCAGCCCCAGAAACGCAGGCTTCCTTAGTCACACAGCTTTCAATAGCTGCAAACACGGAGTTATGTTGCTAAATATTAAGGGCTCAGCTGTTTACCAGAAGAATGTTTCCTCCCCGAAACACATGTTTTTGCTTAAAAGAAGTTCTCCAAAACACTTCGTTTCATTAGGAAAAGCAACATTATGGTCCTAACAAACATGCCATACCGTCCCCCCTCGCAAGAGCGAAAAGAAAAAGCAGACAGCGCTAACCACTGGGTTTAGCGGAGGGGCGGAGGTAGGCTCTGTGTAGGAAACACTGCAGCTTGAGAGCTGGTGATTTAGAGATGACCTCACACTCTGAAATGTATTTATCTTTATGCATTGTTTTCATATTCTGTTCCACGTCAAAGGCACAAATGTAAAATAGCACCGGGAGACCTGCATGCTGTCCCACCATTGGCAAATCACCTTCTTTCACTCCCGAGGCTCAGCTCTCTCCAACAGGGAGGTGATGCTTCCCCTCTTACATAAAACACATCAGGATCATTAAATAAAAATCTAGGTGCCACTGTTTCTGTGAGACTGCTCTTTCTTGTCTTCCTAATGAAATCACACTGAAATTAATGCATTTACATCAGCAGTTGATTAATCCCAGAATATTACAGGGACAAAAGCAAGAGGTTCTAGAGTGAAAACGTAATATTTTTAATTAAGAGCCCTTGAACTTTCCATGTGCTTTGAGCTCGTAGAGGGTGAAGTGGTGGCAAATTTCTGACTATATTTACAATGATGTACTGAAAATGATCATTGTGCAGTGAAGCTCAAGCTAGTATGGGAAATCGACGCTGAAAGAATTACAGTTATAGTAATGACCCAGAGGAAGCACGCTGTTACATTCCTCTTACTTCTTTTGACTCTGGTATCCAATGGGAAAGTTCTTGATAAGCTTTATTGTACTGCAGAAGGTATAAACAGTGTGTTTTGAAATCTGCTGAGCTTAAAACCAAAACTTTTTTTTGTTTGTTCCCAAATTGTCCCACAGATATAAATCCTCTGTCCACGTGTGCTTGTAAAGGACAAAATACAATTATTTCTGTTACACCTTTCCTTTCTTGGCTGTTTTTTGTTTTTGTTTTTTAAGTGGTCCTTTCCTTAATTCATTTTTTTTATGTGCGACAGTATTCTTCTATATGCTGAACTGCAATGTATTGTTTGATGTTTGCAATCAAAATGTAAAGAAGGAAAAGGAACATTTTTGTGATTTATTAGTTTTTATGCTTTGAGATATAAAGTGATTCTTTCAATGAGGTCAGGAAGGCATTTACTCTTCAACAGAGAAATGGACTGAATAGAAGGTTTTTCAGTATAGAGGGTATCGGCCTTCAGACGGAGCTAACGGGACCATACATGGGATAATACACTAAGCCCGTGTATAGGATAATACACAGAGCTAATCAACACAATCTGAGCTGTTTTTACAGTTGCCATGGGAAAAAAAAAAAAAAATCCACGGGAAATATAGGTCTTTTTTTCTTTTTTCTTTTTTTTCTTCTCTTTTTTTTCTTTATTTTTTTTCCTTTTTTTTTCTTTTTTCATTTTTTATAAAGTGGTCTTGTACTTTCTTGGCTTTTTGGCTTCCCAAAAAAGGCAATACCTTCATACTTTCTTTCCACACACAGCTAAAAGTCAATAATTAACCACAAACACCAAAAGCCAGGTGACTCTAATGCAACACCTCTGTGTAAAACAATAGGGTTAATCATCAGTTCCTTACCTTCCTAATTTATTTGGCTTTATCACTTGTCTTCCCAGAAGGTCCGTCTTGAATCCTCACGTTTCAACATCTGTGAATTTTTTTTTCTCTTGTTCTCTCCTAGCAGCGATGCCGACGTCAGGCGGCCTTGGGCTTTCTGTTATCACTAAGCCAAACTGTTAGCATCCTCTGACCTTCTCACACAAGAGGCATGGGAGCCTCAGAAAAAGGGATCAGGCCCTGATGGTGTTATGCTATAGCGGACACCAAGTGGTAGGCGCCATGTGGTGGACACCAGCAGCCCGTGTGTGGGATGTTAGTGGACGTGAAGAAATATAAGCATTGAAGATAGGAAGTCTTAGTGATTCTGAGAGAAGAAAAATTGCCCTAAATCATGTCCCACAGCAAATCTCAGCAAACTTCTTGATGTGGTTTTCAGCATACAAAGATGAAGCATTTTGTCTTTCACTGTAACTGAAGAAACATGCAGGTGACATTGGGGGGAATGTAGAGGGCTTTTCCTGGTGATCAAGAAAAGTAATTTGAAGGTTGATGTTACTACTCAATTGTCAATATTCATATGATTGCCAATTTGCTGCTGTTTAAGAACCAGCTCCAAGGAAATAAAGCGTGAAGTGAGATGCACAACCGTCACAAAATGCTGGGAAGTTCAGTTTAGCCTTCCACCACCTCACACGTTGTAAGCAGGGAATAAATGCTTTGGACAAGCATGTGGGCGCCATAAAATTAACTGGGTCTTAGTTGCTGTGCGTTGGGGCGGCGGGTGCCAGGAGCCATCCCAGCACATTTAGTCCCTTGCAGGAAAATCCTTTTAAAATTGTTCTGGCTGAGGCGGGTGCCTGCCTCTTTGCAGAGGAGCTGACGGGAGGGGAGGTGCAGGTGTGCCGGGATGAGGCCCACGCCAGGCCCGTTCCCGTGCAGAGGGGCTGGGCCAAGGGCTGAGGCCTCAGGGCGAAGGGCGCGCAGCTCCCTTCTGGGTGTTTTAATTAAAAGATGGGGAGGAAGTCCAAGAAAATGCCTAAAATGGCTTGAGTCCTTCCTCCCGATCTGGAAATGGATGTCGGCAGTGATCCCAGCCCAGCCACCAAACCCCTCCCTCCCCGGGGCTGCATGGCTCCTGATGCGGCGCCTGCGAACAGCCCGCGCTGGAAGCGGCGAAGCGGCCGCGGCTCATGTGCCAAAAACGCACGGGCGGTGCGTGGCTGAGGCGGCGGCTGTCTGCGCCGACGGCAATCCGTCATGTCCCCGTCCCAGCGCCTGGCCTGGGAAGGAGTGATTAAAATCTGACAGGGACCAGTCCTGGTTACGAGCAGAAGGACAATTTTAAAAGAGGCTTCCGTGAGCCTGGAAACAAAGCCCAGTTAAATCCTGCCGACGACTTAAATTGGCTTCAAACCAGGCCTCTAACAGCTTTCCCAGTTAAAATAAATAAATAAATAAGTCGCTTGTTTATAATTTTTTAAGCCAGTACAAAGTTTGGGCTATATCGTCTGGCCTCCTCACAAAGCTGACAGATAGCAATGTCCATAACAAATGCAATTAACTAACTGCACGGTTGGGAAAGCTGCGACCCACAGTCACGGCGTGATGGCTTCTGCCATCACGGTGTGACAGGTCCAGGGCAGCTGACCCAGCTTTGAAGGCATCAGCCCTGATTCCTTCTCCCTCCGTTTGCTCCCGTTCTGCGCCACGCATGGGGCCTCAGCCCTTCTGCTCAAAATTTCCAACTGCTCGGCTACAGATAGCCCGTGGAGAGCCTTTTGGTGGGACTTCAGCTGCTGCACTCCTTCCAGCACCCAGCTGTCTTGCATGAAGTCCATCAAGACTTGCCATGCATGCGGTACCTACCCCATTGGTCCCTAAGGACTTCAAAACAGAGCTCTGCGTGCTTGCAAGGGAAGGCTAAGGGAGAAAAAATCACCAAACATGGGGCCCAGGATACCCTGTCCTCTCCTCAGTGCGCCGTGGAGAAAGATGTCCTCGAAAAGTTTGACCGCTTTCAAGACAAAGCCCTCCACAGCCCTCATGCAGCAGTGCAACAGGGGGTCTTTGGGGGATGCTGGAGACCAAACCTGCTGGGAGATTACTTCATTCGCAGGGTGTGGGGAGACTCGAGAGCTGCAGAGCTGAGCTGCCTGCAGGGGCCTCACCCAAACTAACTGCTGCTCTCAGGTTTGTGACCTCTATTCGATAGGGTAGACCTGCCTTGCACATTCCTTGCAGATTTGATTAACAAGGATGAGCAGATGAAGGCACACCTGAGTAAAGATATCGCTAAAATAGTTCATTAGTTTTACGAAGCTAATTGAATGTGGACCAATGAAGTCATCACACCAAGATCATGATTAAGATTGAATTAGTAAATCAATAGTTTCAAATGATCTGATCGCCAAATTATATATCAGCCTATCAAAGTGATTTGTGAAGTTGTCACTGGAGACATCACTCAGATTTAATCTCATCTAGGGACACTTCAAGAAGGAGGCTGAGTCACTTTCCAGTGGATGCAGTGACCCTGCCATCGAAGAATGTAGGTTGGAAAGGGTACAGGCACTGGGGAGATGTGGCCTCCACTCCTGCTTGGATTCTTTGCCAAGACGCACAACCCACGTCATGCAGTAATCTTACTTTAGCTCTGTTTTGTGAAGTAACGAGACAGGTATCTCCACAGTGCCTTTCCTTTAATGACTCTTCCTTAAACTTTAGGCTTATTTTTGAACTTCGTTTTGTTGGGTGAAGCACTGGAGGCTTCCTCTGGGTGCTCAGCTTGGAGTCTGATGTGGTCCCTTATCAGCCCATGTATCATGAGGAGAGCCTTCGCTCAAGTCCAGTTTATATTCCTCTGCATGGGTTACCCGTGCAAGACAGAGACACAATGCTGGTGTTTTTGTTTTGGGGAATGGATGATACTGAGAACAGTATTTTCCACATCACTATCTTTTGCATAGGTGTAATTTCTATTACGGTCAGCCTCAGGTTCAAGCTATATGGCTGGTGTAAGCCCTGGTGTTTGACCAAAAAAGTTTTCTCAGGATCAGCCCTAGACTGGGCCTGTTTTCTTGCTGCAAATGCCAGTACAGGCAAAGTTCAAAATGTCTTTGAATTCCCAGCTGATGGAGGCTCCAGGCTTGCGAGTAATGCAGAGAAGGCTTTTCACATTTCTTTGTCACTAATGTGAGTTATAGTGCACCTAAGGCAAAATAGGGTCCTTCAAAATAAAAAAATAAAAAAATAAAAATGTAAAATAAAAGATGCCTTGGTTCCCCTTTTGCAGAGACAGCACAAATCAGGAGGCGAGCTCTCCACAGTGCTCTGGTAGAAAGCAATTTCCTGATTTAGGGTGATATGTAGCTAAGGATTTTGACTGATCTCATCTATATGTATATTCAGTCTTTCCAAGATGTTATTAGTAAGCATACCCCAAATTTGAATGTCTTATTTTATTGTATAAAGCCTCTTTTATATTATTTTTCCGGACACTTATCTGTGTTACATGCAGCCTGATACAGCTTCGGGTCATCTGCGGATTTAACAAACCTCATCTTTCTTCCATCAGGCAGCTAATTTATATTAAACCAGTGAGCAGTCCTGCACCTAGGCCAGATCCTGGCTGCCCCTCACTCAGTACAGCCTTTCGTGTTGACAGCGAACCACTGCTAGAGACTGAAATAGTGCAGGGTTTTGCCACCCATCCTCTGCTAGTTTCATCCAACCAGTTCCCCTGCCTGGTTTAGGGGAGCACCACTTGAAACCATGCCAAAGTCCTGCTGCAGTTGAGCTGTGCCACGTCTGGAGCTTCTTTATCCACAGAGCCTGCTCTTCTCTTTTAGATGACAATCCAGTAAGGTTGGCAGGGCCTGCTGTTGACAAAGCCAACCTGCCTACTTCACCTTTTGTTGCCATCTCCTATAAGTTTACAAACAAATATTTGTTCCAGATTTATTTTTTTTTTCTGAGAGTTGAAGTTAAACTGACTGGTCTGCATTTCCCTTGGCTCCTCTTTTCTTCCCTGTTCCATTGAGAGGAACTCCTTTGCCCATTTTTAATCTTTGGGTGCTCTGACATGTCTCCCACAAATTCCCCAAATTAACCACTATGAGATAACGTGAGATAATGTCCATCATTGCTGGATGAAATTCCTCCTGCAGAGTGAATCTGAAAACATTTAGCTCATCCAGGTGCTCTCTAGCCAATTCTTTATTCTGGGCTTACGTCTCAGTCCCTGTGTTAGTTGTCTGCTTGGCAGCAATATTTCCACTGCAGATCGATAATAAAAAAGTATTAAGCACTTTGACTTTATTGACATTATTTATCAATAGTATTTGCTCTTTATTGAGTAGCAGAGCAATACTTTTCTGTAATCATTTTCTTATCATGAACTGAGACGAAGTCCTCTGTGAGCTGTGCCCTATACTGGGTACAGGGGTGGCCATCTCCCCTTTTTTAATTGTTGCATGGCATGGGAGGTTGTGTAGCGCCAAGATGATTCCTTCGGGCCTCTGCCCATTTTTAAATATATTTTCTAAAGTTCTTCTGGGCTTACTCAAACAGAAATTTGAGATGGCGAAGACACGTTATGGCACCGAAGTTGCCTCCCCGGCGCTCATGGTCAGCCCGGGGGACTTGCGGCTCTGCTACAGCCGCATCTTTGAAGGGTCCCCTGCAGAGATCTGCAGTCCCCACACATCTGCCCAAATTCTCTTTCGGTGAGGGGGCCGTCAGGGGGACCCTGCCTGCACAACCTCCTGCCTGTCCCTACACGGCTCCCCGCAAAGGGCAGCCCCAGCCCCCATTTCGGGCCACTCGTGCTCCTCGGTTTGCTGCGGACGCTGGTGCTGCTCTCTGCATCCTTTTGGAAGTCCCGTCGCTATGGCGACTGTAAGCAGCTTTACCATCGGTTTGTTGTCCATCTATTTCCATCAGAAGCGATCCTGCAGCTTTTATTATGTTTTTTACCGATTTTAACTCAAACTGCTAGTAGGTGGTTTTGAATTTAAGAAGGAAGCGATGCACTGCAGAGACAAACTTTCAGAAACCTTTGTGGTCTGCGGTTGCCTTCGTTAATTTTTTAACGATTACAAGAGACTTTTCGTCAATTTTGTCTCAAGTTTGTGTCATTGTCTCAGTGCCCCTTACAGAACATCAGGCAGAGAGGGAGACAAATCTCTTTGCCCCTTGGGATGGATGCAGATAACACCAAATTGCTCATCGTCACCTGGTGGCAGGTGGCAGCACGAGGACCAGTCCTGTTCCCTGATTCCTGAGGGACACACGGCACCTGCCGTGCACCCCAGGACAGGAGACCACGAGGGTCTGCAGCTTTCTGCCATTTTGGCCTCAGTGTTTGGAGCCGACCTGGGGGTGGCTGGGGGAGATCCTCCCCTGATGTTCCCCAGCTGAGCTGGGGGGTAAAAGGAGAGAAGAAACAAAAAGGGTGAAGCCTCAGAGCATGTGCATGGTAACTCCGCTCGTCTTTGTTCCCCTGCAGGTGCTTATTCACCACGGAGCGACATTTCAAACCCTGCAGTAGCTCCCCACAGCTAAGTTCATGCTCTTACCTGCCAGCTCTTGGCATTTACGATCTGATGACTATTTTAACAAAGGATCATAAATTGCATCCGAATCCTTCTTCGCCTGTCCCTGACGAGGGTTTCTGCCTCTTGCAGAGAGGTTTTCCTCCTGCCTTCTGCATGTTCCTCCAGCTGCTCACTGACCCCAGCCGTGGCACTGGCCCTACCCTTCGCACACCCACAAATATTCCTTCTTTCCAGCACATTAGGAGGTGAAGAGCTGTTAAACTCTGACAAATCTTAGTAATTCTTGTATATCCGCTGCATTTAACAGTTGAACAGTATGTTTAACAGTGTTTGTTTTCAAAGACAGTGAAATACCTCTGTGTACCTTTGCTGCTTTTCCAGCTTTCGCATCCAGGTGCAGACATGAGAAAAGCTGTTGGGCTGAAGACTCAGGGTTTTCCCTGTAAGGCTGAGATTTACAATGAGCAAATCTTGTCCGTCAACATGTAGTTTAATAAGAGCTACCGGGTAACTAAAAACGGAAACGAACAAATGTGAAATCAAGAGAAATTATCTGGGAGGAAAACTGAACTCTGTTCAGAATGCTTTCAAATATAGAAAATAAGGCTTATGGGGGAGCCGTATGTATTTTTAGCTGTGTTTAGAGTTCATTTGCTCTGGACAGTCAAAATAAACAACTTTCTTTTTGGATTTCCTAACATTTTCATTGGCAGAGGAGGGCACAATGCTCTTGGATGTGGTCTTCTGGAACACGGTGGAATTCTTAAATAAATGTGCTTAAAAGGCAAAGGGTTTCCTAGGCACTGCAACAGCAGGTTTCAAGAAACCTTTCGATTTTTTGGACAAAACCAAAACATCGGGAACCCGTTTGCTAGAATCCATGTGTAAAGGACTTCTGTGTTCACCTAACCCTCACAGTGAAAAAGAAATGAAATCCTGAAACGGCACAGCAACTCTCAGATGAAAAGAAACCTCCCTAAGTTACTATACAGCACAAATACGAGTGTGGAAAACCTGGCCAGATGCCTGGGATAAACAGGCCTGGTCTAAAATGCTTGGGCTGATCTCGCCCCACACATCAGGGACTCCTCTGAATCGAGGGATATCTGTAGGTGCTTTGAAAATGTGAATGTGGGCCAGCCCTTGGCCTGAGGTTTGCAGGGAGCAGGGCCTGATATTTGGCTTCTCTAAACAAGAAAGCTCAACAGTGATGAGAAGTCTCCTCCCTGTCCCAGTGGCACGGCTTTGGCTTTTGTGAGGCTGTTCCTGCAAGCGCTGAGCATGCTCATGTTGGCTCAGACATTGCTAAAAATCCTTTCCAAGAGTCTGGCTGACTGTACACACCAGTGACAAGGCTGCTAGCATCAGAGGAAATCCCAACTTTTGTTTGGAAGAATGTAAACAACGGCTGTTCACAGAAGGGCTGCTTCATTCAGCATCCAGGAAACAAAAAAATAAAACAACAAAAAACCAGCTCCCAGGCCATTGCTCCACCACTGGCTTCTGCTCAGCACCATCCTGCTCCTCAGCCAAGGGGCTGAAGGCTGTTTAGGGACTAACAATAGGGCTCTTTGGGAAAAAAGGCATAGGTTAAAATGCAGCATTTCACATAAAAATACATGCATGCAGGGTTAGATGTCCTCTTAGCATGAAGCCAGCCCCTGTTCCCATTCAGCAGAGCTCTGAGCATCGTTTTCATTTTTCCTCTTTATAGCAAAGTCTTTGTGAAAAAACAAAAGTTGCAAGTGGACACAGAGTTTTGTGAGTTCCCAGAGATTTGGGATATTTGAAGGGCTGTAAATATGAGAAGTGTTGAAGTCACTGCTTTTTGGGCAGCGTTGCAAGCCAGGATGCCATACTGGAAGTACCAACCCACCCACGATCCTGGCGCAGAGCTCAGCACGTTGGCTCAGCACTGCCCTTGTCCTCCACTACAGAGAAAAGGAGTCAGTTTGAAAGTCCCTGTTTATACTTTAGTTTCTTCTGAAGGAATTGAAAGAAAAGCAGTTGAATTCAGGACAAAACAATGAATTATCACATTGCTGATTTTTTTTTTCCTTTCTTCTTACAAATAGCCCATCTCCAACTATAAAAACAACAAGCTTCTGCTCACCCACCTTTGCTTAAGGACCCCGTTTTAAACTGCTACCATCCCATCTGCCGTTCCACACCAAAACACCATTTCATCGGGCTGAGAGGCAGCCGGCAGGACACCCAGAAGAGGACAGTGATAGCTGTGGATGGGGCTGGCCGTGTGGCTGTTACTAATCCCGGCTGTCACAGCGCGGTGGTGGCACGAAGCTGTCCTGGGGACAGGTGGGTGCTGTGCAGGAGGAGGACACCTCTCCCATCCACACTGTTTGGCAACACCCGTGTGAAGCGGGGAAATAAGTTCACGTGCAGATAGCTGCTGGTGGGAGACCTCTACGATGAGCGTGTTTGGTCCCTTACTGTGCCGTTTCTGGGGTCACTTTTGGGATCAGGACATAGCAGGGATAAACTGGGATGTTGCAGTCTGGTCCTTGAGTAAATCTCTTGGCTCAGCTCCTCTGAAACACTCTGTGGACATTTTAAACCCAGTGTGGACAGCACTTGAACAGCTTGCCAAACTTCCTGGGATTTTGAGGTGCCTCTCAAGCTCAACCCTACCCTCACAGCAACCCCATGGTCTTTGTTTTTGTGCTTTGCTGAGTAAGGCTACCCCCACAGCCCATATTACTCACGTTTATTTCCTTTAGGGTCTTTGAATGCCTCTGTGTCTCCCAGGAATGGCAGTTTTCAACAGTGGCAAATGCTGCTGTCACAAAATTGCACAGGCTGTGTGACCTGGAGCTCCCCTAGAGAGCCAGGAGACCTTCCAGCCTGTTCAGAGTTTGTCCATCCTGCGGGGCTGTTGCCGTCTGATAAGCCCATGGCTATATCCCACGGTGCCAGCCAGGCTCAGAACATCGTGGCGGAGCCACGGGAAGAGCAAAGCACTGGTGACTCTGCATTACCTCTGCTGCTGATGCCAGCAGGGCGATGGGAGAGGCCGCGGCGAAGGTATTGGGAGGGCACCCGGTCACTGCCGCGGCAGCCGCCTGGGGTTGTGACAGCTCCAGAGTGACTCAGCCCGGACCGGTGCTGGCTGCTGAGACACCGAGCCCTGGAACTGTTTTGTTGTCTTGAGTGTTTCCCGGGACACGCACCTTTGCAAAGTGTCTCACTTTGTGTTTGCACTGGTAGTAAAACCAGGAGTTTTCTCCCGGTCCCAGCGCCCGTCCTGGGAAAAGGGTAGGCACAGCCCATCTTGCAAGAACAGGCAAAGTACTTTCACTTGCTCAAGGAAAAAAAAAAAAGAAAGAAAGAAAAAAAAAAGATAAGAGGAAGTGAATAATTTAAAGCAGCAGGATCCAGAGAGAGTTCCTGAAATGCCTGAATCATCTCCCGTCGTGGTACGGGGGTTGCAAATGCCCTGGGGAGAACAGGGAAATCCTTCCATGCAAGAGGGAGCATACACCGATGGCAAAATGAGTAATCTGGACTTCGCTAACTGCTTGCTGTGTTTTTATCAGAAAGGGCTCCGTGCTCAGAGCTGAAAAATGCCTGCCACTGGGCTGACTTTTCCTAGTGATCTTTCCAGAGGCCCCAGGGACTGACAAGTCCAGGCTCTGACCTGCTGTAAGTTGAGGTTATTCCTATGGAGATGATCTCAGAATCACAGAATCATCTAGGTTGGAAAAGACCTTCAAGATCACCAAGTCCAATCATCTTCTGCTGAGAACATTCATCACCGTATGCTTTAAGATGTTTGGTTGCCTATAATGATGGTAGATTCGCTCATTTTGCAAGGCGTTTGGCACACAGGTACCTGGAGGACTTTATCGGAGCATTTTGGTTGCCTCTACAGCATCCCACGGCATCACCTCAGTCACCCACTCTAAAAAACTAATGAGCAGGTAGGAACTGCAGTGATCTCAGTGCTCCTATGCCCTTCACAATGGCCTTGGTACAGTACCAAGAGGGGCACCAGGCTATGGGGCTCCCACGCCTCCACCACATGCATGGGCTGGCGACCTGCTTTCCAGCCATGGTCTTCTCCAACCGGGAGGAGAAACCCTTCTGATAAGCCTCACTTGAGATGCATGATGCAGCACGTCTTCTTTGAGCTAGAGCTCCAACACTCCACGGACTCGAGCAGGCGTCTTCTTGGTGACGCTTTCACATTTCCTCTCAGTATGATGAAAGACTGGAAGTTCAATTTATCAAAAATACAGAGAAAAAATTTTGATGTCATCCCCTCACTCCAGGAGCTGGAACCCTGGTACGGATGGATAGTGCCTCTCTGTTCAACCAGCACCGGAGGGGAGAAAGCCAGGAAAAGCCCCTGGTTTCTTCACAAACCAAAAACAGAAATCGTTCCATGCCCCTGCTCCTACCCACGACTCGAGGAGCATTGAGGCCTCTGAGCTTTTTTTGCAAATGTCAAACACACTTCCCTGCTATGGAATTAGCAAAAGAAAAATGGGCATTAAATTCTGTGCAACTAAAACCAGGATGCAGCAGTGCTGCGAGTGAAAACCCCAGAGAACACAAAACGCTGCTACCGTTGTACTACAAGGCTTTGATTTTTTTTTTTTCCCTACCCCTCTGGTGCCTGATGTTCCTGCAATTAATTCAGTCTGTGTTTCTGACAGCGCGTGAGGAGAAGGAGGGGATGGGTATAGAGCATAAAGCAAATTGATTTTTGGTTTTCCTTACATCCAAACAGCACACTTTGTTAAAAGAGAAGCTTACACTTGAGACCCAGCATAAATCTCTCTTACATTCCGGGTAATCCATGAAAGAAAAAAAAAAAAAAGTATATTTTGGGGAGGAAAAAAGACACGTGCAAAGAGATCCATCTGTGGCAGGTGAGCGGCTCAGGCCGTGCATGGGGGATGCTGGATGCTGACACCAGCAGCGGGCAGCTGCCCGGAGGCATCCAGCGGGACGGGAAGAGGCTGCTCGGGACAGGCAGCTGCCGACGGGAAGTCACCGATAAATTGCTTCTGATCTCGCCGTGACTCACTGCAGAAACTTCCCTGCCTTAGCTCTTGTTTTTAAGAAATTGTCACCAAAAACTGATTTTTTTTTTTAAAACCAACCTTAGAAAGCGACCCAAACACACGAACCTTAAATAATTACCGTACGTGTTTACCACAAATAATAGAAGTGCTTGCATTGCACTTCTCTCCCGGGCACCGTAGGCTCTGAGTAATCGTGCCTAACCCCGTGCTGCTGGGGTTGTTCATGTTACCTTCCCAGGTCTGCATGTGAGAAAGCCGAGGCTGAGGGTGAGGCCGACCAAGCGAAGAGACCACAGAGTCAGAACGAGAAAGCATGGGTGTTTGTGAGATTTTAGCTCACCTTGCTTCACACGATGTTTTCAAAAAGGCAGAGCAAGGACTTGTTGTTACCTATTTCCATTCCCACTCCTCCTCTGACCACCATTTGATGTGCAGACACACGTGTGGACTAAATATCTCAAGGCACCTCCATTCTGGTGCACATCCGTTACCTTGTTTTCTTCAAGTGATGACCTCTAAATGGCTCATCCTGCGTCTGGACCCAAAGCAGAGGCGTGAGGAAAAATAAATGATGGAAATAATCCAAGTAAAGAACGAAGCCAGCACAGCTCTGCCAGCTTTTCTATCTCCTCCTAGCTTTGGCTTGAACACGGTTGGCTCAGAGGAAGCACGTATAGCTACGTGAGATCGGGGCAGTATTTCTGCAGCTGGGGAGGTGGGAGCACCCACCGCTTCGTGAGCGAGCCGTTCTCCCAGGCATGCACAGCCTGGCACGCCGTGATGCCCGTTTGGATACTCTCCATGCCGGTAACTGAAGCTCCATGAGGTTCTTGGACACCTCCAACAGTCACAGCCTGCTCACCAGAGCCCCTCAATGCCTGCAGGCATGCAGGAAGCAAGCAGTGGCAGGGCTGGTGAGATGGGGGGGTGTGGGACAGGGCATTTGAACCAAATATCCAGCAAACAGAAAGAAAATCTAAATCCCACAGAGGGATGGGCTCCTCATGTGGAGGACTGTTTGGTGGGCTGCTTTAGGAGGCTTCTGTACTGGACTGAGGAAGAACAAGAAGACATTTTAGATGTTGGGGGTACGGTAAATGTTGTCTTCAGGTATGTTCGTGGGGTATTTAGGGACAGCTGGATCTACTTAAAATGCAAAAGATAGCCCAAGATAGACGGAAAATTTGGAACAAAACTGGAGGACATTATGCTGTTAAGACCAGATAAACACTGTTCCTCTTTCAAAGATAAACAGAATTTACTGCAGATCTTTCTCCTTTCTGTCCTAATGTTTTGTACTTCCTGGTCAGATGTCCTCTCCAGAGAAGGCAACCCCTGCACGTCCACATTGCTGGAGGAGCTGCTGCAGATCCACCTCTGAAATGAAATGTTGAAAGAAGTTACCCATAATCAGTGAAAAGACTTCTGGAAATTGTATCGAGAGCCCATCCAAAATCAGAAATGAAAACCCAAACAAAAAAACAACCCAAATACGTTAGCCCTGTGATAAGAATTCAGCCTACTCTTACTGCCCCTCGCAGCTGCTCAGCTCTGCTTCTCCAGTGGTTGGGAACGAAAACACAAGCTCAGGACCAGTCCTAGTTCCAGGCCCAGAGTCTGCTCACGGTGTAAACCCTCCTCGGTTGGCAGTTTCAACTCTGTCCTTGCTCAGCCTCCAGCTTTCAAGCATTCCCATGTCATAAAGTGTCAGCGTTCAATGTCCCCAGCTCTCGACTGGTGGCATCTCCTCGGGATGTGGAAGGTCCAACTCTCCGCACAGTCAGACACTGCATAAAAATGTACTTTCCGCAGAGCCTTTCACAAGCAGTTGGAGCTTTCTGAGCCTATTTTGTCCAAGAAAAAAAAGAATAGATCTGGCTCAAGGAATTTATTCCAGATCTTTTTCTATTTTGTATGCAATATTTTAGATCTGGCTCTGCCCTTGCCAACATTATGGGTTGTTATTTTGTTGTCGTTCCTGCTAATGAAGTAAATAGCTTTGCGTTCCAGCTCATGATAATAACACAGCTATATCCCTAGTTTGTCTTGGCCAAGACAGGCTATTAAAATGAGTTTTGTTTTGTCATGTTTCATTTTCTGAATCACCTTCAGCAGGGGAAGAGCTGCTGTAAATACACCGAGCAGGCTGAGAGTCAAAGGGAAGAAAAACATCTGAGACCAACCCGCAGCTCCAGGCTCCGCTGGGACAAAAGCAATAATGCTGCTCGTTTCCTACCATGGCACAAAGACGTGTGTGTGTGTGTGTGTGTGTGTGTGTGTGTGTGTGTGTGTGTGGAAAGGCTCCTCTTTTTATCTGGCACCTGTAACCCGCGGGGCGATGCCTGCGCAGGCTGCCCGCCGCCCCTTGCTGCAGGAGGACGGGCGGCAGAGGACACGGCGCTGCCCTTTGCCGCACGCTCCCGCCACGGGGAGCTTCCTCCTTGCCAGACGCATTTCGCTCAGCTGCATTTGTTCTGATAGAAAAAGAAAAAAAAAAGATTATTTCACATGACTTGAACCGTGCCGCTCGATACGATCATCAGGAAGCTTTAGCCTGTGTTATTTACAACTTTTGATATGAGCACGGCTTTATACAGGCTCAGCTTTAAGCACACACCTTGACAGACGTTGTCAGCAGCCTCACCTGGCGTGGAGGCCACCGTGATGGCAGCCTCTGGTGGTGATGGTGGGCTGGGGAGGTCTTTGGGCTCAGCACATGAAGCTGCCACCTTCTGCTGTGCCAGCGATGAGGAAGGCTGGAGCCCACACCCAGCACGGGCACCACACCAGGTGCTCCTCAACACAGCCTTGTTCCTCCACCTTTCTAGGGTTGCATCTCCACCTGGGACCCTCAGGACCTCGGTACGGATCTGGCATCGCCACGTAGGTGAACCTTTTTCTGAAAGGGACCTGCAAATTTTAGGGCAGCCGGGAAAAAAAGGCCTTCTCCTCAGCAAAATAAGCTTCTGAGAGGTTGCCAAGTAGCTGCTGCAACAGCTCGTGATGTCAGGTAGTGTTTGAAACCCAGAGATTTATAATCCAGTGTCACATAAAGTCCATGGCAAATCAAATCTGTGTTAGGAAAAAAAAAAAAAAAAAAAAAGCAGCCTGTAATAAAAAGATTCGACACAGGAAGTCTGATAAACTGTTAATTTTACCCAGGATAATTATAGTATTTACATCTAGGTAGCGCTGACAGCTCAGGGCTTTGATATACTCTAATGTGATTTATGGGCAGCAGAGAGGAGCTGGGCTGAGGTCACCCTCCTCGCCCCAGGAATATCAGCAAGCCGCGACTTCAGGTGCCTCCCATCCAGCGCAGGCTGCTCGTACACAGCCCCGGCGTGGCAGCTTCGTGGACGGCTGGCTGCTCACAGATGACCCTTCGCCAGGGTGGCTGGATGTTGACCAAGTTACAACATTTGTAGACAACTCAGAGAGACTGAGTCACCAGCGAGCAGAAGGGAATAAGCCGAATTGTGGTGATCCTGGAAGAGGCAAGTGGGGGAGGAGAAAAGAAATGAGGCCACATGGTTTTCCAGGAGCTGCTGTTGGTGCTTCAGAAGATGGTTCACCAGCAGTGGCAGCAGCCCTGGATGTAAAGAGGCCGCTGTCATCACCCGTGGCTCTGTTCTGCCAGCGCAGCCTACAGCACTGGGCTGAGGAAACAGCCAAAAACGAGCAATGGCTGCAGCTCTAACATTGTTTTTCAGCACAAATGCTGCTGCTGCTGCTGCTTGAGAGTTTGAGGATTTGCCGTGTCCCCCTCTCCTGGACGCCATCTTCCCGCTCGGAGGCCCCCAGCTCTGAACAGGACCGGCCGTGTAGGTGAGGTGCTGGAGGTGGCAGCAACCCAGGGCAGAGATATTGCACAGCGGTTGCAGAAGCAGTAAAAGCAGATGTTGAGAGAGATGCTGTATGCAACAGTGGAGCAGAATAAGGATGGGTTCAGTTTCTCTATCAGCAGTAGGAACACCTCTGGGTGTCAGTCTCAGGTTTTAGAGGCAGGTAGCGTATGGACCACAAAAACTAACTAAAGGAAGAGTCTGCTGCTTATCAACAGCCGGTGACTGGAGAAGAGGCCCATGTTCATAGGAGACAGCAGGAGGGAATAGGGACAAGGTCTGGGAAATACTCAAAAACTTCCTGAGACAAGGCCAACACAGACCTCCCGTATTTCACCCTCCTGATGGTGATGTCCAGCACACCGGTGGGGATCCACATTTACCGCAGCCCTTTCGAAAAGATCTTGCGTGGTTACAATGAAATCTGTCATAAACCTCCTCCTCTGTGTTCCTAAAGTGCCTGAAGGAGGATGTGGTGTCTCATTCCTGCGTCCTTAGCTCCTGCCACCTCGGTTTGCACTGAGCTGGTGGCTGGCAGGGAGGTGATTGCCACTCGCCTGGCATGGAGCAGGGGGATGCCCGAGCCTGGCACCCGAAACCACCTCTCTCCCCTCACCCCAAACCCCGAGGCGAGTGAAGGATTTTGTGAGCAATGCAGTGACTTACGCACCGGAACTGCACAAAGCTGAACTTTTATAGAAAGGGCTGCAGCTGCTAGCTGAATTGTGGCAAACACACACCCATCAAAAAAGCCACAATACTGAAATTCGGGGGTGGGGGGGAGAGGGAGGTACCCAAACATTAAAAAAGAGACGCTTTGCATTAAAAAAATCATAATGTTTCTTGTCTAAAATGTCAACATGATTCATTCCCATGCATCCGATACAACTGCGAGGAAGAAAATGCTCCAAGGAAATGCCACCTCCCAACAAGCGGATGGGAGACGAATGCCTGTTTGCGTTTGCGTAGTAGCTGATGTCTTTTAGGACGTGCAGGAAGGATGAAAAGGAGACTAATCAGGCTGTGCCTCTGGAGAAGGCCTCCTTTAATCCCCTTCCCCAGCACCTACATACACACCTACAACATGGGTACCCCTGGTGGCTTTTCAAAGGCAACTGCTGTGCCTTCTCCTGGCTTACATGATGGAGTACTGAGGCCAGGACTCGCCTTTCACATGAGGAATGAGAAAGCAGGTGACCAAGCCGTGTGGAAAAGGCAGCAAACTGGCAAACCACAGGCTGCTGCGGGTCTGGGTGTGGGTAAATACAGCTAGAAAGCAGGCCGCGACGCTTCTCACTGCCTGCATAGAGCCTTTCCAGCATCAGGTGTTGTTAATTATCAACAGATTTTTAAATTGAAGCCTCAAATGCATATTTATTTATTTATTTTTAACCTCTTGCAGCTCTGCCCGTTGCTGGCAATGGCAGGACGAGGAGGCCCGTCAGTCTCTGCAGTCACAGGGCTGAGCTTTGGGCAGCACCTCCTTCCCCATCCGACATGGAGCAGCTGGAGAACAGCCTAAAGAAGGTGGGACATCAGGCTGAGAGCCTACCCTTGTGGAGGAGGTAAGCGGTGGAGACACCAAAGAGACCTTCCAGCAACTTGTAGCTTGACTTCTGGGATCAGCTGTAGGTTTGGCCCAGGCGAGACAAAAATCTTCCCACCAACCCTCCCTCAGGCGGCAGAGGGTGGAAGGACACCAAGCATTCCTCAGCACCTACGTGGGAACCAGATCAGAGAGGGGGAAAGTGGAGGATGGGGGCAGCGTGGTGGTGAGCAGCACGGGGAAGTGCCCAAGATGCCCCATGGAAAGCAAAAGAGGCTCGCTGCAAAACCCGTTGCATGGGGGAAGAAAATGAAGTTACACAAAGCGTGTGGTGGTGGGAAGGCAAAAGCAAAAGCAGAAAAGAGCCTGCTCTTCCCACAGTCTTTTTGGGGAGAGGGAAATAATGGGGTAAGCAAAGCAGGGAGAAAAGGGATGCTTCATCACAGACATCCTCCTCATCCCCTCCACCCCCCCTGGGAACCTGCTGTAGGAAACCACCCTCAGCAGTGCCATCTCCTCGGCTTCTCTCCAGCCATGGCCTGGGGGGCTCCAAGGTGAGACAGCTTTCATCCAGGCGAAAGCAAACCTGGGGCACCAGTGCCCAGAGCAACGCGGAGCAGCAGGGGCCGTGCCAGCTTCCCAGCGAAGAGCCTTTGCTCACCAGGACCTCTACTCGCTGACGAGAGCAGTGCCTTGGTCTCTGCCTCTCTCCTCTTCACGTTATCTTCTCGCCCATTCTCCTGTCTGCTCATTTTTAGCTACGGGAATGAACCACAGTGGCCGTCAGTCAGGGAAGTGGTTTCATTGCCATTTTCTGCCCTGATGTGCCCAGAGGTGGGAGTTCTTCAAAAGCAGCGCGCATCTCCCCACAGACCCCACGGTCGCTCCCCTCCTGGAAGCTCCGTCTGCCCGCATGGGCACTGCACGACGCCGGTGCTACTTGGGTCCCCTTCGCCCCGGCTTTGCTGAGCATTTTGTGGCCCCAGGATACTTCAGGACGCCATTAGCTTCTTCACAAGGAGCCAGCAGGGGAGGACGGACAGACTCCGGCGCCTGCTTGCCTGCACACATGGATGCGGGAGGCTGCTCCTGCCTCTCCTCCCCATGGCGTACGATCGCGCGTGTGTTTGGGGTCCCACCATCACGCTGCAGTCAGAGCAGCTCCCAGGGCTCCTCCACAAGGGGTACACGCCGCTGGGACTTCTGCACGTCTTCACGTACTTCTCATACGTACATTTGGTCCCCTCCTACTTCTGCAGGTATCTAGCAGGGAATACACCGTCTCGGCACCTGATTCTGACGTTTTTATGAATGATCAGCGAGGGATTCGGTGCAGCAGGCACTGCTGATGCCAGGCAGCATCTGAAGTTCGTTGCCTCCTCCCCACAGGACAGGAAAGGAAGCTGCTGTCCGGCCACAGCGGCATGCCCCCAGCCCTCCCCGCAGGGCCTGCTCAGCACTGCAGCTGGCAAAGTTGGGGCAAGCAGCGGAATGTCAAAACCGCTGTCTGTTCTGCTGCAGGTCTATCGGCGACTTGTTTTTCCACCAGCTGGGCAGCTGCAGCTCTGTGCAGTTTGAACCGCCATCCCCTCCTGATTTTACGTTGGGTTCACAATTCAGACACGTTCTCCACTTACAGAGCGGGCAAACGGCACTGACGTGGTCGCCCTTTTCCCCTGCACACCTTCCTCCCCCAAGCATAGACAGAAACGTGTCTGGCTCTTCCTCCCACCCCCAGGACGCCTGTCTGTATCTTTCAAGGAGGGGCAGGTGCAAATGGCAGCAAGCGTTGCTTTGGGAAAAAAGAAGAAGGACAGCGGGGACTAGGGGGTCTTCCCCCTCCCACCACCTGCGGAGATGGGGCTGTGCTGGGAAAGGCAGCGCAGAGCGATGCGAGTCGGAGCAAGAGCCGTGCCCTGGAGAAACAGGGCTCTTTGCGCCTTGGGATAAAACAGATCCCTCTTCCCTTCACTTTATGCTCCCCGTACCACAGAGCTGCTCTCTTAGATCGCTCACTGAAGCTTTTCCCTCTCCCCCCAAACACAACCTTTAACGCACGCTACCAAAAACTGCATGGCCACGTGCTGGAGCTGCCTCAGGTCACCACAGAGCCCAGAGCTTCACCGCAGGTGAACCAGTGGCGGGGATGCTTTGACCTTCAGCAGCTGAAAAGCCAGAAAGGAGAGGGAAATGCCTGCACTGACGTGTCTGTCCCCAGCCGAAAAAATATGCTCAGGGCAATATGGAGACTGAAAAACCAGAACAACGTAGCTGGACCCAAAACAAAGTTCTTGAGGAATTAAATTCCCCCATCAGCAAGCATCTGGGTTCCAGGTCCTGAGAAATCCAATGCTGTAAACAAAAGGGACTGCCACAAACAGGGACATCTGACATTTTAGTTGTCTGGGCAGGACATTCAGATGGGAGTTCAAATTCCAGGCAACAGCATTTAACCCATCTATCCCGCTGCCTGGATGAATGCTTTGACCACCACTGAGATCATCTTTCCCCTCTCTTCTGCTCCGTTCCTGTCCCCCCCACCAAAACTACCTTGTAAATTCAGAATGAGCTTTCTGCCAACTGAACCGTGTAAATAAGCTGTCTAGCGATAAAACTCTCCTGATTTTGCTTGTTCCATTTTCTTCTTCAGGGTGGAAAACAGTAAACCGTATCACCTCAGAGCACTGACACCAGCTGGTAAAATAATCCCGATATTTGCTTGCTGCAGATTAAAGAAAGCTCCAGCAGTTACTGAAAAACCTGCAAGTTTGGGTTCCATCGATGACGATCTTCATTCCCTGTCGCTGTAGTACATTAACGTTTAACATCAGCTATCAGATTTCCCATCCTCAATAAATAGGAAAAATGTGTTGATGAAAAGGTAACACCGTGAATAACCAACGCAAGAAATTTACCATTATCTGTCGCTGCGGACGTGAAGGGACACACAGCCTTTTGTAGCAGGAAGGATTCCTTTGACCTTGTTCAAGTCCCTGGCATCTGCTGAGGCTGTCAAGGTAGGAGCCAAATTTTGATGCAGCGAAGAGGACACCAGTCGGCACAGCAGATACCGAACAAAGCATGATGCAGTTTTCAGTCACAACATCTGGCCAGTAAGAACTGTGGGTTGGCTTGAACTGGGAAAATGCCAGTAGAAAGCCAACCCAGCATGAGTTTGTTCATACGCTGCTTATTTGCAGCTCTGCAGTCAACCTATCAGGTGAATTTCCCAAGTTTACTTGCACCTGACACACAGAAGTGCTTTATGACCACTGATAAAAAAATAAATAAAAATCTAACGTTTAGTTAACATCTCCCAGGCTCAGCAGATGGAACTGCAAGGAGGCACTGAGTATTTCCTCTGTAGGGGAGCTGGTTTAGTCAAACTAGAGAGCCGAAGCAAGAGAGAATAATTTCTAATAACGACACAACCCCTAACTGTACAGATCATCACTTCAGCTCAGCCGCAAGAAGCATGTCCACAAGAAATGCCATTTGCATAAATTACTCAGCCAGGCACGTCCCGCGCCCAGCGCACTACACGATGGAGCTCGATGCTGACTTCAGAGGGCCAGAGGCGTGGTTCTGAATCACGTGGGAGTACGACCAAACCCACAGTCAAAAGCGGGGCACGCTGACAGGAAGAGCTGCCCAGCTTAAGGGTGCCCTGGCTGAAGTCTACAGATAATTCTCCTTCCTCGTTCACCGACTTTCCACTCATGAAAGGAGGGCACACTTAGACGGGAGGCTCCAGCAAGGTTTTATTCAATGGTATACAACAGGGAGAAATTAAGGTTAAATGGCATACATTACTGATTTTTCAAGTTGCTAAGACAAACCTATAGGGACACGAACAACTGAGGATGATGACATAAGAAGCGTGACGACCATCTCTAGTGTCCGTACCTGCAAATATACAACATGTTAATGTTTTGTTTGTTTTTTAAAAAAAGGTTAATACTAGCACTGATTTAGACATACTATTCTCATTGTATCACAAAATGATTTGCACGTAAACCAGGTGAAGGTGAAATGCTATGCTATAGAAGCCTTAGGAAGTTCTCCATGTTTCACTATTCCCAAAAGCCCATCTAGACACTAGTTAGGTGAGAGGCTGTTCAAGCCTCCCCAGGATTTCACATGCAAATGACCTTCTGTACCCTAATCTTTTGCCCTGAATCCCACGTCAAATATACCGAGTGAAAACAAGGCCAAAGCCTGTAACGTCCCCAGACGTACCACTGAGCACCCGTAAGAAGATATTTATTCACGCCCCCATTCCTCTTAACGCTGCACTGCAACATCACTCACTAACCAGACAACTTGGGCTCAGTTTTCATTAAGTCTTCGTTAAAACATCTTAATATCAAAACTCTGGTTCTCAAGTTGTCCTGTCAACGACACAGCTAATTGTGAACTAGATCCTAAAGAGAATCCTGAAGAGTTATATTACGTTCTGCTTTGTTTTAATCCGGACTCTAGTTAGAGTTAATATGCTTTAAAAAGGGGGAAAGAAAAAGGAGCATGAATCCACAGTTAAGAAAAAAAGATGAAGAGAGAAATGGCACAGAAGGAAGCAGGTGACAAACTTACTAACCACTGCCAACATACAATTACCCCTCAAAAAACCACCCATGGGTTTCCCATTCTTACTGTAACAAGAGGCCTACGAAGAATACAAAATAAAAAAGAAAGTATAAGTGATGAATAATGGGTCAAAGCTGTGGCAGTGGCTATGTGGACACCCACATTTAAGATACCGGGAAATAGCTGTATTAATCTTAGGTCCTATTAGAATTACAAACCAAATCGTCACAATACAGAGGAACTCTACAAGATTTCTGGCATTTTGGTATAAAAGCTTCGAAACAGAAGCTAAATTCAGGTCATTTTCTAAACCCAAACAGCTCATGCAGCACTATGGTATTCACCTGAGGCTCCACTGTCAGTGAATTCCATTTCTCTTCTGCTCTCTATTCTTTACAAAGAATGTCGACAGAAATCACTACTTTCTTACAACTCCCATGTACCCCACAGCTACTTGGGCTTCCTTCAGAGCTCCTCACCACCACGGGACTAAGGGAGGTCACAATACATCAAGGTGGAAAAGAAAAAAACCCTTTCCCAACAGCAACTATGCCCTCAGACCCACAAATGCAAGATTACCCTCATATCTGACATCATTCATTTCTATGAGCAGGAGGGCAATTAGATTTTTCATCTTGAAATCTCTGCAGGATACCTACTTTTGGAACTCCCATTCCCGGTTATCCAGCGGACATACTTGGCGAGTTTTGAGCCAGCGAGAGATGCAGTGGAAGTGGAAAGCATGCTGGAAGAGAAAATTCGAATCACATTATTTCAGAACACACTAACGTACCTCCATGTAAAAATTACCACAGAAAGCATCGCGGTAAGAAAAGAGCAGCAAGTGTTTGCAGACAAAGGAGGGGAGGACAGATCATCCAGCCCACTGGGGAAACCAAGGAACTGGTCTGCATCTTCAGAGAGAAATGAAATGAGTGAAATGGCAGCAGGCAGCCCGTTTCACAGTACGTGCAGTGGCAAGCAACTGACTTCTGATGAAGGAGAGAGCGCAGAGTTTAGCAGCTGCTAAAATTGGCAGAGCAGATGCTGATAAGCAGCACAATCAGAAAGACAAGAAAGAGGGTTTCACAGCGAGTAGCAAGGACGATATGTATATGTACATGCTAAAGCTCTCCCAACAATCTTCTGGACAAACTAACACTTGAATAAAAATGAACTTGTAAAATTAGAAAGAAAAAAATAAAATCTCTGTTCTGTGCCTAGTACAGACACCCTCTTCTATACACCAAGTAGCTACTCAAAAACAAGGTTCCATTCATGGTAACTTTTGCACACAGAAATCTTCATTTTGACACTAAAATATTCTCATATGATTAAAAATTTGCTCTTGTCCTTTACAGATGGAATTGGTACATTTATAATCCTATTTCAGCATTATCTCACTGTAACTTGATCCCACAGCATAGTGAGGATGGGATGGGTGAACAGGGAGTTATTCCGTTATTGGAAAATATGTCTTCGAGCTCAGGTCCAGGTTAGCTAAGAGGCAGGCAGTTTGAGTTCACGTCCTAGTGGGACCGTGTACAAAGGAGCATATATGGCCACAAACGAAGAACTGGAGATTACACACTAGGACCGACTTTGTCTGCCTCCAAAAGGGAAAGCAAATCACCTAATTACCCCATATGGATTCCTTGAATCAGCCTGCATAAAGACAAATCAAGCATGGTGACATTTAAGTAATCCTATTATCTGGAAAGAAAAAAAATGAAAGGCATAGTCCCTATGCAGGACCTTGATCAGGAAAATCCTTCTCAAAATTAAAGATCTGTTATGCTTCCAGAATGTATAGATAAAGGCGCACCTTCCTCCCTTCTCTTCTGTGTCTTCCTCATATACCTCTCGAACTCTCACTTAGCTTTTTTCCCTTATCTCTCCTTTATACACACTACTAAACAGATGGTGCTTAAAGTTGTGTGTGTGGAGGTTTTTTTTCTAGTGGGTTATCTGAAACATTTTAGAGAACTAGCTTTGTCCCAAGTCATGAAAAAAGGGGGTAACATCACTGCAGACGAGCTCAGCAATCAAAGAGTTTCCCTTACATTGCAGACGCCCCATGCAACTGTGCACTCTTCAGAGGTAGCTGATGCTTGGTTTGCTTGACATTCTATGCCTGTGAAAACAAAAATTAAACACATATATACAGGAGAAGATGTACGTGCAACACCAGCCGACAGACTCCTTCATTACAACAGGGGAGGCTGTTTTGTTGCATTTATTACATCAGAAAGTGTCAGGAGCAGTTGGTTTCATGCATACTGTTTTTCTAAAATTATTAGATCAAAATATATTTCATCTCACTTTCCTTCTTCCTCTACATTTTTAATATTCCAAAGTTCCAGATGGCAGCAGTACTTAGCTCTTCCACCAGCGGCATGTGTCTGTTTTCCAAATTTGAAGGATAAATATTTTTATTTTTTTCCTCTTGTGTTTTAATGCATCTGTTCTGATTATCAGTTGCAGCAGAGCTTTGAAGAAAAGTTTACTTAAATTTCTTATCCAGGTTTCTCTGAATATAAATTCATTCATCTTCTCAGACGCTTGGTACCATTAGTTTAATTTGTAAATTAATTTGATCATGTAATGATGGGTTTGTCTGTCTCCTATGACAGGTAAGTATACCACCAAAAACATAACAGAAAAAAAAAAGGTTTAGAATGTGTATTTCACCTTTTCATACCTGACAGCTGACATGGGATGACCCCAAAAAGGATAAAGACTACTTTTGGCATTGGGTTAGATTTTATGTTTTGTGTTGGATGGCACAGCTAAGAGAATGAGGAAGGAAGAACTGCTCTAGGAAAATAAATCCAACAACCTGATTCTCTGTTCTAGAGCTTGAACAATTTACTTCTGGTCCAGCTCAAGAAGAAATTTCAGAAGAATAAAAAGACACTTCCAACTCCTCCACAGTCACCAGCACAAACCTGTGACCAACGATATAATCTACCTGTCTGCTAAAGGATGCTTCCTTTAAAAGTCAAGCCAAAATGGTTTAAAGGCGTGCTGATAGCCGATCAGCTTAGAATTTGATACATGGGCTTGTTGCTTTCTTTTTTTGCAGATATTTTTTCCTGGCAAAGATAATGTCTAAATGAGCTCCAATTCGCTGTTTGTGTTTCGTTTGCTCAAACATGCTCTGAGGAAAAGGAATTTGATTCACGAATTAAGAATTCAAAAAACTTTCAAGCCCCACAGGTTTAGCTGAAAAACATGATCTTATTTTTTCTGTCCTATTTATCCCTTCCTCCATTTTCTACTCTCTTTCAGCTGTGGAGATGAACAAAGTTAGAGAAAAGCCAATTTTTCATGACATGCAAGGGAGATCGGTTAACCTCAGTCACGGGAAATTACTCACAGCAAGACTCAGGTCTAAAGAAGCTCAGTAGCAACAACTGTTCAGCATGGTTTGAACGAACCTCTATTAATTGTGTGTTTTACATCTAGATATGATACACAACAGAAAGTCCAAAGCTCAGTCCTTGGCCTGCCCACAGAAGAGAACAAAACCAGTTCAGCTGAAAAGTACGGCTGAAAAGTCTGATGACTTAATGCCTTAAGCCGTCAACACCTGTAGCAATAAAACTAAATCTGATTAAGAAAATGGAAGACGTTCAAGAACCTTGAAGAGCCTCAATCACTTTGGTGAAACGTGCACCTGTTTACAATTTGCTGCAAAAATCTCACTGTTACTATAATACAGACTCATGGTCCTACAGCTTATCCTACATGTAATGTTAGTTTGAAATATTTGGCATGAGTCTGTACATTAACAGAAAATGGTGAAAAGATGAGGAGTGAAAGAAGGAGAGGAAATCCCTTTGAAGCAAAAAAAAAAAGTCAACTGGCAAGCAAACTTTAACTGCAGAAGTCTGTGAAACCCAGGAAAATATTGCAGCACACGGTACCCTTATTTTGTTTCTCCTCTTTCCCTGCTGGAGACAGGCTATTGGGCATATTAGATCTGAAGTCCCTCTAGCCCATTCTTATGTCGCTTTGCCTTTTTACTCCCTACATGGCCCTAACCTGTTAGCTGTGCCCTGTGGATCACAACCCAGATGTTTTTTTTCCAGGCTTTAAAGGATTCCACATTTTGAGTGTGAATGAGAGGGAAGACAGACGGTTTAGGTACAGGAGAGGAGCAGGACCGGAATTCATCTAAGTGTCATTTGCTGACCAGCAAGTGCAGTCTAAAATATAACAGCCCGAAAAGCTTAAGAGGACAGATGAACTTTTGCAGAAATAGCTGAAGAGGAGTTCTCTCATGGTGATGTAAGGCCCTCCCAACAAGACATCCAGATTTAACTCCCTCATCAAACAGGCTGGAGACTACTGCTGGCACTACTACCTTCGGCTGCCAAAAAAAGAAATCCCTAAAGCTGAAACACTTCCCGGTCTCCCACTCGCCTAATTTCAAAAAGGGTCAATATATCAACTATGCAACAACAGAAATGAACAGCCTCCATCAGAAAATGAAAGCTGATGATTCTGGCTACGGAAGAAAGATGAGCTACTTTCTGGCTGCTGACCCAAAAGAAGTGGCATGAGACAGACAGCAACAGGTACTGGAGGAATACTGAACTCCTCTTCTTTTGCCTTGCTTTTGGCAGAGTATCTGGAGCTAAAACTCGAGCTACCTGTAAATAAATGTGAAAGAGACAATGGAAGTGTTTCAACACTGGAGGTTATAGCAATGCATGTTGCATAATGGCAACTTCTGAATCTTAGCATCTAAGAACCATCCCTCTCCACATTCTTCTATTGCAGAAACCCCCTGTATGTTTATACAAAGTACCCCAAGATTTAAGTAGTCACAATGGCAGGTATCAGAAGTCAAGTACGTGTCTCCTGCAGCAACAGCCCACTGCACAGCTAAATTTGATGACAGAGCTCTTCAAAATGGCTTCCCCTTGAGCAAGGGCAACCACGGTATGGGTCCCCTTTAACTTTAGAAAGCAAGGTGCAAAGAGATGCTCTGAAGGGGCTGACTCATTGGGAAGAGCAGAACAAAATGCACATACCTTGGCTAGCAGCACACATTGTTTTAAACCAGAGACAGAAAAACAACAACAACAACAACAAAAACAGGCTAGTAAACCTGTACATTTCTTACTTACAAAATATTGACTGAGTTCTCCAATTCTGTTTTTCAAATTTCAGATATTTTTCAGAACTTTCCCATTCCGATTTTCTCAGTTTCTTAAGAATTATTTACAGATTTTTCTAAATACTCACACTAAATTCCTCCTATCATACTCATGATTCCTTCTACTTATAGCCCCCTTGTATGACAGGCAGCATTTCCTCTTAGTATCACACTCCCAAAATATTTGTACACAGCTATCACTTTCCACACTCACTTATGACTTAGCAAACTATATATACGTGACTTAGCAAACCTTATATACTTAGTTCTGTTCTGTTCTTCTTCTCAGAAAGCCAAAATCAACTAACCTGTTAAGCACCCTGAGATTCTGCTTTGGATTCTAACCAATTTGTCCATCGTTGTGAAACTGGGCTATCAAATTTCGTACTTTGCATCTTACTATCAAAGGAAGGGACCGCTATTTGGATGGCACATTTCATACAGTTCAAAGCACACTAGACACCTTACAGGACTGCATTCCACATTCCAGGTGAGAAGGTAACCCAATCACAGAGTTTCCTAACACTCAACTTGCCACACTGTAATGATAACACCAAAAAGTAAGCTTTTGAAGGAATCAGGAGCACTGCTTAAGTAAAATCTAAATAGGACCGGAGTCCTTCCAGAAAAGAACAAAACCAAAACACTGAAAATCTACTCATTCCTTCTATGTGCTGAAAATAAACCGTATTGAGGGTCAGGGGAATCCTCTGTCCATGTTACTAACAACCAAGTCATGATGTACATGCACTGGTAGGACTGCATGAAACCTTAACATTGTTACATCCTAGTTTTTAGATGTTGGATTTATAATGTTAACAATCTTCCATTAGCGTGACCAGCGTTACTTATCACTCTTTTAATGTTTGCCCTTTTAAGGTTTCTCTTCATCACTAGGCGAGGGAGGCATTTGTACCCTGCATTTTATCAAACTGAACCTTGTGTTGTTCTTCCCTGTACATTCTGGTAATTTTTCCTCAATTTCCAATCACTTCACATCTCATGTTTGAAAATCTAATTAAAGCGTTGCTTAACATCATTAATGACCTGTAACAAGGAAGTAAGTAACTCCAGAGCCAACACTGATCTCGGAACACCAATTTAGACACCCTTTCTACTCTGTATACTGTCAATTTTGGTCCACCATTTGCAGTTCAGGCTTTTCATAACGTTGCTCGTACCCTAACTAATAACATGTTATGCTTCAGCAACTCAAAAAAAGATGGGAAAAAAAGGAAAAAGAAAAAAACCTAAGTTACCCATCTGCTTTTCCTTTGCTGTTTTTTCCATAACCTACCTATGCACTTTCAACCTCACCCAACCCCAATTTTGGTAGGGGATATATATACATATAAATGTATGGGATATATATACATATATATGGGATATATATACATATAAAATATGTATTTTTAAGAACTAACAGAATAAATTTGCTACTGGAAAGTAATGTCTGTCCACACTCTTTACAGCTCCTCTACATCTTCCCCTCATCCTCTTATTTCCTATTTGCCATTTAACAGAAATAACAAAAATGAGACTGCATTTGGTCTCTCATAGGAGGCAGCATTAATTTTGAGGCAGATTCATAGAACAAAACACACTGAAATCCGCTATCTTACAACATATCCCATTTATTTTGAAGTATTATCTTGAATTACAGGGCTGCATATATTTGCCCTTTACATTTGTAAATTTGATAAATGTATCTAATGTTCTAACTTATCTTTCAAATTTCATTTACCTGTCGGTTATATGTTCTCCTCTCTAATAAATCATAAACACGAGAGACTAAGTTGTAGTCAGTGCCCACCTCAACTACTTTTCAGTGTGGTACGGTTTAGAGGTACTTTAAAAGTACCTTTTTATGCCAAAGGAATTTGGTGTATTTCAAAATCATTATTATCATTTGCTTTTTTTAGTGTCATCATTCCCTTTCTAATAACCAAGAATAAACTGAGGGATGGATAGGAAGTAGCTGGCTCAAAATACAAACACAACTGTCCCAGAACAAAGACGTCAACTTGCTTAACCTAGTTTCAGCCCTGTGTTAGTGTGCGGTTTTTTTATAAAAGAAAACACAACAAAAACTTATGAAAGTAGTTTTGTAATTAATGTTTACTTATAATGTGAAATCAGGCGCATCTCTCAGCAATCATTACTATAAACTTTTCTGTTTTTTTGTTTGTTTGTTTGTTTTCATACAGGCTTATTGACAATGTTACCATTACCTGTACTTCCAAGGGCTACAAAAAAAAAAAAAAAAAGAAACAAAGCTATCACAATGGAATCGTGACTAGCCTTTCCCACACACTGTAGGTCTTGCTTTTTGAGGTCCAACAATCCTACCGTTTTAGTAATACAGACAAATTTCTATCTGGGGTATATTGAAAGGTGTTTTGTCCCTCGCTACTGAAAAAAAAAAAAGGTGGACAGTTATTGCGTAAGTAATATCCTGCCAAATTTTTGAGGGAAAAATAATTGGTTTTGTACTCGTTACCAATCCTTAACAGGACTAAAACCAGTGACTTTGTATATTCACAATAGAAATGTTTGTACATTGTTTTTAATCCTATTATCACTTTATTTTCCAACATAGCAAGCATGATTTTTTTAGTAAACCATCAAAAAAAAAAATTGAATCAGTAGAAGCAATACTTGGTCTTCAGTTTTGGTATTTGATTATCCTGTTTGTAAACAACCAGTTAATTTTCTAGGTAGTCAAAAAATTCCCTATAGTATAACACAAACTAACTTCTGTAAGGGAGCTTTTGTAGAATGAGGAGTCAAAAAAAGTCACTGGTCTGAGCCTTTTCTGGCCAGTCGGACACAGAAAGCAGCACAAGATTTATTCCTAATGGTTGCCATCAAAAAGTTGATACCTGTTCCAACACCCGCAGCCCTAATCTCTAATGCCTCTCTTTGTGAGCAATACCTGTCGACCCTAAATAATTTGACTTCCTACTGGCTCTTTATCATCAATTCCTTTCCTTTTGTTTGTTTGCATTCAAAATACACTCGGCACCATCATCTCTCCTGCAGATACAGTACCAAGTGATTCTATTCTTTAGAAGAAAAGGGTATGGGAAAAACAGTACAGTGACAGGGGTCACAAAAAGAGATTACAGAACTTCAGCGTTACATAAAACAGAGCTTCGTATTTGCTCTGCAAAGACTTATTTCTGAACTGAAAGCTGGATTTACTGAAATATGCCCTGAACAGTGGAAATTTCAGCTGTGCATCATGTACACGTCAGAACCGTCAGCTCTCTTCCCCACCGTTTACTTACATAGATCCATAATATGGTTTCTGCAAATGGCACAGTTATCAACCACAATGTCCCATGCCCAGAGAGCTACTGCGTTCCACTAGAGAGGGGGGAAAAAAAAGAAAAACATAATTTTCACTCAATTTATAGCATACGACAGCTCTTGTTCTTCCTCTAGATCCCATTCATTTCTGAAATGGAAAAGCTGGCATATTTTTAAAAAATCTTGTAACTCCGGAGTAATTCTTTCTCATGATTTCTGAAGTGTTACTGGAAAGCAGTGGTACATTCCCTTCACACATACCTCTCAGACCCAACCTCAGAAACAGATACCTCCCTCAGTCGCCCCCTTTTTATTTTTTGTCAAACAATCGCAAGCACCTGCATTTTTATTTGAGATGTATAGACAAGGATGTGCCTCGTGCCACATCCTCAGTTCTGATGGAAAGGACCGTACTTTGGAGAAAGGCCAATTCAGACGCTATTTTGTTACGGGGAATTTCCGTTATTTGCACCAGTTCTGCTAGTAACGGTTGGGGCCAATAACCAGAATCACCTCTAACTTTGCCCGTCACCGACTCCTGACCCATCTCTTTTGCAAAAGTGAAAAATTTGAAAGCGTTGCCAAATAAACCTTTCAAAGGTAAAATATAAATGAAAAGAGGAATCTCTCTGTTCCATGCTACTTCAGCGGAAGGGTTGGCTAAAAAAATCCATGGCAATTTTAGAAAACCGATTCAGAATGAGATTTTTAACACGAGCTATGCAGAAAAACACAGCACCTTTTTATTCATCCCTCCCCCCCCAAAAAAATCCAGAATCATGTCTTCTGTAAATTCGCAAAATAGATGGGTTTGCCTTCTATATTCAAAGCAACCCAAAGGTATATTTGTAGACGTGACAGTCTTCATTTACCGCGTAAGTAGTCTGGGTATTTTGTTTCTTCCTACTTTTTCGGTACGTGATTCTATTGACTGCACTACAGTGTATCTTTTGTAGCGTGTTCCATTTACATCTCAGTGTTTCTATCCCTTCCCTTAGTGTTGCTAAGTGGCACCACGTCAATATTAGTACCAATATAAGAAGTCATCGTGGTACTACTAGATCTTGTAGGAAACGGGTGAGTAGCGACCTTCCGACTCCTCCGCCCGGAGGCTGGCAGGAGGTATTCACCTCTCAGGAATTCCACCTGCCCATCCAGGCAGCACTGATAAACCTCCCAGCACCCTTATCGCTTCCACACGATGAAATGTCAAGACCCAAGTTTCAGGACCAGGCTGGGTGCGGCCCCGGGCACCCTGACCCAGCGGCATCCCCGCCTCTGACGGGGATCGGGACGAGGACGACGCCGCCGGTGCCCGCCCGGGGCTGAGGGCAGGCGGCAGCCCCCGGCCTGGTGGGCCCTGACAGGACCGGCCCGCGCCCGCTGATTGGCCAGCCCCCCTCCGCGCTCGTCTGCCATTGGCCGGGACGCACGCCAAGCCACCCGCAAGCCCCGCCCCGCCGGTGTGAGGCCGGGCGGCCGGCTCCGGGAAGGCACCGAGGAGCCGCCCCCGCCACGCTCGCCGCCAGCGGGACCGGGACCGGGACCGGCCCCGGCCCCCCGCGGCTCGCCGCGCCCCGCCGCGCCGGGCCTCACTTTCTTCACTTCGAAGCGCTTCTTGCCCGCGCCGCTGTTGGTGCCGCTGGGGGTATCCACGTCCATCGCGGCCGCCATTTTGGATGCGTGATCCGGCCGTGCCGCCCCGTGCGCATGCGCGGCGGAAAGTGGGGGGGCGCTGGAGGGGGGGGAGCGGGAGGCTCGTCGGGAGCCCCGCCCCTAACAGGTGCGGGAGGGGCCCGGCGCCCAGGGCAGGCCGGGAGCTGCGGTCACGTGACCCGGGCTCTTAAAGGCGCCGCGCAGGGCGGGGCAGCGCCCCCCCCAGTGCCGTTACCTCATCGCCCCCTCGCCCCCTCTCCCCCCCCCGCGCGCGGGGTTGCGCAACCCGAGGGGCGGGGCCGCGCCAGGAGCCGGTGGGGGAGGGGCGGGGCGGGGCCGAGCATTTAAAGGGACAGGGCCCCGCAGCTGCGGACCGACGGCGGCGGGGGCCGGCGGACGTCCGGGCGCCCCTCGCCCGCGTTGGGGCGGTTTGAAAGGGGCCGGGGGTGCTCGGGAAGACGGTTCCTCAATAAAGCAGCTCTCTTCAAAGCAGCGTTGCGAGATTTTTAATAAAAGCATCAGTTTCAACCCCAAATACACGTTAACACCCCCCTAAACTCACTAGCAGCCCTGGCCGTTAATGAAATAGGATTTGCGAGATCCTGTTTTTTTAATAAAAACATTCCTTTCAACCCTAAACACACGACAGCATCCCCCTGAACTCACTAGGAACCCTGGCCATTAACCCCGTGCGCACCAGGGCGTGTGCACGCCGGAGGACTGGCAGCACTCGTCCCGCTGCAGATGGCTGCTGCCGTACAAAACTACCGTCCTGTCACCGCGGGGAGATGGCTGCCGGGGGGTAAGAGCCCTGCAGCCAGCAGCCGGGCGCTCCGGATTCATCGTCCTGTGTAAAACCGTCCTCTGCCTTCGTCAGGCAAAAATAATGCAGCAGCGCAGATCTCAGGTCTTGCCAAAAAGGTTGCGGGTTTGTTTGTTTAAAAAAAAAAACAAAACACACCACAAGATATCAAATGATGTGGAATAAAATGATGAAATATATATATCTGTGCTTATTTAATTAATACTTACTGATACAGGTATACGTACACATAATACCGACAATGGGAACTGGATTAGGCCTCCAGTGTGCTTCACAAAATGAAATTAGTGATGGCATTCCCCAGTTCTTAAAAGGAAGTCTGATCCGCCTTCTTTAGTCTACCTGAAATAATCCGTTTTCTGTCGATGGTAGTGCCACCTGTGATGTCTTTCTCCTAGGAAAGCGCGTCCCCTCAGACCTGTTTTTCCCTTCTCCAGGCTGTGTTGTAGGGAGGTGGCTGTAGCTGCTGCAGGCAGGCTGCAGCTTTGAAAAGCATCAGCCGCAAAAGAAACACAACACTGGTCCAAATTACCGGGGATGCTTTGAAGAATGGATCGTTTTTCAAACCACCAGGACACGCAGGGGAAAATGAGGAGACTGCCAAGCTGAAAAGGCAGGGAGACCGACAGACTAGGTGACAGATGACAACTGCTCTGAATACGGTTAATCCCAATTAAAACGAGACAAACTCCCTCTCCCAATCATCAAAAACTGTTCCAAAAGGCAGGGCAACAGCCTGGGGACTCCAGTGCAGTTACCTTCCAAATCCAGTGTCTGTTATTTCGGTCATTGTCTTTCTCCTTTAAGGTCCTGTGGTTGTCTCTCCCTTATTTTTTCGCCCCCTGCAGCCACCACCATTTCCCTATGCAGGGTTTTCGGCAGAATGATGGCCCCATACACGTGCACTTGGTGTTTTCCCACAGGGACTGCTGGGGAACCACTCGCGGGGGGCAGCCGCTTGCAGGCCTGGCTCCCACAGCTGCCCCCGTACAGGTGCCAGGCAGGGGCCTGGGGGCTGTACCGACAACACTTGACCCTCCAATGTACCAGAGCAGAGAGATCCACACAGAACAGGGAGGAATTCCCCCCATATTAACTGAATCAGAAGTTAAACGCTGACAGAAATTGTTGCTCTCCTGTCCCCGCTGCCTCAGCCTTTACCACTCTGTCAGCCTCGGTGCGCACACCAGTGCCACAGGGTCTCTCTGGGGCCCTCAGGTCACCCTCGGGAATGAAAATGTCCTGAGAGAAAGCAGGGAATTTAAATGCTTTTAAACCCTCTTTAGAGCAACACTTTTCCTTTACCATACAGTCATGAGAGCAGGGCTGGGCCTTCCAAGTCTGTCAGGAGCAAAGCGCAGGGAATAGAGGGAGGTAGTCCTAAGCTAAGTGCTTGCAAACCTCAAGTTTACTTTTATAAAAGACTTTTGCTGTTGCATTCCTGTGCTTCACCTTCACCTTCTCAGTGCTTAAGGTGTGATTTTGATGGTGCCCTAAGCAGCATCAAGCAGGAATTACCTTGTATATGAGACTAGTTTCTGTTCAGTGGTTGCAAACCGAGGAGTGAAAATCAAGTGCATTTTATTACTTTTTAAATATCTGTGGGCTTGGCTGTCTGCCCTCTAGTTGCTGATGCCACTAAAAACATTTGATTTGACTAAATTGGGATTTCTAGCACCATTTGCTTCTGTGGAGGCCCATACAGACAGCATTCACAAATGATGGTTGGGACAAAACTGAATCTACAGTCTTTCCGTGTTGCCTCAAAACTTCTCGAAGTTCATGAGGTGAGCAAACAACCTCCCACCAAGGCTCTGTAGCATCACCAGCTAATCCAGAGTGCCTGGTATAATAAAGCTGAATTCAAAGAACAGAGACAGGGGGTAGATTAAGCAATATATCCCATAGATTTTTGGACCAGACTATGGTTGCTTTCTGCATAAACCCCAACCCCCTGCCTCTGCGCATGTTTTCCAGGTGATGGTCATGTTATACCCCCATGTAGTACCACTGGCTTTGCAATCCATTACTAAAACCTCAGGGGAGAAATGGAGCCTCCTACCCCCAGTAATCCAGCTAAGAAGAACAGATGAGATTTAGAGAAAGGAGCAGGTTGCAGCCTTTCATGGGATGGTGACTAATTGCTGGTCTTCCTTTCTCATGGTGTTTCACCTCAAGCTGCTTGAAAACTTGCAGATAAAATAACATCCAACCGTCATGACTCAAAACCAGCCTGCAGGCTACCAGATGCTTGCAAAAGCCATAGTACTTAATGACTGTGCCCAATTTACTGCAAACAGCCTTTCCCCACGCATGAAAAAGAGCAGCAGGGAGCATGATTCTAGGCTCAGCAAATAACACTGTCCCCATATGGTGGGCTTCTCAGCCCCACCCCATGCCTGACCATCAGCCGCTGCAGAGAAACATCACCGGGACAGAAGAGTCCCAGTGCGTGACAGTGAGGATGTTGGGCAGATTCCAAAGAAAGGTTTTGGACCCATTCCTCCTACCCCTTGATGCTCTCCATCCTCAGGAAAGGTTTAGATTAGGTGTCGGGAAGAATTTTCAGGAAGGGGTGGTTAAGCACTGGAATGGGCTGCCCAGGGAAGTGGTGGAGTCACCATCCCTGGAAGAATTAAGGAGACACGTGGATGTGGCACCTAGGGACGTGTTTTAGTGGTAGACTTGGTCGTGTTGGGTGATGGTTGGTTTTGGTGATCTTATGGGTCTTTTCCAACCTAGATGATTTGATGATTTGAGCACCGGGTCACAGTCTGGATGTCCCTCGTTGCTTAGGAAAAGTTTTCAAAGCACCTTTTATCCATTTAGTGAGGATTAAAAAAAAAAAAAAGAAGAAGAAGAGAGAGAATGTTATGATAGCTCAATTCAAGTAGTTATATGCATCTACTACTGCAAGTAAGCAACAATGTAAAATCTAGCACACTAATTAATAGTAGCCAGGAAAAACCACAGGAGCAGCCAAAGTAGTAACACAAGCTTGCCTACATATAAATCAATGAACTCCTACTGATTTGGGAAATCCATGAACACTCGGTAACATGAGGAGAGGCAGTTCCAGACTGGTGTGTGGGAGACACTGAAACACTGTTTACAGATATTCTTATCTACAACTACTCCCGACAGTCTTGAATATGGCACAGCCACAGAAAGGGAATAAGCACTAAAATCAGAGAAAAATATTATCAGCAAGGGTGGTCTGGGAGCTACCTCCACAGGGTCAGTGTGGAGGTGAGAAGCCTCAAGCCACAGCTTTGCATTTGCCTTCACCCATTAATTCTTTGTCCTTTTTCAAAAAATAAAAATAAGAGAGTATCCCCCAATTACTGCAAAGAAAGGGGAAAAAGCCATATTGGGCCCAAGGAATACTTTCCCACCTATCTGCTGTTTCAATATGAGTTAAGAAAAAGAAGGACAGGACATGATGCAAGAGCCTCAAGGAGGTTTTAACGAGACATACAGGAAGTTCTGTATCGGCTGAGAGTTCACTACAGCTACCAAGGAGATGACTCCTTTACCTCCTTGTATCGAAATACACATCAGTTTATCATGGAAGATCCTTATATTCAAGTTCACTCACATCCCATAACCCTCTTTTTGTGTATCTGTGATTATTCAAGATAACTGGTTGCACAGGTCTGAATGGGAATCTGACAAGTAATTCTGAGGAATCAGGGAAGCTGGGAAAAGAAGAGGCCAGAGGCCTGACAACACCACGTGCATACAAACCATCATGTGCCAGACCCCTGGAGTCATAAATCTAATGCTCTGTTCTCTTACCCCCCTTTGGTCACATGAAGTGGGACAAAATACCTCCATTTACATCCATTTCTCATGCTGGGGGTTGGACTAGCAAAGAAAGATTCTTCAAAACCCCATCAAATAGCAGCCTTTGGTTAGAAAGGAGCCTGAGTCTGAGGAATATTTCTTCTAACTCATCTTTCATGCAGCAAAACTGTCAATTAGTTAAAACATTATGGAGAGTAGAAGGAAAACTGTTTCTCCTTCTTCTCCAGTTTTAGGACAGGGGAAAATTGAGCAGATGACAATTTATCTGTGTGGGGGAGGTTGAGGGAGCAATAGCCCCCAGAAGCTCATGAGTGAAACCCATTCTTACGCTAGCTGATTAATAATTAAGGTAGTTGCTTATGCTGAACTAGCTTTCCCTCAGTTTGCCTTACTATTTCTTTCTATTTACTCCTTTCACCCTTGCTGTCTCTTTTATTGTACATGTGTATTTTACTGTATCTTTAACTTTAATCGTCAAAACACAGGTTGTGGGTTTATTGGTGTACAGAAATTATCAGGTAATCTTTCCCTTCCACAAACACATTTCATTCCATCTTATCTGCATTAAGAATCATTATAGAGTGCAGTTCATTTTGCATCTCCCCTTTCCATGCTGCGAGGCCAAAATGTCTGCAATTCCCCTGTAGACATGGGCTGTGAAGATCCAGGGGCTTCTCTGCATCCCTGCAAAAGTCTTTGGCAATGTTTTAGGAGAGAGGAATGATCTACTCTGTGAAAACACCAGGGCTGCTGTGAAGGCAAGCTAAAGGCTGGGTATCCCACGTGTCCCAGTTCCCAGCAAGCATGAGCTGATTGTACTGGGGGAGGATTTCCTTTAAACTCTCTTCAGATCTTTTTAGTTGTGGGATGGAGGCGGCCTCCTCCTGCTGGAGTCTGGTGAGCGGTGGTGTCCTGATGCCACCAGACTTGTTCACTGCAGTTAGAGCTGCCGAGAGAGAAGAGTAAAAAACAGATGGCCGTTTGACAGTAAGGAAAAGGTTGACATGCAACTTTCAGCTCAACACTGGATGTTTGCTTGGAAGCTCTTTACAGCCGTGTTTTGTCACCCCTTCATTCCTGCCCCAGCTGTGTGGATTGCACTCAGCTAACTACGTCTCCCTCGGGTTCTCTTTCAAGTTAAAGAGAAAGTTCTCAAACAACTTTGAGGGCACATTTGGGACTCACACACACAACACAACAGCGGTTTGTTTGCAGCAGCTTAATTTAAATTGTATTTCACTTCAATTCGTTGAACAGCTGAGGAACCCGTGTGGACACACTTATTTGCCTTAAGAGTTTGCTTAAAATCAGTTCCTAATTGATTTAACCTCCACTGATCAGATTTAAATATATATTTAAAAGGTCAACACAACCTTTTGCATCGATTTAATGAAAAGATATTGAAAGCAGCGCTTGAGTAAACTGGTGCAACCCTGTGTAAAAAGCTGTTTGAATTAGTATAGTATGGATTGCCAAAAGATGGAAAAACATTTCTCTCCCTCAAAGCTTGCAAATTCAATCTCTTGATTGAATACTGGAAAGACAGAGGTTGATGGACCTCTCCTCTGATGGAGCTGTGCATTGATTTTATCATTAGATATACAAAACAAATACCTAATTTAGTAATAGGCACATTTTATGGCATCCCTTGATGGTGCTCATCTTAGTCTTGCGTATATATATACACATTTTGGCTCAAAAATCACAAGCCTTCCCTCTTCAATGTGAAAGTTCAAAATTCAAGCCTGTGAATGTTTTTGAAATTATACTATTTAAAAGATTACAGTCTGAGAAGAGAGGAGCTTTTTTAAAATTTAGATAAATAGCAGTACAAAAGTATCACTTATGTCAGAAGCCTATTTCACTGTTTAACAGGTGCAGATATTCATCATAAATTAAATCTCATTTGTGCTGAGAGGTTGAATTGCTGAGGAATCACTTTATTGGTATGCGAAATATTTACTATGTATAGCTGGACGGCTTCCCAGGAATTCTGATGAAATATATTAATGCACGAGAAAGCACATCCTTTCTTCACAAGACTTGTGAAAATGTAAGCTTTGCTCCTCTCAGTATCGTATACAGAGTTATTAAAACTGTCTGAACTGTCTGTACCAATTTATCTAGAATAACTGCTAAGAAAGACCTTTTTATATAGAAAATTCTCTCTGTTGAGTAAAGCTGCCATCACAAACACGAATATACTATTTAAAATAAAACACGCTTTTCTTTAAATGACATTTTTCTTCACCCTATTTGGAAATTGCCTTTTTCTTATAGAAGGGTGAGAAACCACATGTTGCGTTAAACAAGTTCAGATGCCCAAAAGAGAAGAGTGATATTGGGATCACTTCAAAAAGCACATGAACTTAGAAGCCAATAAGCAACATTTGGCTGGGAATTGTTTGCATGTGTCCTTTGAGTAAGAGGCATTATTTGCTAAGAATGATTTATTTAGACAATTCAGCTATGAATTTCTGTATCTGTGGTACAACTGAAATATGGTACAGAGGTAGAAGAGAATTCCAGTTACTGTCTAAGAAGGGTTCTTGGTTTCCATCTGTAACATGAGATTCTGGGTTTGCTGTGTAGAATAATTGATCTGCATGACAAATACAGACAAGGTTAGCTCTCAGAGTGTTAAAATATGCAAGAAAAAAAAAAAAGACATCAATAGCAGGTTTTGCGCACAGACAGGAAAAGCCTCAAACAAGTGTAGACCGCATTCCTAACAGCTGAGAAGCCACATAAGTAAATAGATAAATAAATAAAGCAGCACTAAAAGCCAATATGAAGTGTAGCATATTAAAAAGCTAATACTGAGAGCCATGAAAGCTCAAGAGTTTACATGAGCAGCGTATAAAATACTAATGTAACCACCACCAGGGAATCTTGTAGAAAGCATCCCCCTGCAAATCCAAACCCCCCAAAAAAAATAAATACTATTTCCAGGAATAAGAGATTGTCCTGGTTTCATGACAGAGATGTATACAAATTTGCAAGGTTGAAATTTGTCCTCTGTTCCTGCTTCACAGGCTTATGTTGCCAAACTATACATACACATGTTGAAGGATGTTCATCTCTGGGACGAAGGTAAGTCCTCTGTCCTACCTGGTATAAACCGCTACGTGGTTTAAGCCATGCAGCCAGAGCACGAGCAGTACAATTGCATTTCCATTCTCCAGATGTTATGGTCATGCAATGTTCTGCACATGATAGCCCCCCATCCTGCCCTTGACTAACTCATTTAGACTAAGTTTTTTATCTTTGTTTTTGTACAGATACAAATTTTGAAAATCCACACTTCATTCAGATTACATAGAAGAGACAAGGTGCGCAAGGCAGTGTGTATGTGCATGTTGTGGTTGACTCTAGAGTAGGGACATTTCATGATCCAAACTCTCAGTGGAATAGTGTGAAAAAGAGCAACAGTTTTTGATTTAGCTGTTACAATGCACAGAAAACTGCTGGAAAGCAGTCAAGGGTCAAATCTTTCAAGTCCTTTTTTTCCAATAAGATACAAACTCCCAACACAAGGAGCAGATGAAGTGTTTCTCCCCAGACAATGTGTACATCGGGATAAAAGCATTGCGCTAGTTTATTTTTACTCTAAAATTGCAGAATAAGTGAAGTAATCATCTTTTTATTGTAACACTGAGTATTTTAATTAAAAAGGGAATTGTGGCTCTGCCATTAGTGCTAGCACATTCATACAGATTTCCATAACAAACCCGACTTTCCCAGGCAGGAAGTTTCTTTCTGGCTCCATACACAAGCTCATAAAGCTGGTAGTCTTGCCACATCCAATTAATAGAGCAGCAGCCACACAGGGAACAGTCCTTAGAGTAAAGGAGCAGCCAGATCAGCTGGGAGGAATTTTTTCCATAATCTGAACGCATCATTAATACTTAATGTTTTAAATACTCATTAGAGTATGACAGAGAACATCAGTCACTTCCATCAAGCCTGGAATTCACAGAAGCAGAAGTCCTATCCGAACAACCAAAACATTGCTGGGATAGCTCTGGAAACACTTGCTCCTATTTCCATAGGCTCAGCAATACTTCAGCTGGCCGTTTTATGAAGACCAGCTGAGGGTATGATATGCAAGAGCATACAATACAGGAATCATGCTTCAAGTCAGAGACTGCAACATGCCAGTTCACTTCGAGACCTGTCTAATCTCAATTATGTACTCAGGAGTACTTACACCTGGGAGCACTGAAAAGGGTACTTTAAAGCTTTTTGTATATTAAACAGTTACAAAATTAATTACAATTCATATTTATAACATTTCTAAATCAGTTCATTTCCTATTTAAAAATTTACTCTTTTTTGTTTTTAATAAACATTTTCTTTGAATAAAAAAGCTAGAAATAGGAATCATCTTCAATCTTGCCCAGATCTTTATATTCCAAAAATGTATTTAATCTTTTAATTTATGTAACAATTTAGAAGTTGGGGGTAGAGGATATAACATCTGCATCAAGCATCAATTTCAAGAATGCTTCTATTTGCTATTTGTCAGCTAAGTAATATTATTTAGAAGAAGCAATAAACATAATAAAGGAGAAAATGCAAATTGTTATTTCTTGACACTGCTGTCCTCTAAAAACTTTCTGAAACAGTTTATGTTTATCATCAGTTCAGCTGCCTCCAGATAAAATGAACTAATACTTTGTTGCACAAGCAGGTTATGAGAGACTGCATGGAAAAGCCTGAATAGAGTAAAAATCAAAATGGAGCAAGGCTCACCAAGAGCAAAATAACGATACGGCTGACTTGGAAAGAGAGAGGAAATAATGGATTTGAAATAAGCAATAGAGACTTACCACCACTGCGTGTTCAGTTTGCAGCTGCTGAACCATATGGTCACTTCTCTTGGATTAATGACAGAGAAGAGGAAGATAGGTATGTTTCCACGTCACCCTATTTGAATTGAAGGGGAAGTGCGTAAAGCTCGCGGTGCTGTGCACAGCTGGGTGCTCATGGGCTCTCACCCTTCTCCTCCAGGCAAGGAATAAAGCTCTCACGGAGGGGCATCCTCCTGGACAGTGCTCAGGGCTGGGAGTGGCTGCCTGGGTCAGTCTTATCCAAGCCCTCTCCAAACTTTTTCCGGAGCAAATCCAGCTTATGGACCCTGTAAGAGGTCACCCCTCCTTTTACTACACTCAGTGGCATTCATACCTTCCAGCATGCAATACAAAGCAAGTTTTCCAATGCAAATGGATGCACTGTGCTGAAAAATATCACGTAATGGGAAATGTGAAAACATCTCCTAGCACAGTGTGCTTGGTACCTATTAAATGTTTTAGCTGGATCAATACAAGTTTACCAAGTGGAATGAAAAAAGTTGGAGGTACATGAAATTTATATTGTGCCTGCTTGATTTCAAATGTGAAGCAAGAACGACAAATGGATATTGAGGGTTTCAAAGAGCAACCTTTGCTGTTGGGGAAGTTAGAGTGATCAACTGTAACAGAACACAGACAACGTCAAGTCTTTCCTGAAACATCAAATCCCAAGTTCAGAATGCAACTGAAAAGGCAAGGTCGACTCACGGCGTAGTCAGCTCTCCCCCTCACACACTTCAGGACTGGGACTTTCCCTTTACTTTGTGTTGGCATGAGCAATCTGAGATCTATACAGACAGGTCATTGAGGAAATAAATGGCAGACCTGAATAAGCTCTGGACCATGCTCATGTCCTCCCCAATCGCTTATTTTACTGGAATAAATATGGGATGGCAAAAAGAAGGGCAAGCCCCAATGCAGTATGGATCCAGACCCAGAGGAGCCACTGTGCGGCCTCTTTTGCAGCTTTAAATTTAATTTTTAAACACACAAAGATTATAATAAGTACTAGGGAAAAAGAATAAAAAAGGAAGAGGCAAAGTTCAGAGTTGCAGACATTGTTTTGAAAGTACAGTCACAATTCCTCTGTCAAGCCTACAGTGAACCCAGAGCAGGTATCTAAGCTCTTCATTAAACTAATCAAATTGCTGCTTATCCTCCCTATAATGCCTGTTGTGGAGCTCCAAAAGAGTTGCATAGATTTTTAATGATAGGGGTGGTTCATAGCTGGAACAAAAGACTGAACAAAACAATTTTCCATCCCAACCCTCTCCCTTCCTCAGTGTCCAGATCAAGGCTTGATGCCTTACAGGGGGATCTGCTGCAGTTACACATGAGCTACCAGGTTGGGCACTAAATTAAACAGGTAAAATGCAATGGTCGTAATAGGAAGGCACTCAAACTACCCGATCAAAGCGTGCCTCCTACCCTTTCATTCTGTGACTCTGTTGACTGAAAATGGGCTGTATTATAGAGGATTTTCATGCCAGTCCTGTTAGCTTATAAGACACTAAAAATGGTTTCCTTAAGAAATGCAGCATTTGGTCCTTTTTCTTTTTTTTTTTTTCTTAAATGATCTTAGAGAAACAGATTATCAGTTTTATAGTATATTATTAACATTCACTACAATTTCAGAGAGAGAGTTGCACACTGGAGGAAAATAGCAGCTCATATCTAATTGCTGAGATTAATATGCAGTTATCAGTATATTAAGAATTTAGGTTTGCACTAAAATCCTCTTTTTCATTAATTGCTCCATTTGTTCTATTTCATTTCTCTAAATAACTAAGTTAATTGGGTTCAAAACTCACATAGTTCTGGGTTTCAAGAGTAATAATCACTTCTTTCAGACAACACTCACATTTTTTTGGAAAGGCACTCACCAGGTGAGAATCACAGAGTGCAGTCTCCTCAGAAGCCTCATACACCAGGGAAATTACATTATACAATAGGAAAAAAAAATGAAGATGGAGGCAATGTAAAGGCTACGTGGCGGTGATTTACAGTAAAATGTATTACAGAGATAATGTAATTATTCAAAACCAAGAATTATAAACCTTGGACGTTCTAAGTTAAAATTAAATTTTACGAGAAATCCACATAAAGCGTAAAGAAACGCAGAGGCAAAACATCTAAACAATCTTAATTATGCTTGGCGAAAAGCTCTTCAAAATCTTTAAGTAGCTAAAAGGCACAACATTTGTGTTCATAATATCTGTGTGTTTATATATAAACTAATACACACATACTTTTGAAGATGAATCATACATTTCCACTTTATAACTGAAAATTCAGTAGAAACCTCTCTCTGTTCCGCAGGGAAGGGCAAAAAAATACTGCATGCCTTTAAAAATCTCTTAATCGTATCCAAGTCCACAAATGTAGAACCATCTCAACGCGAACTGTATGTTTTTGCCTGGTTACAGTCACCACAGTAACACCCATGTAGCTGCTAAAAAGCTCATCTCCTGGAAAAAAAGAGCAGGGTAAAGCATAAATTAGGAAGCGATATACGTACCAGATATATCTGCAGTGCATCAGAGGGACCTCGGCGGTGCCTCATGGAGCTGGAGGCTACGGCTCGTTTGGCTGCAGATGGGTCTCCATGAGTCCAGAGGGGCAGCTAGAAGGACAGAAGGAAACGTAAGGCCTCCGTGACAGGGGCAGCTGCCTGGGGATGAGAGGAGTGGAGATTCCAGGGCTGTCTGTAGGGCCGAGTCTCTCTCTGCCTCTCCGAGATCAAGAAGGCATGCGCGGCTGGGCTGAGGGAACGTGCACGGTGCGTGAGGAGTCAGCCAGACCCAGCTCCACGGCAGCTTCGGGCCCACGATGGGAACTGTCCTAATCCCGGATGCCACATCAAACTTCTAAGAGGCAAGGTTACAAATGTTAAGCAGTTACTAGATCAAAATTGGATCCTGATGACACACTGGGACAACAGCATGGGCATACCAGCGCAAATGATGAACCGTCACCTGGGCCACTGTATAGAAATGATCACTCTGTGAAGAGATGGTAAGAAAGGGTGTCCACAGGCAGTATCAGAAACACCAGTTTTTGTAGCCTGAAATGAGATCTGCACTGACAAAGCTTAAAAATCCACCCCTCCTATGCTAATTACAGCCGGACTTTTCTCTGAATGACTTACGGTGTCCCCTCCATGGCCACAACCGAGATGTAACACTGGTAATTGCAGAAGTATTGGCCGTGGCTCTCATAGGCAAACCCAACGTTAGGTGTTGCCCTCTATGTGCATTTTAGACTGGAAAAAACAGAGTACACTTTCCCCAAACTAAAAGCACTACCTCTATCACGTGAAGGATTCACACGGTAAGAAATTACCTGACATCTGCTAAGTATTTCCCGGTAGAAGAGTCAGGCCGCTTAATTTTAACTTGGATCAGCGGCCCATCCCATTTCACATTAATCTCCCAGAAGCGCACATAAGAGGCGGAGGCTTTGTTCTGCCGAGGAATAAAAAGCTGAGACTCTCTCTCCCTCACACAATATTGTTCATATTGGCCAAATTTACTGATAAAGACAAACAGCCAAAGACAGTGAACCTTTTTCCCTGGAAAAAATCGCATTTCAGCCAGTTTTTGCTGGGCACCCAACTTCTCTCAGTAGCTGATCGATAAACTACAGGCTGAGTGTTTCCATGTTCTGCTGCCGTGAAATTCCTGCTTAGACCATGAAAACTAAAGTTCCTTAAAAATCGACAACACAGATTCTTTTTGGTCTCCAGAGGAGAAAACCAACACAGAGCTTCAGACACTGTCTGTTCTGGCCCAACAGTGCACATCTGAGACCAAGGAGCTCCCAAACCAAGACTGCACTCAACCCTGTAGTGCTACTTGTTTCCTCAACAACCGAAAAAAGGGAACATTTTAAACCCCAACCATTCTCATTCCTGGAGCTACAACCAACTTTTGTTTTACTTTTTCTTCGCTCACAGCTCTGGTCAACAGGCCTACCCAGACAGGAATTACTTTTTCTTTGCCACCGTTAATGGATAACTCACTTGTGGTAGTTAAGAAGGCCTATGTGGTATGAGTCAGCAAGAGAAGGGGACACACATGGAAGACCTGGTAATTTTTCCTTGTTCCTTTCTGCCCGTCTTCTGATGAGTTTGGTTTTGGTTAGCCCGATTTTGGTGGTGCTTTGGAGAAACAAGCAGGTGGGCTGATGCATGGCTTGTCCCTGGAAGACCGGTGTTCGTTGCTCCATGTGCTGCTAGCGAGGAAGGCTCAGAACTGGCAGACAGTTTAGACAGACAGCAAGAGAAACTGCGAAGGCAAAAGGAACTGAAGGGAGAAACTGAGCCTCTCTATCCCTTTCTGTTACAATTTCTGCTTTAAAATATAATTTATTGTTACACCTCTGAAATAGGATGAATTTTATAAGACCCACTCCTAGAGACAGTGTTGTCCAAAACCGCGATTTTTAATAAAGTGGAGGCTGAGCATGTGTGTAGGGAGCACACGTACCAGAGATGCTGCAGTGATCTCGGAAACATTAGAAACTGCAACACAGTTTAGGTCTGCGTACTGATGAAAGATGCCCATATATGTTTCTAGACAACTCACTTCAAAAGAAATCCAAAACCATCAATTTATTGCAGTGCAGAGTGTCATTATCCAATTACATGAAGTACTAAGCATCTCATCATAATTAAAGTATTTTGGTCATTTATCTCGTATGGATTTTTTCTAAGTTTAACCGTAACTCTTTTTGCTTTATAGAAATTCTCCCGGGAGTAATTACTAAATCTCCATAGTAGCAATTTGGGTAGCATGAGAGTATGTAACCTCAGCCTTGCTCCCTCCATCATAATGAAGATTTTGCCTAGAAACGTACTTTTTCCCCTTCACATTACTTAAAATATGACACATGATCAATAACATGAAACTGCAGAAAACTTTCTTATATGATAATTCTATTGATTTTTAAAAGAAATAATTAAACTAGCTGTTAAGACCAAGTTCATCAATACAATCTGACTCCTTTCCTCCCCCCTTGAGTAGGACAAATCAATCAGGGTGTCCCAGCTAGCATAACCAGTTTCACAGCTGTGGTGCTGCTCTGGCAAGGTAGTGATTATCCTTTTTACACCTGGACATTGTCTCCTTTCTGTTATATCCACCTGCACACATGCCCCTGGCTCCAAATTACGCCCTCCTCCTGAATCTTCTCTTTCGCACCGTACATTCCCAGAAGCCTCCATCTCCTTTCCCCTTTACGTGCCCCCTCGGTTTGCTCCTCCTTCCCAGACCATCAGGTTGCTTTGCAAAATATCAAATGCAATTTCAGAAAAGACATATTGTATTTTTCACAGATAACAGAGATTGAATGCCAAACTGCGTTAAATGCCAAATTTCTTTCCACTTTGATGACAGAAGCCTATCTGCAAATTAACATCTCTGCTCAAACTGCGCTTTAACAGGACTTTACTACCAACTAGTCACCTGCAAAGCAGAGCAGGCCTCTGGTAAAATATGAAAAGGGAAGGCCAAGAAAAGCCTCCTGGGCTTCCTCTGAAAGCCAAGCAGCTTCTCCACGGGGATGGCTGGCTCTGATTTGAAAATTTTATCTCATTCTCTGATTCCCTTAAGACCCGTGCCGTAGTTCCATAAAATCTCTCCCCAAATGCACTTGCATATACCTCAGCTTCCACTGGCTCAAGAAGCCCAAGAAAAGATGCTTTAAGGTACACATACTCGGCTCCTACGAGCCAGCGAAAAGGATTCGGCAGCAAGGGTTAGGAAATGGATTCACCCTCATCGAGCAGCCGACAACTCGAGCTGCCACTGAGAGCTGCTCCTGCACCCAAGTGGTGGGAGTGAGGAATCTCTTCAGTGGCGGACAGGCTGTAGATCTGGCAGTGTAGGAATGGAGATCAGGGAGGTACGTCATTGTTACATGCAGTCAGAGGAGGGATTCTTTAGACTAGTTTCTTGGTGAAGGACGTGTAAAACATTCTTGGGTTTGGTTGTATTCAAGGGATGCTGTATCATGCTCATAGGTACCAGATGATACTCTGACCATCCACTCCACAACAACTGAGAAAAAGCCTTCAAAAATTTAGGTTGGTAAAACTCAGATTTAATGCATTCTGCAAAATGGACTCTCATGGAGCAACAGATTCAAAACGTTTGCAGCAGTTTATGCTGAAGAAACGGCTAAGCACTCTGAAAAAAAAAATAGAGAAAATTAGATTGCTCCAGCAATTCACAGCCTAAATCAGATACACTTTGCATGTCAGGGCACAGCAGTCCTAACAGACCCAGTACTCCTCCAGCAGAGTCACAAACACTTCTTTACTGACAAAAACATTCATCCTCGACATTCTTAAAATCTATTGGTGTTCGCAAGCTGCAGGATTTTCCTGAAAGATAGGCAATAGTGTGTGCCTGTATTTGACAATGTTATTGCAAGTACAGGTAATTTATAAATCACCCTGAAAAATAATGCTCTTCCTGGAAGTGCTTATATCAGTTCAACAGCCATGCAACTTGATGGCCCAATAAATGGCTTTCTAGAAAATGTTTTATTTTAAAAATAATTTTTTATATGCATTCCAAAGGCTTATTTACAGTAAGTATAACCATTAACTCTGCAGTTAAGTACATGGGCAGATGTTCTGATCAGCAGACACATGCAGCTCCCAGGTTAATGCTATTTTAAGCTGCTTACAAAGTTCAAAAATCCAAGATTTTTCCTGGTTGATATGTTTCTAACATGTGTAATTGGAACAACAAATGTGTCACAGATCCAAAGAACATTCAAAGTAATAGTCAGTTCTGTGTCCACACTTGACAAGCCTTCCATCTAACAATTTACACCGTACTTCTTACTATAACGCATGAACATCTAAAAAAAAAGTCCATCTGAGATCAGCAGATTCTCTTCACTAGGTGAAACTTGATACATGAAACTCTGTAAAAATATTCACTTTTCATCGTGTTTAAAAAACAAAATTACAGCGTGTCTTGGCTGCCTTTCAAGTGCCAAATTCACATACTGGTGGACACACCCATTTTCCATTAAAAGCAATGGGAGATGCATGACACTGTCTGTCTGGCCTTCACTGAGTGAAATGAAGCAGAAAAAAAGGGAAGGAAAAAAAAAAAAACCAAACAGATTTTGCTAGATATTACACAGCAGCAGAGCCAGAAGTCAAACTTGAGAACCCTGATTACCATCCCCTACATCTACTGTGGGGAATTAGGGCAAAAAAGGGAAGAGGCAATGCCATTGATTAGAAAGGAAAGCAGGCATTAGGAAGCAGTGATATGGTGTGTCAAAATGAGTCAATATTGAAAGAGAAGAAAAAAAACTGAGTGGAAAAATACTGAAAGCTACAATCAGAAAAGAAAAAAAAGATGATGTGAAGCAGAATTAAGCATAAATAACAGGAGATACATTGATTAGAGGCATTTTTCACACATGTTAAACAATTGATTGTCAAAATATCTTCAGGAAATACACAGACACCATGTTTGCCTCGAGTAGGTATATTTACTATGGCATACAATGGCTTGGGTTGTAGATTGATGCTGACAAAAGACAAGTCTCTTTACTCCTCATCCATCCTGGCCACAAATCACATTTGCAGCTGCCTCAAAAATATAATCACATAGCACTACCTACTGACACTTGGCAAAACCCAAAAGGCAGCAGTGATTATGCCCTCGGTGTTCTGAAAAGGAGAATTATTTCACAAAAGCTGTAAAAAGACTTGTGACTTGCCATACTGCAGTCTCTTGAAAAATGCACCGCTGAAGTTGCTGGCACTTACAGCATAAACCAGAAAGGTGCCATGACTGTCCCAGAATTGAACATCTCACATTTGGGTGACAATCAGCAGCTTCCCAGTGGAACCCAGCACAGCCAACACGGCCCTAGCTTCACAGGGCAGTGGTGGGCTCAGAACAGGAGCCTGGAATGGAGACTTGGGATAAAAAGAAGAGAATGTGGAAGACAGCAAGAATGGGCTTGTACAACCTCCTGAGCCCTATTAGTACTCTCCAAAATTACCAAACACTTCAAATAGCTGAAGGACCAGATGAGATGTTTTTCCCTGCTGTTGGCCCATTTTACATCTTCTCGAACAAGGTCTAAGCACGTCCTTACCCTTACAATACTTAAAAGCATTCTGCAAAGGCTTCAGGTAAAGCTACCTCCCAACCAAACCCATTTTCCTGACTACCAAACTCTCCTCTTCCAGGGCTCTATAAAGTCAAAGGTGTCTGACACAACCTTATTCCCCCAAAACAGCATTTTTCAAAGTTTTAAAAACTGACTGTTGTGGAACTACTGCTAAAGGGCGCTCAGCAGTTGTACCTATGCATATGTAGAGGGACCAGGCAGAAGCCCTGGTGGTGGCACTCATGAAACCCATCCAAGGGCACCAGAACCGATGGATCCACATAGCGGCAGGATGAATTCACCCCCATGTTCTACAACAGCTAAAAGGAAATCAGAAGGAAAATGCACACAGAAAAGATTGCTTTGCTTTTCAGCCCTCGGTGCCTAAGTCTTTTGCATTCTACTTCCCAGCCTCAGGTTTGGAAATAGCCGTCAACAGTCCACACCTTCCATCAGTCGACAAGTACAGCCAGCCACAGAGATCCGCATCCCTGGAGGTGCGCACCTCCCAAGAAGGCTGCAAGAAGCAGAGGAGGGTCATCATGAGCTGCGGCCACAGATCTGCTCGATGTCGTAGATCTCCTTGGGACAGTCAGCAGACAAGATGAGAGGCGAATCTTCTGCTATCACAACATCATCCTCAATGCGCACACCAATGCCACGAAACCTCTCCGGGGCATTCATGTCATCTTCAGGGATATAAAGGCCTGAAAGAAAGGAGGGAATTAAAACATGCCACACTCTCCAGAACAACATCTTTCCCTCACCGCACCACCATGAGAACAGGGTCAGACTTTCAGCAATATAACAGAAGTTTGACCCTGAAGAAGTTTAATAAGGAAAGCTGCTCTCTTTCCTTCAATCACAGCAGCTGGTAGACAAAGAAAGGAAAGTCTCTCTCAGTGCCTACAGATGCTAACATGTCGATTAAAACTTCCACAATTACAGCTGGTCCTTCTGCATTTCTTGCTCTCAATGCTGTGCTCACAATGATGATTTTAACAGTGTTCTGAATAGAAAGAGAGAAGAGCCGAGCATTAAATATCAGTTTTCAGCTGACAGCTCCAAATCCAGTGACAAGAAGAAACAAAGATTCATCGTGAAATGCCTAGTTTGCAAAGATAAGTTGTGAATGCCTGTAATTGCAGGCTGCAAGGTTCAAGAGACTTACGCTACCAGTGACTGGTAGTAGTTTAGTCACAGCAACACAGACCACAACACAAGTGAGTTTACTCTGCTTCTCTGCCCTGCAATTCACCTGTGCTGCTGAGGGTCAAATGCTAGCAGTCTGAGGTCTGTACTGCTCTGCCTTATGCTGCACAGACACTTTCTGAGAGTTAACTCCCACAACTTGTTACCTTGGCTATGTTTGGGAGGGAAATATGGTTTTCTAATACTGTAACGACTTTGGGAAGGGATTAAGTTAAGGTTTTCTAACCCTGTAATCATTTCCAATTTCAGCAAGAAAGGATCTGAATGCTTTGGTCTGAGGGACCAACTAAATACTCAATGCAATACTGTTATCCTCAGTGTTACCTGGACAAAAGTCCACCACTGACTGTACATCTTTTTACCTGGTTCAATGGTTATCACCATGCCTGGCTGGAGCGGGAGCGATCGGGATATATCTGGGGTATCATGAACATCCATGCCCAGGTAATGGCCCACATGATGTGGGCAGTACTTTCGAACAGCCTAGCAGAAGACAAAACAAGTGTTAAGGAGGTAGTTAAGCACAGGCCAACCCGTTGTTCCAATGCAAAAGACTGGAGAGAAGAAAGAGAGCAGTTATGTGCTTAGCAAGCAGTCTGACTGCAATGACTAGGTCACTGGGTCTTCCAGTTATCAGAACTGGAGGCCCTCAAAACCTACCAGTACCAGCTGCCTGTTCTGAGTGTGTTGCAAACTGCCTTTCCTCCTCCCTGGCAAGAACAGCCCGAGCACATCACTACCTCAGCAGGACAGGCAAGACCTCAGTTTTTGTCTCGATGAACTTTGCTGCCCCAACCCTTTCCATCCCTTACACATCCAAGCCCTGTGTTGCTCCTGTCATTTGACCCTGACAACTGGCAGCAGCTGTACCAGCTGCTATGTGATGCGATGAAGCGGTCTCCTCTGCATGACAGAGAGGGTGCTGTGCCAATTTCACTCAGCAGCTACAGCAGGATTTTAACCCACCTCTGCCGGGCACTGCTACTGCCTCCCCTTGCATCATCCCAATCCCCTCCCTCCAGAGAGGAGCTCTGTGTCACGGGGAATCAAAGAGCTAATTCCTCCTCTGCCCCAGGCTCCTCACGTTCACTGGGGACTGAGCTGCAGACGCTGATCTCATCTGGCTGTGCTGCCGCCTGCCGAGAGAAAGCGGCATGATAGCCTGCGTGCAGGGGCGAGAACATGTGCTGTTATTGCACTGACACTGCAGGACAATTAACTCTGGCAGAAGTCTGTACTGCTGCCAAAGGGATAGCTCTGCCACCTGGTTCCTGCCAGCTTTCTTGTACCGGCATCAGCAATCATGCCGGTTTGCAGTGAATGGGACCAGGTAAACTTTTCCAACTGCAAAACAATCCTGTTTTGTCCGCATGTTCAGCTCTGTGGCAGAGCAGTTCCCCAGTCTGTTCAGCAGTGACACAGAGGTGCAGAAGGGGCAGCAGGTGGAAAGACTGGGAAAATGGGCTGCACCTTTTGGTGGAACTGCAAATTTATGCTATTTTAAATAGAGCACAGAACTATGACTAATTGCCTGCAGTCAGCCCTTGACACGGACTTCTGCATTAGTGCCAACGTTTCTCTAGGTCCCTTCAGACTGTCTGTACTCCAAGGTATAGCTACATGAATACGTAGTGCAGGCCAATGGAACGGATCTGCACAGTGAAAGAGCAAGTGCCAAGGGGATAACATCCACACTATGCACATTGTTACTGAGATGTTACTTCAGATCAAATTGTGGGCTGAATGCCCATTAGGGGTTGAAATGCAACTTCGAGTTTAGCCTCATCTGAGAAAAACCCAGTTCTGTGCTGAGACCAGCCCATGACATTAATTAAAGCATATTAAGTAGGGACAATGAAAAGATTCACTTCAAAAGCACGCTCCTGATCCAAACTAAAGCCAGTAATATAGCCTACGGATGCAATAGTCAGGCCTAGTGGGGAGAAGCCGGATTAAAAATCCTGCAAGTACCTTGAAGAATTGGCTGTCAGTGACACTGCTCTTTAGGATCCCCAGATCTTTCAGTTTCTGTCCAATAAGGCTCAGCATGAGGCTGTAGATATTTTCCAGACTCACACCTGGGGAGCAGAGGCTCAGACAGGACTTCTGGATGTCCAGGACAGCCTGGTATAGTTCTGCCTGAGGTTTGGTGAACCTGCAAAACATTGAGAAAAGGACCAAAGGGCATTTCTCACAATTAAGTCCTCTACCCAGAAGCTGCTTTAGGGCCAGATTCAGTTCAGTGATGTAACAAGGAAAGTCAGAAAGGAAAGTAACTGGCTCCTTATTTGAAATGCCAGACAAGGCATCACTGAAACATGCCCTTCATCACACTGGGTAGAGGCAGGGTTTCTGGTTAAATTCCTAACCCCAAAGCAAAGCAAGGCAATGCTACTGCTGGAAAAAGTACACACCTGAGCCAAAACACGCAGGAATCAAACACGCAACCACATGGTGTGGTGAGCAACACCACACCAGCAAATTCACAACTGACACAGTCATGCACTAGTAAACTAAACTCCTGTTCCCTTACACACAACCAGAGTTAGAAGCAGCCAAATGCACAAGAGACCCCTCTGCACTTAAGACATACCGTAATAGTGAAAATAGCAGTGATCACAAATATTCATGCAGTAATTAATGAGGCATCGAGGAATATAACTTCTCATACTGACAGATTCATTTACACAATTTGATTACTCTGAAGAACCACAGAATGGAACATGGTCAAACTATTCAGAAACAGATCACACACACACACGTTCAAACTGTAACTTATTTAAGAGCTTCCCATATTCCTTCAAAACAGACAAACCAGCAATACCTTCCATTGACGGGCCAGGTTCGTGTGATGTCACTTACGTAGCAGGAAGACTCACATCCACCGTCTAGCAGGACCAGTTCACCATCCTGGAGAACAACAGGAAAAAATGCTCTGTGGATCAGTCGCTATTAACTGAATTGATTTCTCTGTCTGAGAGCAAGAAAGGAGATTATATGGTTATTCTTGCAAAGCAGCTGCAGAGATGTGAATCCCTTTTGCAGAACAACACCCCAGGTGCTACTGTTTATAAACAGACTACTCCAGTTGGACTGTTTCTCCTCCAGTAAATTGTGCCAGTGACTCCTTTCACTAGTGAACTGTCTCAGTGACTGACACAGAAGTGTTTTGCAATTAAAAAAAAGTTTTTTTGAGTTACCACCATGATTACTAACAAGTAAAAAAAAATTAGCCTTGTCACAAGACTCAGCAAAATAACTTCTCTGGCAGCGTATGCCTGCTGTAAAAGCACTACTGAATAGTTTGCACCATCTTCCTTCTCTTCTGGGACCTTTCTGACTGCTCTAAAATATACTTCTGAATCTACCTGGTGATGAAAATGGACTTTGGAGATGTGAATCTCCAATTCATTTCAGTAAAACTGTTCCATGTCAATCGAATCACTGACTGCCCATTTTCTAGAAAGCAATGCAAAAAAAGAGAAAGTGCCAAGAACAAAACCACTGCCTTGCTTTCCCCCCTTGAAAGGGTTAGCAACAAATTGAGCAATCAGAACTGTAAAAACTTTGGATTAAATTCTCTACGGATTTACACTGCATGTAATTCAAGACCTTTTCTAGAGATTCATTCCACAGACCAGACTGTGCCAGCAGCCACAATGTGGCATGACAAAAAATAATTCTAGTGCATTAAGGGAAAATAAGAAGCGGATGGCTTGCATTGCTTCCAGTGCTACTACCATTATGTACAGATAAGTGGTACACACACTCACAATGTAGATAAACTAGCAGTGAGATTGTCTCACTATCACACATATAAGCCATTAGCTATCCATTTAAACTCTATTTTCAACTTCAAAATAGTCGGTTCAATTATTTAAGTAAAATATGAAATTGTAGCACCTGTCCTCGTCCAAGCAATTAAGCAAGCTGAATAACAATTTACTGGCTAAAGGAATTCAGCCTGTGGTTTCATTGTTTGGTGAGTGCCTTCTTATGTTACACATCTTTTCCTCTTTTTTTTAAAGAGGAATCTACTAAGTAGTGGACTGAAGTACACACCTGGCCATATGAAACCTTTAGATTCCTTCCAAATTAGATACCTTGTCAGCCTATTTGGCAACAAGATCCGTAAGAGGCAGCTCACAAAGGAACAGTCAAGTTTGTGTGTTTAACCTCCTACTTACCTGTCTAGAAAGAGCAAGTGACAGTATTTAACAGAACAACATTAACAGAAGCAGCTGGAGTTACAAGTGCATGCCTGACCTTGGATGACAGTACAACAAAGCTTCTTTCTGCCCCAAACAGCCTGTCATATCTTTTGTACGTGTGTCTCTGCAGATCATTTCAAGGTCTGCTTACATGCCAGCTTCAAGACAAGACAATGCTAGCAGGAAAAGTTTCCTCCTGTATTAACATGGAGGGAAAATATGCTCCACTGAGACGTGAATTGTGAATACAGCAGTGGGGTTACACTGCTTCTCAGAATACTTCTCTGAATCTAGAGGTGTTTTATCAGGAGAGCTGGAAAGGGTTCAATTCAATAGTATGAATCTTCAAAATAAGGCAGATACATTAATTTACCTACAACTATTTAATTCACCTCTCTCAACATTTAATGCTAGTCCTTTCCTTCCTTGTTCCTCTTCCTTGCTTTGTTGGCCTACATGGAGTCTGAAATGCATTTCAGCTTAGCCAGAGAAGGAATGCATTTTTGCACCTTAGGTTGCAAAGCAAGGCCCAGCAAAGCAAGTGACAGCAGAAGGCCCCCGGAGTGCCTTTACTCTGTCTGCTGCAGCGGTCCCTCTCTTCTGTGAGGCTGCCAACTCACCCAGCGCTGCACACTACAGGACAGAAACGTGGTGCAGGAGCAGGCATGCTTGCTAAATGAAGGATTTGGAAGCTTGTTTTCAAGTCCTTGCACTCTGCAGAAAATACAGCAGCAAGTGCAAAGAGGAGAGAAAGAGACTAGAAGGAGTAAAGTTAATCTGTCACTGACAGTAAAGCTTACCAGGGAGGATTCCTTTCCCCTGCTAACTTGAGAACATTTAAGTGTTTTGATCTGCTCAGCCTAAATGGAGATCAGCATGGGGATGCATATGGGGCCAGTGTGTCCCAGAAACGCATTTTAAGTAACTGGACAGCGTATGGTTTACCTTGATGAGCTGATTGTTCTTCACATAGTGCAAAGTGTTTGATCTATTGCCACCAGCTACAACAGGGGGGTAGGCCAAGATATCAGCACCACGAGCCCGGCACTCAAATTCAAACTGGAAAACAGATTCAGAGAGGAGACAGTTAGTGCTGGTGATTAACTGCCCTGGGGCTATTATAATTCATGTCCTATAAGTCTTTTCTTACTTCGTATGACACAAAGTGACATTGCAAAGTGAATTTATTACATGAAAACAGCCTAGAAGTTTTTCCAGAACTCTGGAGGAAATAATACAGAGCTATCCACTTTTCATGAGAGGGTTTTACACCTGCATCCAATCTCATGGAAGCTCTCAATGGTGCAAGTTGTTCAATACAGCATCAAACATTCATGACGTTGCCATAAATCCAGGTGAGGATTTGCTCTTCTATAAAGTAATGCTCTTAGTTGCCATACAGCTTTGCAAATTTTCTAAGATCCTAAATGCCAGCAAGCCAACAGGTGTGTTTTGCTGCTGTCTTTTAAAATTACAGACTACCAGAATATTTACAGCACTATGTACTTTTACAACCCTGTCCAATAAGAAGGTTAAGGAAGTATATGCTAGCTGCATCTCTGAGCAATAAATAAATAATTTTTTTATTTTTTTTCCAAAAGTTCAAGATCTTTACCTTCCTTCAGTGATAAAGCAGACGAAAGCATGGAAATGAATAAACTTATGTCTATTAAGCCCCTCTATATCCTCAATATATTACTAATATGTCTTTTCTATGATAAGCAAAAACATGTGGGACAGAGCACTTCAGGATTCCTATATGTAGTAAGGTAGATTTTACAATCCTGAAGAAGAGTGAAAAACTGAGCTGTAAAATCCATTTAAATTAAAATCATTTTCTTTACAAATTAGACATACTGCTCGTTGCCATGTCAGCAGAGGCCCCTCTATGTCAGAACTGAGGGTCAAATCCTGCTGATGTTCCTCAAACATACATCTCACTGCAATTCCTTATGTAATTCCTTAGCAAATGTGCAAGCAAATTAGTCTTTATTTTGTAACTGAGAGGTGTCTACATTGCTTCAAGACAGTTGTGGTAATCCAATGCAGTGAGAGGCTATAGTCAAGAGACGGAGGCTTTACAAATAGCTGTTATACCTACCTATATTTTGTACAATACAATTGCTTTATAGAGTAAGATGATAACCGTCTCTGATTGCTTAGAAGGTTTTGTAGTTAAATACATTAGAAATATATATCAATAGCAGATAAACGTTGAAAACTGATATATTCCTTCAGTAAGGGTGGGGGAAGTACTGCTAAAGAATTCCCCACCCTGACCTTACTGTGAAAGCTGCCACAAAAGCAGACGCCACGGCTGCTGACAAGGTATACATTAATCAGGTATGCCCCTCTCCAGATGTGGAAGGTGAGAATGTGCACAAAAGTAAGAACGTTCACTAAAATTCTCACAGTCACTGAGACAAACAACCACCCAGCTAGGAAGAACTCCTTCAGTAATTGAAAATTTGCTTTTTTTCAGTTCTTCCATACCGATCCAGCTTTTTTATCACCATTGCCTTGGTGACAGTCTATAAAATGGATAGTAGAAAACAGGCTGCATTTGACTTACACAGTTAACAATATCACACACCTTAAAAGAAGTAACTTCTTGAATCTCACAACACTGTATTAAGCAAATAGCAGATAATTGCAACATAAAAGTATCTTACTGCTTTTCCCAATTATTATCTGTTGTATGAATTGTCATCTACAGTAAGTTATTTTTATTGCAGATATATGCATAATCTCTTCGTACGTTCAGCAAGGAGAGGAAGATCCAAATGGGTGTGGATTCTCACTCAGGGTAGGTGGAAATGGTAAAAACAAACAAACAAAAACTCTAGTGAAATCCTACATTCAAACTCAGGATTTTCCATTTATTAGGCTAGTATTTCTCTAGAGCAGTCAGTCTGCTTAGATAAGGCACACTTTGAACTCTTGTCCATGAGGCAGGCTCACAGCTCACCCAAACACAGATGCAGCCAACTTCTCTCTCTTTTACAACTTTTCTGGAATTAGTTGTTACATTTTGTCTCCCTTTAACTCTTCAGTCCTCCTCACTCTTCTCTCCCATGTTTTTTCTTTGCCTTTTCTCCCACGTTGCAACTTCCCCCACACCAACTGTGTCCTTCTTTAACCAAATCTTCACACAGTAGCTTCCCACCATCACTGGTAGGACTACTTTGTGTCTTGCTGCAACACTCAAGGTGCTCTGAAGAATTAGGCCAGCATATTCAAAGGAGCTAGAGAACAGCCTTACTTTTCAGTTACTTTAAATACAAACAAACAAACAAACAAACACTCCTCTTTTTTATGCCTTTGAAGGCGCATTAACCCTTTCTGGAGCTTTGGCTTCAACTTCACTGCTCCTTGGAAATAAAGACAACAAACAAAAAAGACCTCCAGGAAGAATATTTCATCCTCAGTGTCAGAACACTGAACACTGGGACCAGTACATGCGTGAGAGTAAGAATCTAGTATGGCTACGTGGTACAAGATATATATCCATAGGGGTAGAAGTACGTTTTTATTGTTATAGGTCCCAAATTCAGAATCTGTTGACATCTCCAAGCACACTCGAAAACAATCTGCTGCAACACTGACTTAGGTCAAAGGAGTTGCCCAAACAAGACTGCAGTTCCAGGAGAGTCCGGGGGCATGTCTAAGGAGATGTGAGAGTTGGGTGAAGGAGGGATATGCTACAGTGGGAGGCACATCATAGGGAGATCTGACATTCCTAGTTTCCTGGAAGAATAAAAAACATCCAGCCCTTCTATCTCACTCCCAACAATGAGATACTCACCTTTGCATACAGAAAGGCTTCGTCCACTGGAGATTTGCTGGCAAACATTGTCTCTATGAAAGCCTACAAAAAAAGCACAGCCTTTCAGTTAGTAAAGGAGCCTGAACTTGAGAGAAATTCTTTTTTATTATCCGCTGTCTTTTGGGGAATGCCTAAAATGAGCTGATTTCTTGAAAACAATGGGATAAATGGGGAAGAAAATGTCATGAGAAAGGAGAGTGGAAGTAGGGGAGAGAGTATAGGGCAACCCCTATTCCTGAATTAATAGTACTTTAAAACAGTCTAACAGCTGCTGGCTCATCTTGGCTGAAGTTCCATTAATTGAGAGAAGCTAGTTGTCCAAACCGTCTTCCTGTTTCTCCTTGCCATGTGGAGGGAGCTGAGCTCAGCCAATAACCGAGAGACAGCAGTTCAGTAACTAAGATTAGACCTTATCCTTCCAACCTACCTCACCTTACCAACACCCCTCTCCCCTTTCTTACTTAAAGGAATGCATTGGTTCATTTTGAGAGCAGTTCATTTTGAGCACAACTGCATACCTCTGCTGTCACCCGTCCAGCTATCTTCATCCTTTCAATCTCTGCGGGAGATTTGATCAGCCGAAGGTTTTGCACTAGACGTCGGATGCCCTGGATATGATTTTTGCTGCGAGCTTTTATCTCAGCCAGGGGCTGCATATAGTCAGAGTGCAGCTCTTTATGCACTGGTTTAGTCAAGTCGTACCACACCATGCTTGACTCACCTGGAATACAAAGCAAAAGCTGACGCAGAAGAAGATAAATTTAGAAATTTCCTCCCTATACTGAACAAAATCACTCCTCCTAGACTAGACCTGTTGCTACATTTGAGAAGATAATTTCCTCTGAATCTGCATTTACAGGCCATATATATACTTTCACGGAACAATAAAGCTCTCTTCAAAATCTGGAAAATTAGCAATGCATAACATGTAAGATTTGACAAATCCCCACTTATATGCAAATACTGGGCTTTGTGATCAGCACTGATCTTGTACGGATTAATTTAGAATTTGTATATCAAAGCCGCACTTGTATAGGTAAGCGAGCCACCGCATTGCAGTGGCGCATGTTCTGAATCATTCTCTCGTTTAGCCTGTCCCCTCTGATGCTGTAAGGCATGTTACCCGCTGCATGGAATCACGGTCATTATCAACCATGCTTCAAAATATCTTTGGGGAACAATTGCTTATTTCAGCCGTTGAGAGGAGATGAACTTACTGAGGACAAGCGTATTTACCTATGTGAAAATTTATTTAGAACATCAGAGCTCGCACCCACATTCCCCCACAGGAGCATTTTAAGAGGGAATGAGTAGAAAAGCCACGTAGAGTCACAGCTGAGGCCCACCTAGGCCCTCTATCTTTGGTGACAGTAACCATTAGCAGGTGCTTACAAAAAGTCTCTAAGAAACAGGGTATTAGTGAAAAATTATTTCTCCTAGCACATCCTCCTCGCTTTTGGTTTCTTCGTTTCAAGGCTCCATCTTCATAACTGATTAACTGCTTTTCATGGGACTAAAATCTTTTGAATCCACTTATACTTTTGATGTTCCAGACCTCCCGTGAATGATCTACAGTTTAAAACGTAAAAGGTGTGAAAACCTGCCACCTGACCATTTCATTCAGTGTTCCCTTTTGATTGTAGCTAATGACAAATAGTGACTAATCATTCCTATTCATCCTCTTTGCGCTTTCTATAACCACACACCTTTCATACCTTACACGCTGTTTTCTGTTTCAAGAAGAGCAAGTTTGTCTAGCATGTATCTCATGGAGAATCCATATTTCTGATCATTCTTGTTGCCCTTTGCCTTTATTTTCAATATATCTTTCTTTGAAACAAAATAACTAGAATCAGAGACAGTATTTAAGACTCCAGCATTCACTGGATCTGTGTAATCCCCCAAACTCTTGCTCTTTTTATATTGCCATAAGCTTCCAGCTTCATTTCATAATACATACAAATTCACCCTGGGTTGTAAGTATTGGGGCTACATGGTGATGTGCGATGCACAAGAACAATCTAAAGGACAGTAATGTTTGTGTTTCAAGAATACGTCAACAGCTAGCTAACAAAGGTGAGGGAACTAACAAGATCCCTTGATGGATCATTTTTCAGAGCCTATTATGAATAAAATTCCTCCAAGTTTCCCATGCTTCGTCTGGTTCTGGCTCTGTCAGCAAAAAGACACACCTAAAACAGTAACATGGTCTGCCAGGCTGTCTTGTTTATTATATTTCTTACTTTTCACAAATGTGCTCCCCAGCAACCACATGGGTACACAAGAAGTTTAGAGTGGAGGAAAAACTATTATTTTCAAAAGTAGGTTTCCATTATTAACTCTCAAGAAGCTAACAAAAATATTTGATTCTCTAATAAAGCCGGGGCACAGCTTTGCTCAGTGTATACAAGAATGCTTTGAGAAAATGAGATGGCTTAATACTTGATCTTTCATAGAAGAATCTGATATGCAGCAACTAGACAACCGCTCACATAGGACAGACAGAACCGGTCAGAGAAGCAGTTTTGTATCACCTCACCGGGATTACAAAGTAAATGTAATGTACATGAAAGATGCCAGCCTAACTAAAATTTTCTATGAACAGATCAAATACGGAATAGGCAGGAACAGCAGAACAAGCCTCCTACTTGCACAGACCACCTCTCCATTAACAATTATTCTTATTGAGATTATGTGGGACAAAAGATGGGAAATTCACACTGGCAAGCTATAGATGTCTAAGTTAAATGCCTAACTTAAGATCCTGCATCTTTTCTGCAGTCAGTCAACAAGGAGAGAGTATCTTAAAGCACCTACAGGAAACCCTCCTCGTTTCCACAGACACTAGCACCAATACAGGCTCCCTAATCAGGTATTCAAGGGAGATGGCTTCACCTAATTGCTACCCAGCTACTTCCCAGAACTGTTAAGATGTCTCATTCAGACCCTACAACCCATGTCTCATCTCACCCCCCCTCCATTTTCTGTTACCTTTCAGCTTGGCCACCAAGTGCCTGAACTCCTCTATAGTGTAAGCTTCATCTACTCCTGTGAGAGCAACAGCCCCATCTGTGCCTGACCTGGGCCCGTCCCACAGCTCTCGTCTCGGATCTCTCCGGGGCACAAAAAGGATGGCCTTGTGGGAGGGCAGCGCTTTGTCGGGAAGGCTCTGCAGCACCAGGATGCTGTCAGGCTCCTGGAACCCGCACAGGTACAGGAAGTTAGTGTCCTGGTGGAAAACGTAGGGGATGTCATTGCTCATGTAGTAGGTGGGATTCGATAACAGAATCACTGTGTGGTCTGCTCCTTCGCGGTCCTGGGCTTCCTTCTGGATCAATGCCATCAGTTTGTGTCGGCGAAGAGCATATTCCACCTGTGACAATCCTGGGGTTACCTCCCCTGTGAACAAAAGCCAAATCAGACCAAGAAATTCAAGGCACCCATGATATTTTACTAATCACAGTGACTGATTCCTGACTCCTCCCTGATGCCTTTCATACGCACGGCTTCACTGTGGTCCCTCCACAATTAGTCTTTCCATTGCTGTCTTCCACACCACTTCAGCTCCCACCCCTACAGCACATCCTCGCTCATTCTGCTCCTCCATCATGCAAAGGGAGAAATTTGTTTTAAACAAAACCCAGATTTTCTGTTATATATTTCTGTGCAAAGGCAGAAATCACAGAACCCAAAGCATTCAGTGAATAAAACTTCGGAAGGAACAAATTTCAGATAGATAAGGAAAAATGGGGAAGGGACAAGGCAAACAGAACTTTGGCTGCTGAAAACTGATGGGTTTTTTTATGGCATCTGGACATTGAACAGAAGATTACCTCCTCAGGTTGAGCACTGGTCTCCTCAGATAAAGCTAAAATGTCTATTCAAATACACGCTAAGTCAACTCATAAAGTACCTAGTTCTAAGCTCTAAAGGGCAGACTGTTACTGGGAGGTGAATCAGAAACAGAGGCTGTCCCTGCAGAGTACAGCCAGTCACAGGATTCCAAGCAGAAAGAAACCACGACCTGCAGGCTGGCATCAGAACCTCTGATTAAAAGAAGAAATCTTCTCCAGGGAGGATGTAGCTGCTCTAGATAATTAACAATTTGGATTTTTTCAAAGCTAAGTACTATATTTCCAATGACTCTAACTAAATAAATCATATTTTAGATGAAGGTATGTTTCGTATTGCTCCAGTTTCAAAAAGCATGAAGTACAGCGATCGAAAGACTCACCAAAACAAGACTGAAGACAAAAAAAAACAACGAACAACAGACTAAGTATGTATTTTTTTAAATGTGAGACTCCTTAACTGTGCTATAAATTGCTTTGTGAGCCTTAATCAGTGCTTTGGCTAATATCTTATTTTAACATGGATTGAATTTTCATACTGTTAAATTCTAGTTTCATATTATTTAACGTATTGACAATTCTAGAAAAAAAAATTTACTTGTAAATGGATTCTTGCAGAAGTGGGGTGGGAAAGAAAGTTTTATCCAGAATGTCTTTCTCTGACAGAAGAGTTTAAAGAAAACACATTTCATTTGCATTAAACTTTACGCCTTGGTATTTGGTGTAAAAGTAATCTTTTTTGTTTTTTTTTTTTTTTATCTGTAGATCTACAAATGACATAGAACACAGGAACTGTTTTAGTGGAATCTGATCCCACTTTTCTGCAATATTACGCTACAAATTTCCTAGCCTCCACTACATGCCAGCCAGCTAACTACTGCAAACAGTCCTGTCAAGTTTAGAAGCCGCAATACGTTTCCTTCCAATTACGAGGCGTGGAATTCTCTTTGCCTTAAAGACATTTTCTTTTAAAAACACTAATTACAATAAATCAATGTCATATTATTTTAAGGAAAACAACACTCCTTTGTTAAAAGGAAAATTACTACAAACAGCTGGAGTTCTTCTCTGGTATTTCAGTTCTGCGTACTTTTAAAGTGTCTCATTTACTGTGAACTGTTCTTCAGTGCCTTGAGCCACCTGATCTAATATTGCAGTTAGCTCTGCTTTGAGCAGCGAGTGGACCTGGTGATGTCCTGAGGGCCCTTCTGACCTGAATTATCCTACAATTAAACATCTAAGTATATGGTTATATATTCATCTGTTCTCTCTGCATACATACCTATGAAAAAAGAACACAAACTCAGAATAGTTTCCTGGATATATTCAAGAATATATTTTTTTTATTTTCAATTTAAAAAAAAATGTTAAAGATGTTATTACTGTCACCTCATATCTACAAACTCATTTTCACTGAATGCGAATAATAAATGTGCACAACTTCACCATCTCTTTTATCGCTACCTTCTAACTTTATAGAGACTTGTCTCTTTTTCTTCTCTTCCTCAGTTTGAATACTCTTCCGAAGAGGACGTTCTTTAGACAAGCAGTGACCATCTTTCAGTAAGTCTCTCTCCAGTCTCCCTTCATGAATCAGCGCCTTTATTTTGTGACTCACAAGACATTGGATACGAATTATTCTGGTATTTCAGCTTACACAAAGAATTCTCCCTTTTTCATATAAAAAAAACTGTATTTGCAGGACAATGAGCTCACAAGTTGCTGCTGCCATGAAAGATCTACAGCACTTAAGTCAGTGACGACAAGCCTTCTGATGAGAAGGTAGAAAGCTAACATGCAAAGCCTGTTTTTGGAATCAGCATCACCTCAGACAAGGAAGTTAAATACTAAATATAATTACTGCCTACTGAAGCTAATCATGAGCAGCTGAAATCACGGACACCTGTATGATGCAACAGATCAATACTCTGTCCTAGACATCTCAGAAAAGCAGAGAAAAGAAAAAATGTCAGCGATTGGCTCATAGTGAGCATGAACCTAACCTGGTTTGAGAAGGTGTGGGTGTGTGAAGGGGCTGGGCTGGCCCAAATACCGGTTTGGAATCTTCTTCTGCTGGGCGGGCTGGATGGAAAATCTTCGGAGCGCACATGACTTGCAAACTAGAGGAAAAGAAACGCACCGTGTCAAGGTAAAAGATCTTTGCAGGTAGCAAGCTGCAGAATTATACTCCAGTCATCTTAGTCTTTGTAGCATTCATTCGCCTCGTATCACAAAATATCCAACTTTTGAACTTGTTGCGTACCTTGATAGCTTACAAAACAACATGCACACAACTCAACTAATGACCAAATATTCGTAAAACAGATTGAAAGAAATTAGCGTAATAACAATTAAACCTGACAATTCCAGCAAGAAAACAGAAAGCTGTGTTACTTTGCACATGCCTGCTCTTTGTGCGCAAGATGCACTCAGCACCGTCCCCATCCCTTGCTTCCCTCAAGCAGCGGAGGGCCTGAAGCGCTACTTTCCGCCTGCATATCTCTATTTCTTGACTACACCTTCAAAAACCGCTCTGAACATGAATGTGTTCCATGAATATGGAACAACTGAGGAATTTTCAAGGCCTCTACAGTGCTTTTGTTAGTAATAACGCCACTAAGATGTCATCAAGTTGCAGATATTTTTTTCCTGTATGAAAGATGCTTGAGGTTCCTCGTTTATGTATTTAACTTGCCAGAAGCAGCGGCCAAGTTGAAAACGGTTCCTCAGCAGTATCGCCGTGTATCCCATTTCCACATCCACTAACTGCTCATACAGCCAAAGCAGGCAATTTTTAAAGAGAATTACAAGTGTGCGTTAGGGAGCTGGAGGAGCGCACAGCAAGACAAAAGCTGGAATTAAATACTGGTGTCACAAACTTCACTGACTTTGGATTTCTCAGTCACAGCCTTTCACAGCTAAAGAATTGCTGATGCCTAGCTACAAATTATCTAACACATGGAGGGAGATGATAGTGGGTTTCCTAACATGTAGCAGCTGATGCTCCAGACACTGCCTTTCATGTCACTTGCCACGTGCCTACTACAAAATGAATTTATGCTGCTATGGCATAGATAGTCCTGGACTCTCAGAACAAATGATAATCAACTTTTCAGTAGCAGAAGCAACTATAAAGCTATGTTGCATGACACGAGCTGAGCAGCTGCCTGCCTTTCAGGGAGATGAGACTTGAGTCTGTGGCAGAACTGTATGCCTTGGGAGTTGCTGTGTGAGCTGCTGCGTTCAGCCACTAATTGGGGATTACTTACGCGGGACGAGGGATAGGCACAGCATAAAGCATTCACTGCGTGATGACTGACGGGAGTAACAGCCTGGGGATGCGGGCAGGGAGGGATAATTACAGTTTTAATTACAGAAAACGAGAGGTTTTCAGAGGCTCCACCCCCCCCCCCTCCCCCGAGCAGGCAGCGAGCTGAGGGACCACAACAGGCACTCAATAAAGCGACATTCTGAACGCTCGGGGAAGCTTTCCAACGTGGTGCTTTATTTTCCACACAACAACCCGTTCCCCCGGCGACCTCAGGCGTGCTCTGGGCCACGACCCGGGGCCGGAGCCAGCCTCCCCCCTACCCCTTCCCCACTCCCCTCAGCGCCCGGGGCCGGCGGCAGGGGCTGGGGCTCCGCGGCGAGAAGGACCCTCTGACCTGGGGAGCCGCGCCAGCCCCTCGCCGCCGCCAGGAGCCTCCGCATGGCCGAGGGCCGGCGCCAGCGCGGGGCTCCGCCACCCGCCCGCCCCCTGCCCGCCCACCGCGGGGCCTTCCCCGCCGCGTCGCCGCGCCGTGACACCGCAAACAGGCGGCCCGGCACCGCCTGAGGGGCCCGCCCGAGCCGCCCGCGGGGGGCACCCGGAGAGCGGCGCTGCGAGGGGGGAGAGGAAACGGCGGGGGCGAGCGCGCGGCCGCCCTGAGGCGCAGCGCGGCGGCCGCCGGCCGTTTAACGGCCACCCCGCTTCTAGAACGTTCGGGCCGCCGCGCGGCGCGGGGGGCGGGGCTCCGCTTAGCGGAGGGGGGCGGGGCTTCGTTGGGGAGGGGGCGGGGCCTCCGGGGGGGGCGCGGCCCCGCGGCGGGCTGGAAGCTTCCACGGCGCCGCGCGGCGGCCGGGCGGGGAAGTGGGCGCGCGCTCGCGGCCGCCATCCCGCGGCCTCCTCCCCCCTCCCCCCTCCCCTCCCCTCCGAGCTCCGCCATGGACGCGCGCAAGCTGGGCGAGCTGCGGGCCTTCGTCAGGCTCTGCAAGCAGAACCCGGCCCTGCTGCACACCGAGGAGCTCGCCTTCCTCCGAGAGTGGCTCGAGAGGTGCGGGGAGGGAGCGGGAGGGGGGCGGCGGGAGGGCCCCGGGCTCGCGGGGAGGGGAAGGGTGAGGGGGAAGGGAAGGGAAGGGAAGGGAAGGGAAGGGAAGGGAGAGAGAGGGTGGTCGTTTTCAGGGCTTATAAGCCGTTAGCTGAAGGGTTAATGGAAGGGGAGCCTCCTCCAGCCCCCCAAAGTTCCTGCTTCCCCTCAGGCATCTGGGTGCTTTTCCTCAGGTGTTTGAGCGTTTGGGTGAGTTGCGTACTTGGAGCGGGAAATGATTTTTCACGTCGAGCTGTGGAAGCTGGGGGGGGGCTCCCACCCTCCTCTGGCAGGGCTGTTTGCAGCAGGACGGGGACGTGCAGCCATAAGGGCTGCTCCTTCTTGGGAAAGCTGCTTGAAGCTTATCCCAGCCTGGCTGCAGGTGGGGGGGAAACTTGGTGGGTTTCATCATATCCGTCAGGTGTACCTGAATCCGCAGTACATAAGTGTTTTATCATATCCAGCAGGCTTACCTGAGCCTGAAACATGTAGGTTTAATCACCAAGGTAGGGTTGCAGATGATTTCAGAGCAGTGACTAAAGGGTACTGAAACCCGTTCTTATGTTTCTGCGACAAAAACTCTGAGCTGAGTTTTATTTTAAAGCTAATGTTTCCAAGGAAAATTATTCAGCGTTTCAAAATGATGCTAACCGCTAGCAGAGTCAGAGCTAATTTCAATTAAGTCAATTTCATTTCTGGCTAGCTGTTGCATCAGAAACCTTAGATCATCTCTGCTTTTTTCACGCACTTATCTTCTAGCCTTTATTTTGTCTAGCTGCATGGAAAGCATGTGCTGCTGCACGATAATGTTTGCAAGGGGTTTTGACGTCCCTTTTATTCAAGTCACTTTTTTTGTAATTGCATACAAATATAAATATTTTGACATGGATTTTTACAAAATGAGTCGTTAAGGGGAATGTGCTTAAAAAAAAAAAAGAAACAATAGTATTAGTTAAAAGTAAAGCACAGAACCCATCGTTCACGTACCAGGCTCTTTGCCTTTTTTGTTGTTGTTCTTATTGTTTAGTTCAGGTAGATTTTGACACTTTTGAGATCTTGTTAGTCTGTAAAGACAACTTCGCTGTGGGTGCCAAAAGTGGATGCAGAAATGACAGCTGCAGTTCTCTCAACAAGTCATAACAGCAGCGCTTCTCATCACCGCGATCAGCAGAAGTCTGGAGTCCCTGTTGCAATGGAGTCCTCACGGCTTCCCAGGAGTTGTCACCAGGATTGCACAACTTGTTCAGCAAAAGACTCGATTCCAAATCTTTTTGAGCACAATTTGTACAGCTCAGTTTCTCCAGAGCTGCAACTCAGTTTTTCCTGAGCTTTTCCTCCTGAAAACTTGTATTTCTCTATAAGAGTATCCTGTGTGTCCATGTAGCATCGAGGTTAAATAAAATATGCAAGCTTTGCATTATCCTTACCATGCGTTTAACCATTGTAACCAACTACTGTTTTAAGAAATGATTTTAGAGGAACTTGCTTTGGCATTTTCAAGGACTAGGAATAAAACTGTTTAACCTCAGTTGTTCATGAAATAGCATAAATATATATGCATGTAAAAAAAACATGCATGTGTATATATAAATGTATATGTTTAACATACATCAACATATCTCGACTGTTCTAAGCTTGGAAAGGGGATTTTTGGGATGTGAAGACAGTAGAGAAGACTGACCAGGTGATTTCAGCCTTGAACAAGCATCAGACTTAAAAACGAGCTGACCTTGAGACCAATGATTTGGAATTGCTCTGAAACTTGAGTCCTGCAGGCTTTTTGGATGCGCAGCAGAAGAGAAGTTCCAAGGCTCCCTTAGACAGCCCCAATTTCTTTTTCTTTTTGTAGTTATGGCCAACTTTTCTTGAACTGCTTGTTCAGGAAGCTAGGATGAAAATTCTTTGATTTTTACAGAAGGGTAGAGAATTGTATACCTGACCATCAGCCTGCAAGGGTAAAAATTAGGAGAAGCAGTTACTATGCATGCAGTATTTTTTGCCTAGCTCTCTAATGATTTATCAGCCTGGAGTTGTTCAGTCCTTGGAGTATAACATAGATAAAGCAATGTCAACATACCAGGGACATGGGTAAATTTTTGTAATAGCTTCAGAAGATGTCTTTCTTTGAAACTTGTGATATTTTTTTTCTTGACATCTCTCCTGACGTAGACTAGAAGTAGTGTAGTGCTGTTTGACCTGCCCTTTGCTGCAGGTCCTTGTGCCAGGACCTGTGAATCCTGCCACCTCCCCTTCCCTCTTCCACCTTCTCTCCCCAAATCGTGTGGTTTTGGGTTGCACTCATACCTGAAAGCAAACGCTTCTGTGCCCTTCCAGTTTCTCCTGCCTGTTTGCCCACTTCCTTCCCCTCTCCCCTGCATCACGTCGAACCAGTTGTGTGGTCAGTGACTTGGCTGAGCCTGTTGAGTTGGTGGACTCAAGTGTCGTTGGGTTGTTTTCTGGTTTTTGTTTTTTCTTTTCCTCTTTTTGGAGTGTGTTGTGGGCAGAAATCTATCTGTAGATGAGAAAGTGGGGCAGAGAATGGATGGGAATGGTAGTCCTTGTGGCAGCCTGCCATTAGATATGATTAGATGTTACATGAAACAGCTGGAGAATTCAGCCTGTGCTTCTTCCTGGCTGCTACCCGAAGTTGATGTAATATAGAAGTTTATTCTATATTGAGAGAATGCTGGCTATACAGAGAATGCTCTTCAACTTGTAGTGAAAGTACAAGTGCTCTTCAGCTTGCAGTAGAAAGGCATGAATATTGCAATGCAGAAAAAAAATGCTGCATAGAAAACAGCTTCATTTCTGTTAATTATATAAGCATTGTAGACCCCCAAAAGATCAGGATAACAGACATTTTTTAGGCCATTAGGGTTCTCTTAGATTGTTTGAACCCTGTTTCAAAAACAATTCTAGTTTTATAGTAGCTATAATAATACCTAGTTCAGACTTGAAACAAAACTTACATTTTAAGGAAAAAAATCTGTTTCCGCCAAAAAGGCAACTTTTCCTTGTGAAAAAGGATGGATGGGTGATGTGTCATGTGCTTGAGTACAAGTTACAGTGGAGTTTTAGGTGAAAGAGCCATGAGACCCAATGTACGTTATGTTACATTGTGAAATCATGGAGGCTGTGTGCTTCTTTTTATTGCTTTTACAGGGAATTGGATCATCATGTTTTCTGTCACAACAGAAAGCTGAGGCTATCAGCAGGATTTGAATCAATAAAATGCGGGCCACTATTTTGATAATCTTACTGTTTTCTTTTTTCTCTTTGTTTTGTTGAAAAGCATGGGAGGCACAATACCACCTGCTCCAGCCAGCACCTCCACAGACGAGACCAGTAAGGTGAGGTATAAAGAAGGGATTTTGTAACTGCGAGATAACATTTGGATGCTGCAGAAGTTATTGGGTAGGAAGGGAGAAACAAAAATTGCCGTCAAACTTCACCTAAATAGTGTGGATGAGTACACTGGGGTGGATAATTTTGACAGTTCACTCTGAAGCCTGCCCATTGGGTGTCACAGACAGTGATTTGTTACAGATGGCTCTGGTTTGTTTCAATTGTTACCATGCTCCATTTCCTTAATCCTGAATGCCTGATGTTCTCAGCAATGCAAATGGCAAACCTCCGAATTTTTATTTTTTTAATGTTCTCATGGACTGTTTATAGACCATTTCTGCTGTCATTAGTGGCTCAAATTGTAATCTTTGCATGACAAGAAGTACTGGAAGCACAATAGGTAATGAAGTGAACAGTTAAACTGTCAACTTTTTATGACAGCATTGTGGAAGACGTGGGTGTGGGTTGTTTGTTTCTTATTGTTTTAAGGGAGATAATAAATCAGGCTTATAGATGTTTATAGCAGGATTTTTCCAAGCTTGAAATTATTCTTGGAAAAAGCAGAAGAGATCTTATTTTGCGTTTAACAAGACAGTAGTTGCTTGCATTACTGGCTGACTAGAACTCTGGGGCAATTGCGTGTAAGTAGTGAGCATAGTCTGTGACACTGAATGTGAAGGCAAACAGCTTATGTCTGTGATAAAGGAGGGTGTGCTAAGTGATGGGATTCAGAGGAAAGTAGTGAAGTAATTAACAGCTGATAAGAAAACATGGAAAATTATTCTAAGTATATATAAGTAGCAAAAAGATCTCTGACCTTGACAGATAAAGAAATATTTTAATTGTTGATACTAGCTTATTGCTCCTTGTAAAGGACCTTAGCTTAATAGTAGTAGATTCAGAAAATTTTTCATCCAGAGAATGCATCAGGGAGGGCAGGAAGATTGCAGTGGCTAGCTAGTACTCATTGCAACACTGGTGCTAACATATGGATTATCTGTATCATTGTGTTTAGTTACTGAATTATACAGTTTGAAGGACAGGCTTTACCAATAATATAAGTTCACGAGTAAAGATTTGGGCTCTGAATTATTTGCGTGTGTGTGACAGACTTAATCTCAGAGGAGGAAAAAAGGAAAGGAGATTTCTGTCTTAAAAATAACTGTTCAGCTGCAGAGCAGTCATATGCTTTGCAGATTCATTTTGTATTTTCTGATGCATTGCTATTTATTAGATTGGGAGTAGAATATCAGTCAGAAATAATGTGTGCTTACAAATACATTTCTCTTTCAGGGCAAAGCAGAGGAACAGCCAGAGGAGCCAGTTAAATCTCCTGAGCCAGAAAGCGAAGAGAGTGATTTAGGTGTGGAAAACAGATGGCATATCACAGTTAAAACGTGATTCTAGAAATCCTCTCTCTGTAGCTGGAGTCTAAAGTTGCTTTTTGTTTTTCCCCCAGAAATTGACAATGAGGGAGTGATTGAACCAGATAATGATCCCCCTCAAGAAATGGGAGATGAAAACGTGGAGGTAAGCACAATACCTTCAATGGCTGTGGCAGTAGGAAAGAAGGAGAGAGGTTTTGAGTTTAGTCGACAATAGCAGCTGAGGGGGAAATTTGGAGTACACTAGCTAGGTACCCAGCTGCAGTTCTGGATCTCTTTGTCCTGAATAGAAAACTTGCTGGTTTAAAACAACAATCTTTTCTTCGTCAAGGGTAGTCCATCAAAAAGTTCAGTGAGGAAAAATAAGGTCAGAAAACAAAAACAACAATAGCAAAAATATTAAAACACACGCGAAAACCAGATCTGTAGAAATCTGGCATGATTCAACTACCAGAAGGTAGTTGAACACTCCCATGAGTGCTCTTCGGCTGAGTTGAACACTCAGGTGAGTGTTTTCCAGCTAAAATAATGGTGACTAGTATCTCCAAAATGAAAGCAAAAAAGATCATGGTTTTAGTACTGTGATTTAAACCTAAATTAAACAAAGGATTCCAGAGTCAGAAAACTGCAGCTGCCACCTTTGGTGCTGTCTCAGCATGGTCCTTCTGGCCTGGTCTCTATAGCTTTTGGGTTTTGTCTGTCTGTGTGTCATTTCGTTTGCTTATTTTCTTAGGTAACAGAAGAGATGATGGATCAAGCTAATGAGAAGAAGATGGAAGCTATCAATGCTCTAAGTGAAGGTAATGTATTTTAGTTGTTTTCTAGTATATATTAAAGGACATAATGTTTGGTGGTCCTTTAAAAACAAAACAAAAAAAAGAAACAAACCTGAAGTAAATATCTTGGACCTTCTTGGATATCCAAAACTAGCTAGGACGTGAAGGCTTTTTAAAGTAATGTCTTCCCCATGTGGCTATCGCTGGGGGAAGTACTGCAGCATCTTAATTATAAACTGACTGTTACAGTAGTTCCCTCTGTACTATGATTAGTGTCTCTGGTGGTTTGTCTTAATGCAGTGAAAAAGCTGTGTACTTCCTACGTGATTGCATATGAAGTCAACTGTACAAATTTAACTTGGAAAAGATCCCTTCCTCAACCCTCCAGCATGCATTTTGGAGTTTGTACGTCAATAACGTTGCAAGAATGAAAATTGGATTTTCTTTTGTTGATAATCTTCCATTTAAGATAAGGCAGGTTTGGCAACTTGGATGAAATCATTTCCTAATGATGGAAACTTTACTGGTACACATTTTCAGGTGAACTTCAGAAGGCTGTCGACCTGTTCACAGATGCTATCAAGCTGAATCCTTGTTTGGCCATTTTGTATGCCAAGAGGGCAAGGTGAGTCATCATAAACTAGTGATTTACGTTTCTGCCTGTTATTCCCTTAAAGAGCTTAAATTACACTGGCAAGATCTGCGTAAATTTAAGATGAGAGAAGAGAAAGAAAAGTACACTTCGTGCGTTTTCTCCTGTGTGTGATTAATGGGATTTGCGGAAGCAGCCATCTAAAGGGCCTTGGTAGTAGATTAAATAACAAAATTACGTACTAAAATACATTGTGGTAATATATGCCTTTCGGTGTGTTGAATTAGAGTAGTGCTGGATCACAAATGCCTGAAACATTTGAAGTTTCTCCTAGGACTATGTCCTGTGTAGTTACAAAGTTAAATGGATTAGGTAAATTCTCTCCCTGTTGGGCCTGCTAACTACATTTCTTGACAGAAAGAAGCAGATTTCTTTCTGTTCAGTGGTCCAGTGTTTGAGCAGAACTTACCTATTTCTCAACATCAGCCTTATTTCAAATGACATTTACCAGACTGCAGATAATGAGTTACAGGCATAATGTCAGATTTGATTTGTGGTAGCCCTTGTTTATGATGCGCAAACATTTATCTTCCTAAATCTTGTGGAAGGTCAGGCAGGTTTGTGTTAGAGAAGCACAAGTTCCCATGGATCTTTTTTTTTTCCCCTTTACTCTTTGAAAAAAAAAAAATCACTAAGGATGGATGAGTTAATAGTTCAGTAGATCATCTTTATAGTAAGATAAAATTCAATCCGTTCAATTTTTGATGACTTTCACTTGATTGCTCAGTGTCTTCTAGCTCTTTTGTTTTACTACACCTCACTGGTAGATGGCTGCTTCTTTTGTACGTTCTATATCCAAGTTTTTGTACGTACTCTGTGTACCTCAGTAGTCTTGTTTTTGCTCTTGCAATCATAGTTAACATATTGAAAACCTCTTATAGTGCTGTATCTTCTCGGGGCTGGGATTTTTTAGCAATGAGAAGTGTAAGCCTCAGAAGAAGTTTACAATTGACCTCAATTTCCTCTATTACAGACATGGGTAAACTGTATACTAGGTTATTGTAAAACCTACAGTGTAACAGCTGTGAGTAATGAAGTGCTGTGAGTAATCCACCTGTCACTAGTGGACTCCGGTTTTAGTTTTTGTTGCTTAAGGGTTGGTTTCTTTGTTTTTGTTTTGTGTTTATTAATATTCTAAGACCGCCAGCAGCATTGGAGCGTCTCTCACTGGTGAGGTGTAGGTTTGGGATAGTTCCTTGAGATGTCCATGTGTTTGTTTCTAGGAGAGAATGTGTGAATTTGTGCTTGTTTTATAACAAGCTTTAATGATGAAGTTACAGGCAGTCTGTAATTGCTGGCACCTTTATTTTTTTCCTCCTCTTGAGTAAATGTAAAAGGGCAGATGTTCTGACCTGGAGTATCTTGACTATTGATTACTTTGTCAATTCAGGAATGTTTCATACAGAGATGAAGTAAGAAATACCTGAACCTCTTAAACATACTGCTCTAATAATTAATCTGATATGCTTGTGTATTGTAAAACTTGCAGTTATTAGCCTTAACTGAGAGGGGATCAGGCTAACTTTTTGGATTTGTGTGGTTTTTATTGTGTGTGGTTTTTTTTTCCTCTGCTATTTTTAAAAGCAAAAAGCTCTTGATAGCAATTAATAATGGAAAACCTTCCTTTACATAGAAACTGAACGTCCCAACTAATCCTTCATTCACAGCCAGACCCTTAAAATTAGGATAGTCTTCTCTTGGCTAGCACTGCTGGTAAAGACAGTTTCACAATTTGCAGTCCCAAACTGGAATCAAGCCTTTGTTTGATTAATGTATCTTACTTGCCTTTTGTATCTGTTTGAAGTGAGCTTGCTCTTCAGTAGTGTCCCCTGAAACTATCAATACAGTGTATGCTCATGTGTCATGGAAGTGTTGTAGCAAATATAGCAAGCCAGTGGTTGAATTACTTCAGAATCCAAAGCCAGCAGCTCTCCATGTGCTGCGTGTTCTGCGTTTTGGTTTTTACTACTTTTCCAGAACACAAGTTGTTGAGACATGGCCACGTCTGATAATGAGTAGTCTTCTGAAGGATAGTCCAAGTCTTAGCACTGGGAGCAGTTGTATCAGATGAGCTTAAACAGCCTGCATCATCCAGTGTTCTGTGTCTGTTGGTAGTTGACAATCCCTGGTGTCTATGAACCAGTAGTATGTGAAAAAGGGAACTGAGGTGATAGTCAACTGTCACGTTTTTTCAGCCTTCACCTCACAGCTCATAGGCTTACTTATTTAAAACTATGCTTTTATACTTAATAGCTCTTGATGTTTAGCGCTTTTTTTTTTGTCTTGATATAATTTTATCGAATCTCCCGCTGAACAAATACAAATTAGCATTTGCAGTGCTCTGCAGCAAGGGTTTTGAAAGCTTAACTAAATGAAGAATATGATCCGTTCTCTTGCCTGGAATCTGCTACCGTTGTTTCCTTTGCCTGATGGTTCTTTATGTAAAAAAGAACTGTCAGGTGCTAAAGATTCCTTGTTCTTGTTCTCCCTATTACTTGTGATTTTTATAGGCTCAAGTTCTGGTGGTTTCTTGGTTTGTTTCTGGATATGTTTTCTGTACCAGGCTATAGGGTCGTAATCTGTTTCCCTGTATAGGAGAGAGCAACTCTGTTTTTAAGATGTTGTTGCATTTCTTGGGACCTTTCTCGGTTTTACTACCCGTCTTTGAGATGGAGGAGCAGAACCAAAATTTAACAAAGTATTCAAGCTGAGGTCAAGTCTGGATTTAGACATCAGTGTGATGATGTTACGTTTTGATTACTTTCTTGATTGCTGTCTTTGATTTTTGTGCTTATTGACTTCTCCGTATGGAGGGGCTTGAGGAGCAGGCTGCAAGATCAGCTGAAATGTGGTGCTCTAAGTTCAAGTTCCCCCCTGTCACGGGGCTGGAAGGGCATGAAAATGGTAGAACCTCAGTGTGATAATTAGCGCTTTATTTTTCTTACTTCTTTAAAGACAATGTAACCTGGAACATGTAATACTAGCTTTGTTTTGTTTAACTTGGTAGTTGCTATTGGCTATAGACTGCAAACGGCATGAAATCAAACTGCTTTTTGCATTTTTCCTTTCCTTCTGCATTACAGTTGTTCTTATAGGCAAGGCGCGAGTCTGAATGTTGAATGCTTGCACTTTTTGCTAATGATTCACATAGCATCGGGGGGGAAACTAAATTTCACTGACACTGTTATCACTACAAAATCTTTTTGAACTCAGCTTTTTAAATGTATCTCATTAGCTTGCCTGTTAGTCATCAAAAATTATTTCCAGCTTAAGTTAGTAACTTGGCATTTTAATATGTACAATAAATGTTCTTGTTCCTGCAGTGTTTTTGTGAAACTACAGAAGCCAAATGCTGCCATTAGAGATTGTGACAGAGCCATCAAGATTAATCCTGACTCGGCACAGACCTACAAATGGAGGGGGAAAGCGCATAGGTAGCAAACTGCAAATGTTCTTGATGCTCTCTACTTACTTGGGAGGGAACAACTTTGTTTATGCTTTTCTTTTCTCTGTTTTTCTGTGAATTGTCTGTCTTGTATGTGAGAGCAGTAGTCTTGAGCCAAGAAACCATTATGCTAAGTATGTGGATTAGAAGAAGAAAGGATGATGGTGATTTATTGATGGTGACTTAAGAATAATCCTTCTACACTCTTATTTTTTTACTCCTCTCCTTGATAAGCCATCTTCTAATGACTTACTGTCATTCTGTAAAGCATTTTTTAATCATTTGCTAAAGATTGTGAGCTCTAGGAGAGTAGGTTTTATTTTGGGGGGTCTTCTGTGTTTTACTTGGCTCAGTTATTATTTACTAACCTATAATTCTAAATATTTCTCTGCTGCCTTTATTCCATAGGATCCTAGTGCTCCTTTACGTAGTAAATTAAACTGTCTGGTTATTAAAGGAACCAATTGTTGAAATGAAGAGTGGTATTAAGCGAACAGTGTAATTATTTAAATGGCATTAGGTCAGCGAGATTTCCCCCTAACTGTAGGTAAAATTATTTCTGAAATGAAAATACATCAGCCAAAAAATGATGGGATGCTTCCTTCACTCTGTATAAAAGTGGAAGGAGTAAACATCAATAGAACTCCCAATTAATAAATGAATTATTCTGAACAGTGTTTATTAAATAACGTCTACAATGTTAATAAATGGCATGAAGCCTAAGAATGAGAAGGTGGGAGCATAGTTTGGATTAATGCCCCTGTCAGTCAGCTGAAATGCTTTGACCCCCTATCATTCACTTAAACCTTTGATTGTCACAAGTTTGTCTAAATGAATAAAGAAGTAGTGCTGCACAGTAGCTTTTATGACCTCTTCAATTAAGACCTGGTGCAGACAGTTACCTGGGATGTGTAAGTGCTGAGTAAACCAGGTGCACGTAAGCTTGATTTAGCAGTGGGGTAGAATTGTACAGAACACTGACCTCATAGTTTCACGTTAAGCATTCGCCTAGTGATGCAGAACGTCTATTAGTGTGCTTCACGTGTTTATATACAGGATGCCTTCTCCCTGATAGACAGTTCTTGTTTGTAGCGAAGAATGACAGTAGCTGATTTAGTTTTTCTCCCTGATTTATACCTAATGCAACAATTATTATAAAGGTATGCAATAAGCAAGCAAATATTCTCTATAGCATCATAGATCGCACGTTACAGAAAACACTGTGGTTATTGACTTGAAACTTGTATAAGTCTCCACAGCTGTAGAAAAATACTGAATGACACGTGGTTGTAAATACCCTGAGCAATACCTAGAGTTCAGTTTGCTTTTTTCTGAATTTCAGACTTCTGGGTCACTGGGAGGAGGCTGCTCATGATCTTGCATTAGCCTGTAAACTGGATTACGATGAAGATGCTAGCGCCATGCTGAAGGAGGTGCAACCAAGAGTAAGTGGGAAAGGATAATGGAGGTCCCTCCTCTATTTGTTTTAGTGGTGTTCTTGTCTTTCAAATTCTTGTGATATTCATTGTGCTGTTGGAATGTCCACGTGTCAGCATCAGCGTTCATCTGACACTTCAAACTGAGTTTATAAATGCTTCTGTGTCTTTAATCACAGCTGTTTATGGCTCTGTTTGCAAATTAGGTCTCTGGGACTGGGCATATAACTGAACTATGAAACAATACGTTCCTTCTTAATTGAAAAATCTGAAATAGTTGAAGTTAGCCAGGCATTTTAGAATCTAGGCTAAAAACGTTTTGTTACCACAGTGTTCTCTTGCTGTTCTGTATTTTTTTTTTTCCTCCAAAATGTTTCCAAACTGATCATAGTTTCATCCTAATCATGTTTTACAAGGTATTCTTGGCTGTGTTACTTTCACTAGTCCACCTCTTGAGGGCAGCATAATCTCTGTAAGACTGGTTTTCAGCTTTTCTCAGGTGGTTGACCCCAGCGTTGTTCTGATGAAGAACTTACGTGTAACACATGCAAGACTTGATAGTAGGCTGTCTTTTTCATGTCTTATATATTCCCTTAAAGTCATTCACGGATTATGTATTGCAACTACTGCATTCTGTTGGGTTTACGTGGCAATGTTTGCAGGAGGGTGGGGCTGAGGGGCTGTAGGGGTGGCCTCGGTGGGAAGAGACCAGGAGCTGCTCCTGTGATGGGCAGAGGCAGTTCCAGCCAGCTCCAAAACAGACCTGCTGCTGCCCAAAGCTGAGCCCGTTGCACTTCTGTGATGGCAAATTTAAGAAAGGGTTTAAAAAAAAGTGCGGTGCAGCAGCTTGTGAGAGGAGTGAGGAGGGAGAAAGGTGAGAGAAACAACCCAGTGGACAGTGAAGAAGGAGGGGAGGAGGTGCTCCTGCTGCTGGAGCAGAGATTTCCATGCAGCCCATGGAGAGGACCATGGTGAAGCAGGTTGTCCCCTTACAGCCCATGGAGGGCCCCGTGTCACAGCAGGTAAACATGCTGTGAAGGAAGCTGAAGCTGCAGAACAGAAGAGAATACATGTGTAAGAGAGGCTTGCAGCTGTAATTTGTAATAGTATTTTTATTCCTGGACCTCGATTTAATATTTATATTTTATTTATGGGAATGTTACAGGGTACTTGTCATGTATGGTATTAAAGCTCTGCAATTTGTAAAATTACAAACTTTTTTTTTTGCAGTGTTATGTAAGGATACGTTCTGACTTCAGGAAAATAATGCTGCAGTTAGTGTTCTATTATTAAGATGATCCCTGATTGAGGAGCCTTCGGGAGTTCATTGTTAACTAGCCCTCTCCATGGGGGCTGTAGAGTTGATACCTTTGAGAAGATAGGAAGCTAACTTGCTCCCCATCTGCCATCTCTTGCTTTGGTTCAGGTTTTCTTTGGTCTGCTTGAGTCCAGTTGTGTATGCTGCCAAGGCATCTGGAACAGCAAAAGCACTGTCTAACAAGTGTGTCTGTGCAGGGGGAGTTACACTTCCTGTTATTGTACCAGGGAAAATTCCTTCCTCCGTGGGCAATTCTTTGGTGTTAGCACTGGAGAAATTGATATTTCAGCATAAAAGCAGGAAGGAATGTGGAACAGTGTGTTTGTTCTGACTATGGTGGAAGTCCTGGAGCTCTACAGGAAGAGGTACTAGACTAGAGTGCATGGGTCTGGTGAATCCAGCAAGGGCCTAGTATATGTCAATAACCAATTGTGGTAGAGAGGAAATGGCATATGTTCTCTGAAACAAAGGCGCGTTTAGGATGTGAACTCAAATCTTATTTTTAAGAACTGGTAAAAAAAAAAAAATAGTTGGTTATACTTGAGTGTATTTTATATTGTAATACGTTGTGTGGTGTACTAGAACATACCTGAAATGTTGGTATTGTATTGTAACAGGCTCAGAAAATTGCAGAACATCGCCGAAAATATGAACGGAAGCGTGAAGAAAAAGAAATCAAGGAAAGAATGGAAAGAGTGAAGAAGGCACGAGAGGAGCATGAGAGAGCACAAAGGGTGATTATTTAGGCTTTAATATTAATAATGTGGAGAGTGACGTAGTTATTTTGTTTAAAATTGATTGCACAGGAAAATTATTTTAAATCTTAAATTTTAGGGATATTTTTTCTGTGTTACTTGACCAATAATGAATTCTGGAGATTAAGGCCTTGTACTGCATCTGTTGCTTATGTCAAAGACAGGTTCTGGTATCTCTAGTAACCGAGTAATTTCAAGTATTCAGTTACAGTTTGACCATACCAGAATAGTTTTCACTTAATACTTACGTCTCCACGTCTCCCAGAGTAGGAGGTTTTAATTTCAAACTAATACTTTGGTTTTCTTCTTCACTTCCTGACACAGTTGACTTGTTGGTTTTGTTTTTTTTTTCAGCTTTACTGATATATTTTTACAGCATGTGTTAGGGATGGGGGCGTTTTCTAAAATTTAATAGGCTAAAACTGATCATGCAGTTCATGCTTAGTAAAAACACACTCTGCATAACTTATCCAAAGAAACGTACCAAAGTAAGTGTAGACCATTATTTCTTGTCTGAAGTACTGCACTATGTACAAAACCACATTTGCTTATTGCCGTAGCCTGCTCCCATGAAACAGTCTCAGCTGTTTTTCTTCCTAGAACCAGCTGAGCAGTAGAACACAGGCTGCAGTTCCATTGCTTTGTGTGGAATGATGTGCTTGCTTTTATAGGAGGAAGAAGCAAGACGACAGGCAGGAGGAGCTCAATTTGGCGGTTTCCCAGGTGGCTTCCCAGGTGTGTATTTTTAAGCACCATTTACTTCTTACTTGAGATAGAAGTGACTGTTTTTTTTCTTCCATATGCAGTATTACAATCACAATTCATAGTATTTCTTCGCAAGACTGAGAGAAATATGTTCTTAAGAAGTTTAAAACTTGTCTACAAATAACTGTTGGAGCAGTAGCGGGAAGAGGATCAGATTCTTTCTCTCAAATAAGATTGTTGCTGGGTAGCAAGTACAGGGAAGACAAGTCAGTATTGATTAAGAGAGTGAAAGGATTTAGGTCTGAGAAAACAAACATGCAATGTTTGCTTAATATGTGCTGAAAAAGTAATATAAAATGTTTTATAAATTACTCAGTGTGGCTTGGAGGTGTCTTGCTTAAGAACAATAGTTTTAAAGCTGAAAATTGGTTGAGTGTTAGGGAAAACTGTGATACTTGGAAGTTATTGTTGAAGAGAATAATTTCTCAAAGGAGGCAGTGCAGTTTTTGAACAGTTCCACGAGGATTAGCCTTTCTGTGTTATTTTTGAGCGTAATAAGTTGGGGAGAAGCAATAGTTCCATGAAGGTCAGCCTTTCCATATTATTTTTGAGTATAACCAGTTGGGGAGAAACAGTTGAAGATTGAGTTGTAGTTGAGGTGGGCTGAGTGCATGCTCCATCCATATCAGCTTGTCAGAGGAAGCAAATAGAGACTGTATCTGTTTCAGGGATTCCCCACCCCACCTCACCCCCAAACCTAAAGTTCCAGCTGAACTTGGAATGAGCCTAGGGCAAAAGCAAATCAGTAGTACTAAGTCCTGAGTTGTTCACCCCAGGCACTCAAAAATCAGTTTCTTAGGCTTGAGATGTACCTGATTTAAGTTAATTAGAAAATCACTGCATTTGTGTACAAGGTGCTAGGCCCTCACACTAATTACAAGCCTCCTATTTCATTGGGTTAAAAATACATATGAAATAAGATGCAGGTCCTCACAGACAGAAAACCAATGCCTCTGCTTTGCATTCAGTGGAGCAGCTGTAGCTTTGTGGAAGACATGGTGTTGGAGGTGTGGCAAAACAAGTACGTTTTGGTCTCTATCAGTGAGCTCCTGTATAGCTGAATTTAAATGTTTTTCTTCATGCATTCTTGTGTCTTGGGTTTGCAGGTGGATTTCCTGGGGCTATGCCTGGAGGTATGCCAGGAATGGCAGGTATGCCAGGTCTCAATGAGATTCTCAGTGATCCGGAAGTCCTGGCGGCCATGCAGGTGAGTATTTGATTAAAATCAAAGCTAAATGCTCTGAATGAGGGAGGAACAGCTCCTGTGAGCTGAGGGAAGATGTGACCTTCTGGAGAGCGGTGGGGGGTGCTTGCTTATTTGTGTTGTGAAATTTTCTTTCTGTGCATGTGTGGCACCAGACTGTCTGGAATCTGTTAGCTATTTTTCAGATTGACAGGAACTTAATTAAAGGTGTCATGTTGTGTCCCCCTCCTTCCTCCACCCTGTACTTGCATACAATAGACAAAACTATATGCTGTGAGTTTATCTTTTTTGAGTCTCTTGAAGGGTTATTTTTCTGCACAGTATACTTCACTCGCTCTTTTTTCAATGCGTACACGTTATGGTGAGATAATTATGCACAAATGACAAATTACTGTTAATATTGTTGCAATGCAATATATTGCAGTAATGTTGAGAGGAGAATTGCCTAAGTGTTTTTTGCCAGAGGCAAAATAATATCAGAACAGTTCTACATCCGGCACTTTCTGAATTCGTGCTCAGAAAGCCTACTTCCCCAGTGGGCTTGATTAGTAGCTCAATTATTTAAGTGCTCAGTGTCATGACTAGTTTTACACAAGAAAACTATTCCGGCAGATTAAGTAGAACGTATCTGACAACATTAGGTCGGCTAGGCAAAAAGTGAGCTGTGTAGTTGTATTTGCATGCTAATGTGGTCCCATATAAAAGCCTGTTGCTATGTTTTTCTGGATTGCTCTGGTTAAACTAGAGTTACGTGATGTTCTCAGGTCACTGAGCAGCTATGATAGCCATTTAATAACAGCATCACGAGGGACTGTTATTTCGTATGCCCTGAAATCATTAAAAAGGCATCACTTTCTATGCAAAAGTTTATGGGTTACCCTAGTTTAGTGGTTGCTGGTGTTTGGAAATGCACCTTTTACCTGAGCTGCTATGGCAGCAATGTTGTCTTGGATCCAAACCATCCAAAACAAAAACCAAACAAACAGAAAAATGCAGTTGCATTCATTACCTGGCTCATTTATGCTGTAGTACAGGCCTTTGAAATTGGAGTTGCTGGAAACAGCTTTGAAGTGCAATTAAATGTTAAGTGCTTGCCACATGCCTTTAAATAGGCTCCGTTGCATGCTGATTATGTATACCCTGAAATACTGTACTACTCTGTTGTAAGAACATGTGTTGACAGTGTTTTCTGCAGAACCTGTTAGCTAAGCCTTGAGTGTCTCATCGACTTTTGTACAAACTTCAAATCTAGCTGTGATTTATTTAACACTTGACCTGTGTGTCTGCACTACCTTCTTTTCCTGAAGTGTCTGACTACGTTCTTAGCCTCCCTGTATCAGCAGTGCAGGATAGAGTCTTAAAAGCCAGTAGTTTTTACTGCTTGACTTGCTTCTGCTCAGTGCAACTATGGATTGTGTTTAAGGATGATGGTAGCTGACAGCTTTTACTGAGGTTGTTTATGAGGTTTTGCAAAAAAAAAAAAAAAAAGAAAAAAAGATACGGATTCACCCAAGTCTGTCCCATCATTAATCTTAAGATGTTATTTTAGCTGACCATGTGTAGAGGCTTTTCATGGTGAGTTACTGCTGAAACTGTAGTATTGAGGTTAAAGACCTTCCCAATCTCTTCAGAGTTAGTGATTATTATCTCCTCATCTTTGAGACTGCTCACCTTGAGCTTACATTGAAGTATGCCCAAGTTAACTGGTTATGCTCTCAAATTGAGCTTACCTTCTGTAGGAGCAACCAAAGAACTAGTTACGGCTGCTTAGGGATATATTTACATAAGTTACTGTTTATTCATATACAGGTGGTAACACAGATTTAACAATATAGCATGGTCTTTATAGTCTTCTAGCCTATTTTGAATTCAGAAATTTGGGAAGTTTGGGTTTGTGAAAGTCATCTGTTTTCATAGGAATCCTGTAAAGTGGAGGAAATACATCCAGTGCCTATTTTCTGAACTTCACCATCCTAGTTTTCATAGACTTTGCAGATCCCTTTTCAAAGGGGAGATAACACAGTTGTAATTCCTTCTAACAAAAGATAAGTCTCGACTCTTTCAGTTCCCAACATGTATAAAAACATGACTGAACCATGTGGGTGATTTCATTGGAGTACACACGTACTAAATGCAACTCTTGGATCAGACTTGTTAAGCAGCTTTAGTCTGTGTCTGATGCTACAACAGATATATGGTGGTGTTATTGTAGCACAGACAGCTCTGCGGACACCAGTTGGTTTTTGATGGTTTCCAAGTAATAATTTTGTGATAGCAATGGAATAGAAGTATAGGGAAGGTTAACCGTGTCCTTCAGTGAAACTACTTAAATGTGCAAGAAAGAACAACAGATGAAATTACAGTTTTATACTGGACATAGTAAGCTGCTTGTATTTTTGCTGGACTAAAGAAAACTTGAATCTTTCATGCAGAAGTTGCTATCATGGAAATGTTTTCCCAGGCTGAGATGTAAAATCAGCCTGTGTGGATTTATTAAAGGGCATTGTTCAGAACATGCTCATGTGAAATGAGCAAAAACAATTCTAATTCAATAGAGGCTAAAGGTGTACTAGAAATACAGAAAAAAAGTATTAGCACTTCTCATACTAGGTGGGGAAGATGACACTGGTCAAAAGAATACCAAACTTCTTTAATATATATGTGAATGTGTTTATTAAGTGCAACACAGCAGTGTGATGAGAGACGGAAGATTCTCTTCCAGTTGTGACTTCCCAGAGGAGGTGGAGAACGACTGTCTGAGAATCAGATGCATTTTAAAAAGCCAAATATTGCCACATCATCTGCTCACAGTCCAGCAGGTTAAAGTTTCTGCTGCTAGAAGGAAAAGGGGTGAAAGGGATGAATAACAGCTATTGCATGGGGGGGATAATTATACTGCCATGCTTGATACACACAGAGCTCCTGCTTCCTCCTTCAAGATGCATTTGAAGATACTTGAACAGAAATAATAGTTGTGGCTACGTTTGATAGCTTCTGTTCTGAGCAAAAAAAAAAACCTCTCATCCCTTTTCTCACACATCATACTTTCACTGTAACAAATCCAGTAATGGCTCTGGTGTTTACTGATACAGCATTACCAACATACACTGCTTCCTTGGGTTTTCTTTAGAGACCTTTATTAACTCTAGTTTAGACTTGCCATGTTAAAAGCAGAGCAAGATAAGTGTGTTGGAACCACAGAAACACTAATTTTTGTACACTTCTTGTTTAAATGCCCTAATTTTTTTGCTTTTTTGTTGTTGTTCTGCAGGATCCAGAAGTTATGGTTGCATTCCAAGATGTTGCCCAGAATCCAGCAAATATGTCCAAGTACCAGAACAATCCCAAGGTCATGAATCTCATCAGTAAATTGTCTGCCAAATTTGGCAGTAAACCATAAAATCCCTGGTTCATAAAAATCATATCTGGATGGGAAGGATTGATTTGGCTAACCAGTGTTGCAATAAAACAAACCATCGTACCTCTGATCTTCTCAAGAAGAAAAATGGGGTGTTTTAAGGAGAACTGCTCTCTAGCCCCAAGTGTTGACTTTATTCACTGATTGGTTTATAGCACTCAAATTATATTCAGGTGACCTAGTTTCAACCATGCCACCTTGTCCAAGAGTTGCAACCTTTTATTGTAAGTATTAAAGACAGTTTGCTTTGAATGAACGCTCCTGTGAGAAATCATAGTATTCCAGGAGCATAAAATAAAAACCTCTCTTTTTTGGGGTGGTGGTGGTGGTGGGTTTTTTTGTTTGTTTGTTTTAGATATTTTTCCTCAGTGAACCAAAAGGAAGGAAGTTTAATAGATGAAGTCTGTCTTAATCCAGTTAGGACAGAAATGTTGGCCTAGTCACAAGTAGCAAAGGTGGGACAAGTCTGAAGAATCAACTGGATAAAGGAATTGTCTGAAAATACATGTCTTTATTTTTTTTAAATGAGTGACTGACTCTATATAGCTATTAAAATGATCAGTGTAATCATGCTAGCTAGTTACACACTGGAACTTCTGGCAGTACTGCAAATAATGTCATATTTTGATCACCACAACTGTGCAGCAAAGGTCCTATCCTTTGCACAACCTGGCATGAAGTACGTATTGTGGAGGCCACAGAGGTTTTGTTACTTGCTCAATTCTTGTCCGGCACCTTCAAGTAACTTTTTTTTAATCAGTCCTGGGTATGGGAGAGCAGCTTAATGTCTGTACTCGTGCTCTTGTCCTTTCCCAGTTAGCAGGTCCTCTCTGGTTGCACTTGCCCTTCCTTGGGGCATGCTTACCAGGTTTCATTTATTTGGAAACTTAAGGGAAGGAATCTTGTTCCCATCACTACCTCTGTCTCACTGAATGCAAGCCATCCAGAACAAGTAAACACAGAGTTAAAAATCAGTGATGGGGAGAATGCCCAACAAAATTGCAGCTCTGGGTTCTGAATCGGTTTGAGTCCTTACATGCTTACAGATAAAATCTATTGGCCAAAGTCCTGCTGTCTGTTTAGAGATGATGACTCTTCCTCCACCACATACTATAGTCTTCCATCTTTTGTTGTATCCCTTTCTTTAAAAAAAAAAAGGGGGGGGGGACTGTTGTGGTCTCATACTTCCGTGTTTCTGAGGCTTAGAATACAGAGGAAAAGGTGAGGTAATTGGAGCAGACAATGTTCTTCTAACACTTGTGAATTAACAGCATGGGTATCCTTGAAGCAGTTTCTGTGCTGCTGATGTTCAGTGGATTTGTCTACCATAAAGACCATTGTTGCCTCTGTTTGTCTTAGCTAAAGTGTTACATTTCTGTGTAAAAATGATCATAATTGTCTGTTCCCCATTGAGTCGCAGCCTTCATGTGTTATCTTTTGTAATTCTGTATCTAAAGCCATAACTGTTGTTACCACTTTTAATTCAAATGTGGATTGGTGTAGGAACTCAAAAACAATTGCAAAAAATAAACCCCCAAATGCTTTTTCTCATACTAATGACCCTGCAGAATGAAATGTGAATCTTTTTGCTTAAGAAATATAGTTCTGAATACTTCTAGTAGCCTTCAAAAATAAAGTATGGTTTTGAAAAATAAAGCTTTTTGGGTTTGTGTAACTTTCTGATGAACTTATTTTGCTGAAGTTAAATGTGGGAATGCTTCAATTAAACTGTATATATAATTTGTGATTTAAATCAGAACTAAGTGCTTAAGGGCTTGTCTTCATGAGCAAGTGAACTCAAGCTATGATTGGTTGTTACTTTGTGCCTGGCTGTTGGTCATATTCTGATCTCCTCTTCCCAAGGGGAGACACCTGAAGTAGGTCACCCCTCAGTATAGGCTGAAACCCAGCTTCTGCTTCATTCAGGCTGGTGCATATGTGCTCTGCATGAATTAGTCTTAAAGGTTCATTCCCAACAGTTTCCTCTTACTCCCTCTTAGCTGCTTGTGTCTGTCTACCAATGACTAGTCAAAAGTTGGAAGCTACCCCAGCTAGTAGAAATTGTTCTGTGTCCTGCCTGCTTGCTTACACATCAGTTATCCTTATTCAGAGCTGACCGACCCTAGCAAAGTGTTCTCCTTATTTTTTAGTGTTAGCTTTAGCAAGCTAGCTGAATTCTTGTGTCTCTGGGAATGCACGTCCCATGACTTCTCATGTGTGGGTCTTGTTTAGTTTTGCTTTTAATGCTATCTGGTAAGCTAACTGGAGAGATCTTTGGACTTATTTCAGTTCCCCAAGTTGCCCAATTAACGTCTAAGCAGCTAAACTGGTTTGAACAGAAGTAGGAGTGTAGAAAGTTAACTGCACCGGAGAAGAGCAAAAATAATAGCTCCTATTTTGGGATACAAGTAGCTGAATGACTGTTGTGTAACTGTTGTGTTCGTTGCTTGCTCCAAGACTTAAGGGCAGCTCCTTCAGGTTAATTGCTTCCATTGCAGCACGGAGTAGGGATTGGGCTTGTAAATACAGTGGCAGTAATCAGCTTAGGTGATGACTTGACTCTGAAAACAGTTAAGCTGCAAGAATGAATGGTTCAGCCAGCACAGCCCGGTGTCTGAGGTGCCGACTCATGTTCAGGTGTGCGTTTTTGTCATTGGAAGCAAGCCATGTGCTGCGCTGTTTGGGTTCTCAAGTGCCACAGGTTAGATGACCTGGTCTGCCAGAGAATGTGGTTACACATCTGCTGTAAAGGGTCAGAGCCCTGTTGCATAGTGTGTGTGTGTCTGAGCAACTTGTCTCTCTCTGTTTCAAGTGCTGCTCCAAGGGAAAACAGGAAATGTCAGGACAGATGCTGCTTTTTAATTGTACTACTTAAGTGAGTGCCATTTTGTAGTAATGTGGAGAATGCAAGGCTTGGTGCCTGTCTTATAATTTGCCGGAATTTTTTGGAAAAATGCTCTCACTTCACTGTTGGACTGTGAATAAAAGGTGCTTGCCAAAGTGACTTGGTTTTCCTTCCATCAGATGGGCAGGAGCCAGATTGTCTCAAAGGTGGACAAGACTGGGCAGAGCAACGATAGGCCAGAGGCAGAATGGGTCAGTAAATGACTATTAAAAAGCCATGTAAAGGTAAAACCATGTGGTAGAAACAGAGATATCTGCTGGCCATTTGCAACAAGTTGTAGTTCCAAAAAAGCTGTCTTTCAACACCATGTTTTCTTGTTACATTCAGGGCCTCTGAATAAACCCTGTGCAAGCCAAACTCATGTGTATGTCCTTCTGTGAGACAGAGAAGCAAGCAATGTTTTGGGAGCTAGTAGCACCTGCAGTCTGAGCAGAATCCTTCACCCCAAGGGACAGGAGGTAAGGGACTTTGCCAGGACGAGCTGGAGCCAGGTCAGCTTTGGCACGTACCTTCCTGTGGGTTGTGGCGTGCTCCTGACTGGAAGCGTTTGGATCCCCCTGGAAAACCCACAGGGCATCTAGGCTGGGGGTCCTGCAGTGCTTTCATGATTGTAGGGCAAGTGGGTTGGCTGCAGTAGTGGCAGAAGGCCAGAGGGTTGTTTGCGTTCATCAGCTGCAGCATGGTCTGAAAGTGGCTGGGGCCAGGGCAGAAATGCATTGGAGTGCTCAGGCAAGAGGGTGATTCACTAGGAAAATGGAAGTGCTTTCTTCTGGTGTCTAGAGAAAGGTGTCTCATGAAACTTCCAGCGCTTTGCAGAGGTGAGCTTCAACCTTACTTTATATGTGGTGGAGTGAGGGTAGCACTGTAGAAAAGTGATTCTGGGATCCCAAAGAGCTGAAGCAGAAGAAAAACATAGCTTCCGCTTGAATGCAGAAACAATTGTGCTGAGCACTACAGGACAAGTCATAGGAGTGCAGTAGTGTGATATAAGCAAATGCAAATACAGGGGAAGTGAGAACATTTGAAAGGTAATGACAAAAAAAAAGATCAGGTGGTGGCTGGCTGATCTGTGCTATGGAGCAACAAAAAATTTCAGGTGACTTTGGTGTGCAAATAGTTGATCACCCTGTGAATCAGGCTTAGGTAAGTTGCAGTCTTCTGGTGTGGTCCTCGCAAACAGGAACTTAGTGAAGGAAGCTTTGTCTCATGGCCACCACTGGCTGGAGGATCCATTGAATGTAAATACTGAGGACTGTCCTGTAAGTCTGAGTCTTCATAACTAACCAAGTCAAGATGTTAACTTACAGTCTTGCTAATGAAGTGTTATTACCGTACCTGTCTTTGATGTACAAATATGCTTCTGAGTTGTATATTCTAGATGGATGTCTCAGACAAGCTTGAGATCTGCTTGTCAATAAATAAATGTATTTGCAGAACGTGTTGTGACTCTTTTTGTTAAGTGGGTGACAAAGTCGTGCACCTTTTCTGGTTGCACATATTTAAGTACATTTACTTACTAAAAATAAAACAGGATTTTTTTTATATACACAAACATTTCAGTGGCTACAAGGAATGCAAGTTTCTACTCACTGTAAAAAAAAAAAAAAATTAAACCTGGAGGATTACAGGATTAGGAGTAGCAGTTTACCTTGGAATTGACTGGATGGACCCTGTGGTACAGAGCCGTGTGGGAGCAGTGCTTGAAGAGCTGCTGCCTGTGGGCAGCCCCTGCAGGCTCAGTTTGGGAAGGACGGCATCCCCTGGGAGGGACCCCACAGCACAGGGGACTAGAGTGATTGAGAAGGAGCAGCGGAGACGAAGTGCCATAGACTGACCACAGTTCCCATTCCCCTATTCCCCTGCACTGCACGGGGGAAGGAGTTGGAAGAGGGCAGATGGGGGGAAGCACCTCTCCCCCTACTCCTTCACTGACCTTGGCACCTGCAAGGTTGTTCCTCGCTCCTCTCACTCTCTCAGCTGCTGTGTAGCAGCGTTTTTTTTCCCATCTTAAATCCGCTCTCACAGAGGTGCAAACATCATCACTTATTGGCTCGGCTCTGGTCAGCAGCAGGGCCCTTACCTAACATGGTCCATCCCCCAGGAGCAAACTGCTCCAGCACGGGTCCCCCACGGGCGGCAGCTCCCCCCAGACCCCTGCTCCTGCGTGGGCTCCTCTCCACGGGCTGCAGCTCCGGCCCGGGGCCTGCTCCTGCGGGGGCTCTCCATGGGCCGCAGCCTCCTCCAGGCCACATCCACCTGCTCCACCGGGGGCTCCTCCACGGGCTGCAGCGTGGAGATCTGCTCCGTGTGGGACCCATGGGCTGCAGGGGGACAGCCTGCTCCACCAGGGGCCTCTCCACAGGCTGCAGGGGAACTGCTGCTCCGGTGTCTGGAGCACCTCTCCCTCTCCTTCTTTACTGACTTTGGCACCTGCAAGCCTGTTCCTTACTCCTCTCACTCTCCCAGCTGCTGTGTAGCAGCGTTTTTTTTTTTTCCCATCTTAAATCTGCTCCCACAGAGGCGCAAACAACATTGCTTATTGGCTCGGCTCTGGTCAGCAGCGGGGCCCTTACCTAACATGGGGCAGCTTCTAGATTCTTCTCACAGAAGAGATTCTAGAAGAACGTTGCTACTAAGCAACATGTTTTAATATAAATCTGTGCTTTGTATATATGTAAAACAGACCAGCAGCAGGTAACCCAACAATTTCAGTATTCCAAAAATCAACTGAATTTATCGGAACATACAGAGCTAGTGAAGCTGTCCAAGAAAAACAGTGGAAATGCTACAAATGTTTGAACTAAACGCATCTGAGTGTTCTGTAAGAGAAGGAAGAAAACCTGGAACCCACCTATAAAAAGTTTCATGAAGACGTGGCCTTAGGTCTTCACAGAAACTGCAAACTGGGCCATGATACATGCAAGTGGAGCTTACTGAAGGACAGAAGGCCCAAGGCCTCCTTTTCCTCCAACGCCTCATTTCTACCAGAAAGCCTAGAAGAAAGCACCAAGTTAAGCAACTACAAACACATTCTCCATACACGAACTAAATCTTTGCAATTTCTCATTCAGAGAATTTTAGTTTTGTAGGTGGTTTTACAAGGAGGTAGCAGATCTTTAGGAAGTTGACAAATCTTAACAGATTTTCTTTGGCCTGCCCACACCTCAGGACAAGGCATGAGGATGCTGCTAATGACTCCAGAGAGACAAATTCACTGTCTCTGTACTGTCTTACCTTAGCAAATAAAGGACAAATTCCGAACTTAAACCAATTTTAGCTTGCTACTACTCTCCTAACACTAGAATAATTCACAGAAAAAAATCAGAAATGTACTTTTTTTTTCCTCAGAAATATGCTTCATTAGAGAATGGAAATGTGAAGAATTTAATTATTACTTTCAAAAGTTTTTTTGAATCTGTTGCAAAACTTGTGATAAACTGGATCATACTGCCATACATCATGGATTAAAGCAACTACAGATTAACGTGAACAGTTTGAACTCAATAAATGGCGCAATGATCATACGAACTTGGCAAGATCAGGTTTAAGTATAAGACCATGGGAAGACCAGCCTATTACAGAAGGAAGTATTGCAATTATAAACACATTAAAAGCCTATTTCTTAAGTACACATATGCATGTGTTTTTTCCTATTAAGCAATCGAACATATTTTGGTTGAGCCTTTGCATACCACAGAGTTTTCCCTACATGTTTCATCTAGGCCCAGGGACAGCAAGAGAGGCTGAAATGGTGTTCAGTTTAAATTACTTGCATTTGCCATAATTAATCTCCTCTCATGCTACTTCAGCAGCCTTACTGGTTCACCAAACATTCCCCAGCCACTTTTAGTTTTCCATAGATTAATAAATAATCAAACCCAAGTTTTGGTGCTTTGCTGTTTGTTTTCTTTCCCAGGCACTTGATAAATGCCTAGCATCTGTTCTGATGCACATTTTTGTTGTCTTCTGTTTTTCCCCCCAAAGAGGCTCAGAATTCATCTCCGTTTTGATTTTTAATTTCTTCTAGTTTGAGAAATTTTCACCTAAGAGACTAAAGCAAAAAATATCGTGCATTACAAAATGGCTTTGAAAATCTAATTTTGCTCAAGCACTTTTATTTTGGTATAACAACAACAAAAAGCAAATCTTTATTTTTTTTTTTAAGAGCAGTTGTGCTCATTATTCTTTATAAACTATTAGCAACAAGCTTTATTTTTTACCTGAAATGAGAAAGCACAGATGGCACTTGGTGCTTTTTTTTTTTTCAGATGATAGATATCAATGGTTGACCTTCAGCACAAGTTTTCTCTAATATGAGGTAGTGTGGTTGGTAGCAGCTACTTCATTCTCAGTGTAATACCTTGATATTTTCACATCTAATTCTGGTAACTTGCTAATAACTTGTTCCTTTGGCCCATTTTAAAAAGTAATTTTACTACTTTAAACACTGCTCTGGTTTTAAGGGGGCTGATCCAATCTTCTGCTATTACCCTTTTCTTTGTGACTACAAAATACAAATGACTTTCTAGAAACTCCTATCCTTCAAAGTATGAACATTAGCCTTAGGAAACTAAAGATTTTAATAACAGATTTCCTTTTACTACAAACTGGTTTATTTCTCACCTCCATGTTATTTTATAGCTCACAAACAGTACCTTGTCTTTCTGAATACCTTTGTTCTGTACGAATTACACTTACCATCTGACTGCTTCTATTGCTGTCCTGGAAGAAATCCCAATGTAAACTGCTACTCCTAATCCTGTAATCCTCCAGGTTTAATTTTTTTTTTTTTTTACAGTGAGTAGAAACTTGCATTCCTTGTAGCCACTGAAATGTTGGTGTATATAAAAAATCCTGTTTTATTTTTAGTAAGTAAATGTACTTAAATATGTGCAACCAGAAAAGGTGCACGACTTTGTCACCCACTTAACAAAAAGAGTCACAACACGTTCTGCAAATACATTTATTTATTGACAAGCAGATCTCAAGCTTGTCTGAGACCATCCATCTAGAATATACAACTCAGAAGCATATTTGTACATCAAAGACAGGTACGGTAATAACACTTCATTAGCAAGACTGTAAGTTAACATCTTGACTTGGTTAGTTATGAAGACTCAGACTTACAGGACAGTCCTCAGTATTTACATTCAATGGATCCTCCAGCCAGTGGTGGCCGTGAGACAAAGCTTCCTTCACTAAGTTCCTGTTTGCGAGGACCACACCAGAAGACTGCAACTTACCTAAGCCTGATTCACAGGGTGATCAACTATTTGCACACCAAAGTCACCTGAAATTTTTTGTTGCTCCATAGCACGGATCAGCCAGCCACCACCTGATCTTTTTTTTTTTTGTCATTACCTTTTAAATGTTCTCACTTCCCCTGTATTTGCATTTGCTTATATCACACTGCTGCACTCCTATGACTTGTCCTGTAGTGCTCAACACAGTTGTTTCTGCATTCAAGCGGAAGCTGTGTTTTTCTTCTGCTTCAGCTCTTTGGGATCCCAGAATCACTTTTCTACAGTGCTACCCTCACTCCACCACATATAAAGTAAGGTTGAAGCTCACCTCTGCAAAGCGCTGGAAGTTTCATGAGACACCTTTCTCTAGACACCAGAAGAAAGCACTTCCATTTTCCTAGTGAATCACCCTCTTGCCTGAGCACTCCAATCCATTTCTGCCCTGGCCCCAGCCACTTTCAGACCACGCTGCAGCTGATGAACGCAAACAACCCTCTGGCCTTCTGCCACTACTGCAGCCAACCCACTTGCCCTACAATCATGAAAGCACTGCAGGACCCCCAGCCTAGATGCCCTGTGGGTTTTCCAGGGGGATCCAAACGCTTCCAGTCAGGAGCACGCCACAACCCACAGGAAGGTACGTGCCAAAGCTGACCTGGCTCCAGCTCGTCCTGGCAAAGTCCCTTACCTCCTGTCCCTTGGGGTGAAGGATTCTGCTCAGACTGCAGGTGCTACTAGCTCCCAAAACATTGCTTGCTCCTCTGTCTCACAGAAGCCACCCCTATGGCCCCCTGCTACCAAAACCTTGCCACGTAAACCCACTATAGCATAATAATAGTATGTAAATGTTTGCCCATATCATTTTAATAGAAATTCAATCTGTAGTATAAGCTGCCTCTTACTGAAAGCTTCCCTCTGCAGAGCTAGAGACACAATTGCAAAGAACAGCAGTCATGGAAGTGAATTTGTCCTGCTGGAGGAGTTTATTCCAGAAATGTGTACCTTTATAGTGCAAAGTGACTGCACAAATGCTCCCTGTTTTTGTAGAACTCCCTGGTGCTTTCGTGACAGGAGACGGCTGGTGAAATGTGTACAACTTAATTCTAAATTGAAGTCTGAATCTTTTGTATGTGTGAGGGGTCTTATTTTAAAAAAATAATAATAATAATAAATCATTGTACTATGTTGTTAACATTGGATAAATGAATCAGCAGCCGTGGCCTGTTCAGTTGCTGGTGTCAGCATCTACCTCCTGAGCACAGCGAGGTTACTGCTGGAAGAATGATGCTTGCCTCAAGCAGAGCAGCTTGCTTGCCGTAGCCTCCCCTCCCTCTCAGAAGATGGTGGCATTTTCCTCCCAGATGGATAAATAAGGACCAATGGTGTATAAATAAAGACCAATGGATGATCTTATAAAGGAATGTCTTCCTCGAAGGAAGTGGCATATTCAGCTGGGTGGTAGTGAAACTCTGGGGAAGTGCAGCAAAAAAAAAACCAACAGCATAGGCTGTACGAGGAGGGGGACGGGGGAGAGACATGAGCAGTGCTTGCACAAAGCGTGGCATGCCCTTATTTCCTCCACAGAACAGGTTAAGGGGGCTCGGAGCCAGCCACCACGGTCTAGCCCCTGCTCGCCGCTCTCCTCCTTCCCTCCCCGGCCCCACAGCCGGGCGTGAACTGAACGCAACGCAGCGCTGCGGCGGGCTCGGCAGAAGCGGCACCGGAGGCAGGAGAAGCAGGGCGGTGACTGGGTGTATTCTCTTTCTGACAGCCTCCGTGAGGAACCCAGAAAAAAAAAATAAATCATAGTAATTAAAAAAAATCCCTAAAATCCCCTCAGCGCCCAGCTCCCGCCCGGCGGCTGAGGCGCGGCGCATGCGCGGAGGCGGCCGGAGGGACGGGCCCTGCCCGGCGGCGGGCAGCGGGGGGGGGGGCGGGCGCCATGGCGGGGCCGGGGGCGGCCGAGGGGACCGCTGCGATCCCCGCCGGCGCCGCCTCGCAGCGGGAGCCCGCCGCAGCCGCGGCCATGTCCTCCGTCGCCTCCTACGAGAGCCTGGTCCATGCCGTGTCCGGGGCCGTGGTGAGCGGGGGGCGAGTGGGGCCGGGGCCGGTGGGGGGCAGGGGGGGGACCCGGCGGTGGAAGAAGGACACCCCTGACGGCTGTAAATGAAGGAGCAGCGTGTAGCTGGAAGACTCCGCGCCCTGCCCGGGAACGACCGCCTGCCCGGCAGCCCGTCCTTCCAACAGACCGTGAGGCGCTCGCAGGAGACGTGCGGATGGGTTTCAAGCAAGCTTCGGGTTGTCCCGGGCTGGCGAGGACGCCCGTGGGAGCGATCGCTGCTGATCCGGCACGCAGGGCAAAAGCTCTCCTGACCTGGGTCCTGAGGGTGGCTTGCCGCGCTTGTGTCGGATGAAGGTCACTGAACGTGACTGAACGATAGAAGCTGCTCACAAACCGGCCCGCCGGGGAAAGCAGAAGAAGGCGCTTCGGGTCGTTTCGTCGTTACCGTAAATAAATACGGGGTTGTTGTCTGCTCCTGCAGGTGTTTTAGGTCTGCTTATTCGAGCAGCTGAGGTAACGGGGATTTTGCTTCCAGGTTTGAGAACGGGAGCTCTCAAACGAGCTCCTTACAGACACGCTACGTGCTCTCCTTTTGCTGGCTTGCCCAGAAGGTGTTAGTGCTTCCTAGCCCGCACGGGTAGCATCTCGCTCTTGTGTACAGACCCCTGTCATCAGGCTGTGCTCCTCGCTGAAGCCTGTGATACGAGCCGAATTCATAAACCTAGCCGTAAACTTAAAGCAGGGTGAAATGGTACCTCAGCTCCCTTGGTGACGGTAAGTTAATGAGGTTTCCCTGTTGTATTTGGAGGTGCTTGTACCTGAGCTGCAGTGATTTGGCTGTGAAGGAAGAGGGAGCTTTTTTTTGGACCTCTTGGACTTCTGTTCCCTTGTAGCTTCCACCTGCTGTTACTGATATTCACATGCGTGTTAGAGCTCCAGGGCAAGACCTTTTTCCTAAATCAGGGCAGCTTCTTTTTTCTTTTTCTTTTTTAACCATCTTATGCTGGATACCTTGCTTTTTATTTTGTTAAAATACAGATGTATTCATCCACCTCAAGACTTCTGTTTACTGCAGTAATATGTGAATTTTGTCAAGATCTTTGACACAGTAACTAACTGTTCTGATGTTGTCTCACCTTCTGCTTAAATTAGTATAAGGCACGCTGGTGAGGGGTGGAATGGGGATGTGATGCAAGAATTAAAAAAAAAAAAAAAAAGAACCTATGAGCTGTGCTGAAGCAATGAATCAGAAGAACATGTCAGGTCACAACACCATCACTTTTGTTTCTCTTCTAATTTGGTGAAAGTTCATATATCTGCTAGGCTACCTAGTCAAGTCTGAGACTAATTAAATTAATATTGTGAGCAGGAAAAAAAAAAAAGCTTGATTTCATGTTGACTTTGATTATATAAGTATTCTTCGTCTCTGCATGTAGTTGTAAAGCAACCTTCATGTTTCAAAAGCTATGGGAATGGCAATTTTATACAAGTATTATGGCAGTAATAAAGCAGCTCTGAGTGTTGGTTGACAACATTTTACTTGTGTTTTTTTTTTAAACCAGCAAACTTTTGGCTGTGATCAGGCAGACCTTCGTGGCAGCAAAGTCACCTCAGGTGGCTTGTTCTGGACACTCACTGCCACCTCTGGGTTACCTCATGACTTTCTGTTGAGCTGTAGCTTCACGTACATTTTAAGCCAGTTTTAAGAAGCCTATACCTCGTGCCTACTTTGTCCTGTCTGCCTCTATCCCGTCTTCCCCATTTCTGCTTTCTGATTTGAGCACGTGTTTATGTCGCTGTGTGGTGAGTTGTCCTGAGAGCAGGATTCGGGCCGAATCTCACTTTGAGAAGACGGAAGCAGGATAAATTGCACTGAGTTATGCTGGAGCAGCAGGGTACTGGAAATGAAGGTCAGAGCAGGGGAAGGCTGGCACTTTTACACGCTGTGTAGTGGGACCTTCCCACCATTTAATTCGGTATGGCTACTAATGAAAGAGTCCCACAGCTTTAGTAGCCGCTTAATGCATTTAGTATTACTGGAGAGTGTTAACAAGTTTGCACCAAGCCAGGTTCTTTATGAGTTGGATATCTTTTCCAAAAGCTGTGCAATATTAATGCAGACGTACTTGGTAGGTGGATCTTAATTGCGTAAACTGGAATTTAGTACAATGCTAGATTAGGTCCTGAAATAATTATACTATTTCTTTCTTTTTAATGAGCAAGTGTCGTTTTGTTTTATTTTTTCTCTTGAGCCAAAGCAATGTTCCTGTAAGACAGCATTGCTTGTGTCATTCTTTCCCCTTTACCAGAAGCAGAGCACAGAGGCTATGAGAGTTAGAGAAAGTGTGATGTTTGTCTTCAGATGCTCACTTTATCTGCTCACAGACTTCAAAAACTTTCTCTTTGAACAAAAAGCTTCTAATGGTTTTAGTTTTAGCTTGATCTAATAATTTGCAAGTGAAAAAACTTGTTTGCAAGCCTGGGACCAAAAAGCACTTCAATTTAATGTCCTTACATGTGGAGTTTATCCCCTTTTTAAACTTAGTACACAAGTTTTTGGGTGAGAAGCAGAGGGCTGCTTCTCAGCAGAGAGAGTTTGTCAGGCATCTGAATAAACAGCTGATGCGCTATTTAACCAGTTTATTTTGTTTTTCAGGGCAGTGTGACGGCAATGACGGTATTTTTTCCTTTGGACACGGCTAGGCTTAGACTTCAGGGTAAGAGTCAAAACTCAAATTTCTTTGTACTGTGGCATTTCAGTTTTCTTCTCTTGGGCATTTGTAAGGGTGGTTGCAGGGGGACCTATCTTGCATGACCAAGAATCTGACTTGTGCAACACCTTTTAATCACTAACATCATTTTTCCAGCCGAAGGTAATTCTCCCTTTTGAAAGTATTGGGCAACCTTTTAATTAGCTGGAAAGCCCGTGTGATCTGTGGCCAGCTTTGGTTTCTAAATGGTTGTCTTATACTGAGAAAAGAAAGATGTGAGATTACACAGTATTACATTCGTGGGGCGGTGGTGGTGTGCTTGGCTGCTGAGAGCACTTCACACCGCAGAGGCAGTATCACAGAAAACCTAGTCCAGAATTACTCCTGAGAATGTATTAAAGGGAAAATGCAGGGACAGAACTTGAAGCAGAATCATCTGACTGATTTTACAAAAATTTACAAAAATTTTACAAAAAAGAGCATTAGAACAAAGTCTATACTCTATCTCCTAGTCAAAAGTCACAGAATCACCAAACACTTTAGGACTGCAATTAAAGCGTTATTGAGAACTAGAGGGAGATCATCAGCCAGGTGGTCAGAAATAAGTGGTTGAGAAGTTGGTGCCGTACGGCTCTTCAACAGCTTTCAGCACAGGGAAGGACAGTGTTTTGCTAAGGCTTAGCTATTTGCAGATTAACTGCAAGAGATGGCTCTGCTTGTAGAGCTGCTCTGGAGCGCAAGGAATGATTGTGAGAGCAGATAGGCAGCCCAGTCCTAGTCTCTTACCTACCTTCGGTTCCTGTCACAGCTCTAGGGTTAGGAATTGGTAGATACTTTGGTGCCCAAAAGAACCTGCTAGTCTGGGGAAGAGTACCAGTGACAAGTAGCCTTACCTAGCAATGAAAATAGGGATATGCTTTTAGGAATTTCTGCAGAAACAGAGAATGTCTGCCCCTTACAAGGAAGAAGAAATATGCTGTTCTGGGGTATGTTCAGAGTAGGAAGGATAAGGAATTGAAAATGAGTACCAGAAATCAGAATAATCTAAAAATTCAATTCTTCTGTTTTCCAGTTGATGAGAAAAGGAAGTCAAAGACAACACCAGCAGTCCTACTGGAAATAATCAAAGAAGAAGGCTTGTGAGTAGATATTAATTTTCCTCTGGTATTAATGTAGGAGAGCTCTAGAACTAATCTGTATTTTCTTTTTTAAGTGGAATAGTTAGCCTGTATCTGTGTGGACAGATTTTTACTTTAATTCAAAGTGTCCCCATATATGTGCTATGACTTGCATAATCCAATGTGTTCATCTTCAGTTAATTTGGATTAACTTTCTTGAGTACATTATGCAATCAAGCTGTTTAGCAATGTAACTGTGCCTCCATTAGCGAGGTGGCTGTCTCTCTTCAGAAATGCAGGCTTGTACACAAATGTACCTTCATGTACCTGATAAACCAGCTTTGTCTGTCCTAATTCTTGGGTGTGTCCATTTCTCATAACCAAGATGAAACTCTCGGGCAGCTGAGCCACTTTGAACGGGAGAATTGGGACACATTTCCCAGTTGGAAGTTTCTTCTCCTAAGCACGTGGAAAGAAACAAGGGATTCTTTGTGCTAATGACATTCAAGGTCTATGGAAAAGTATCTAACTTTCAGCAATGTTGTGTTGTAGTATTTGCTCACTGTTTGTACTGAGTTGAAAAATAGTTGTACATGTGTCCTCATTACAAATATTTTCTTAAGAGTTCTAGGGATTCATGTAAGTGCACTAGAGCTTCCAGGACTTTTAAAGCTGACAAAAGTTTAGCTTGGCCGATAATTTTTTGACACCTGTGAACTGGAGCAATTGGCAGTTGTATGCACAAGAACGTCTCGGTCAGTCAGTGCTCTCCTGTTCACATTTCTACGTTATGCTTGTCACATGAGGACAGCAAGTAAACTTCAATTGAGAAATTGGGAATTGGAGAGACTGCAAAAGCAGGCATCTTCCTTTTCCTGTGAAACAAAAGTCAGTAATTCTGGCAAGAAGGGAATGTTGTTTTCTCCAAAGATTCTTGGAAGACGTGGATAAGCAATGAATGAACTAAATTAGTTTTAGGGATGTCTGAAGTAACACACACACCAACCTGAAACCAACCAGCAAAAACAAACAACAACAACAAAACAAAGCAGTGCAAGGTGAGATCAACATGTTGTTGTTGGCGTTAGTTTGTGGAGTCATCTCATAGTACGCTTTTCTGAGAGTGCTTTTCTCATCTAGATGTGATGTAAAGCAAATAGGTTTAGCTAGTGGACTTCGTCTTCTGCAGAAGTTTATCAAGCAGCTTTGCTTTCTTCCCTGCGCTTTCATTCTTTTCTGAGTGATATGAAGGGCGATCACTGGTGTCCATTGAGTTCATCTCAAGGTTGCACTTTGGAACACAAAATTAGTTTTTGTGTTCAGAAATACTTGTTCGTGAATGACCGATACTAACACTGACAACGTGAGTCAGCAAAATCATGCTTTTTGTTTCAATTTTGTACTGCAAGATATTTTGTTTGAAAATCATCAAAAATAGCTCTTAATAAACCAAGCAAAACCAAACTAACACTCGCATTTAAAAGACATGGTCCGCAGAGGGTGTTTCTCCCTTTTTTTTCCAGCACAGAAGAAATAGGTGATGCAAAAACTGTTCTTCTGATGACTAATAGTACGCACAGTTAGTTTTTAACTGTAGCTGTATAATCAGTGACGCCTGTGACTTCAGAAGCAGTCCCAATAATGTGGTATATCCCCAGCTACATTTGAGAGAGAAGCACTTGAAGCATCTAAGGATGAAAACCTGGTGTTTGCATCACAAGAACAGTCAGATGCTGCATTTACCAGCCTCGCATCCATTGTGGATCCGTCTTGGGGATCTCCTTTTTTTTTTTTTTTTTTGTATCACAGTGTGTGTGTATTCCCAGTACTTTATCATGAGTATTCACTAACATGCAGTAATCCTGGAGGCTCTTCTCTGAGCAGATTTCTTCTGCTCTTCTCTACCTGGCCTGCGCAGCTTCAATAATGATGCATATTGCTATCCTTTTGGGATGTATTGTAGGACATGCTGGGGATGTAGGTCAGTTGCTGAGGTGTCCCTGTTTTTACAGGCTCATCAGGCCTGTCAGAGAAGGGAGCTTTGCTAATCGGCTGTTAGGAGATCATTCTTAAATCAAGATACACAAACAGTGACAGCTATTGACAGCACCTGAAAAATAACTCTTGAGTTGTAAGGGTAGGCTTGCCTATTCACTTTTTTGTCTGTGATTAATTCAGTTAAATTTAAGTAAGTAATGTTTTTTTTTTTTTCTCACTTACCTGACCGATTTGCTCTAGACTTTACTGCAAGGCACTTAGTAGAAATTCCTCCCACCTGCATACCTCATGCCCCAGGTTTAATCCTTAGGAAAAATCTCCTTGGCGGAATATATTCATTTCAGTAATTAGTCTTCCATCTTTACATTTAATGTAGGAACCCAGACACATTTTTTCTTCCTTGCTCTAGTTTTTTGTTATTTTTTTATATTGAAGGCATAGTGTTTTTATTTTTTTATTATTTTTTTTTCTTTTTTTTGCCCTCTCTCCCCACTTCCCCAGCCATGTTATTTTCTGTCCTTGGAGAAGTGAGCATCTCCTTACTAGGTTGTCATCTTTTCTATTGGACTGACATCTCTTATTCTCAGCAAGGATAAGAGTTACTTCTTGGTGTCTAAGTGTGCATGTTTCAATATGCAACTTGAAGTGGCTATGTCAGTTTTTATGTAAATGTATACACTTCAAGCATATTTGTGCCCTAAATGTTTGTAGTTCGTTGCTGGATGTTGATAGAGAACAAATACGGTGGTAATACTCACTTCTGGCGTGAGTGGGCAGCGAGCTTATCACTGTAAATGTATTCTACCTTTACAGCTCCTTTTCAGTAGAACTGGTCTTGATTTTATAAGTGCTTAATGGCTTAATTCTTATGGTATAATCAGGATTTTAGTATGGTTTGTGACCATTAATGGTAAAGACATACCTCGTTAGTATTGTACGTTTTATATACAGTGTTGGGTCTCTGGGACCTTCAGCGTGTAAAATCAGTGTGATCACACAAATGCTTTGCTGTTCCTTACCATGACTTCTTCCTTACATTGACTTTTTTCTTTCCATCAGGCTGGCGCCATATCGAGGATGGTTCCCTGTTATCTCCAGCCTGTGCTGCTCCAATTTTGTTTATTTCTATACGTTTAATAGTCTTAAAACTCTCTGGGTCAAAGGTCAGCATTCAACCACTGGAAAAGACTTGGTTCTTGGGGTTGTTGCAGGTAATGAAATACACTGAAAATACATTCCTGATGAAATTGAGATTTTAAACTAACATTCTCCTTTATGAAGTCCGTTGGAGGTCATGCTCAGTGCCTGCTCCTGTGTTGTGGTTTAGCCCTGGCAGGCAGCTCAGCACCACGCAGCCAGTTGTTCGTTCTCCCCAGGTGGGATGGGGGAGAGAATTGGGAAGGTAAAAGTGTGAGAACTCATGAGCTGAGATAAAGACAGTTTACTAGCTAAAACAAAAGCTGCATGTGTAAGCAAAGCCAAACAAGGAATTCATTTACTACTTCCCATCAGCATGCAGGCGCTCAGCTACTTCCAGGAAAGCAGGGCTCAGCACGCAGCATGGTTTCTTGGGAAGACAAACGCCATCACTCCAAACATCCCCCCCACACCTTTCTTCTTCTTTACCCCAGCTTTATTGCTGAGCGCAATGCGACATGGCATGGAATATCCCCCTGGTCAGTTCAGGCCAGCTGTCCTGGCTGTGTCCCCTCCCAGCTCCTGGTGCACCCCCCGGCTCCTTGCTAGCAGGCAGCACGAGGAACAGCAAAATCTTTGGCTCTGTGTGAACACTGCTCTGTAACAACTGAAAACTTCAGTGTGTTACCACCAGTATTTTCATCAAAAATCTAAACCACGGCATTGTGTGAGCCTCTATGAAGAAAATTGACTCTGTCCCAGCTTGCCATGATAGGCAGCCCCTGTATGCAGACCTGCTTTGTTGTACAGCTCTAATTGCTCTTCCATGCCCTCCCCACATCAGGATAAGCATGTTCCTGTTGTCAGTTCTGGCAGAAAGCATGGTGCTGTTTCAGCTTTGTATTTTATTTGTGCCTGGGGTATTGCTTACCACAGTATCTAGGTATCATCTTTTAGGTCTTGAAGAGAAGTAGCAGGGAGAGGTAAGGTGTTTTTTTTGTTTTGTTTTGTTTTTCAGAGGGAAAGATATATGACAATTCCAAAATATTTTTGATTAGGATCTGAGAGTTATTAAAGCAAGGATTTGAAGGCCAGCTTTTAGATTTCTTTCTGGGTCACCTGAAAGGGACAGCAAGTCCCCAGAGACATGTGTGTACAGGAGGAACTGTCTGTTCTTTTTCATCGTTTCCTCTCATGTGGATGCTACAGTGACTTCTTTGAAGAAATGGTGACACTAGTTACTTTTCTAGGAAATCCAGCATGAAAAATTACCACTGCGTGCCTGTGTTTGCCAGTACTGTTCTGCAGGAGCAATTGCTCATGGGTTCATCCTGAAAAACCTGTGAACTGGGGGGGGCTTTTTGTTTATTTTTAGCTAGGTCCTTGTACTTCCAGTGTAAGTGCAGTTTATGGGTGGGTAGATGGGGGAAGGTAAGGAAGGAAATTAAGTTGGCTTTATCAGTGGAGTAAGCTTTCAAAGATCATTCTAGATCAAAGGCTGCAGGAATTAGGCTGGTAGCTTGTCAGTTAAATGGCTATGTTGTCTTCAACATCAGTAGTGGATATCCCCATGGAAAATAATTTCTGGTGTAAATTGAAAGAATCCACTTACGGTGATCACTAATTCTCCACACCCATCTTTCATTCCTTCTACTGGTAGCAAATACGGATTGGATAAATACCAAGAAAGAAAAAAAAAAAAAAGAAAAAAAAAGAAAGACCAAACCATTTCCTTTCCAGTCTGGAAAATAACGTTTTATGACTTCACCTTTAACTGAGTCAGCATGAAAAACTACAAGTAGATTGGACTCTAACCTGTTGGGTTTTGTTCCTTTGTTCCGTAGTGGAATCACGCCGACTTTGGTTAAAGGAGATTAACGTAGCTTGACTTCCATGGTGCTGGATGTTGCTCAGAACTTGAGAGCTGTATATAGTCCTTATGAAGGACACCGAGGCATAGGTTCAGTTTCTGTTCCCCAGAAGATCCTCCTCGGCATCCTGCTGATGTGTGGTCAGGACGGGCAGGCAGTGAGGTGAATCAGAAGCTTGGCTGAACCTGGCCCCAGAGGGTGGCGGTGCGTTCTGGTTGCAGGGCAGTGATGAGCAGCCTACCCCAGGGGTCAGTGCTGGCTCCAGTCCCGTTCAGCATCCAGACTGTTGTCTCGATGATGGGGCAGAGTCTGCTCTCAGCACGTTCCCAGGTGACACAAAACCGGGAGGAGCAGCTGTCCAGCAGAGTCGTAAAGATGATGAAGGGCCTGGAGCATCTCTCCTGTGAGGGAAGGCTGAGAGAGCTGGGACTGTTCAGACTGGAGTGGAGGACGCTGAGGGGAGTCTTACCTGCGTCTGTAAATTCCTGAAGGGAGGGTGCAGAGAGGATGGAGCCAGGCTCTTGTCAGTGGTACCCCGTGCCAGGACAAGAGGCAGTGGGCACAAACTGGAACGCAGGAGGTTCCCTCTCAACATCAGGAAATATTTTTTTCACTGTGCAGATGATGGAGCAGTGGTACAAGGTGCCCAGAGAAGTTGTAGAGGCTCCCTCCTTGGAGATCTCCAAAAGCTGCCTGGATGTGGTCCTGGGCAGCCTGCTCTGGGTATCTCTGCTTGAGCAGGGGCATTGGACCAGATAACCTTCAGAGGTCCCTTCCAAACTCAACCATTCTGTGATAGTTAGGTTTATATTCTGTTTTTCTGAACCCTCTCTACCCACTTCAAGGGAAAAACAAAACAAAAACAGCCAAAAAAAAAAAACCATAGTGAAATTTAGCCTTTTTCAGGTTTACTGTTCTTGATAGTGATGTAGTGTGTTCATCTCAATATAACGGAGTAATTCAGTCTGTAACTCAGTCTCCGAACAAAGGGACCAAAGAACAAGCAGTTGCTAATTGTTGTAATGCAGAAATAGTTGTAAGAAAGCAAGATCAGGAGCTTGTTTTTACATTGGTACTTCAAAGTAACTGCCTCAGTCGTTACTGAACTGGGAAGAGGTGTACTGGGTGATTGTAGAAGTAATGTTACTTAATCCTTCTTCCCTGTTACTGCAAAGTACAGTTCTAAACTACCTCTGTTGCAGCCTTATGTATCTATTTCTCTCCCCCCATACAAATTTCTGATACTCAGCTTTACTGTTGGGGTTTGTTACTGCTTGTAATCCCGTTGCCGTTTTTAAGTCTTCAGATATTTGGAGACTCCAGTGTTTTCCACCTTAGGTGTACTTAGCATATCTGAAAAACTAAGTTTTCTTATTCTCATTTTTTTGGCAGTGTAGGAGCTTTTTTCTGGTAAAAACTGTGTGCATTTATCTGTTTTGATCTCCCCTCCTAGAATAGTCCTTCTACCCTTATCATCACTTTGTGTTTTCTTTTTGAAAGTAGGCAGGCAGCCTCCTCTCCGTCATGGAGTGAAGTAGGGCATGAACAAGTAGAGTACCTCGTGTTCCAGTGCGAGGTACTATGCAGCAAAGTAACAAGTTCACTTAAGATTCCTTCAGTGTGCTCATATTCAGTGGGTTATTTTTAGTTATGGGGAGGAGTAGAAGATTATCTTCCTGCTGCATGCAGTCTGCTGCTCGTCTGATTCACAACAAGATCGGGGGGAATACCTGAAGTAGCACATTACAAATTACTGACTCATTTTTACTGTACACTATTTTTTTTCCTCTCTTCCTAACAGTAACTTCAGTTATGTGTGAATTAGGGTAAAAGGGGATAAGAAAACCTTTGCAGTCTTCTGGTTCTTGCTGATTTTCTTTGTCCTGTGTTTGCATTAGGTGTAGCGAACGTACTCTTGACCACTCCTCTTTGGGTAGTGAACACACGGCTGAAGCTGCAGGGAGCGAAATTTAGAAACGAAGACATTGTACCAACCAATTATAAAGGCATAATAGGTAAGCATCTGTTGTCTTTAACCAAAGAGGAGTTACTTAAATTAAATACGGTATCAATGACTCTGAAGATCAAAGACTTTTATTTGTACAACAGATTTTGTTGTGGAATCTCTGTGCTTCACTATCACTTTGTGGTCATTGAGTTTGACAGGAAACTGGACTTTGCCACCTCTGATGGTAATTTAGAGTTTGCAGTTTGCATACCTGTGACCCAAAGACCTTTTGCAAAGGTCCAGATCATCTTATAGAAATCCTGGAGTAGTAGTGAGCCCAGTGATGTGGTAGCTGGGAGTCTGACTTTGGACAGACAATTTGCAGATTAGAATTTTACTCACCGTAATCTCTTAACCACCCACACATTCAGGCTGTCTGGCACTTTAATAATAATAATTAAAAAAATCAGTTTTGAAGAAGAGGGTTAAGAAAAGTAATAGTGATTCTGAGCTTGGACTAAAAAGAGCAGGGCATGTGCATGGGAAGCAAGCTTTATTTACATTAGTGGTGGTGTGAGGATAGCTTCTTTATCACTGTTTTTCCCTTCTGGGTTAGGTTAGAATGGAAGATGAAAAGTGTCACACAGAAGACTGCAGTGGATTTTTATATAATTTGAATATCAGCCTTTAAATATAACTTTACCCATCTTCTACATTTCAGAATTTTGTATTCAAAACTCTAAAGATTTTTTTCACCTTTCTTCTCAGATGCCTTTCATCAGATAATACGAGATGAAGGAGTCTTAGCTTTATGGAATGGTACATTTCCCTCCTTGCTGCTGGTCTTCAATCCTGCTATACAGTTCATGTTTTATGAAGGCTTTAAACGGAAACTTTTGAAAAGACAGGTGGAAGTAAGTATGTTTTGAGGCCAGGTGATGGAAATTTTCAGTTGTAAGACAGGTTCTTTGACATGTGTTGATTACATCAGGAAATTTAGAAATGTAGGTTTGGTTTAGGTTCTTGGGTTTTTGAGGTGTCAGTATTTTGTGTGGGGGCTTTTTTTGTTTGTTTTTTCAAACAACTGATTTTTGATAAAGGTACGTGATTATGATGCCAAATGAGATGTGAATCTTTCATATTCCTAAGGAATTTATTAATATGATGAATTCCTCTTCCTTTAAAAATAAAACTGCACCTCTTGTCCACATTCATTTAGAATCATTTGCAGCAAATTTAAATTAGGGGGGGTTTAGATTCTAATGTATCTGTTTTATAAGTAGGTATTTATACTCACCCTGTAACCCTATCTCCAGTAAATCAAGTATATTCATTGCACATACTTCTGATTGGAATCAACATATTTTGGTAATTTAATAAATGTTCTGATATGGGCGTCTGCTAGTTTTCAGTGATTAATTCACACTGAGGTGAGCTGTTACATTGTTACACTGAAATAGGCTGTCATAGTTTAGGCTATAACAATGCATTTGGTGCATCATGGAACATTGTGGGTTTTGGAGGTGGGAATGGGGTTCCTACAGGTGTTTTTAGCTGATAGGGGAGTGAGATTTTTAGCCTGTGTCATCAAGGCTAAAATTCTGCCTGATAGCATAGTAGCTATGTCTCAGGGTTATAGAATCGCGATCAAGGAGTCTTTCAATCCATCACCTTTCCACAAGTGTGTGTTGTGTGACTTAGTTTACATGTTGCAAAGCCTGAAATAGTTGGGAATTGATGGTGTGTTTTAATGCTACTTCCCTTATCTTATGTCTACTCCCAGTGCTTTAGGTTTGATTTAGCTGGCATTATCTCCACTGTATTTCAGTAACCTAGTTAGAGTGAGCAAATGAGAAATCCAAAAGCTTGTGAGCAGGTAAAAATTTAAATGTACTTTAGTTGTCGGAAAGTAGCTTGGTTGGACTATAGTTTTGACTTTTAAAAACAAGAAAACCCAAATGCTTCATGAAATTTTTATGCCAGACGTACTTGGATAACCCAGTAGCAGGTAACAGTACAGAATCCCCAGACGTGTACAGGTAACTGACTAATGTGGTGCTTTGTGCTCTTTCTATACTGAACAGCTCACGTCTTTGGATGTTTTTGTCATTGGTGCGATAGCCAAAGCGGTTGCCACCACCCTCACTTATCCTCTGCAGACAGTGCAGTCAATTCTGCGGGTAAGTGCTCGTTTCATTTCAGGGTAACTGCCTCTGACTTGTTCTGTATATTGCAAGGCCCGTTCATGTGTCTTTTTGTTCTTTGTGTTCATGAACCCCTATTTTTGGGAGCCCCTTTGCGTGATGCAGGTCATTGGCAAGGACACCTCTTTTCTTTGATGCCCTCCTGATGCATTCTAACAGAACTTGGCATTACCGAAGCAATTTGTTTCAAGAGGCTAGGAGGACTGATGCCATAATGCATCAGTACAGCATCTCCCAGAAGCCGATGCACCATCCTGCTTCTAGGCACTGAAAAGTGTAATTTTACTTCTTTGAACATAAATAGAAAATGTGTCAAGTAGGAAATTAAAATTAAATCTTCTAAGCCCAGTTTGTTTCCCGATGACCTAGGGTAAATCAAAAAAAAGTTCTGTTTGTAGGTTTTGTTTTATTCTGGCCTGACCTTGTCAATAGCCAGAATGTGATTCTGGAATGTGATACGGAAGCTGACCTCCCTCATAAATAATATCTTTAACCACTTGCCCAGCCTTGTAAGCTAATTGTAGTGGTAATGGAAACACTTGCATTTATTCTCACTTGCAGTTTGTATGTGTGCTGGATAACGCTACCAGCTTCAGTATGTGCCCATACTGTACTAATATTGTAACAGAACAACGGGGAAGGGCAATGTGTGAACCTGATCATACGTAAGCAAGCATTGTAGTTTAATTTCAATGTTTTTAAATCTATTTTATATTTTTTCTTGTTAATTACATAACCATTAAACATTAATAAATGTTTCCACATGAAGTATGACACTGTTTATCTAAGTAAGGAGAAGCTCTAACTTGCATATATGGTAAGGCCATTACATATGTTTTAAAGGCTGTGTAAATTTGGAGAGGTAGTTGAATTCTTGAAAGTGAGCCCTCCATATTAAAAGTATCGCTTTGCAGGCTAGTCTAATAGGGGATTTTTGTTATTAGTTGCTCATCACACACAAAAAGTGTTTTTTCTTGCCAGTTTTCTATTAGTTTAGTCTTAATCTTCTCTCTAACTTGAGCAGACTAAACGTATTTTGATTTTTCATAGCCTGTAAAAAGTTTCGGGTGCTATATTTCAAATCAGTGGGACTTGAATAGATTTACTGTGTGTCGTTACTACCCTGAAAACCTTTTGTCTGCACAGCTCTTACCAGTATCTGTGATTTTCTACTTCACCACCCTGCTGGTGCACACCATGGCATCCATGTGTTAGAAATTAAATTTTGTCAGCAGTCATTTTTTTCTGAAATTTTCTCAACTTTTGATTATCTGCTGAGCCAGTGCCCTCATTCGATGTCTTAACCTGTTTTAAGAGACTGGGCACGTCTCAGGAGTTAAACTAGTAACACAGGCTTTTATTATTGAAGTGATAGGTACAGAAAACATTTAAGCAAATTTAGCTTTGTTTGGATAAGTCGCAGCATTGGTCTGTTTTTAATTTGTGATGTGTTTGCTGCTGCCATGAAGGAGAACTGGCAGGAAAGTCCAAGTGCTCTGTGTTAGCTTTAGCTTTGCACAGCGCTACAGTTTCCATGGCCTATGCAAACAGCTTTAACCCTTGCTCCTTTCCATGGATTCAGTAGAAGTAGCTACAATCTTGTGATTATTATTTCATGTTGTATTTGGCTCCTACTGGCTTTCAGAACAAAATCCTTCTGTCTTTTGGTGGCAGTGTCCTTCTTTAAAATTAAGGCAGCCCTGGTAAGCTGTGCTGATGGTTTAATGCAATAACCAGCTGCTGCTTGCTGCCCACCTCAGCCTAACTCAGCTAGGTTACTGCTGCCTTGCCTGGGCAGTAATGAGTTGCCTTTCTGGTGGAGCACAGCCTAACCATCGGTGTCCTGGTGGTGGGGGACATTTCTCACAGTGGCCCATGATGAAATAAAGTGGCCTGTGTACTACTTGTTTGTGCCAGTCCATCCTTTCCCTGTGATGATGGGAAATACGAGGATTCCAGCTCTTGTTCTGCAGTTACTAGAGGTAATGTCTTCCCCTTTGCTCTGTAAAAGAAGCAATAGCCAGAAACCCTGAACAATTTTAGTGAGAACAGCACAAACGTGCATCTGTCACTTCAGATACATCTGTGGTACCTGTGCTGCCCAGTTCAAGCTTGCACTACTTCGTACTTCATTTTCTGTTTTAAAGCTGGCATTGTTTTATGTGCTGATGTTCTTATTACTCAGATTAAGTGATGTTCAAAAAAAAAAAAAAGGTTTGTGAACAAAGGTTTGGCATTTTCAGAAATAACATTCTGCAAGAAGTATACTTTGCATAGTTGGGTTTTTGAAACAGTTTTTCATGTTTACACAAACTAATACAAGCCTGATACAATTCATAAAAACTTGCACATCAAAGTTAAGTTCTGTCCTCCAAGTAGAAGTACGGGGCTTTTTTCTTTTTAATCTTAAATGTCTTGAAACTTACTGTTCTTTCAAAGGCATTAGGGTTCTTTGTAGTGAAGTCTCTACACCTTTGCTTTCCACCTCTTGGAAGAGCTCTCTTCCTCGTTTCCATACAATGAGCAGTTACCGTGTGTAATTGATAGTGCTAAGCAGCTTCCAGCCTTGCTGTTTGGTACATCTATCTCCCTTCCAGTCATTAAAAATACATGGCACTGCTGTTACTCCTTATGCAGGGAAACTACTACTTTAGCCTGTCAGTAAACAGTGGATAGGTTAAATTCCCACGTGGGAAATAACAACACGGTTCATGTTCTTAGTAATCCTGGATTGCAAAATTTCTCTTTAAAACTCATGCCTATTTTCTTTAGTGTAGAGAATGCTAGTCCCTTTGGGAAATCTTCCCCAGTAACTGATGAAGTATTGGCATCTTAGGGAGAAGTGAACATTTTTTTCCTCCGATGAAGCTCTGTTTGCAGTACAACAGAGTAATTTCATGGTGGAGAAGTGATGAGAAGAAAACACATAATCCTGATGTTGTTTGGAAACCTATGAGTAATCTGGGCAGGGACTGGCATTGTAGCCTGGAACCTAGTTAGCATTTTGGGGGGGAGGGAACAGACAGCTGTCAGTCTTTGAAAAAAGTCCTTAACCCTGATTTATCGATATCAGATCAGTTAGTTGCTGATGACAAAATCATTGTGAGTGTGTATTTGCTTAGTAAAGGGTGATTTCCAATAGCGTTCTGTTGTTGCTATATATGAAGACATTTAGCAAAGGGACGTGTGTAAACCTGGCATTTTCTTATTACTTCCAACTTACCTCAATCTGCTTGTATACTCTGCATGCTGTCAATGCTAATTTCTTAAACCTACGAATCAGCAGTTGCCTGAGTAAGACTCATCCCAGTTCACCTTTTGTAGCACAGAAGCATGATACAGTCTTCAAAAGCTATTTGTGCATAAATACAAGTGTGACAACCCCTGCGTATTAATAATTCATGGCTACAGCTTGCTGGCAGTGCTGTTGACCTGTAGCAGGTAAGAGTTTCAATGAGTGACAGAAAAGGAGCTGCTGAAGCTGCCAGCTTAACCCTAAGACACGGAATTACAGCTGCAGCTATCATGCTTGCTTAAAAACAGTCTGGGGATATGCAAACATGCTGAGTAAAAGAGAAGTATTCAGGCCAGGTGTTTTCCTCAAAGGCTGGTGATGGGCAGATAAATTTGGGGTTCACCTATGCAATCTCAATGAAATAATGGTTTGCAGATGCATGAAGCTTTGAATTTTTATTAAATGCAAGCTGTACAAGCCAGAAGGAACTTGCTTCAAATTTCCTATCTGTACTCAGACTCTGCAGACTCAGTTTTTGAGATCCTGAAATCTCCTGCAGAACAACAGAAAGACAGCCAGCATGGCTGCGTATCACATTTTCTTAGAATCCATCCTAAAAGCAATAGATTTTATTGTAGCACATACCATTTTAATGCTTGCTGTGTAAAGTTGAGTAACCTGAGCTCTGTCCTCGCTTAATCTCAGATTGCTAGTACAGCCTAGAAAATGTTAAAAGAAGTTTAGGATAGGCTTTTCAGTTTCTTACCTATGTAATGGGTTCTCTGCCTAGTAATGTGGGGAAATAGTATAACAAAATGTCATTTCTTCCTCTTCTTCCAGTTTGGACGCCATAGGTTGAACCCAGAGAACCGAACACTAGGCAGTCTTAAAAATGTTTTTTACCTTCTTCGGGAGAGAGTGAGGTGAGCCTTCTGGTTTTTTTCTAACATGATATAGCAGACTTGAATATTGCTAATGTTGAAACTGTTGCTGGATCTGACTCATTTCTTTTTGCCCCCACCTTGAACTTGCCATTTGATTCATCCTGTTTTGTGTGTTTTTTTTTTTTTTTTTTTTTTGTAATATACTGTAGAAGTACACAAAACCAAGTTTTCTTAAGTATCTCAGCAGGACTTGGTATCAAGGATATGTATTCATTGACTTCTGATGTTAAGAAGAAGCGAGTTTCTTCTAGAATTTTCTCTTTAAAATACTTCTAAACATAACTGTGACTTGAGATCAGGAATGAATTTAAGATTCTTACAGTTGTCATTAACTTAACTTGTATTAATTCTGTCTAGTGTACCAATTTACTTACAGAAAGCTATTTACACGTTTTTTTAATTTCTATTATTTTATTTTATTTTTAGGCGGTTTGGATTAATCGGACTCTACAAAGGCCTTGAAGCAAAGCTCCTGCAGACAGTCCTTACTGCTGCTCTTATGATTCTAGTGTATGAGAAACTGACTGCTGCAACCTTCACGGTCATGGGATTAAAGCGATCACGCAGACATTGAAAAAGGAACCTATGCCAAAGATTTTGGGCTCCGGAAAGACACATTCCATTTCTGAGACCACACTGGGTAGTAAAAGGTCCTCACTTTCTCTTTATTTCTGTTTTCTTTTTAGCCATCTCCATTATTTGGAGAAATTTAGAGTACGTTCTGTAGGACTTGTTGCCATGACTTTGGGGATAGCCCAATCCCCGCTCTTCTGTGGACTCACTGTGTTAAGAAACAAAGCAGAGACCTTCTTGAAACACTTGAAATGAAATTTTAATTGCCATATGATTTGGCTGATGTTCTTGGTGAGAACGAGCATCTTATAATGCTTAACTTCCTTGTTTTCCCTTGAATTATCCTTAACTATTATTCTGTCTTTACCTTCTGTCAACAGCTGGTGGGGCTGGTTTCATGTTATTCTCCTCGCACTCTGTTTTTGTCACTTGATTTGTGATTCATTAAAATAATGAAGAGCAAGATTTTTGATGCCTTTTTTTTTCAACTTCTAATACGTGTTTGTGCCACAGGATGCTGGGATGTTCTCCCAAATACCTGGTGGTGAGATTTCTGAACTGCTAGAGTGTACGATAGCTGTGAGTAGGCGTGGTGCCTTCTAGAATCCACCTAGCAAATTTTCAGTGCGGATACTGGTTAGAAAGGGGGAGCGTAACCTCCTGCTTTCTCAAGCTGAGTACCTCACGCCGTTTCAAGAAAACAACTCCTCACTCAGAAATAGATAAAGTTCTGTATTCTGGTTCCGTGTTGAGAGAGTGTGAATTCATGCCACGTTCTCACGCAGACAGGGAGCAATACCCTGTGCTTCATCGGTGGTATGCCTTCTCAAAAATGCTGTTTAATTGTTTTTCCACTAATCTTCCCAGATGCTTTCCTGACCATAAAGCATAAAGGTCGTAACTGTTGTCCCAGCTAGTGTAAGTGCATATGTTCTTCTTGCATAGTTTTGTTCAGTGGTCCTTGGCCATAAAATCCAAGTAAATCCTGCTCTCTGTCATTAAGTCTGCAGCAGGATCGTTCTGAAGTACAGTTTTATATTTGAAGTATTGAGAAACTCCGTGGCAGTTTAACACCAAGAACGTCAAAGGGAATTAAGTGCTGCAGGAACGCAGCATGGCTGAATTGCTAGAAGGCACCTTTTTTGTCTCAATTGAATCAATTCTAATTATGAAATTGGAATGTATTTCTGCAGAAAAAAAAAAGCTATCTTTTGAACAAGAATATAAACCTTTAAACTGATTTTTGCTTTTAAAAGTATTGGGAGTATCAGTATACCAGAAAAACGGACTTCCTGCAATGCGTGGTGCTTTTCAGCCCAAATAGGATTTACGTATGACATCTAGTGGTATGAAAAAGCACAATGAGACGTAATTATGCTTTGATAAACGACATGAAATTTCATGAGAGTATGTAGACCTCACTGGTGGAGAGGAAGCAATCACAATTCTGAGAATTTCAGTGAAAATATTTTGCTGACTGAAATGAGTTATCCTGTGGAAAGACAGATTGAAGGCTGATTTTCTATTTTTAATAAGAAATTGTCAGTTGTCACTGATAAACTACCTCTGTATACCATCAGTGAAATTCTTGCTCTCAGAATAATTGCAGGGAAGCTGAAAGGCTATTGGCTTTACGCAAATGCGTAAAGTGTTTCTGATGCCGCTTTAGCTGAAATCTACGTGGCTGCTAGAAGCTTTAACTCAGTGTCCCACAGACTTCTTGGTGTGTGTGGAATGCAGCAGCAATTCCTACAACTACAGAAAGATTTTTCTGATTGCTGTGCTCCTAAGAAGAAAGTACATGCTTGCTTGCTCCCTAGCCAAAAAATATTTGCCTACCAGACAGTGTGGTTTCGAAGGAATAAAACAGTATCTGTCACCTTTGCAAGAAAGCCCAATACAAACCGACTGTATAGAGAGGCGTGCTGACCTCTGCTGTGTCTTTGCAACCATTAAATGTGGAGTAGACATTTAGCACTAAACTCTGCTCATCTCTCCTGACCCGCTGCAGTAATGCAAGTTTCATAAAGGGATGAAGACAAGTGACTGAAGTCAGGATTGTCTTCAATCTCCTTTTTTATGACCGATCTGTGGTATTTAAAACATTCTTGCTCCCGCATTCTGTGGTATTTGGACAGTAGGCTAAATTCACTGAAAGACTGCTTAACCTCACGGGACTGAGCCAAACTCGAGAGGGTTGAGGGATTGTTCAGTTGTTTTTTCAGTCCACAGGTAAAAGTTCATGTGACAGGTGGTACCTTCACTGAAGTTTTCTCAGGCGTAGATGGAACAGATGATGACATTTCTGTTAGAGTTGCTCAAATTATTTCTGCCTTCAAAGGCATATGTGAATATCATTGACATTAAAGAAGCATAATTAATTAAAGAAGGCTACGTACAACGCTATTTCTAATTCTCGTTCTTAAGTCACCCATGGCAGATAAATACCATCCAGAAGCAAAGCTGTAATATAATAATTTTACAGTATTTTTAAGTGACAAACATTCTTTAGACAAAAGTGACTCTTAATCGGCACAGTTTTAGCATGCATTGTGACAGGGGTGTGTTGTGGCACGGGGAGCTCTAAGCTCGAGTACTTGCACTGAGAGCCTTGAGCCTGGGCCAGCTGCTGCCAGTGCACTGCATTTCCCTCGTGTGTCCAGTGGCTGACTGCGTGTTCCAGCCAAAAATTTTTGTCTGTTCGCTTTTGGAGAATGTAAAATATTTCATCTCGAAGTGGAAAACAAACTTCTTTTTTTTTTTTAATACTGTTTTTGGGGGAATGAAGAAGGGGAGGATAGTTATGAAGGACAGCAGCAAAATCTGTCTCAGCCAAGTTCCACTGTGGATAATTATCATTCTTTTTTGGCTTAATTTAGGGGATTTAAATTTAATCCCCATCCCACCCTTTCTGCACCCCCCCCCCCCCCAGGCTTAGACCAAAGAGAAAAGATTGCAAAACAAGTGGCTCCTCAGCTATCTACGATGTCAGGGATGCATTTTACTCTTCTTTATACTCTAGATCCTGCCTCTTACCGTTACATTGATTGTGTGCCTGTATAAATAATAGCAGGATGGCATTTAACACATTTCAGCTTCTTTTAATGCTACTTAACAGTTGCAACCCAGGAGGACCTATAACCTGCTAGTTCTTACAAGCCTTTTCTCTATTAACTATTGATTCCCAGCATAGAGGTTAAGAGCTGGTAAAGTATAATGTCTACTCTTTGTCCTAAATGGCATCGGTGAATTGCTGAGCGCTGCTAAATGGTTTTGTCTGCTTCTGAGCTGGCTGCACGTTGCTGCAGGAGGGATTCATTCCTCTGCACAGTTAGCTGGCTAAACCAAAGAAAGTTATTAAAACCTGAAAGCTGACATACATCCTGTGGGAGGAAAAATGAGATTAACCTCCAGCCTGCAGTGCAGCACGCTCCATTCCTTTTGGACAAAGCTGCTGGTACAGATTAATCTTTCCATTGCGCATCTCATTGCTCATCTGCTGAGGAAGGAGAAGGGGAGCGCTGACCCTGCTCCCTGCACGCCGTTTGCAGTAAAGGCAGGCAAATACAATCCATTCCTAGAAAAGCAGGTGAACCTTCGAGACAGGGGTACTCAGGCCATGGGGGTCTGCTGAAGAATGCAGCGATGGCCATCAATGTGGTCATTTTCCCAGTGCATGTGAAAAACATTTCCCAACCACTAAGTGTACGGCAGGAGGTGTGGGACCTGGGGAGCTAGCATCGCTTATGCGTTGGGTTTTATGCCTTTTTTTTTTTTTAATCAATATGATTTAAAACACAGTTGGATGGGGAGACAGGATATATAAAACCAGTTATGTTCTCAGAGTTATTTAACTACCTCCTCCAAAAGGCTGAGTTCTGTGTCTCCGAAGGCTGCTTTGCACTTCAGGGAGGATGCCCTTTGCCTGACGAACCTCTCTGTTCCCTGCAGCTGCTGTCACTCCTAGCAGAAGCCTCCCTTGCTTTCAGGGCACACTCCGACAGCGTAGGCTACAGAGACCACATCAAAGCAAGTTTCTGTGGTACGGAGAGGGGTCGGGTCAGTTCGTTGCACAAATGAAGCTGCGCGTGTGCGTGGTGCACCCACAGCAGGCCCAGTTATCGCAGGAGGAGGGAAGAACGGTAACTCGGGGTGGTCTAGAGCAGAAGGCTCAGCGAGAGAACAGCCTGCCACCATCACCAGCAGCGCTGGAGATGTGCAGGTGATGGCGAGGGCAAAAGGTCTCTACCAGATGTTCCCAGATGTGCAGCGTGTTAAAAGGTGCCTGCAGTGCTTGCGCAGCGGGGACTGGCTCGCAGGGAAGGGTCAGATTTTGACAGTGGGAAAACCCTCACAATGTATTTTGAGAGCAACCTGTAACGCTGGGTGCACGGATGCTGGACTCGGAGGCATCCACACAAACACTAGTCCTCGAATCCACGCCTGCGTGTTTCGGTGCTGTGGATCAGCCCCGGTGTATCAGAGGAAACCCCATTTGTCTGAGCTCACCCGGTGATCCGCTTACACCAGGAGAGCTGCGATCCTCGGCGCTTGTAACCCAGCTGCCCTCACTGCGGATGCTGCTTTTATTCTTAGTAGCAGCTAATCTTTTCTGTACCCTCACATCCAGATATGGAGCACGCAGTTTTCTTTGCGGTAAGATTTATGTGGAACTAGAGACAAACGCTGAGCGCTTTGGCAGGCTTCCCCATGGCTTCCTTGCTGAAAATTGTCGCTTTAAGATTCTTGGCTGGGCCACGTGGATCTCAGTCTGTGATTGATGGGAGATTTCAGCCTGCCTGGGTGGGTTAGAGATGCAATTGGACCCCACAGAAATGTCCCCTTAGCTCAGCTCAGTGGTGGGACATTGAGGGGCACAGAGTTGCCTTTTGTACAAAAAAAATTTCACCTTTCCCTTCGTTGTCTGGAAGTTTCTCCTCCTTCTAATGTCCTTGAGGACTGATGGTGGCACGCTGATGTGAAGCTGTTAGAAAGTGCTGCCTTTCATGAATGCTGATGGGAGAAAACTAATTTGATGGATTTTTCTCATCATCCTTCCTTGTGCACGTGCCCATGCAGTCCTCAGCCTTAGAGCGATCCCTTGCATACAAAATACATCTCTTCCTTTCTTCAGAATTATTTCTCCTAGGTTTGCCTTGTGACCAGGAATCAAAAACTACTTTGATACCGCAGTTCTCTAGTTTCGAGATTCACCAGATTACAGCAGGCAATGTACGAAAGGTTTGGGGTTTTAATTTTTTTTTACAAGAGAAGACAGCTTTCTATCTCCCTGTTGCATCTGTACTCTCCAAAACATTTGAAATGACACGAAAGCCCAGGGGACCACGGAGCCTGTCTTCCTCCTGCCCTCCTGAGGACTGTCCCCTGGGTGAGGCAGACTCTTAGGATGAATTTGTGCTTTCTGTCTGTGCTTGCAGCGATGGCTGCTGTGGGATGGAGCCATGCAATGCGAGGAATGGGGAGCATGGTTTGAGCTTGCCCACGGCTCGTTTTGGTAGTGGAATCCCTTCCCGTCATTCATCCTGGAAAGGGTTTGCTGAAGGTACTGGAGATCTGCTCACCAGCTCTTCTATTGAGAGCAGGTCTGGCAGAAAGGATGACACCTCTGCGGGGCTGTTGTTTTACGGTTGTGCTCTCCAGTATCCTTCATTTAAAAATATTCAAACAGAAAAGGAAGCCAGGGCCCCCCCCCTCCTCTTCCTGCCCTTGCTGCACAACCCCTGTTTGCCATGCTAGGTGGTGGCAGCCTTGAGCTTTAAATGCTTTCAGATGTGAACGCAAAGCTCCGGGGTTTGTTTCCCCATGTGTCAATCGGATGCAATCAGCACTGCGCAGAAAAGGAGATAAAATGCACGCAGAGGAAAAATAGTTTCCTCCTCAGTGGCAGGAGGGATCTGTGCAAAACGGGGTTGCTTTTTCCTCCGATTTCCACTCAAGTTGTGAGGCTGGGGCGAGGGGGAGTCAGTTGGCTTTGCTTCTCAGCAGAGGATTCGCAGTCTGGTGGGGAATGAGGAATCTTCCCCCTTGTCCTCGTTCATCGTGGACAGAGCGAAAAATAGGATGTGAGCTAAAAATACTTTGGCATTTTGCTTGTGGTCTGCCTTATCTGGATGATCACAGCCCTCCAGGGAGTCGCATCGATCTTTCACCAGCCAACCAGGATGTGTCGCGGGGAGGTTCTGGCCCGGAGGGAAGATGCAAGCGGAGGGCAGATGCACTCAAGGAGGAGAGGAAGGACCCTGCGGGGAGGCCAGCGGGTGAGCCCGGACTGGTTTCTACACACTCACGTGAGCGGCTGACAAGCAGTTTCCATCTCCTTGCACTCTCTTGGGCTGGGCATTATCTTCTCTGCCTCCTTCCATGCTTGACCCCAACGGTGGGGCAAAGCCAGAAAGGACCAAAATTTAGCATAGGGTTGGAGGTTGGCTTCTGAAACTTCACACACATCAGAAAACAAAAGGAAAGTAAAACTCCAGCTTCTTCTGAAACACAAAAATGAAGTAGTTGTGAGTGCCCCATCCCTAGAAGTATCCAAGGCCAGGCTGGATGGGGCTTTGGGCAACCTGGTCTGGTGGGAGGTGTCCCTGCCCACGGCAGGGGGTTGGACCCAGGTGGTTTTGAAGGTCCCTTCCAACCCAAACTATTCTATGACTTGGGACTCTCATCCGGATTGACAGCTGGGCTGGTGAAATTCAGGATGTTGGGTGAAAAATACCAGATGGCTCCAACCATACTTTGTGATGCTGCTGGAAGGAAGTTATGGGATCAGTGTTGATTTTTTCCAGGCTTAATCTGATTCTGAAGCGGGTCTTCTGGAGTGCCACTTGAACATATTTTCAGTCAAAACGAGGAGCTTTTTTTCTGGATCCCTTCCTAGGCAGGTCTCTGGGTTGAAATCAGACGGCAAGGTTGCCGCCCTTGTAGTTAAGCAGCACATGTAGATAACTGCTGCAAGGTTCATGCTGGGTAATTGAAATATTCCTAATTACATCACTCACTACGTCCCTGTAAGTGCACAGAGGCACGGCGGAGCAAAGCAGCCCCTGGGCCCCTGCACGTTCTCCTTTATGCTAAGGACCTTTGCGTGACCGGGGTTTCGTAAAGCGCCTTCGGGGCATCTTGGGTGGAGCTTTGTCCCCTGTGAGGTTCCTGAATGATATCAGAGGAAAGAAATCTTGACAGGTTTGTTCCCATGGGAAGGTATTCGGGAGCAGTCAATCGCTATTAATTAATTTCCTACGCACGGGATTGTGGGAACGGGAGAGCCCACTCCTGCGGCTAGGTTAAAGCTGCCCTGTTCCTTAATTCCCATAAAGGCTCACCGATGGCCGTGTCCACGAGGGGCTATCAGCAGCTTTATTCTTCATCCTGAGTGTGCGTGAGCGGTGGCTGACGGGTGCGAGAGCTCGCTGTTATTCCTGCTCATGCCAGCCTGCACCCGCAGGGATTTTCCTTCGCTCTGTTTGTGCAACAAGAGGGACTTTTGGATGTCCCAGGCATCGTAAAGTATCCGCTGGTGTTGCGATCCAGTGATCAAACCTTCACAGAAGCCCTGCGTTTGTCCATCTCCTGGTCCATTCCCCCATGAGCAACTTTGCCATCCCTCGAAAACCGCAGCAAGGCAACGTGGCACAAAACCAAAGACACCAGCCCTCAGCCACGTAACGCTCGGTGAGAACAAGCCGGGCCCCCTGGTGCTGCCGTGTGCCTCTGGGAGAAGGAAAGTGGAGGTGCTGTGCAGGGCATGGCAGCAGGGGACAGCCCACGATGTCCCTTGGAGGTCCTGCTCCGGGCACTGGCAGCCGGGCTTGCTGCTGTCCTGCTGCTCCAGTTCAACGCGCCGCTGTTTCCCTGCTCCTTTTCTCCTTTCCCCCCCCTCTTTAGGTTTTGTTTAAGTGTTAATGTTCAGCTCCTCCTGGCAGCAGTTTTAGCAGGACCCACTGTGCCTGCCAAACTCCAGCAAAGGCGGGTTTAATCCGACAAATGCAATTCCCAGGGATTTGGAAACCCAGAGCCGTGCACGGGCCCTGGCAGAAGGGAGAGAAAGTCGCTTGGCACAACTTCGGGCGGTCAAAGCCCCTCGGAGCAGCTGGAAGATAGCAGAGGGAGTTTGTCAGGCTTTGTTTTCTTTTTTAATTGTTAGTTAAGATATCGTGACTGATGAAGTCAAACAGTTGTTTAAATCATCTTTTTTTTTAAACAACAAAAGTGAAGCTTATTTCCCACAGAATTTCCCGTTGGTTCTTTGCTTAGCACTCTTGCTCAAAATGCCCTCTGTCTGGTATTAATTGTAGCCACAGATTTCTAAACAGCTTCATCTCTTGAAATAAGAGTTTGAGGGGAAGGCTGAGTTCTAGGACAGATGAGAGCAATATTCCTATGCCTTTTAAGAGTCATTAATTTGTACTAATTCTTACAGCAGTATGAAAGCAAAAAGAAAGCAGCGTGGCAGAGGACAAAAATATGAACATGTGAAAATAAAGAACATAAAAATACATGCTGGCCATGAAGCCGAGCACCTCCACTGCCACAAGCTCTTCCAGGGGCTGGTGCAGGTCCACGGGGCAGTGGTTCCAGGGAGCAAATGGACGTGGTGGACGCTGCTCGAGGGGCCCCCCGGCCCCTTGGTGGCTTTTCTTCATCTTTGGAGGTGAAGGAAAACTCCCAGCAGGTACAAGTGAGTGCAGCCAGGGTTTTCGTGCTACTTGTCTATGTCAGCTCGTTCGCTGCCTTTTTTGCTCCCTGATGCTGTCGCAGGCTGGGTGGAACAAGACATCGGGTTTGTGATGCATGAAAGGAGGAGGTCACCGTGAAGGGTTTTCCCTTGAAATCCCTCCCTGTCCTTTGCGGGCAGGGTTTGGGTGTGAGTTTGAGGTACTGGGGCCACCGTCACTGGGTGCTGCTGAGGACACCAGCAGCAGGTGCTCTCTAAGGCCACCCCCATCTGGGTGTGGATACAGCCATCCTCAAGCTCTCTTCTCCTCCTGCATGGACTTGCTCAGCTGGTTTCCCCCATCCCGCTCATCAGCCCCATGCAGGTTGACGTGACATTTCCCAGCAATGGGAATAGAGTCACAGCCCCCTGGAGACCTTCTCTTCCCCCCAGTCCTCATGTATCTCCATTCTTCCAATCCTCCAAACAGCTTCTTCTTCAGTCCCCCAAACAGCTCCACGAGCATCTTCAGCAGGTCCCGGGGAGCTCAGCTCAGCTTCGGCCCCCATCCCCTGGTCGTTCATTCCCCACTTCGCGTTGTCCCAAGCATTCGTGTGGTCAAACAGCCCACGGCATCCTGCCCACCAGATGTCTCCTGGTTTATACACCATCTGCAAACCAGACTTTCTACCTGCAGACTGGAAAAGCAATAAATGGCTGGGACCATGGGGACTGAACTTCGCTATGGTCTCTTGGAGGTGCGCCCGCTCCAACGAGGCAAGGCCCAGCCATGTCGCGGCTGTGGGAGAGGCCGCAGCCACCAGGAGCTGCCAGCACGGTGTTAAATCCAGTCTGGGAGAGACACGGTGTGCTTGAGGCCCAGTTTGCTGTTCCTCTGCCCCACAAAGGCTTGCATTCACACTTTTGCTATGCCCCCTGCTTTTTAAGTGCAGTGCGAAGACCTCTCACTACTTTTGGCCTTGCAGCAGGCCTATCTGCCTGGCGTTCGGCCCACCTCCACGGGCGGGCAGCTCCTTCAGGGCTGTGGCTTCAGCCAGGGGGGACATAAAAAAAAAAAGAAAAACCACACGCATCAACCTATTTCACCTATCACTGGGTGAGTAAGCAGGGCTGAGGAAGCCCAAAAGCTGTGTAAAAGGAAGCAGAACCGTGACAGAAATGGGATGTGGCTGCGACTTGAGGGAGAGGTTTTGTTAGTGAGTAACGCTGTGAATGCCGTCCGCTTCTGGGAGGTTTGGTATTCACAAGGCGAATTTACCAGTGAAATCCTGTGCAGCGACCGTTCCCCTGTTGCTCTTCTCTGTCTTGCCCATGGAAACTCCACCTTTCACTGCTCCAAGCTTTCACAAGCTGCTATCGCTGCTGAGGAGCTTGGATCAGGAGACGATGGCCTCAGATTTCTGTCTGGAGCTCTCCCACCCGGGCAGAGAAATAAAGCCACTGAGCAGGATGGAAAATCCTTTATTTTTATTGAGATATTATTTGGGAAACGTGATAACATTCAGGTGTTTTTAAGCACTGAAGCGTGGGTGCCATCACCAGCAGCAACAGCAGAGGTGGGTGCTCAGAGAGGACGTAGGGCTTCTTCCTCCCACTGCAAGCTGCCCTGTGTGACTGCATATCACAGCCTATGTTAGCTGCATCCTTCTACATTGCTGCTTCTGCCACGAAGTTAAAAGGATAGCTAAATGTACGTAACATACATAGCTAATGTATGTTACAGCTTTCTGAAGGGACGTGTGGCTCCAGCATCTTGCTTTGCTGAAATTATGAGAGGCATGCATAAAAAGGAGACCATATCCTTCCTTGTTAAGGTTCTCCAACACAGCTGCACCCTGAAGCTCCTACATAAAGGGTTGGGGTGCTTTGCTCTTGGTTCCTACTTCTCAGCATGTGCAGGTGATGTCCCCAAAGCTTGCAGCACCCTTGGACTGTGTGGAGCTTTCCTGGGGAACATTACTCCCAGGTGGAGGATGCTGTTGTGTTCTCAGTGTTATTTTACCTTCTTTTATATATTATTACAATTATTAGGTGGTGTTTTATTGATAATTATTATTATGTTGACAGAGACTGCTGCTGGTGTGTGCAGGGCACCCAGTATTTGTGGTCAAGGTGCTGGGTGGGAGGCGGGGAATAGAGGGGTTAAAAAAAAACAAAACAAACAGAGGTGTGGGCAAACAAAATTGGTAGTAGAAACTTTGGGAGAAGAGGATCCAAAGAGAGGGAAAGATGGGGCTTGGGAGGAAGAGGAAGATGCAGGACTTGGTGGCAATGCAAGAAAGATGATTGAAAGCCATCCCTGGGCGCTTTGCCATTTCATGTCTCCACCTGAGTATCCCTGGCACGTCTGGGACTGCTGGGGAGCTGCTCCTGCAAGCAAAGACCAGGCACAGCCCCGAGCCCTGATTCCAGCTATAAGTACAGATCTGCCCAGCCGTCGCTTAACAACCTTTATTGTAAAGTAGAAAGAGGGAAGGTCAACCCGCAAAGATTGACTTAGATCTTTGCTTTCAGCCATTCACCAGACTTCAGTTTTCCACGTGTTTAAACATTTGGTTTAGCTACTGCTACAATTTGCTATCACAGTGCATAAATTTAAGACTATTTCTGCTTGTATCTGAAGTTTTACCATTTCCTCTACTCGGAGGAGGTCACATCCTCTAAACCCCAGGAACACTGCAGTGAAGAGAAAGCATCCTCGGTGTGATATTTTCTCAGTTTCAGGCCCCTCATCTGTGCCCAACTCTTGCCTGCATCAGACAACCACTTTTATCTGCACTTAAAGCTCACCAGGGAAAGGAGGAAACAGAAAAAGAGAAAAATAGCACTGGTTCTGTAATAAGACAAATCACTGTTGTCAAGTTTATTTGTCTCCATAACTGGAAAAAGTTCTTTTTATAGGCTTATGATTTTAGAAACAGCAAACGATGATGTGTCTGCCCTCTACGCGCAATGCCCAACAGAAGAGTGTGCCACTACATGCGTCACGTACCACACGTGCCAGGTTCCTGTTTGATTTTAATTTACTGCTTCTGAGGGGGTTCAGCACCTCCCTTTTGGGGATTAGTCCGATCAAGCAAAGATTATTGTTGGCTCTTTCCCTGGTAGGCAGCCACCATCACCATAATTTTTTGAGTGGCTCCCATATAAAAAAAATTCACAACAAGCTTCACGCTTGTAGAGAACTGGTGGTAGCTGGTACTTTTCCTCTTCCAAAATAACTGCTTGGAGGAAAGGTTTTGTTTGGTTTCTTAGGCTTTATGCAGTTACTTATTTTAGGCTGCTTTATTTAGCTTATATTTTTGTTCCTTGTATTGAGCCAAAATTTTTCTTTTCTCGAGTTCGCTTCAGTACTCCTGGCTATCACACTAGTACCATCACAGCCACTCCTCCTTCCTTGACATTTAGGTTCTCCAAAGTTTCATGAATAATCACCTCATTCCCTTCCATAGTTGTCATTCCACCAAATTATACATTTCAGACGTTTTCAAGCATGGATTCAGCAGGGAAAATTAAATACCCCTTAGAGCTTTTCTGGACTTGAGGCATCTGTACCCAACACGGGATACCCCCCCTTTAAGCAAATACTTCCAGTCTTTGGCTTGTTCCCTGTCTCCTGGCAAAATCACTATGGAAAGTCTGAGGAGGAAGATGTCTGGGACACGGTGTCACCAGAGGAAGCTGGATATCACTACAGCAGAAAAGGCAATAGAGATGCAGACAGTGTCCAGGAGACAGACAATCCCCAAGATACAAGGTGGGACAATACTAACCTAACAGCTGCTCCATATACTGGGTTGCTGTGAAAACAGAATCATAGTCACAAAATACAGATGTAATATTTATTTTCTTGTATTTGGGATGGAATCAAGTGCTGGAAAAAAACATCTTGGTCAGTATACCCCTATCTACATCCATCACACTCTGTTTTTCTGCCAATTAAAGTCGCCTGAAAGCAGCCTTTCAATTCCAGCTCATGCCTTTACTAAGGCACCTCAGCAGTAACGAACTCACAGAAATAAATACCCCTGCGGGCTACTGCTCAATCTATGATAGAAAGCAGCGGAAGATTACACCCGGAAAAGTTCAAGAGAAGAATGGGATAATTTGCCCACACAAGAAGTTACTTCTAGACACGGGCTTTCTGAGGTTGCTGTACACCCCGAAGCTATTGGAATTTTATCCCTCAAACATGAAAGAGATAATAAAAGCAAGAGCCTCTAATTATCCTTTTTTTTTTTTTTTTTCCCACTATAATCCTGTTTAAGACTTAAGCTGACTTGCTCTCAATGACGGTCTGTGAAACTCTGACAAAAAACATTACTCTGTAATAAATAAATTTCCCGTACACACATAACATTACTCTGCAAAAAACACCTCTCCTGTTACCCATTTTTACAATGTGCCACCATTCAGGTTTGCCGAGTCCTCATGCAGGACAGGAGTAAGCAGCAACCCATACAGCACCTTCACAGTCTTTATTATTTTCTGCTTTTCTGTTTTGCTCCCTTCTTTGAGCGCTCGACAAGATGAGATCCCCAGGATATCCCGGGCAGAGCTGACGTTATGTACTGGTACCAGGCACATTTCTGCAGAAATCGGCTCTGCAGGGAGCGCTTTCTCATCAGGCCCTCTAACGAGGCAGGCGTTTAACCCTGCCTCTGATAAATGGCTCGCTCCAAGCAGAAGGGGTTGCAGAGGATCGGCATCCAAGATACTGAGCAGACCCCGGTGTTAATTAACCCCCCGCAGGCAGAGCTCTGGATTACGTGGCTGCCATCGGGTGAGCCCTGGCCGGGAGCCCTTCACTCGCTGCCTTGCCAGCATTTAGAAGAGCCCTTGGCAGCTCTGCCCCACCAGGATGACTTTCCTTGGGAGCAAATTCAAGCGGCTTCACCTGCTCAGCTGCAGCGGTGCACGGGGGCAGAGAAGCTGGGAGGCAGCTGTAGTGCGCCGGAGAGGAAGAGTTGGTCTGTGCTCTCTTTAGAAGTGAACTTCAGTCCTGCTTCCCTTGTTCTTGCCTTTTTTTTTTTTTTTTTATTCCGTAGGAAAATCAGGCCTGAGAGGCTGCATTCCCCAGATGGCATTAGCACTCGCTCTTTTTTCCTTTCATTTGATTCCCCTTTTCCCAGACATAAATCAGAATACTCTGATTTCTCTCCAGAGCTTCCCCCTCCACTGCTTTTAATATATATTTTAAAGTACATTTTAAAACGTTCATTATCACAACTGTAAATCCTGTCATTAAGGCCGGAAGGCTGAACATTATCCTAACAGATCCTGCCCAGACTGCAGAGGGTTTTGGAGATCCCAGGCAGGGCAGTCGGTTTGTGGTAAGGAGACAGAGGCAGACCGAGGCAGGAGACAAGCCTGCAGCCAGGTTGGCAAATATTCAACGTGCGCCGCTGTCATGCCCCACAACTTCCCGTGCTCTCCTGTGAAGCGTATTCATCTTGGCACTGCTGAATTCCTCCTCAGGGGACTATTTAATGCAGCTAGGGTGACGGGCAAGAGCAAAACACTGAGGAAATACTTTCCCAGCTGATAGTGATTGCCATCCTGTGCTAAGTTCAGCCTTCACGGTCTTCTTGCTTTGAAGCCCTTGAGGTCTCGGTGGCACCTGGCCTCTGCTGGGCCTCTGGGTGGCTCTGGGACGGCACGCTGTCCTCTGGCACCTCTGCCAGAGCACGACCCCACGGGGCTGCTGCACCTCTTCCTTCTTCACAGCAAGCTGCTGGTAAAGGATGCACCAGAAACCCCTCCCCAGCTCCCTCAGTTGCTTTTCACAAGCTCTTGCTGCACTCCATGTGCCTCTGAGGAACAGATAAGCTACAGCAACCAGCGCAAATGCAACCTTAGGTGTTAAATCATGGGGATATAAAACTGAATACAGACCTCTTCTCCCGGTAGTCATGTATTTGGATCACTGGGATATTACTGACACATAATCTCAGTGTTTCAGTTCTTCTGAGATCAGATCTGAACACCGAATAGCAGGATAACAAACCCGGCCCTCTAAATTTAACATCTTTCTGAGAAAATCATCTGTTTTGCTCTCTCGTTTAAACATTAAAAGCCTGGCAAAAGGGTTGCCTCAAGTCCAACGCAAGGAAACCTACTTTCTATTGCCAGTCATTGTATTGCATCTGTAGATCCCAAACAGTTTACAGGGGAAGGCCACAGTCATCAGACCTGGTAGGTCAAAGCTTTGCCCAATATCACGATGCGGCAGTGGAGGGAAGAAGCCTCCAAAACTAGGACACGAGGAAACGGTCTCAAGTTATCCCAGGGGAGGTTTAGATTTGATATTAGGTATCATTTATTCACAGAGAGGGTGGCTAAGCATTGGAACAGGCTGCCCAGGGAAGTGGTGGAGTCCCCATGCCTGGAGGGATTCAAGAGACGTGTGGACGTGGCACTGAGCGACATGGGTTAGTGATGGGACTCGGTAGGTCACACTGATGGTTGGACTTGGTGATCTTGAAGGTCTTTTCCAACCTAGGTGATTCTATGATTCTGTGACAAACATGTTTCCTAAGCCTTCTTCTAATGCTTTATCCAGTCATTACGAACAGACCAAAAGCCCAAATTTTCACACGCTGTGCGGTTAGGAAGGTAATATTCGTCACATCTGAAGAACACGTCGCCTCAAGCTGCACAGGAAGGCCAGCGTAGGATTAGCGATTTCCTGTGTCGTTGCCTATTGCAATACTGCGGGAACAGACCTGGGAGGCAGTGAAACAGACTCAGGGAGCCAGCCCGGGGCAGTGGGCAGGAAATGGGGCTTGGAGACACACACGGCACGAAACCCTCCTACTGCAGCCCTCCTCTGAGGTTTGGGGAAGCTGCGTGCATTGCCGGTGAGTCACATGCAGCTGGACATCGTGAGTGTGGCTCCACCTACGGGAAGCAGGAAAATACTACAATAACCCCAGAATTTCTCGAGTGAGTTGCTGTCCCCATCCTTTCGGCCCGAAAGATTGTGGCCAACCTTCAGCTTTTCCCGGGAACCACAGCGCGCTTTGATCACGGCGCTTTTGCATCAAGGAGTTTGTGAAGTGCGTTGTTCCCTACGGTAAAGTCTTTCCTACCTGTGGGGCCCGACTTGAAAGCCACAGCCTTAACTTAATAATTTATGTCTTCTTTGACAGAAGACACTGTAATTATTACAGTTGAACTCTGATACCATTCCACACACTTCTTATATGCACTTACCACTTCCTCAAACATTTTTTTTTTAAATCAGAAATTCTTGTGCTTACTGTTTGCCAGAAAGAAAAGGATCTTTCCAGAAAATCCTTACTGAGATAGAAGAAACGGTTGTCTGTAATGCTTTGAACGTGGACATCAAACTACTTCTCTAAGAGGTTTATGTCCTCTCTTCTTTCTCAAAATGCATTTGTACCAAGGGAATTATACGACAGCAGCCAGCAATTGATGTGCAGGACGTGGAAAATAAGAACGAAACCACGCAAAGAACATGATTCAGTTAAAAATGTGAGTGTGGCTGGCTTCTCTGAAGGCAAGGAATCATGTCAGATGTTTCCTCCCATCGCCTCTTATTCTTGCTTGTCAGGACGTGATTAAACAAGACTGAGAACATACCATCCCCTCCTAGTTTTACAACACACAGCAGTGTAAACACAGCAGGACTCTGCTCTCCATTAGGAGCCCAGTCTCCAGCCCCCAGAGCCCAGTCCTCCTCCTCTGCACCCTAATACATGTGCTTGAACTCCAGTACCTGCTTCTGCACCCTCCTCTTCCTCTCCCTGCCCATCCCTGAAGGCTCACCCTCCTCGTCAACCTCTGCTCATGCAGCCTGCGAGAGAAACGTGGGCTCCGTAGGCTCTGGCGCGAGGCCACGCAGAGATCTGCCGAGCTCCAGTGACTGAGTGACTGGCATTATTCTGTCTGGCACAGGAGCTCATCCATCCTTGATGCAGGCAATTCTGGCTCAGCAGAAGCTCTCTGTGTACATCTTGCCAGAGCTGCTGGGAGAAAAACACCACAGAGGTGGCTCGCCTGGCAGCCCAGGTTGGTGTCTTGCAGGAGCCTGGCCGTGGCGCCCATTTTGTGGCCCATGCAAACCTCTGGAAAACTTGGGATCTGCTGAGCTGCTAAGATGCGTGTAACTGCTCAGAAGCGAAGCTCGCAGAATTCATTCGTTGCAAAATTTGTACATATATATTTTAAGCTGGATCAGCTCGCTGTGCCCACCAGGTTCTTTCCTATTTAATTTGTCCACCAACACAAGGCAAGACAATAAATATTCTTAGGCACGTTCAGAGTTGTTGGCTCATTGAGGTTTCTTCAATAGCTTACGATTTTAAGCAGAGTCATCTTTAAATGGCTGGAGGCCATTCAGGCTTTAATGTTAAGCTGAGTGTTGAGCCATTTTAAGAACTTTATCTTTAGAAACATTCTTAGGGACACCTTTTAGCTTTGTTCTCTTTTGGTGCTTTTTTTCCACACTCCTCGTGCTTTTCTTTAAAGAGAAGTGAAATCTAAATGCAAAACTGTCAGTGATGACTAAGACATCAAGTCTGGAAAATCAAAACATTTCCGTGCAAGACTCCGAGCTCCGTTGCTCATGGTAGGCACCCAAAAGTAACTTGATTTTATAATTCTGCAGCTGAGTTCAGAACTGCACTTAGAATGAGTTTCACTCCAACTAGGTTGAGTTCTGCTGTATTCTGTTATACTTCACTGGTGTTTTCTTTGCTGAATGTAAACATTCATCTAGCATTAAATCAAATGGAAGACATTTAATATACTTGATGTGCTTCCCTAACAAATAGCACAGACTGTTCTTACTCATATGTTCATAAAATATGAATTTAGTTCATTCATTATAAATTTTAAGAAAACTGAAAGCTACTGAAAATAACAAACGGGCCTTCAAAACTAAAACGAAATACGGCTTATATGTAATATGCATCCTTCACTTTTGATTATTCCTGATGAAAACAGTAAGCTTTTATGGCAAGCATATTTCTCTCTGTTTTTCTCCACTGTATGTTTATCAAGGTCTGTAAATACCCTTGGAACTGTAGAAATCCGCAGTACTAGACACTGAAAGCAATCAGTAATATGTAGAGTATGTAAATCAGTAGTGGCGTTAATAAAGCCATGAAACCTAATCACAGAAATGAAGGGAACGATTTCCATCTTTTAAATGTTCATCTGTTTGAAGGAGGATATGGCTAGGCGAGTAGCACTCCGGCTTGTGAATTGGAAATCCTGGCATAGCTGTGAGCTCTGCCATCAATTTGTGGCATGCATTTGGGCACATCATTTCTCCCTTTGCACCGTAAACAGATCCATTAACAAGGATCCTAAGCAAATGATTTCAAGAACAAGCAAGACACCATTGCTGGTAAAACCGGCAACGTGAACCAAAAAGACAACCGCACTTTCTGATCTGCTAGGATCATTTCTCTCAGATCCCTAACGTGCTATTCTTAGGAAACATGGGAGAAAAGGAAGGTAAATATTCCTGACTTGTCATTAAACCTAAGACTCCCAGAAATACCACCATCCATGGGAACATTTCATGCTTTTGACTTTACTCTTTCACTAAACTACCTCTGGAGGGCTAACCCTGCCAAAGAACATGGAGAAGAATTATGTTACGATCGAGATTTATGTGCACAGCCAGAGCCGAACTGGGTCCTTGGGAACGAAAAGCAAAGAGCCGTAAATGCCAGGGCTGGAAACTAGGGTGAGATACTGGTGGGCTGGCAGGAACTGGCGAACTCCTTGGTCCTTCTCAGCACTCCCGTCTCATCGAGCCTCGTATCATCAGTTTTATAGGTTAATCGCGCGTGGCACAAGCATTTTTTCCTAACTACTTCACGTGCATTGCTGTGCGGTTATATCATGGCCTCCAGTGCTTTCGGCTACTGGAGGGGGGGACAAAGAGGGGCACGTCTTGCCCCCGTTACACCCTTAGTTATTCTGTATGTTTGTGCCCCCCCTTTGCTCCGAGCCATGCCCCGTGCGAGGCAGCCCACCTGCGGGCACGGCGCCTTTCGGGGCGCAAGGCCAGGGCCCACCGCCGGCCCCGCCGCCTGTGGCGCCATCCCACCCCGCTCAGCCCTCGCCCTGGGCGCGGAGGCGCCCCCCATTTTGATCTCTTCCCCCCTCCCCCCTTTTTTTTTTGTTGTTCCCCGCTTGGAGGAGGGAAATGGGGCTCTGTTGGAAGAAAAGGCACCTTTCTCCCCCCAAAACGGCGCTGCTGGGAACTACCAGCCGCCAGAGGTCACGGGCTGGGCGCGGGCAGCACTCGCTGTCCCCCTGCCACCTGCCCTGGGGAGCTCTGGGCCGCCCCCCCGGGGTCCCAAACCAACACCGACATCAGTGACAATAACGCCCCCCCCAGGGCCACAGGCGCAGCGCTGGCGCTTTAAGAGGCGCCCCCTCCCTTCCCCACCCCGCCTCGCCCTCCCCTCCCCTCCCTCCGCCAATGACATCACTCCCCTCCTCCCCATTGGCTGCCGGCCCTGTCAGTCACCCCGCTCCGTCCCCGCCCCCCTCCCCTTCGCCCTGCCTCGGGCCCGTTAGCTTCCCCAGGTGCTCTCCCCCCATTGGCGGGCCGCCGTGGCGCTCACCCTCTCGTCTCCCCGCTGATTGGCGGAGGCCGGCGAAGGCCGGGAGGCGGGGGGCGGGCGCTTCCGCGGTTGCGAGGCGCCGGGCGGCGGCGGCGAGGCCGGGCTGCCCGCGGGGGGGGGGCGCGTGCTCGGCGGCGGCGGCTCCGCCAGGGGCGGGCGGGGCCGGAGCGCGATGGAGCCGTGAGCGGGTGAGTGCGGGGCGGCGGCGGGGCAGGAGGGACCGGGGGGGGGGCGGGGGAGAGGGCACCGCCACCCCGCCAAACCCCCTCCCGGAGAAAGCAAAAAAAAATTGGATATAAGATTTTCTTTTTTTTTTACCCGTTTTTGCTGGGTTTTAGCCCAATTTTCAAGCGCGGGGGCGGTGACGGCAGCGTGCCGGGCTTGGTGCCTCCCCTCACGCCCCCTGCCAGGCTGGGTTTTACCCCAAAATAGAGGTGCGGGGCCGGGGGGCTGCCAGAGGGGCGTCCCTTTATATGGCCCCGCTCGCTGGTGGGGCCCCCGGCCCCCTCTATATGGCCCCCCGACCCCTCTATATGGCCCCCCGGCCCCTCTATATGGCCCCCCGACCCCTCTATATGGCCCCCCGGCCCCTTTTATATGGCCCACGACCCCTTCCGTGCTGCCCAGGTGGCACACACCCTGCTGGGACCCCTCCCGCACACCCCGCATCGCCCCGGCTGTGTCCTTGTGGGGCCCTTCTGGGGTCAGGACGGACCCCGCGGTGGGTTTTGGGGTCTTGTCGTCGCGGCACCGCTTCCTTTTGGTGTCCTGGCCGTGCCCTACAGCATCAGGGGCTTGGTCCCGAAGCGGCACGGTAGCCTTCCCTCGGTGGTAAGTAGGTTTTGAGGTCTTAACGATGCTTCTGGGTAAAGCTGTAGCTTCTTTGCGGGATCTGGGAACCCGAAACGTGCCTTTTATTTCTTGGTAAGATCTGAAGATGTGGCTCTGAGCATTAAGAGAACGTAAAATGTGGTTATTTGGGGCCAAATGTGTCCATCCAGCCGTTTCTAGCTCAGGCCCTGGGCAAACTCAGCATGCAAATCTCTCTTTAAATTTGCGTTTGACGTTCAAGGTGAGTTAGCCGTGCCTTAGCTGACTTACTGAAAAAAAGCTTTCAATACATGTGTTGGTTTTACTTCCAGGTAAATACACGCCTCCAACACCAATTTCAAAGCATACCTCGCTGCTCGCACAGAAAACATCAGTGAGTTTCAGTAAAGACACCGTTAAAATCTGTCCCGTAGCACTGCCAGCCGTGCGGTGCCTTTGGGTCTTCATAAGCCTTTCTAAAAATACTTCGGTCGCTTCTGGAGAGGAAATGAGGGGGTACCCGCTTGTTCTCATTTGCTGCAGTCATTATACGAGTGAGCTAATAGTTGTGATTAAGTAGAGGCTAACAATAGATTTAAACATAAGTGTGTGATCTGAAGCTGACTGCGAGCTCCTTTTCTGTTCTTTGGATTTGGGCTTTCTGCTGAAAGGAGAAAGAGACTCAGTGAAGCGAATGCCATAAGCTTTTCACAAGTGGGTGAATTTGCTCTTCTTAATCACCAGATATTAACTTGCCGAGTCCTTCCTCACTCGTAATTTAGATACCAAATGTGAATTCAGGAGAATACAGTGAAATACTGCCAGTTGTGGCTTCTCGGGCATCATACTGCTCCGTACAAAACGTAAGTAGTGCTTTGTGGGCTGATTCCAGCAGTTGCAGAAGCAGCTTTCGTTTCCATTCAGCTGAGGCTGAAACATCCCCGCTCTAATATTAGTGTGCGGGGAAAACAAAACACCAACAACCAAACACAAAAGTCCTTAGGCAGCAAGCAGATCATTAAATACAATGCAAAGAGAGGGAGTGCAGAAGACGTTTTTACGTGGGGCTGAGAGGATATGGCAGCTGTCCAAAAGCATGCTCTCATAGAATGCTAACTTCTCTTCCCCTTCGGTATGAAATAATGGGAAACTCTTGGGTTTGGGGAGAAGTGCTTGCTTGTGATGGTGAAGCAGCATTGCTTTTCACGGACCCTTTCACCTCGGAATCTCCAGGTGAAATGCACGTTCAGGCAATCAAAATAGCCCGTAATTTAGTGAAAACAAAAAAAGCCCTGCTGGATTTCCTTCACCGTGATTCCCCTGTTGTGTGGTGTACGGTGGGGGGGAAAAGGGGGCTGTTACTAGATATAGGGGAGGATCAGAGCAAAAAGCTTTGGATGTTAGAGTAAAAGCAGATCCGTTCTTGGCACGTGCCAAAACGTTATCACAAGATTAATTGTTGCGCTCATTTGGAACGTGCGAGGTTTTTACCCAAAAAGCACAATTCGTAGTAATTCTCAGTCTTCTGTCTTCACTCTGTACACTCAGCTGTCCTTCCTGTGTCCTGGATGACATAATCTGACTGTCTCGTTATCTGTTTACTTCTGGTAACTCAGTGTTATGAGTAAGATCCCTTTTGAAGAGTACAGTTAATTTCTTCTGCTTAAAAAGAGGTAACAATTAGCACATCTTACTGCAGTTACGCAATACTGTGCCTTTAAAGAATTTTTATCAACCATGTCCTGAGGGTCAGTGTCTTTTTCCTGAGAAACTGTTGAAGAGGAAGCGGGAAAAAAAACAACTGTTCAGCAGTCTGAAACCGTCAAACACCTACTCTGGGAAAGCCAAATCTAATTATTTCCTGCTGGACGCATTGCTGAACTGAGACTGAAGACAGAGGATGTGGTTACACAGACGTTTCTTTTAGTATTGGGGCTGTCTTGAAAAGCTAGTATTCCCATCTGCTTTTTTAATTTTTTTTCCATCGTGCGCCGTCACCTTGGCAGTGACGGTGTCTGCGGGGCCACGCGCTGAAGCAGGTTAGGAACCCGATTTTTAATCTCTGTGCTTTCTGTTGCTCAGCCCCCAGCCCCAAAATGAAAGCTAGGGGAGGGGAGAAGGAAGGCATAAATGGAGCAGAGGGGAGGGAGCGCAGAAGCTGATCAGTAAGTGCTGGGGCTGAAAGGAGCATTTTTTAGGAGCCAGAGCCTAAAACTGTTCCTGTGACTCTTCTTTTATGCGTGTGCATCAAATGGATGCGATGGATGGGGCCATGTCAATTCCCGACCTCTGGTTCCTTTGTCAAACACTCCCTTGGCGCTCCAGGGAGATAACGTGAGGTTCGTGTGTACATTTTACCTCCCCTCCTCTGAGTGCTTTATGGAGTGCAAACACGGCTAAGTGGCTTCTTCAAGGGAAACGAATGGCGTTGGGGTGAGGACGGTTTACATTACCGGGCTTAGGTACGTCGCGGTGGTCGGTCAGGGCGTTGGGATTTTTAAATGCAGGTCGTCCTTGTGGAGGGCAAATGATGCGTGCAGCTTACACAGGAATCTGCCATCAATCTGATCCAGCGGTTGCAGACATTAAGAAACAATGCTGGTCGCCGTAGCTCAATTTTCTGTGAGCCTTTTCTATTTCTGATCTGAGACGCTTATTTTCCACACAGTTAAATCTGAGCTTGTCACTGAGCAAGGTGCTGCAATTGTTTAAATGATGCTTTAATATTTAACGAATCGAAGCAATGAATTTAGCTTCTGCGGCAGTCCTCTCCCCCTTCCCCTCCCATTTTCCCTTGGCAGCGTGCAGTTTCTTGTGTGAAGAAATATTTTAGATTTAGGCACACAGCCATATCGATAACATCTCTGCGTGAACGTGAAATTTAACACATAGTCACGAGTCGTCTTAAATCTTGCAAGCAAAAGGCTGAGCTTTTAATTGGGGGTTTCCTTTTGTACCTTAACCTCATGCCATCTCTTTGCCTTTGCTCTCCTACCACAAACTAGCATGTCAACTACTTCTCCTTATCCTTCTTAATTAAGCTGTGCTCCATCTTTCAGCTCCTTTTGGCCCTGCCGATCCAGAAAAGCAGGGTTTTTGTGGAGCATGGCGGCAGAAGAAGCGTGGTTGCTGCTGCTGCTGCATGCACCGGCACGTTATTTGTCAACAGCTGATCAGCGGGGCTGCCTCCCTGTGAGTTCCTAACTCACGGAAATAAGAATTTGCTCCTGGACACAGTCAGGAGCTGCTGCTGCTGTCGCCTGTGCTCGCCGTGGGTGCATACCCAAGTGCGTGTATGTCACGATACAGGAGCCGCTGGCGTAAAGCAGTGCACAAAATTCTTTATTTTCCTACCCTCCGGTGAGGCAAATAGATGTGCGGAGTGCACGTTGTCTTCAGAGTCCCTTTATGGTAGGGAGATGGAAATAGGATATCTACTTTTGAGAAATTAGTTTTGGTTCGGGACAAAAGCCTACATCACAGATTGTTTCATCCCTAAATTATTGCTTCCTGTGATATACGGCAATTACAACTAGGCGTGCAGGGCTGCGTGTACTGCGGTTCCTTGAGTTCTACCCCCTCCGTGGCTTTGTAGAGACACTTAGGATGTTTTCACTGCACAATTGATCCATGCAGTTGACACCCTGTTTAGCCTTACTCAAATGAGATCATCCTTTACACACAGCCATACCCACATTATGATGAACTCATTCTTTCTGCAACTGTTTATAAGTGGGAAGGTACAGAGCTGAGCTAAATTCAGATGGGATTCACTTTCTGTCACTTGCCGGGGAACTTTCCCTTCCTTTGTCAGGAAGCTGTTGGAGAAGCACTGAGGTGCTCTACTTGGATGATATTTTTTAAAAATATTTTTATTTTTGCCCCCCTCTTCTGATCTTACAACAATACAAGAAGTTTCCAAGGAAAACGTGATTGCAATTTGCGTTTTTATTTCTATTCCGTTGGGTAAGATGGGATTAGTTTATGATGGTTTCAAACCTGGGAGAGAGGTTTCTCTGAGCTGTCGGTAGGGCCAGGTTAACGTTAACCCTAACTTTAATGTTAACCCTAACGTAACTCTAAAACCCTAACGTCTCTCTAAATTCTCCCTCTTCCATCCAGTCAGGCATGCTTTACAGGAACACCTCGAGCTTGAACCTTTTGAAAGCCTCCGTCTGAGAGGCAGCGTGGCTGTTAAAGAAGGGCTATGAACTCTGCCGCGTTCAGACCAGACTCGCGAATCGTGTCGGGGTGGTTGTGTGCTGTTCAGACGTGCGCCGGCTCCCCCAGTCACCAGCGAAGGCAATAAGCCATTGTAATCACTGGAATAGCAGCCATTTGGCTTGAACATGTAAACACTGACATGTAAACATTTCCATTGGACGGAGAAGTTTATCAGCGAGATGAGACTTATGCATTTCTCAGAGATGACACTGTTTTTTCTTCCGAAGATCTAGGACAGTCGAATTTTCCTGCGTTGACTAGTCAGAGGAAGAAGGACTGGAGGAGTGTTTTGATTGTGCTATGAGCAAAGAATAGCTAAAGCAGCTTAACTGGGGAATTTTGCCAGAAAACGTCTCAGTTATCAGGTTAATCTTTGCTCACTGGCTGCAGTGTAGAAGGGGCAGTGAGGAGCTTACCTTTCCATTACAGTTGTAAGGCTGTGTTGGGAAGTTTTGGTAAAGTTTGGCGTGATGATTTGAAGGCGGGGTGTGTCGGTTTTCTCTTCTATCTTCAAGGTGGATTGAAATTTCAGGGGATGACTGGATAAGGGTAACAATAGAACAATTATACCTGCAGCATCTCTTACTTGAATGGCACACACATTAGAAAAAAAGCTGCCGACTGTCCGTGCCCATGGCAAGCCAGTTTATAGCCCGCTTAGGGTTCTGATGGCCAAACAGTCAATTGCATGTTGCAATGCTTTAACCACCTGCTAAGGTTGAGCAGGGACTTCCTTGACAAATAGAGCTGGAAGTTTTAAAGTTGGCCTTTTATTGTCCAGGGTATCTGGAATAAAACTACTTCCTAGTAGAGGAAGGAAGATGAATATTGTCCTGGAGGGTGCGTTATGCGTGGGGGAACAAGGATCTCTGGACACTTGAGGATGCTAAAGGAAATGTTGGAAACTTGGAGGGGGGTAAATAAACCAAGGCAAGGAAATTACTAAAATAATCTGTCCTGTTTTCTGAGTGTGTGCTTCTGTGATACACAGTTAGGGACCAGCCAGCAGAAATCTTCAAATGAAACCCATCTCTTAACTTGGCCACACCTTCACGTATGAAAAGTGTTTTTAGGGTATCTGGGTCTCCAATAATAAATAAATAAATCCCATTCAAACCAAACAATGCCAAAAACTTGCTCTGGAGTAAAGATTTAATACATAGATAAATTTAATTCATGCACTTACAGTTTGTGATTAAAAAGAAATAAAAAACTGCCACCCAAGCCAACATTCAGTATCTAAATTTTGATGTTACGTGCTTACTGCTGTCAGAAGAATGCTTCAGCAAAATTATTTTATGAAATTACGTGAAAAAACGTTTTTTCATCAGGTTTACTATCCTTGTAGAAGACTTCCGTTGACTTCTTGAGGCTTTAAAACCAAGGCATTTTTGTCCTTACCTTTTAGGCAATCTAAGACTCACAATTCTGTTTTTAAAAAAAGTACAGTGTAATATGTATGTGGTTTTTATCCTTTTATTATTATTATATCTTAATTACAGTTATATCAGTTTGGCTGCTTTATTTAAAAAGAAATATTACTCTTGTTACGGGTTCCCTCGTTAAATTAAGTGGTTGTAAGTAAGTAATTCTAAACATGGCCTCGTTGATGAGTACTGTAAGAGGTGGCAGGATGACTTGTTGGTTCTATGTCAAAGCCATGATAAATGTAGTGCTGACACGTTTTATTCAAGGAAAAGTTAAAACTGTCTGTGTGAAAATGACTGTAAGGGAAGCTTCTGACATTGTAGCATCTTTCCTTTCGTTTATTTGTATCAGTATCGTAAATCCCTTCTCTGCAGGTTGTTAATTGGATGAGGGTTGACCAAGTGGATGTGCAATTTGTTACCTGTATCAGTGAGCTCCTTCAATTTTGTGATACTCTGACTATCTGAGCATCTATGGTCATTCTTTCCTCGGTCTAATTGGTGTAATTGGTCTCATCCCGTCAGATGTTGGTGTCATATACAGCTCTCCCTCTCCCCCCCCACTTTCTTCACTCCGGCTGTGTTAACACTTGTGTCCTAAGCCCATTCATTCTCGAGTTTATGTTTGGGGAGGTTCCTGGGTTTCGTTTTCCTCTTATTGACAGGATATCGTAGCATCCCAACGGTACTTCTGTGTGCCCGTAGAGTGCTGCTGGTGTCTAGGAGGCCCTAGAGTCTGAAAAACCCAGAAGAGAAAATGGAATGGAAATTTTTGTATTAAAACCTTCACATGATTTGTTCTTTGAACGTGGCCTACGGAAGTAGGAGTAAAAGTGTGACAGCTACAAATCAACTTCCGACCCTTTATATTGCTGTTTGAGAGAGGTTTTCCAGAGCCTCTGAAGCAATTATTTTCTAGTCAAGTACAGCTGTGCACATGTGTTAAAACTGTATTACAAAGAGAAATGGTTGTGTTACTCCAATGCACTTAGGATTACAAAGAGAAATTTGTGTTACTCCAATGCACTTAGGATTTTTAAAGTGTGGGGCATGGTTCGCTCTCCCCACCTCCCTCCTATAAGATTCCCATTGCAGTCTTGGCAAATCAGTGTACTTTTTTTTAAACCTGTCCCTGTTTTTCTTTGGATGGATAACATGGTGTAATAAACTAGTCATAACAGTCTCCAACTTCTACCATCTAATGTTTAAGAGTTATTTCAGTACAAGGACGGTAAGATTGAGTGTATCATTTGGTGAGTATCCTGGCTTGGTAAATCTCAAACAATGCATTCTTCAGAACTGCCAAAGCAATAGTCCTAAAGTAAAAGTTCTGCCCTGGAAGTGGCGTGGGTATGTATATTCCAGCGTGGCAGTCTTCATTTTCAGTCCAACTTCCGTCGTGTGTGCCAAAGTAATTAAAGATAATGAAAAAAAAAGGAAACCTAGATGTAGGACTTGCTCCTTTACTCTTAAAGGAGAGAATGGGCTGTGATGGTTGTTTTTTTGAAGATCCCTGAGCATGTGTCCTCTTTTCCCTTTCAGTGACTGGGGAGAGAGCTGCTGGCATGGAAGTGAGCTGGGTTTGTCCGTGGGAACTGTGAGTAAGGTATGTATTGTGTTCTCTTTGCTATCTTCACTCTACACCTTTTGTTCGTATGTGCTGAACTGAAAATCACTTGTGGTCACTAAACATGAGGGTTAGTAGCAGACTGAAGGGAGGGCGTTTTGCAGTGGTACTGGTAGGAGGTGTGACAGCAGTCGGGTAAGGACTTGGTAGCGTAGAGCGTAAATGTACTCTTGTGCCCTTTTCATTATTGCCTAGCAATTAGTCAAGTTTGTCACAAGTTAGCTTGTGCTGCGTTGCAAACTTCTCTCAGTGTTTTGCCTGCACGTTTTTTTATGATACTTGTATAGCTAGCCTGATTTATTCAAGTATATAAGGGCAGGCAATTGCAATTGTTTTACATACAGTAAAACTGTAATGTCTGCCAAGATGTAACTGAGATTACCATGATACAGTAGTGCCCAAAAGAGAAGAAGATATATTCAGACATTATTTGTAGTCCCAGGCTGCGTCTTACAGTGAAGAATAGAAAAACGTTTTAATCTACTCCAGCACCAGAACTCAAGTCCTGTTTCAGCTGTCCTTCCTGTGCTGGCTCTTAGTATTGTTGCTTCAAAGCAAGAATATGTTGGCCTGTTTTTTTCCATACTGGAGGTTGAGTTTGTTATTCTTTGAATTGGCAAAGTACAGCAGCAGTAGCAGTATTCCCCATCACCATCACCCTGCCACGTTACCCACATTCATTAGATTTACATGTCAGGAAGCACCTCTTGAGTGCTTAATACTTTTCAATAAACTGTTTAGCTTAGACAAGGCAGTAGTATTGATACGTGCTTCTGTATGAATCACTGAAGAAAATTCTTACCTGTTTTTCAGTAGTGGGGAATTCTAGGGGGGTGGAAAGTCGGCTCTCACAGGGGAAAAAGGGAACAGAAGATCTGGTAACTCAGTCTCAATTGCTGGGCTTCCACTTAAACGAATGTCATGCCACTAGCTGCGTTGGGAGGTGCCAGTAAATTCAGAGAAATTTGGTTTCCACACCCAGTGTCTATTGATGGGGAGGAGAAGCAAGGTCAATTCAGATTGGTCTAATGTTTGTAGACAGCCTCATACTGTCATGACTAAAGAATGCGGCTGGGATCAGAAAACTTCTTGCAGTCTCTGTTTCAAGCTTTGGTTTCACGCTAGACCTAACATGGGGTAACTGAAAGCTGCCACTTTTCAGTGGGCCCCATTCCTCTGTTTTTTTGGTACCCTGTCTAATGAATCTGTAGTCGTAGGTTTCGGACAGTTAGCATGATTTGGACAACAAGCATTTTTCAAGGTGTAGCTTTCCATCAAGAAACAGTGTGCTGAGCTGACTTGCTCTGTGGCAGCAGTCACTGGATTTGAAGCACAGAAGGCGAGAATTTAATGTAAAATTGAGGTGAGAGGAGAGAATGGAGGTCCATATATGTATTCTAAATCATAACCCATGATCACGCTGAATTAGGCAAAATGTAAAACCACCCCTTTACTCACACAAGTGAGATGCTAAAAAAAAAATCTAACCATAAACTTCTTCAGATAGTTTTAAGTTCTGCAGTTGTCTGCTGCTTTGTGCTGACATGAATACTTGTGCTGTGACACCATTCTTTTCCTTTTTTTTTCCCTTAACATTTTTTTTAAAGGCTACATTAGTTCCCCGAGTTGTCACCTTCCTAGCCCAAGTCACTGCTCTGCTATGCCCTAGATACTTCAGTCCCTGTCCCAAAGTTCAAATCTTCTGGTTGAAAGCATATTGTTTCTTGGGAAGTTTTATTTCCACTCTCCTGTTGTCCAAGGACTTTTTCTTCCAGATCTGCCCTTCAACGTGAACTCCTTCGTTCTTCCTCATCCCCTCAGTTTTCCTGCCATGAATTCCTGAGCTGAAGCTCACATCTGGCTGCAGATCATCAGCATTCCCTTTTCTAGTTTGCTGCAGCCTCCTTGCTGCCATTGATTGTTGGCATCTGTTGCCACATGCCTTTAGTGCTGGCTGAATCGAATCCATTGCTTCATCTGCTTGCCCCTATGGGGGGGGGGGAAAGAATGCTTTGCCTCCTGCATGCAGGAAACTTTAAAAAATGCACCAGATGACAATTGCAAGGAAGTCGGACAGAAGGTGGTGAAAAACAGGCATAGAGCAATCCTGCTCTAAATACACTATAGTTCATCATGCATTTCTTTGGCACCAGTGCAAGCTTTAAACAGCTTGCTCCCTTTCGCTGCTCCCTCTGTTTTGCTGGCATAGCTTTTTTTGTGGCCATGGTGAGCCACTCTGGGGAACAGATCCTCCTGGAAAGAAGTGGTTTTTGCTAGATTATTTTTCATCTGGTCCAGTACATGTTGTCTCCGTAAGATTTATGCTAGTTTCACAATGAGGAAGGTATGAGAGTGGGAATGTGTAGCAGACTGCTTAAGTTGGCACTGCCGCTGGATGTTTAAGTGTGCTCTTTGACATTGCAGTGAAGCTGATCTTTCAGCGAGCTGCTGTTGCAAAGGCTGGTCAAACCTCCAGGCAGCTGTGCTCTCCTGCTTTTTCCTTTGCATCAGAGCTAGCGATTGTGCAGCCAAAGGGCAGATCCATGGAGCTAACTGATTCTTGTACAAAATGGTTTCTAATTTTTTGCAGAGTTAGTTGTCTGACCTGAGCCTCTCTGTCTAATCTTTTGTACACCCTCAAAAGAGAAGCAGCAGAACAGCTCAGTAGGAGGAGGCTGGGTTCTCCTTTGAGCTATAAAGTTGAGCTATATCATGTCAAAGGCCTAAAATATACCAGTATACCCACAGCCACAGGAGAACCGAACATCGTGTCTTTTTTGCTTCCTTTTGTTCTTTGAACGTCAGTGAAAATTATTATTTCTTCAGTAGCTATCTTTAATCTCACCAACCAAGTGATTAATTCAACACACTGTGAGGTATGATAGAATTATGTGTCTGTAAAGTATTTCTCTGGTTCAGAGCTCAATGTCCCTTGAAATTAGAAGGGTGTCTGCCTCATTCATGCTTTGGGCTTAATTAAGAACTTCAGAAATATGTGGAGAGTTCACTTTTTTTGAGCAAGGATTGTTTATTATAAACATATTATATCATAAATATCATTATAAATATCATTGTGATTCTGAGAACTAGTTCTGATATTATCTGTTCCTTTGTGTACCCAGAGTTTCACGAGCTTGAAAGCCACAAAGTTCCTCCAAATGTATATCGAATCATGAAAAGTATTTCTTAAATATCTGGAATGCAAAACTACATTTCTTGGCCTGCAATTTGTGGTTTTAAGAAATGGATATTTTTAAAAGGTTTTTCAAAACCTCTTAAAGGCTTTCTATCACTTCTGGCCTGAGTAAAATGACTGCTAGTATCTCATGAAGAAAAAAAATTACGGCATGAGAAATATGGCCCTTGATGAGTGGTCTTTAAAGTCACGTGGGAGGCTGTATTTGTCTACGTGGACTTCTCAACAGCAGAAATTAATGGTGTTGAGTGCTTGGCGTTAGATGTGTTCTTTGGAACTTTTTTCCTTCAAGTCCTAACATCTCTATACAGATGCTCATGCCTTTTGTCTGATAAGATTTCTTGTTATTTTCTTGCTGGCCCGAGCATGCCTTCTGACTCTTGTGCTGATGGATTTGCTGGAGGCAGTAGTGGAGAGACTTCTGGGGATGCTTCAGAGATGGCCGCACGTACTGGAAGGTTACCAGCACTGTACGCACACAGATTCAGGTTCTCTGGCTCAGGAAGTTGTACCCATCTGTTTCTTACCAGCATCTTTGTTCAAGTGATGCAAACACTGGATTTTTAGAAGAGATGTTGTAGGATAGTAGCTTGCGATAATGGCAAACTGGACAGCTTGTGTGTTCAATTCACTGGTTCTAAACCAGAAGAAATTCATTTATCTTGCCTGTTGCTGCCTCCCTCCATCCTGATTACTGTGAAAGTGAAGTAAGCTGCCTGATCCATTTTGCAGAAGACAAATCATGTGCAGTATATGCATTAAAATAAAACACCATAATGTAAGGTCATCTGTCTTTAGTGGTCTGTGCAGTTTTGCTCCTTAACTTAAGGTTCCTCAGGAACACACTGACGCATTGTCTGCATATAGTCTTTGTGACACTCGCATTGTTGTTTACTGTGCTGTATAGACTTCAGGGACAGAGCCATCAGTTCATCTCTCAGTTAAGTGGAGGAGTAATTCTGCCAATATTTGTTGCACAGGTTCAGCTTACAGACAGGAAACTAACTTTTTTTTTTTTATATATACAACCTTTAAGGTTCTCCTGTTGGTGAGTTTTCTTTGATATCTGAAGAGAAAAGGAATATCTAACTGTGGTTTCACTCTGATCCTTATAGCCTCTCTCCTTACAACCTCTCAAGCTAATGTGATGCTGCGGCTTCCATCTGCTGCAAACTTGAGTTGTCCTGAGTTGTTCTTTTGATTTGTGATGACCTGGGGGGAAATGGCTGCCTTTGGGCATGACGTACCATTGTCTTCCTCTCTTTCTGTTCGTTTCAAAGACGATCCACTTAAAGCCACTTTGCCCCAGATTGCCTCTTCTGTTGGCCAGACGACCTCAGCTGGCATGGTTATTTAACAGAAGGGTGCTCTTAACTTTAAAGTAGAAAAACCTGTCTTCTCAAAATAGCGCAGCTGCACACACATGCTGTTGCTGGTAACTGCTGGAGGTTGCTTAGCAATTCTTAAATTGGTAGGAAATTGGCATTACCCCGGCAACCTGGCCCCCAAAATGCAAACGAGGGAAGGCTGTTTATAGAGGTGTCCTTGCTTGATTTGGGAATTTTGACGTGCATTCTCCTCTTTTTCTGTGCCTCTTTGATTTTTACTTTTTTTTAATTACTTCTTTTTAAGAGGTTTTACTCTGGTCATTGAGGCTTGATATTAGGGAAGGTGGTACTGTTCTTTGGTTCATTTAAATACCCAATACGAAGAACTTAATTATACCATGATCGTATGAATATTGCTAAAGTCAAGCAAAGTCTGGTGCAGGAAGACCTAGAGCATGTGTCCATGTCCAACACGAATGTTGGATAGGTAAACCATATATCAACACCTTAATGGGACACTACTATCCTAAGAAGCCCTCCTGATATCTTTTTTATTTCTTTGTACCTGTCTCCCTCGTGCTAGCCCAAGTGTTTGTGTGGCTGAGTTGCAAACCAGATCAGGAACTGATGCAAATTAAAACTAGCAATTTGTGTGTGTGTGTGACCAGGTCAGATTTAGCCCGGATCAGTTCCTTGATCTGGCTCAGCCTGTGCTGGCCCACAGGAGGTGAGGAAAGAGCAGGCTGGACTGTTTCTTTTGTAGGCAATACCAATTTAGCCTCTAACCAGAGGATGTGGTCTTGCGATAAAGCTCAGTTGATCTAAGCTTATCTCTCGCCAAAAGGGGCGGTCTTGGATGAATGCTTTTGTTGCTTCCTTGTGCTGACATTGGTGCTTGTCTGGCCTCATGGTGGGATGATTAATGGAGCTAAAAAGGTGGGCAACTAATCCTAATTCTCAATCCTGCTACCCTCCCAGTCTTCTTTTCACTTAGCTCCATGAAGGAGCTTACTGCAGGTGAGACAGGTTTCAGTACTGCACGTGTCTGTCTGTGTTGCCTTTTCACCTCGTTGGCTTTGAGCTGTCCTTCAGGGATTCTGGGTGAGCAGCTCTACGAGAAGTTTCTGTAAGTACATTTGTAACGTGGTAAATGCAAAGTAGAGTACTTTTTCACCAAGGAGTAAGCCAGTCAGATTTACCGTGCGTTTACTGTGATAATGGTGTTGGGATGGCAAGAGGATGCACCTAAAAAGAGCATTTAATCTTTATAGTTTTCAGATTTGATAATCTTTTTCCAATATAGATCCAATATTGGATATTTGGATATATTGGATCCGATATATATTCCAATATATATCCAGTGTAATTGGATATATATTGAAAAGTGGGCCAATGTGAACCAAATGAGGTTCAACAACTCTAAGTGCAAGGAGCTGCACTGGAGGTACAACCTGGAGGTATTCAAGGCCAGGTTGGATGAAGCCCTGGGCAACCTGATCTGGGTGGATCCCTTCCCTGTGGCAAGGAGGGTGAGAGCAGGTGATCTTTGAGGTCCCTTGAAAAACAAGCCATTCTATGATATGGTTTTGTTGGTTTGTTTTATAACTTGCTCAAAAATGACTCTGCCATGGTTGTCTGGCTGAAATTGAAGTTTGTTAGATGCCTCCAGGAGTCAGAAAGGGGTGAAGCTTATTTATGTATTTCGAAGCAGTGTCTAATGTCTCTTTTGGGTAGCTCCATCTTCCTAGTGCCGTGCTCCATTGCTGTGTGAGGCGATGGTGGCATGGTTTATGGCAATGTCATTTGAGCGCTGCTGGCTCCTGAGAGCTCACTGCTGCCCCTGCATCGCGGTGGTACAACTGGGTGCGTAGTTGGCAACGGAGAACTGATTCTTCTGAATAACCCAGGATTTTTTTTTAAAAAAATTGAATTGATTCCCCAGTTGGAAAAGCGGTAGCATAGGGACAGAAATGAGCAGCTGGACAGTGGAAGGCTCAAGGGTTGCTGAAGTTGGTGTTACTGCTGTGGAACGTCTGTGGGATCACAGCCTCTCATGTCCCAGAAGCAGCTGAGCCAAAAGCAGAGAAATGCCATGGTAGGAAGCTTTTATCTGGCTAGCAATAGATACAAATCCTTGAGGGCACTCACCCCTGAAACCCTTGTGGAGTTGCAGAAGTGTTTACTCTTAAGGCTGCCCATAAGCTTCTGCGTGACTCACTTAAAGATCTTCATGGTATGGTACATTTCTTTATGGGAACCTTTCTGGTCTGTTCAAAACTGACAGGCAAACAAACATTGCAAAATTTTAATAGGGTTCTAGATATTAATGGGTGCAACTGATCATTCTGCAGTGACAGTCAGAGTGGTGTGACTGTCTGGGAAGACTAAATGCAGCCCCACTGTTGGTTACAGAAGAGGATTCCATGTCTTTCACAGGAGATCTGTGATTTCCAAATAACGTGGCATGGATGACTATAAATCCGCAAAGCGTCTTCTTAATCCCTGTATACCCTTATCTGACTTTTAATTGAAAATACCAAAATCAAAGCCATCTAATTATAGCTTTTACTGTAGTCTGGTGGACCGGATGCATTTTTTTAGTGGGGATTTTTTGCATTTTATTAAAACTTGGCATTGCTCTGAAAAAAGTTCTCTTTCCGTTACGTAGTGGCCAGTTGTTGGGAAGTATTAATGGTGCAAACAGGATCTGTTCCCTGTGTTGTGCTGGCACAAATGTTGGTGTGGCTGCATGGCAAACTGTACCGGGGACCTAATTTATCTGGAGTGAGCCAAAAGGATGGCTTTTCCACCTGGATTTCTCAGTGGTTTGTCATGTTTAACTGCAGATCCTTGTGCTGGCCTGAAATGGGAGGGGATGTAGAGGAAGGAGGATGCAGGATTTCTAAACGCATTTAATGATTTATTCCAGTTTAGTTTCATTTGAGCTGCAGCACTACTTGGAGTAATAGAATTGTTATCCACGTTGGCTGAGATGCGCAGTGAGACTGTGTTTTTTTTGCATTTCGTGGCAGCGTTTCCCTGTATTGTGCTGATGCTACTGTGGTTTGTATGGAGGAATTGATCCAGCTGAAATACGACCCAGGAAAAATGACATTTCAGCCAAATCAGCTTTCTGGTAACGGTTCGCAGTGTGGCTGTATACAAGCAGCTCTGCTGGCACAACAGAGGGCGTGGTGAAAGGGGAAGAATGACTGTTCAGGCAGGGGGTGGCAAGAGTTGCTTAAGCTTTGTTACCCTTGATGTGGACAGATACTGAATGACATGCTAGCTAGGATTAAGCAGATACCTTCTGTCTGTGGCATCTTCTGCATCAGTTAGGAAACCTGCAAGTTTTCAACCTGCAAACATCAACCCCAGTGATAATCCGAGGCCTGTGCCGAAGTTCTCTTGACCAATTTGCTAGAGGAACTCTCTTTATAATCCCAGTATCAATTAACACCAGTTGGTTTGGTATTGCTCAGAGTTGCATATCAAACTGACACGCAGGCTTTGACCTCCTGACCCGTTCGTTGTGGCTGGGCCAGGCTAGGCCGCTTTTACTGTAGCTCGGTACTGTGCTTTTACGTACAGGATGTAGGGTTCAGTGCACTGGCTAATGTGGATATACCTAGATCAGGAACATAGATTCTGCTTTACAACACTGTTGTTAAAATGGTGTTTGAAATGTGATTGTCCTACTTCATGCAAATTCCTGTTAAACGGAAAATCCAATGTGTTACAAGTTCCTAAGTACATTTCCTATTTTCCTAGCTGAGGCAGTTCTTACGTATTTGAGCCATTTGAAATTCTTTTTGAAGAAGGGACTCTTTTTCTTTTCTGGGATGGATTGTGGTGGCGGTTGAGCCTCCTGCCATCCTAAATCCTTGCTGGGTAGGTGTTAGATGCCTGTCACCTGTCTGGGGGTTCAGACCTGCTTCCACTTGTCCTCCTGCGTGATCTGACCCAACTCATTTGGTACCAGGCAAAGTGTAATGTCTCCAGTGCATCTCCTTTGAGAAAACAAATAGGCTTTAGCCCCCATAAGCTGGGTGGATGTTGTCCTTACCAGCCAGCCCCCTATCTGAGCACATGCTCTTCCTTTTAGCCCCTTTCCCCAGGCCTCCCATCACTGCAGGGACAGGGCCTGGGGCCAAGCATATTGGCCACTATTTGACTCTTTCCAGCCCTTGAAAGGATTGCTGTAGCTTACCAAACTGTTACTCAAAATCTGTGTTTTAAGGGCGTGTGTTTCCAGGCTTTTTGTATCTGTTGTGAAGAGAAGGGCACAATCCCATTTTTTTTTTCTTGTTGCAGATTACCATTAAAATTTGCTCTCAAATGGTTGTGAGCAGTATTTGCCTTGGACAGGAAATACATCAAGGAGGAGGCAGGCGCATTCTAGCCAAATTGTAACTGAAGAAAAGCAAATACTTTGTATGGCAGTAAGCTTTGGCTCAGTCTCATTTGTTTTGTTTTAACAAGCACCAGCTTCGGTTAGTGGCTTTTGTTTTCGTTTTTTTTTCTCCTCCATGCTTTTCCCTGCTTTTCCTCAGATAGTGACACGGGATCCTGGGACTGAATGTGTGACAGCAGGGATGAAATAGCATGTATTTGGTACCAGTAATTCTTACTCTCGCATTCAGTATATACTGAACAGGTTTTTGAGACAAATGTACTGCCGCTTATCCTGATCTGTGCATTACAGAGCAAACATAACTAATCAAATGAAGTATGAAACTGAAATGAAAGCAGGGAAAATGACTATTTGAACTACTTTATCAGCTATTAATGTGCTGAATGTTGTCTCACACATTCAGGTTAACTATGGGTGTTAAGTGGAGAGTTCTTAATAAAAAAAATTGTATTGTTAAAGGTATTTGTCCAAGTCTGTACATTCTGATTGATTTCTGGAAGATTACCAGCTGTTTTTCACTTTGCTGCTTTGCAGCTAGCTCTACCTCCGTCTTCTTGAAGCTGAAGGTTAGCCTCTGGGAGAGTTTTTTGCTTCTTACGTGCCTGTGGTGCAGCGGAGTTGGTAGTGGTAGTCTTCTGAGTTTTGGCTGGGTGAAGAAGCAGCATACTGAGAAGCAGGAACCTTTCATCTTCATTAATCAAACCCAAATATGATTGTCCTCGTGAACTCCCTGTTACTGTTTAAATGTTAACGCACTAACCATTCCATTGGAGGCTTCCAGCTGGTTTGTTTCTGTTTAAATTACTGGACATAAAAGAATTTTAATTTCAACATAATGTTGGCTTTTAAATAATTCTTTAAAGAACTATGGAAATACAAAAAAATGAGATCAACTTGTTAGTTTAATCATTAAACCCCCTTATATATTGCACACTTTAGTTACAGTAGACAAGGCTTTAGACAGGAAAACTTTTCTGTGTACTTTATATATGATATTTTTCTTGCATTCATTGTCACTGGCAGTGAAAGGGAAAGAAAGAACAGGGCAAGAGAATTATTTTTTGAAATGCAAATTAGATTATTTAAAAATCCTCGTTCGTACTCAGCTGTCCTTCCAGGTTCGGTATGAAGGATTACTTTACCTGACTGGATTTCAAATTGACAGTTGTCCTCTTAAAACACCATTGTTGGTATAAAAAGAGTAATCAGGAGTTCAGCAAGATGTTAAATAGGATGACTTTGCTGGAAACTGGAATATGGTGACCAACACAGTCTGCGGTGATTACAGCTCTAGTCTTCTCAAGATTTGTTTCGTGAAGTACCAAAAGCTGAGATCACTTTCTCTTAAGTTTTTAAGAAAATTATGATAATCTGTAGTTCTATCAGTAGTTTCTGTGGTGACCCTGTTGGAGGCATGTGCAAGTTTATCAGCTGGTGAGTTGAGCAAGTTTCAATCACTAGATGTGTCTCAGTTGAGAACGATAACACAAACACCATGCTAAGGAGCCTGTTTCTCTAGGATATGGAGGTGCCATAGTGAACTGGAGGTATGGGTTAAGACTCCTGAGATTTATTTATTTTTATTATTATTTTTTTATTTATTTGTCTTGCAGGTTGCCATCACGAAAGCCAAAGTGGATTTCTCCGGTGTGGTGTGCCTGCCCCCTTCCGTCATTGCTGGAAATGGGCTGGACGGAGGAGGGGCTGGCGAAAATGACGATGAGCCGGTGCTGGTGTCCCTTTCGGCGGCCCCCAGCCCTCAGAGCGAAGCTGTTGCCAATGAGCTGCAGGAGCTCTCCTTGCAGCCCGAGCTGACCCTCAGCCTCCATCATGGCCGAAACCCCAACCTTCCTCCGCTCAGTGAAAGGAAGAATGGTAAGTGGTACCATGAACTCGGGTCTCATATAGTATGTGTCCACTGGTCGGCTTACGGGAAGTACCGCGGTGTTGATGTGGTACGTGTTCTGGTGGCAGCACTGCTGCTTAGCACTTCTTACAATATTTTATTCACTTGAAGAACTAATAATCTAGAGTTGACAAAACCGATTCCCATTGTTAGATGGGAGCGACTGGTGTTGCTGTAGAAGTTCCAGAGAGCCTAGTGATAAACGCAGGTAGGTTGTTTTAGGTGAATACCAGAAACAACTTCCAAATGTCCACGTGCTTTGTGGTGACTAAAAGTTGTGCAAGGCCAAGAGACAATCAAAGGAAGTGTTAACTCATCCTCTGACTACAGCCGTCAAAGATCTGTAAATCTTTCTTTGCCACTTTGGTCTGTACATTATCAGGGGTGGATAATCTTTGTCACTGCAAATGTCTGAAAAGTTACAGTATCACAGTATCACAGATTTCTAGGTTGGAAGAGACCTCAAGATCATCGAGTCCAACCTCCGACCTAACACTAAGTACTCCACTAAACCATATCGCTAAGCTCTACATCTAAACGTCTTTTAAAGACCTCCAGGGATGGTGACTCCACCACCTCCCTGGGCAGCCCGTTCCAATGCTTAATAACCCTTTCGGTAAAGAAGTACTTCCTAACATCCAACCTAAACCTCCCCTGGCGCAACTTTCGCCCATTCCCCCTCGTCCTGTCACCAGGCACGTGGGAGAACAGACCAACCCCCACCTCTCTACAGCCTCCTTTAAGGTAACTGTAGAGAGCGATAAGGTCACCCCTGAGCCTCCTCTTCTCCAGGCTGAACAAGCCCAGCTCCCTCAGCCGCTCCTCGTAAGCCTTGTTCTCCAGACCCCTCACCAGCTTGGTCGCCCTTCTCTGGACTCGCTCGAGCACGTCCATGTCCTTCCTGTAGCGAGGGGCCCAAAACCGAACACAGTACTCGAGGTGCGGCCTCACCAGAGCCGAGTACAGGGGCACAATCACTTCCCTAGACCTGCTGGCCACACTGCTTCTTATGCAGGCCAGGATGCTGTTGGCCTTCTTGGCCACCTGGGCACACTGCTGGCTCATATTCAGCCGACTATCAACCAATACTCCCAGGTCCCTCTCGGCCAGGCAGCTTTCCAGCCACTCATCTCCCAGCCTGTAGCTCTGCTTGGCGTTGTTGCGCCCCAGGTGCAGGACCCGGCACTTGGCCTTGTTGAACTTCATACAGTTGACCTCAGCCCATCGGTCCAGCCTATCCAGATCCTCCTGCAGAGCCTTCCTGCCCTCAAGCAGATCGACACACGCACTTAGCTTGGTGTCATCTGCAAACTTACTGAGGGTGCACTGGACGCCCTCATCCAGATCATCGATAAAGATATTAAAGAGGACCGGCCGCAGTACCGAGCCCTGGGGGACTCCACTAGTGACCGGCCTCCAACCAGATTTGACTCCATTCACCACAACTCTCTGGGCCCGGCTATCCAGCCAGTTTCTAACCCAGCGAAGCGTACGCCAGTCCAAGCCCCGAGCAGCCAGTTTCTTGAGGAGGAAGTTCTGTCAGACTTGTTAAAAAGAGGGACAAGACCTAGAGTTAACAATGAAATACCCCACTTGGCCTTCTAAATCCTAGAGTGAGAATGACCAGCACACATTTTTCAAGTTGTAGGTAGTTTATGAACAGTTATCATATGAATCCCTCAAACTGTTTTCTGACTGACAGTAGGGTGGCAGAATGTAGGGTCACTTGGTAAGGCTGTGCCTTGAATACTGTGTAAGGTTTTGGGCCCACTAGTAGAAGGACATTGAGGTGCTGGAGCATGTCTAAAGAAGGGCAGCAAAGCTGGTGAAGGGCCTAGAGAACAAGTCTGAGGAGGAGCAGCTGAGGGAACTGGAGCTATTTAGCCTGGAGAAAAGGAGGCTCAGGGGAGATGTTACCGCTTTCTTACAACTATCTCAAAGAAGCTTGTGGTGGGGTGGGAGTTGGTCTTTCTTTCTCAAGCAACAAGCGATAGGACAAGAGGAAATGGCCTTGAGTTGCACCAGGTGAGGTTTAGTTTGGATATTAGGAAAAATTTCTTCACTGGGAGGGTTGTGAAGCGTTGGAGCAGGCTGCCCAGGGAAGTGGTTGAGTCACTCTCCCTGGAGGTATTTAAAGGATGTGTAGATGTGGTGCTTAGGGGCATGGTTTAGTGGCAGTGCTAGGTTAACGGTTGGACTTAATGGTCTTAGATCTTTTCCAACCTAAATGATACTGTGATTCGATGACATTTTCTGGTGTTGGGAGAATGTGAACTGTGTGAAGCTCAAGATCACCAGGCTGCCACAAAACTCTCCATATTCAATACCATCCTGTGACTGACTGGTGAAACCATTTGATAACTGATGGCTTCTGTCTGTGAATTCCTTTTGGTTGTCTTCTGTTACTCTGCCCTCTGGGGTACGTGTTGGTGGCTGTTGGCAGTATGAAGGGCTTTGTATGCAATTGTTGCAGTGTGAATTGCTTGTTACCAACTTTACACGCTCTCGACTTCAGGATGGTTGACTCCTGGGTGCCTTATAGTGCCTGGTGTTATATGTTGCATTATATGCATTATACAGAGTTGTGTGTCGCAGCATATTGGAAATGCTGGGGAGCTCTTGGGTTGGCTTTATAGCCAGTACTGAATGTGTCTGCTGAAGTGATTTTTGAATCCGTGAACTGTAGGACAGTATTTTGGATTGGAGAGATACCTCACTTGACAGGCTTGGTTCTTTAGCTGCAGAACCTGACTGTGTCCTTCCCTGAAAAGCGTATCAGGGTTTTGCTAGTTAGAAGAATTAGCTTCAACCTGCAATATCATTTTTAAGAGGATAAAGAGTTTTCTTATTCATATAGATTATGCCATCCTTCTGCGATGCTGCTTTTAAAGGCCTTAAAATGGAGAAGCTGGAATCTGCAAAACAGAACAAAAAGCTAATAATCCTTAATGTTTGCAGTCCTCTAAGTATGAGATAAAAGACAGTGGATGGAGATAAAGGTCAGTAGAAAATAAAAGAGAAGGAAATGGAATGTTAGTATGGTGGACTCTGATCTCAGCACATCTCAGCTAGTGGTAGGCGTGGGTATTTTATAGTTATGCTGACAAGGAGATATTTCTAATGAGAATTAAATGAGATAGTTTTGAAAATGGTAGAGGGCTTGAAGGCACAATGGGAAAAGCATACAAGTCTTTTGTTTCCAAAACCTGACAGCTGGCCAACTGAAGGTGACATTGTGAATTTACTGGAGGCAGGATTCTTCCCTTTGTAGTGAGTGAGACATAACCTATGCTGTTACAATTACAAGAGCTGCAGATTGAGCATCAGGGGAGACTCCATGATAAAGGGTCCGGAAATGGGAACAAACAGTTTACTCTTGATGCCACAAGGAAAGGGTTGCTAGTGTTGGAACTGCTAGGAGTACCTTGTTAGGAAAATGAACCTTGTAGCAGCACCTTGAATAGATAAAAATGGGACAAAACAGCATTTGTTATGGTCAGAGAAAAGAATATCTCTGTTATAGAAAAAATAGTCTATGTACAATTCAGTTGTTTGAATAGATTTGAAAAATGGTATGATGGGAATGTTTTACAGAAAATACATGGTTTTTGTCTGTCAAAATAATGTTACTTTTACGGACTCAACCTTGAAGCTCTGTCATTGGGGGCTGCCAATCTACTTGACTGGAACAGGTAAAATACAGTTGGATTTAAAAAGTATCTGAAACGGAGCACCTCTACATAGCTTTTGCCAGAGAAAATGAGGATATTCCCGGAAATGACTCATTAGGTGGGTCTCTTCAGAGCTGATTCTTTATCAGTGCTCAACACAATAGTGGGAATTATACTGCTGGAGGTGCAGCTTTTCACTCAAGGCATAAAGTCCAAAGTCCCTGATGTAGACTACCTGACCTTATCTCCAGATGTATACAATGTTTTTTTCTACGAGGGTGTAATATGTTATGTTATGTGCTGCCTGTGTGTACCTTCATTCAAGTATTATGGGACTGAAAAGTGCTGTTGAAATATGGTTGTCTGCAAACTGTGGTAGCGTAAAAGGAGACTTGGTTTAGCAAGTTGCTGAGAAACGTAGCTGATGTGTTTTAAGTTGATAAACTTGTTCTCCCAAATGGGAACTTTTCAGTTATTTTGGGGAAGAAGCTGCACACCTGTTGAAAGCTCTTGAGTTTCTTAAAGCTCCTTTTTTTTTTTATATATGACTCGTCTTTGTTGCTGTGCCTTTGGCTTCAAACAACCTTTAGAGACGATCTGTTAGTCGAGATGGCAATCTGCTTAAACATTTCAGCAATCCAGAGTGGCTGTAGAAGCCTATCTGGTGCTGTGAAACTGCTCCTGTGACAATCTGCCAAATTCAAGGTATGAGGAAGACTCAGGACGAGCGCTGCTAGGAGGGGAGGAGATGGTAAAACCAGAGGCTTGCTGGAAGCTGCCGATGTGTGTCAAAGGGTCTCCTGGTTGCAGTTCTAGACAGGCATTGCTGACTCACAGCTCAACTAACTCCTTATGCTTTACTGCTTAACCCTTTCTGAAACTTCTGCTTCCAGGAGGTTTTTCTTATCTGTAGATGTCTGTAGAAAAATACTACGTGGATTTGCACTGAATTTGTTACTTCCGGAATGTAAGCTATTAGCTGAGGTAAAATTAGAAATTTCTTTGGCATGTAAAGCATCATGGATTGTATATCCCATGGGAGAACTGGGAGTGCAGTGCTGTATACACATGCTGCCACATGCCCTAGGACAACAAATTTCTTTCTGACTGCTTGTAGAAAACTGGAGAGCGGCAACAGGCTGTTTCTGGGGGGCTTCTGGTTTGTTCTGTGTTTTTTCAGGCCCAGGCTCCACTTCATGTTCTTCGCTCTTACCACAGCTACACATTATCCTTGTAGATCCCTGGTTAGATGGGTATAAAGACTTCAAACATGTTGCCTGGATAGTTGTCATTAAATTATACTAAATTAAAATGAGACAAAAGCCTTTAAGCGTGTGTGCGAAGGACTGGAACATAACGAATAGATAAATTTTTTGACACTTCTGCGGAAGGAAACCAAATGGGTTAAGGTGTTAGTGAAATGTTTTGACGCCTTTGCTAGGTTCTATGCAGGCATTAAGCTTAATGGAGTATTTAAGTATAGTTATTTAATTTGCCTTTTTGCCTCACAGTGAATTTTTTTTAGCTGAATTTCACATTCCATTTCTTTTTTTTAATCCATGTTCATCATGGCCTTGATCCCGCAACTTTCTTAAATGATGAGAGATTACCAGGACTGACTCATTCTTGTAACACAGGCCAAAAAAGGTCATTACGGAGTCATTTGAAGCTGTTACCTTGATATTTTTTTTTTATTTTTTTAAGTCACCTGTAGTAAAATGCCAAGATAAGCTTTCCCAACCCTTAGGGCAAGGTTGACAACAAGGCTTTGATGAATGTGGTTAAAGAAAAAAAGAGAACATAACAGGCTATGAATATATAATCTTGTGCAGTTTGATCATTTCTAATCAAGATTGTCCTTCTGTTTAGCTTTCATTTGAAATTATGATTACTTCCCTAGCTTATTGACCTTCTCTTATTGAACCGTTTTCCCCAGGTGAATTCATAGTTATCTCTCTGCACTGATCATGAAAAACATTGTGTTAGAAGTCTGCCACTGCCCTGCTGCTTCTCACTGTAGGCTTCTTTAAGGTTGGGTAACATTCTTTCAGATGAACTGTTGCATTTTATGATTACAGGCTTGGACAAAACTTGTACCGGCTTGTCAGTTTTTGGGGGTTTACTTGATCTGGGATGCTTGCCTTCTACAAAGTACCTACCATGTGTACTGAGGGGTAAGGAGCCTAGCTGGAATGTGTGGAATTTCAGTATGACTTGGAGTCATGTAGCAGGCATGTGCTTTATGTATCTGAAGGTACTCCCATTGCTGTGAAGACCTAGTCCTGTACGAACCATGGGATTAATTATTGCCACATAAACTGCTGGAGATTATACCCACTTACAAATTGTAGTGTTGAACTTTTTTTTTTTAATGATTTTAAGGAGCTCATTTAGTGCCTGTGTTCGTTTACTGTGAAAAGACAGGAGTATCAGGGCACCTGGTTTTACTTTAAAGAATTGTGTGGGTGATTGCTCCTATAATTATTTTGTTAGGGTATGCGTTCCTGTCTCCTGCCTCTTGCCCTTTCCCATCCTGAATTGTCGTTACACTGAATGCAGTCAGATTCAGAAATTATTTTTAAATATAACTTAAGATGTTTTTGCAAACTTTGTATAATTGTCTTCTTGCTACTGTGACTTAGAAAACATTGTCAATGTTTTTATAAAATCATGACATAAAGCTATCCTTTTAAAAAGTGCATGTTGTGACTTGAAGGTGGGCGTCTGTGTTTATCAACAAGCGTTGTATTTTATTCCTGAAAACCCTTTTTCTTTTCTCTGTGCTGACAAAATCATTCTGAAATTATTTGCTCAATTTTCTTTTCTGTTCTGCTGCGTGGAGGATTTCTGGAATAGTGTGACTTAGTTGCAGTTAATTACCAAGTGATGGTTTCTGCCTCATCCAGAATTTGTGTGTGATGAAGATGCTTAAGTCTGTATTGTAACAAAAGGACCAAGACAGGAAATATATAGCTTTCTCTGATCTGTCCTTCACACACATTCCAACGAGGCTGCCTGTTTTCTCTTTAGTGTGAGTAAGAGGAATGCTTGTTAGAATAAAAACAACCAGTCTATCTTGGATAGATTTGTGCTAAGAGACTTTATGTCCCAGGGGACTATAAATTTAGTATGCTGTCTGAAAATTTCTGATAGAGCTATGAGATTCAGAGCATGATGGAAATGACTGGCCTGTTACTGATGGGAGCTACTAAACGACTGAGAAGTGGTAATCTCTTAAAATATTTAAAACAAACAAACTTTTAAATAGCGATGGGGGAATAGTTGAGCTGGAGGGAGTAATGCCAAAGGCAGCTTTAATGTGGTAGCTTTAACAAGTTAGCTCTCAACACAGTTTTTGTTTGCTCCCCATCAAGTTAACATGATTATAATGCCATTCCCATCACTGGCTTGTAATATCCCTCTCTTCTGTTTCTCCTTTCCAGTTTCTCTCTTGCTCCAGTTTGCCTTTGAGGTTTCAAGGTTGAGGGCTGATGGATGAATACGTAGACATAGAATTTAATAGTTATTTAATAAAATACTGCTTTTGGAAGAATTTAAACTGTTTGCTGAACAAGTCAGATCGAGATCTGGGCAGTTGGTTTGTTTATGTAAATAAGGTATTTTGGGTTTTGCTGTTTTAGGGGTAGTAATGGGGAAAGGAGGTCTGATTCTGTAAAGGGAGAACGCCATTCTGCAGGACTCTGCCCTACTTAAATAGCAAGTGGCTGCTTCACACAAGTAAGACTTTCATAATTTCACAACAGTCACACGCTGCTAGTACTTGGCAAACTAATCATAGCTTTGGGTGATGGCCTGTTTCTGTAATGTGTAGCTTTCCTTATGAAAAATGTCAAGCTTTCTATAACTTATGTATATTAGGATGCTATCGGCTAGTTCTGCAGACTGCAGCTGTCCTCTACAATCAGTGTGTTACCACAAGGTATAGTGAAGAAATCTCTGGCTGAAGGCATAAGGTAGTGCAATCTTCATCTTCGCTGCTGGTCAGATAAGCAATATCCAGTCATGTGGGCTTACAATAATTCCTGTTACCTCTGAATTTTAAAACAAAACAAACCAACGCCCTGCCATTCTGCTAATATTATTAATATTCAGTGATCTGTGTAAATTTACTTTTGTGTTCTGTACTGCAGTAATGCAGCTTGAGGTTCCAGGCCAATGAAGGGGTTTCTTCGTGGCAAGGCAAACTCCTTGTTCTCAGTGGGGTGTGCATACGATGCCATCTGAAGTGAGTTAGCTGCTCTCCAGCAACGACATGACACATTTACTCATCCGTGGAGACTTGTCACACGCTTTCTCTTGCTTTATGCATTAAAAAGTCTGCTTTTTTGTCGCTTCTTGTTTGCTTCTTTCTATACAGTCACGTTGTTTTGGTTTGTCCTGCTTAATGCCTTAAATTTCTTCTGTCTGTCCATAGTCACCGAGAGTGCATCCACGCCTTCTTCAGGGAGCTACGTGATGCTCCTGGGCACTAGCAAAGAGTGCCTTTCCTCTTTGCTCACACCGCTTCCCTTTGTATTTCTATGTGTCGCCAGAAAAATAAGCATGCATTTGCTGAACATTGGCAGTTCCCCTCGTTTTTGATGAATGTAGATATTCATGATAGGTGTTGAAATGACTCATTTTGGTGATGTTTCCTAAATTCTCAGGATACGGTTTTCCATTGCAGATCCTTTCCATAAGGACAATTAACATTTAGGCAGGCAATTTATTCATAGTCTGGTTGTGAATCCAAAACCACATAGGTAGCGTTTGACTATGACAGAAGGCCAAATGAGCAGATTTTTGTCCTTTCACAGCACGTTATTGATGTAAGGAGTATGGAAATCAGATTAATACTACAATATCATCACGGCAAGGGATTTTCCTGTGTTGTTTAAAGTCCCCAAATGAGTTTCTGCTGCCTCCTTTGAAGCCCCAGATGTGTTTGTGGAGGGGAAGGAAGATGTGGTGCTAAAACCTGCCGTGTTCTTCTCTCTCAGCTGTTGAGCAGCTGCTGGGGAGTTATTGCATCCGAGTATTAGAGAAGCCCTGATGGGACTTAAGCTTGGAGGGCTCAGAAATCAGTGCAAAAGCCATTTTGCACACCCAGTTCCTGACTTTCATGAGTACTGATGTGATGGGAGAGGGATTCTGACTTGCTCCAAAGGATTTTAAATCTGAAAATTGGTCTATCTATGATGCAGGGCGTAATACATTTTTGGGCTTGATGCAAGTAATATGCAGTTACTTACTCGCAGGTGACCTAATGAGAAGTGACAATGAATCTTGGGATTGGTGGGGAATCAGGGAAAGCTGCTCTGGGGACAGAGGTGTTGGAATTAGTTTAAGATAATTAAATTATCTTTTGGGCAAATTACTTGGGACTCTTCAGAGACTGAAATTGAATTTCCTTTCTGTTGGGAGCTAGAATCATCTAGTGAGGAAGGACTTAGTTCTATTTTTTTAATCTGTTAATCTCAAGAAATATTTGACTATGAAAGTTTTATCCAATATCCCAAGCCTTTTGAATCTGAATGTGGGAAACAGCGTAACTTTTTTTTAACCTGCGGACAGGTTGGAAGGAGGCTGTGGTCCATAATGGGAAAAGTATGGAGAAAGGGTGTTTTGTTTTTGTTTGTATGTTTGTTTTTTTAAGAAACAGATGCTACCATCTATTTGGAAGAACTTCCAGTCCTTTGTTACAGTAGCTCAGATTTAGTGCCCAGCAATGGGGTTTGATAGGGCTAGGGGAAACAAAACAATTAACAAGACAAATGACTGGTGAAGATTCGCAAAAAGTGGCTGATCTACAGGCAGGATGTATATGTTTTTGGCCATGTTGTTTCTAAGCTGAGGATGACTGCGTGTTTATGTTAACACTGGGTCTCCTTGTCCTTGGAATGAAGTTGCTTCATCAGCAGAGCCCCTTAGGGGATTTGAAAGTCTACCCAAGACGTCATCCTTCTCTTTTAAAAGGAAAAAAAACCTGCCAGTTCTTATATCCGACCCCTTCCTCCCCCCTTCCTCTCGCTTACAGAGCATCAAGGGGCGGACCTTACTTCTGCAAACTACACATCTTGCGTTCCCCTTGGAGTATTCATTTTTCTCCTAGCAGTAATTTGATTCTGGGCTGTTCCAACTTGCCTGTTGTGAATAAGCAGAGAACTGCATGTTGAAAAACTGAGCTTTCTCAGTAGGCACGGTTTTCGTCATATGAGGATGAGAATTTCTTGCAAGTTTTGAACGAGGTTAAAGTTGATAGGCCTTTGTGGATTTTTTCAATTTTTTTTTTAACCTGTCTTTATCTATCTGTATGTAAAGGGAGTCTTTAAGGGATTGTATCTGTTGAGAAAAGGATCAGCATGACGCTGCTGGAACCAGAAATGCAGATGACAACACTCCAATCAGGTATCACCCCAAATGTATCCCATGGGTAAATTTTACTAGTAAATTACGGTGGCTGAGCTATATAGGGAGTGCCAGGAGGGTATGGGACTTTGAGTAAAGACAAATTAGAGAGCTGTCATGATTTCATGTGCAGTTCGAATGGGTACTGGTTGAGTGTTAAACATTGATCACTTTCAAGCTTCACTGGAGATAAAATTATCTTTCTATTCTTCATTTGGTAGTCCCCAGTGTTGAATTAATGTACCTCACGAAGATCAGAAGTTCCCTAGCAAATCTAGGACTTATTCTAAGGAAATTCTTCTGTTTAGCTTTTGGCTTGAATAAGCCAAAATGCCTAAGCCTAGATGTTGGTAGTTGTTTGAGAGTTTTATTGTTAATTATTTTTCGATTACATGTGTTCTTGATACTTTGGAGAAAGCTTAAATTGTTTTTTTTTGTTTGTTTGTTTTTGTGTGTTTTTTTGGTGGGGGAAGAGTACTTCTCATGCTTTGAAACTTCCTAATACTTGTTTTATGACTTAGGAATTAAAATGGCTTTGTGTTTATATGATTCTGTCCTGAACACTGTGGTCTTTTTATGATATTGCACTTAGCTGTTAGATATGTACAGAGTTGTATTTCTGACGTGTAAGACAGGCTAGAGTTAAAATTATCTGTTAATGACTGTATGGTGTACTTATGTGGGGCATTTTTATCTGTGGCTTTGGGACATTCTGTAGTCGTGAAACTTAACAACTATGTATACATATGAGTGACCTCTGTTTTATGGATGGGAACACAGAATGACTAACCTTGGTAAGATTTGACAGCAAACTAGTAGTAGCTTAGGGCTTTGGGTTTGCATTTGTGTACTCTTTTATCATTTGTAGAGTGTTGCCTGAAAAGTGGAACATAAAGCTCACAAAGTGTCAAGACAGACTTGTTTCTAAGTCAAATGCTTTTCTTCTCCTTAAATAGTGACTTGGAAAGAGACAAGCGAAACAATAACTTCATAGTTTTATATGTGTGGTTTTTTGTTTTAATATTTTTTTCTGAACATCTGTGTTTCTTCTGGACGTGCAGCATTGCTTTCCTTAACTTAGTCTTACATTTTGTAAAATATTTGAAGATTGTATGTCAATAAAGAACCCTGTACGATCCTTATTTTGTAGTTCTGACATATTGTATGCTTGTTTACAGAACCAAAGCACGTCTTCCACCTCCTGTTGTAGATTAAAAAGGCAGGAGAGATTTTACATCAGGTGTGCATCTGATGCGGAGTACACACTTCTTGTCCTAACCCATAATACTACAGAGAGGTGTTTTGAGACTATGCAGTCCATCATTCCTCTAGTGGTGCTCTGGTAGTCTGTGAATTCTGGAGTTAGGATTTAAACGTTAGCAAGGTGTTTGGTATGGAACAGGATGCACATGGCAAGACAGTAATCTGTCTTTCTTGTAAAGAAATTTTGTTTTCCTTGATATGTCAGTCTTTATGTGAAGGCCTGAAAAAGACGTTTACCTCAGTATGCTTTGTTTCTAACAGGTTTTCTAATTGTCTTAATCTTTTTAGAAAAAAAGAGCCATGCAATTTACATTTCAGGGCACTTGCAACTGAATCTGTACGTTTCTGGGAAACTCGAATAAAATAAGACTTATCAAAATTAGGGAAACAGCCTTCATTTAAAAAACTTTTCTTACAAATGATCAAAATTCTTGAGGCTTGCATTTAATTCTTAGGATGAGAATTTCTCCCAGTAAAGAGAACTCGTACATCTTGCTTTTGTGACTACGGTCACTGTTTTTGCTGAAGTCAGCTTATTTAGGCTTAGATTATGCAGTGACGTTTTGCGATGTTGAGGCAATTTCCTGGCAAGCTTGGCTTAACTAATGAGGGATACAAATTTATTGCACCTCTTCCATCAGCGGCAGCTCTCTTTTCTCATGGATCAACTACTGCTGGGAAAATATTAAGCAATAAGCAGCCGAATGTTTACATAAAGGGGTTCACAAGACTGGTGGGGAAATAACATGACAACAGGATGGAACCATGTGCACAGTAAGCCTTAAAGACTTGTCTTGAATCATGGGAGTGTATTCCAGCTTCTAGATAAGGAAGAATGGCTTCTGGATGCCAAGACCAAATTGTTCAAAAATTTTGCTTAAAAAATTAAGTGACTTCAGCTGCTGTTGACTGCTACTGTTGTTTGACTGATTGTGATAAGTCATCTGTTGGGCAAACTACCTGAGGCTTTTTAGAGATGGAAACCGAATCTCCTTTCTGTTAAGAGCTAGAGTCTTCTAATGTAGAAAGACTTAACTTTTCAAGGCTTTGTCGCCCCTGTGTTCGTCTCCAGAAACCCTGCTGGAAAGGTGGAAGCTGGAAACTATTGTACCAGTCAGCTCATCAGGCTTTCAACCTGCTTCTCAACAGCCCTTGGAGAAGTAGAAGAATCATGGGCTAAGTTGTGTGAATAAATTATCCTGATAGGCTTGAGCACCCAAGCATTCAATAAGCACAGCTTCATGACCTGCATGCTTTAAGAGTGCTTGACCTATGGAGTGCGGGCTGTAGAAGGCTCCTCCAAGGGAATGCTTCTTCAGAACAAAACGTAAGCGAAGCAGAAACAAATTGATTTTGATTATTGTGGTGCATGTTGTGTTAACAGCAACAACAAAAATTAAACCTACCCAGCAGACCAAAAAAGGGAAGAGTAAAAGTCAATGCAAGTGATGACGGTTGAAGAAGAAAAGGTGTAGGTGAAAATCAGGCTGGAAAGGCAGTAGAGCCAGAAAAATTCATGAAGAGTAGAAACTTAACTGCTGTATTTGACATCTCATTGGACTACTGAAATAATTTGAAGAACCGATCCAGCCATTCAAGCAGTCATGCAGCGTGAGACCTAGTTCCAGATTCACAATCAAGAATATGGCTTTGGAAACCCCTCTGTGCCATTACGTATGTTTTCATTCTGTTGAAAATGAAGCTGATGTGCGGGTCTATACTGAGCTCTTGGCAGTGGGAGCTCCACGATTGTCCTTTTTCTCCAAGAGTCACTTTCTGCTGCCTTCAACCTCCCAGAATCCGACTCATTTGTTTTCTTTATTTACTGATTGCAAAAACTTGTTGTTTCCTTCTCTTTATCTACCTCAATTTCATCTCCCTATGTACCCTGTTTTTTGTTCCCCTGAAGCCTTTTTCTTACTCTTGTCATTACCTAACTATCCCATATGGAGATCTTGCAAATTTTTTTGCTGTTGATCACTGTTCAGATAAAGATACAGATTGAATGCTTTGTTGGTATGACCTGGCTTTGTTCTGTTTGGCTGTTGGGATGAGTCACAAATATTTTTATTTATTTATTTATTTTTGTTGCTGTTGTTAGTGAAGAGGGCTCTAGGAATTTTTATTTGTATTATTATTTTTTTGACACAATTTACAATCTGGTAACCCTTAAGACAGTTTTTCAACAGCCATGGAAGGGACTCGTGCAAGGAAGGGAGATCTCAGCAGCCCTGGGTATGCTGCTAGCCTTTCTGGAAAGCTTATTGTAGAGAAAATTTCCATTGGATTGACATCTTTTGCCTACGATGACTGATGTTTGTGTAGTCTCATGTCCTTGCAACAGCTTCCATATTCAGACCTCACTGTTCATAGTAGTGATGTGGAATAACAGTTGAATTACTGCTGTTGTTTTTTTTATTAGTACTCATACTGAAATTATCCTTCCAGAGAAAGTCATATCTACTGAAGCAGTTTTTTTTCAGTTTGATAAAAATCTGAAGGTGCATTTAGTAGTATTAAAAGCTCAGTATTTTTGGCAGAACTAGAGATATTATATATGCAAATTTTGTGCTTAAATAGCAAACATGAATGCTCAAAGATAATTTTCCCCTTTCTTTTTTTCTTAGTTATTATTGTTCACAAGTTCCTTTTTATGACTTCTAGGAGATAACTGGGTAGAAATGTGTATGCTCTTACACATGTAGAGAGGTGCAATCAGCCAGATAAATAAAACCCAAATTTCACATCACTTCTGCAGACATGTTGCATGGCTGGATAAGAGTTCCGGCCACTTAGGGCCACTCAGAGTCTAATGATGCATTGTCAGAAGTAATGGACATTAGCAGTAGCACCCTTGGCCAAATGGCTCCTTTTGGTAATGAGTTCCATTTCGCCGTACTTCTAACTTCATTTATTGCTCTTGGTTTGTTTCTCGGCAATACCCTGTGGCTTGCATTGTCTTGGAATATAATGCAAATTAATAATGGTTCTGTAATCTAAATTTCTTTCTATGAGTAAAATGGAAAAATGACCACCTCAACACAGGTAGTTTATTGGATAGCATCTCTGGATTTCAGTATGACGTTCCCTTGACCTTCAGAAAAAAAACTCAATCTCTTCAAGATCAAGCTAGGTATGCAAACCAGAAGCAGGTTGTTCTGAACTGTAAAAAGAAACAATCACTGCAAATCAGTGTCATCTTAAGTGACATTTTACATTCGGTTCATTTCCAGGAATAGTGTGTTTTTGAGCTCTTTTAGCTGATTAGGGATATAGTAAACTCAGTTTAGGACAAACTGGTGCTGATTCCATTCATTTTTCGTTCAAAACATAGCTCCCGGGCTCTTTCTCTTCCCTCTTTAAAGTAGCAACATTGAAGTGCTTTAGGGATATCAGCTGATAAACCACATTTAATGGGCAGAAAGGGGACAGCACGTCTGTGAATTCATAGAGAAGGGAGGTGTCCGCCTTTCAGCTCTTTGAGGCATGACAAATGTAGAGCTGCAGTTTCTGTGGCTGGCTTTTTCTTTTTCCTATTTCAATTGAAGTTTAAATTCAGTGCTGGCTCTTGATATTCAAAATGGAAATGTCTTATTTATGCACTTAAATGACTTCTAACTTCATCATGTCTTTTTCAAGCACTTGTTAGTTGGATTTTTTTTCTTATTATTTTCATTTACTGTTGTTTCTTTTTTAATTGTAATTTTCCACATTGTTTTTTTTGCATTTTGTTTGAATAGCAGACCTTAAAATATCAAATCCTCTTCCTGGTTGTCCCCTAGATTTGGAATTGCAAGATTGCAGTGAGTTCTTGAATCAAAGCAACGGGCATTTGGGTTTTGGATGGAGGGTGGGGGCGAGGGGAGAACATTACTGGCTCCCTAGTTTGCATCATCACCACTTCAAAAATAGAACTTTTGATTTCAGTTTGGAATCTGTGGTATTTGGAAATGTAACCTTTAGTATCTAGGTAGCAAGTTCCTGGGGATTGTAAAGAGTTCCCTGGTTGCTGGTAAAGTTCCCTGAGATGTGTATATTCTGAGTAGTGATAAAGTGACGCTTCGCTGGCTTTTAACCAGAATCCTGCATGTGATCCAAAGACTGAACAGAGTTATGTGAGCTTCATCGTCATCGTGCAGAGGGAATTCTTTCCGAAGCAGCAAATGGGACGTTGTTGAAGTCAGCTTTAAATATGGAAATTTTTATGCCAGAGCTACTAACTGCATAAAGGTCTGAGCTGGCTCTCACAAGACACGCAGCGAGGAGTGCACAACTGTGAGCTGCAACGTTACTGAGTTATTCCATTCATGAAAGATTTGAACATAACCTTTTGCTGCCTTTTATCCCTGTGATTAACTATTGAGTAATCAAACCGCTGTTGTTGTGTTAGTCAAACCAGGGTTAAAGGATTGTCCTAACTAAATATATAAAGCATGCTTTCCATTTTTATTTTTTAATAAAAAAAAAAAGTATACTACTCATTAGAATCATTTAACTGAGCAATACCTATTTCTATTGACAACTTTAAATTTAAACAAGAAGCTGCTGGAAGTCCTGTAAAACCTGGAGCTTGCATTTGTTGAATTGTTAAATTACTTATTAAAAATAGTATTTTTTTTTTTTCTCCAGCTAGTTTGAAAATGTTCTCTGTTCATTCGTGTTATGCAGTGAGTGTTGCGTTACAGGTTGAGACAGAGGGAGGGGAAAAAAAACATCCAGGCAGATTTTTGTCTTTATCTCTTCTATGAACTAAGATGTGCACACACACGCTGTATTTGTTCTAAAACAGGGAAGATGTGGTAGACACAAAACAAATATTCACTGACTGCTTTGATTCCTAACCTTTCTTATGGCTCCATCTTATTTTAAAATAATTAGCTAACAAGGAATCACTTCAAGGGGTGTGTACATGTGCACCACTTTCCGGTTTATATATTTGATTATCATCGGCTTACAGTTTTTTTGCAGCATTCACCAATTGATATTAAAAATGAAACGAAAGCTTAAAATGTATGTCAGCTCATGTCAGGTTTTATATGCTGTAACTTTAATCTAAGCAGAGTATTCCTTGCCGAGAAATTAATGCATTATGTATTATGGGCTACGTTTAATTGCCATTACTGTAATCTGTAAGCTACCCTTTCATTTACATGATGAATATAAATGACCCTTCCGTGTGCTCTGCTCAGTCTCTCTAAACTGATAATGCCGACTGCACCATACACGCCTTGCCTAAAGGAGTGCGGCGTGGACACATCCGCTCTGTCTTCCGCTTACCTGTTACTCCTTGCTCTCCAATGTTCACATGTAAGAGATGACTAATATTTAACAAAGCACTTAGGTTTCTATTCCTGCTTGGTGGCAGGAATTCAGATTAGGGTTTAGATCAGGATTGTTTTCTTTCTTGTAATGGTGGGATTCGTGTCCAGTCTACGCTTTGCTCGTAGGACTTAAAAAGCAAATATTTTTAAGTTTCAATATGAAGCAGTCTCTAAAGTATGCCCAGAGCTGTATAGATCAGTCACAGAGATTACATGGAACTGTTAAGGTTTTGGGAATGTCTCTGGTCTTGTCTGATGTCATGTGGAAACTGACACAAATTCTTAATATTTTTACCCTTTGCACTCTGCTTTTTACCAATCTCAGGTAATTTCTAGAGCATCATAAACAAAACAAACAAAAACAAAAAAAACCCAAGCCTAGTGAACAACAACAATGACAAAACAAACAACCAAACAACAAAAAAAACCAGAATTACCTACAATTTAATGTCACATCTGGATGCCCCATATTGCTGTGCTGTCGCACCTCAGTTTGGACTTACAGCACCCTCTGCTGTTCTGACCTTAGGGCTCTTCCAAGAAGCGTCTGACACTTGTTTCAAATTCTCTTTTCGTATGGAGAAACCTCAACTGGTCATCTTGTGATGGTCTAAGCTTATTTTCATTTGCAACTAAGCAAACATGAGCTCTGCCCGATGGAAGTGAAACTAGAATCTTTATCTTAATGGGAGAAATATTTCTTCCTCTTACTTCCCCCCCGACTAATTTAATTACATTGGCACAGCTCCCTTCTGTGCATAACTTCAGTGTGTTTGAAGAATGTTGTCGAATTTACCAGTAGTTTTTTGTTTTTTAAAGTAGGTGGAGTCATAGAGAAACAGAATTAACCTTCAGGGTCACAGAGCTCCATCCCCTGCTGTTGCAAGTACCGAGGTCTTATCCTGTCCTTCACAGTTTTACCAAGCACCATTTAAAAAAAGCATTAGATTTTTCACTTGCCAGCAACTCGCACTGGAAAGTTGATCTGGAGTTGCCCTTTGGTTAAAAATATTCTAACTTGCGATATTAATTGAATATGTATTTTAGTGCCTTTTAGTTGAAATAGCTTTTTGTACTTAAACTGGTGCAAACCTTAACGGAGACTGAATGTTTTACGAGAAGCTATACCCACTTTACAATATCCTTAAGTAGGCAAGTGCTAAAGTAGCATCTGTTATTGTGACCTGGTGAATACTATTTTGTATCTTTCTATCCCGATGCTTATTTTAAATCAGATTCTCCAAGTAATGTTAATGGCACTTAGTAGGCACTACGCACAGGATGGGAATCCCAACAGGTTAGGAACCTATTTAATTATCCTGTGCGAGAAGTAGGTTGAAAAATTGTATTTATCGTTCTTTGTAGTCTCTGCCATTTTCTCTGCCCTGGTTGTTTTTTCTCAGAAATGAGTGTATTCCAAATAAAGAAGCTGCAGCTTCCAGGGAAGCACAAGCTGACTAAATCAGTCTGTAATGAGAAGTGGTCTTGATGATTTTGTTTTATTTTTCCTTTTCCTGCTGGAGATACTCTGACTGAAGCTATTTTTCCTTGTGTTTTTCTTTCAACATTCGAGATCTGGATTTTGCATTCACTAATGTCAACTAAAATAAATGATACAGTATTGAAAAGTGAGTGGTTTTGATTTGTTTAAGTTATCTCACACTGAACTTCCCCCAGTTGAAAGTGCAACTCCCCAAACTTTTGGTTAAGGTCTTCAGAAAGTATCTTGCAATTGACTTACTACGAAACACACCTAAGACTCAGAGCCTTCAAAGTTCTTTCACTAAAAGCTGAAATCAACAGAACCCCCTTTGCCGTGTGCCTTTGCTGACCCCATATTACCTCAAACTAAGAATAAGATCCCGATTAGTCGGCTCCTTATGGAGAAACCTCTACTGCTAATCTTATACTGAAAATCCAGAGACCAACATGTGAACATGCCTGGAGCAGCATAGCACATGAGATGGGGTCTCAGGCAGGAACATTGCAGCCCATTTAAAGGTCAAAACATCTTTAAGTTTAACCTAGAAATGTACTGGCAACCTGATGGGACCAGAGAAGAACACCAATTTCAGACAAATTCAGCATTCTGCAGAAGCTTAAAGGTTTGTTTTGTTTTGTTTTTTTTTTAAATTTTGATTTCTGTATCAATTTAAGTGTACCACATACACAATTGTTTTGTTTTTCTTCCCCTTTGTTCTTGGCCTTTGCATTATGGTGGCAGAATCAGCGACTGCTTTTAATAGACTGCTCCACTCCTCCCAGTTTTCCTCGGAGAGAGGCACTCGCTGTTTGCCGTGGTTGTTGATTTAGTGCCTGGGAAGAAGGAGGCTTTTTGGACCACTTCCTCGTCGCTCTCTCGCTAAGGGAGCCTGCGTCATTGAGAAATGTTTAACCTTCTGGCCCTGAGGCAGGGCTGGAAACTTTGCTGACAAAATCTAGAAGCTAAAACCAGATCTTGAAAATGTTATTTATGTGAACTGCTCTTTTACTTTGATTTAATTAGGACAGGAGATTGCAGAGCTTGTTTTAGGGTTTTTAAGTAGATAATAATTAGCAGAGTGAGCAGGAGGGAAAAAATGAGTTCTTTAATGAAGAATGGTGAGCAACTGGTTTAGGGGAGGAGGAGAGAGGAGTTGGGGGAGAAGACAGAGAAGGGTGGGAGGGCTGTGTGGGGGAAAGGTTGTCCTAAGATCCTAATTCAGATAAATGCTAAAGTATCTGCTAATTTGCGTAAGGAAGCTGGCTGTGCATAATTTGATTCATACAACACGACATTTTCGTGTGGACTCACAGCCTGGAAAACAAGAAAATTGTAGAATAGGAATTTTTAGACTTTACCTTAAAGCATGAGTTGGTTGCGGAGAGCAGGGGCCCTAAATTGTGGTGGGAGCTCAGATTTCCAGAGGTTTGATCTAACAAGAGGTACTGCCTCTCCCTGTAAACTTGGGTATGACTACTGTATGTCTGATTTTCCCAGACTGTCTGCTTTTTTTTTTCCCCCTTCTAGACCACGAGGGTTCTTTTAACACTGAATTTCCGCATGTCTGGCTGCCCCGCTGGAGCTACACCCAAGCAACCGAGAGGGCAGAAGACATTTAGAAATCCCACACATTTCTGCAGCATACTAATAATACTTACAATATATACTAATAATAAATCTAACATATCTTGAAAGAGTTGTGCTTTTGCAAATTACATATATAATATGCTTGTAGTACAAGGAGTAATCCTGGCTTGTCCCCAGAGTGTTGGATTTATTGTATGTGCTCTGGCAAGCTACGGAGCACATGCTCGCATGTTTGTCTTCAGAGTATTCCAATCCGAAATGTGGCAGCTCTGTGTCTAGGGCTCCAGCCTCTTTATGGTGAAGAGATTGAAACTAAAATGAAAAAGCTTGACTCAAGGGTGAAATTACAGGGAGCAGTTTGAGCTGACCCAGTGATTTGTGATGACCAATGGAAGGGGCAGGAAGAGGCCCAACTTTTCTTCACTCTTCTGTTTTTCATCCCCAGCAGCTCAGTGCTTAGCTCCAGCTAGCTCGGATGCAGATTTTGCAAGCCGTCTAATCCATCGTTGAAAACAAATCCATCCAAAAAAAAAGTTTTCCGCTGGCTCAGTGAACTTTCTTACGAGACCCAGAGCCATCAAAAAGAAGGAATGATGAGAAGTGGAGCAAGATGCTGGATTGTTTCATCTGGCTTGTGTAACATCACTCAAACCGTGTGTACTGAATGGTGAAGCTGAATAAGGTAGAAGAGAATGAGTTTCAAGCAATGAAGTCATCAGTAGGATAAGAAAACTGCTGAAAAGTAGATCATGGGACCAGTAAAGAGTTGCAGTGGCTGGGCAGTAAGTCTAGCAGAGGGGAGAGATCAGACAGCAAGGAAGAATAAGCATGATAAGGTGATAGACATAAATAATTAAGAAATTACGAAATTAAAAGTGGGTAATCGTGTGGTCCAGTGTAGCTATCGCTGGAGAATATTAAAAATATGCACACTTCCCTGGTTATTGGGTTTGTCGTGTTAGAATTTTTTTATATTTACTCTGAGGTTGTTAGGTGGCTGAATGGATGAGCGAGCTGCTGGAAAGAGGGTGGCTATGGGTCAACCACAGGATGGCTGAGGTGGGAAGGGACCTGGAGTCCCCCTGCTCCAAGCCCTGCTCCAGCAGGGCCACCCAGAGCAGGCTGCCCAGGGCCACGTCCAGGTGGCTTTTGGAGATCCCCAGGGATGCAGTCTGCGCAGCCCCTCCGAGTCGGGATGTTCAGCAGGACAGGGCCTAGTATTGACCCCTGGGGAACTCTGCTCAGTGCTGGCCAACAACTAGACTCGTGCTGCTGACCTCCACCCTCTGGGCCTGGCCGTTCAGCCAGTTTTCGATCCACCTCGCTGCCTGCCCGTCCTTCCATCAGCTTCTCTGTGAGGATCTCATGGGAGACAGCACGGAAAGCCTTACTTTACCGAGTCAGGGTAGACAACATCCGCTGCGCTCTGCTCGTCTGCCACGTCTGTCGCTCCACGCTGTAGCTCAAGCTTAAAGACAGTTTTGGCCAATAGATGCCTTGCTCAGGCAAAAATATTTTCTGATAGGAGAGAGTTTTGAGTTTATAGTCAGTTCTGGCCTTAGCATGATGTGGTAGCCAAAAGGAAGCATATGGCAATGTCTATCCTGTTAGAATTATTTTTGCTCTAAAGAGTTTGTTTGTAAGTGACTTCTGTTAAGCCAGCTGTTAGATGCATTGGGAGCAAGCATCCGACTCCTGTCGGATCATAAGAACTGGCAGGCACATAAAAAACACAGCTTTTTCAGTTGCATGCTTGTCTCTTCAGTTATATCATCAACTCATTTGCTTTTACTCAGTCCCGGTTTAACAGCCCCTGTCTTGTATCTGCATTCATAACATAGATTTGGTAGCCAAGGAAGGATGCTGGGGTTTCTAATTCCAGCTCTGACACACAGACTGTGTTACATGTAAATCTCTCTACCTGTTTTAACCCAATTTATCAAGTCAAAGAGTTTTTCAGTATAATTGGGCTGTCTGAACTCCATAAAAAGGCGGTTCTGGCTGATGAATTCTGGTAACTCGTACCAAAGTGACAAATTCTTAAATGAGTGCCAGACAGATGAGGAAAGATAGTGACTGAAAAGACTTCTGTGCATTTCATTCCAGGTGAGCTCATACATTTAGGAAGAAGGAAACAAAACAGAAAGCAGAGGCCAGATCAGAACGTAATGTTCCAAGCACAGCTATCTTTACAGTTGTAAGCACTTAGGCTACGTGCCTTTAAGGGTTTTTAAGCCAGTTCTGGATTAAAACCTCTAAGACTTGGCAAGTTTTGCTGGGGCAACAGAAGAAGATGCACCCTGCCAGTTCCTTGCCTTTTCCCTTTGCTTTCATGGCTGGGATTATCAGAACTCTTGGATCTGACATCAGGTTTGTTTTAAAAGCAACAATGCTACTTGCAAAAGAGGCCTGTGCCTCTGCTTCCCCCCACTCCTTTCTTTTGGGTAACAACATACATCAGATCAACCTATGTGCTGTATTTTACTGTACTTTCCCTACTGCTCTCACAGCTTTTCTATCTTAAACTTGTGCCAGTGATGTTAGTATCATCGACATTTAAAAATGGAGTCTCACATACGTGAAAATATCTTTGTGGCAAAGATGCAGAGCATCAAGCATGCAAGCTAAGCTTAGGTTGTAACACCACAACACTACATCTTGTGGCAGTTCCCTGTACATGTGAACTTACACTGTTACCAAACTGTAAAAGCAGTATAGCTTCACCCTTGCTTTCACTGAGGGGAGCTCTTTCTTGTCTTTGTGGTCTGTGGGAAATCGCTGTTTCTTACAGGCTGGTACTTGGTGAGCTTTTTCCATCCCAAAATTGTTATTTTCAAACACTTGAAAAATGGGATTTCTCATTAAGTGCATGAAGAGTTTAGGTCAACTCATGTGGTTTGGGGAAAGTACGATGTTTGGGTATAGTAGCAGAGAGTATTGTGACCAAATCACTGGGGAGAGGTACAAACGATGCACGAATTGGGAGAAGTTGTACATTTCACACCAATACTGTCTTCTGTTACAGACTTGAACAGCTCCAAGAGAAATAAACCTTTGGTTTAATTAAAGCAGAATATGATTTATGTAAAAATGGAGTCAGTGGAGAAGGAGTGGTAGTACTGTCGAAACTGCATACCCCTCAAGTGATAGCAACGTGAATCCCATGAAGGCATTGAAGGGCTCCTTCCATCATAGCATAACCAGGATATTTTCCCTGCTAAGAAGTAACTGAATAATTGAGTGAGATGCAGTTAAAAATTACCCTGAATCTACTCTGCCTTCCTCTTGAGATTCCTGCCTTGTGATACACTTACGGTTTGAATTCTCTGCATGCTTGGAGAGGGTTGAGTCCATACTAGATCGTGGAAACCCTTTCCTTTTCTACCAGTACAGGCCTTCCCATGAGAGTAAATGATTGTGCACCTTGACATTGCTTCTGGCTTATTTTCTGTTGTACCTAAAGCTTAGAACCTGGATGTGCTATGCATTTTTATATTGGAAACATGCATTCAGGTGTTGAAGTCACCCTGAAAGCTCGAGATGGCATCTATCCAGGGCGTAACAGAGTTTCAGCACTAAAGGAAGAGTTTAAGCATTTGATGTTGGAGGTGATTTATAGATACTTGGCAATGCAATAAGTGAATTTTACATTCTAAGGATGAAATTATTCTGTCTCCAATAAGCCTGACAGTAGCTATTTTTTACTGTGGGTTGAGGTAAGCATCCATGACAATGGAAAAGGGGACCACTGCTTTCAGTAGCCACTGAACTGGCTTAGCAGTATCACAAAGCTTCCTCTCTTGCTCTCCCTCATCCCAGCCTCCACGTCAATCACTGTGACAAAGCACTTGAACCATTTTTAAAGAAAAAGTTAACAGTATGTGCGTGTGGAATCTAAAATGATTAACTTTGGCTAATAACATACTATACGAATGGGATTGTATATTGTCTTTTTAGAATTGTACCTCCATTAATGCTTAGTTGTTTCAGGTTTGGGCGTTCTTCTGCAACAATAAAGGGTAAATACACATTGTAATAAAAATCTAGATTCTGGGACTTCAATCTGATGTGTGTGGAGAACAGTTTTCTGGGCAAAAGTCACAGTCCTGTAGCAGGAGTTTGCCTGGTAGCTATTCTGCTAGTAGAAACTGAGAAGCAAGGGAAGGGTTTGCTAATCCTTTCACAAGTAGTGTGTGAACATCAAGTGCAGCCTGGCTCTTTCCTCTCTTGCTTAGGTAGATAAAAAAACAAGCTGCATTTTCCAGGCGTTTGCAGGTAGCCCCTTTGTGCAGCAGAGGGGTTTGATAGGAAGAAACCTTTTATTGCCAGAAGCTGAAAGGGTGTGGGAGGGAGAAATATGGGATATCTCCTGCTTAACAGACATGGGAATCAGTGACATAACTTCTCAGACTCCTAGACATGCCTTAACATGAGGGCTAGGGTATCTTTCTCCTGTCCTTTCCCAGTTCTTCCCTCCTAAAAAGAAATTTTAAGACAAATTCAAAGACCTTGCTGCCTTTTCCCCTCTCTTCTGCTCAGCACCCTGTTGGTCTGGCAGCTAGGACTTTTCTTTTTTCTGCTCTCAAGAGCAAAACCAAATGCTTTGTTTATTTCTTATTTATTTATGTATTTCATCCCTTCTTCACTGGGGTGCCCGGGGGGTGAATTAGCAGAACCAACTGTAGGTGGGAAGGCTGATGAGAGCTATTTTAACTTGGTCAAATCTTGGGTCTCTGGCTTAAAACCTTTGACTTTTTCATTATAGGGTAACTGTTGCTCGTAGAGAAGAGCAGGGAACTGATGTTCTTTCTTCCTCCAGTCCAAATTAATTCCTTTAGAGCAAGATGAGCAATATACCTGAACTAAAGGAGTACTTGGACGTTCCTCTGCAGTTCCAGTCGCAGCAGCTGTAAGTTAAGCTCCTCCACTGGAGATACACTCCCCACGTTTGAGACCCCGTACTTGATGTGAGAGCTCTCGCTGTCGAGTTTGTTGGCTTAGCAAAGGTAATTTGAGCTAATCTTTCTAACTTTGCACTGGAACAGAGTGAGAGCATCACACAGCCAGCTCTGGGGTCTCGGCGATGGGGGGTGGTGGTGGTGTAACTTGAAGAAGAGGAGGTAACTTTACACTATAATGAGGTATGCAACTGTGTTTGCATCTAACCAGAGTTTATCAACCAAAACGGTAAAGATAACAAATAAAACGTGTTTGGATGTGTGCTTTTAATTTACTTGCTTGTCTTTGTTGGGCTCATGTGCACAGGGGCTTGCAGTTGGTTGGAAGCTAGCTATAAAACTCCTTTCTCTTACCCCCCACTTTCTTCCTTTCCTCCTCTCTGAAGTTTTCTATTGCAGACAGAGTCCTCCCACTACATCAGCCAGAGAAATTCACCTACTAGTTGCGTTTCTTTTCTTAAATAGAAATCTCTACATTGGCAACACAGTTTTGTTGTAAAGGAGTTTATGTGCAGCTTTCTGGAGCACAGTATTAATAGAAGAGTTTCCACTGGTTTTCAAATGAAAATAAAACTCAACTCAAAAAAAAAATGTGGCACTTCCATTTAGTAATATTAGGAGAATGTGCCGCATAATGTTTTTGTTTTGATATGATCTAGAGTACAGTAGACTTCTTGACTGTTTCCTTCTCTTTATCATCCCCTTGTTTCCTAAGTACAACAGGTCTGGGAGGGAGCAGGGAGGAGGAGAGGCATGGACCTTAAGTGAACCAACATCTCTGCTTCCCTTCCTCTCCCTCCTTCCCCTCTTTTCTGCCCTTTTACCAGTATTGCCTCGGGCTCTTTGAAGATGGCCTTCGGTCAGAAACACTGTGAGTTCTTGGTTCGGGGGGAGAGGTGGAAAAAAAGCAAAGGCTTTGGACTCCCCCTTCTGCCTCCTCCTTCCTCAGGTCTGCACGGTGCTGGGTGACTTGGTGCTGGCAGGGGGGGACAGGCATTGCTGCTGGTGTCCCCACGCCGCCCTTAGCGTTGTTGCCTTGCCTCGCTGGTTGGAAACTGCTTGTCTGCAGAGTTAATCTGCAGATAACGCACTGCGTTAATGCACTGCGTTCCTGGGAGCAAACTGCTTCTCCTTGCTCCTGTGCTTTGCAGCTAGGGATTACGGGTTTCGTGTGCGTGTTTTCAGGGAAAGGCAAACTGACGTCTTGGATGAATCCCAAGGAATGGGGTGGGTGGCAGAGTTTATATATGTGCTGGGGGTTGATTTGGCTCTAGCTGCTGTGTAAAGTTCACTTTGGCAGCTGAAAGATGCAGAGAGAAGCACTTTCAGAATTAGAGACAGTGAGGTAATGAGAAAGTGACATAGGAAAGGAAGTGTGGGGGGGGAGAGGAGGGCTCAAAATGCAAGTTGACATCATCTGATAGGTTTTCCAGCCTGTGCAGCAGCTATTTTTACGCTTCCAACTCACAGTATTTAGAGCTCAATGACAGCCAACTTGCCAAAAGTGGGGGCGGTGGTATATCCCAGAGTGGGCTGGGGGGCCGGAGAGCCACTCAGAAGCTAAGGCAAACATCCAGATTCCCAGGCACGTCTGCTCTTCTTGCCTTTTCTTACATCTGCATGGTGGTTTACCTTTGGCTCCTTGTTATGGCTGGGAGTGTTCTGAATGCCGACTGGCAGCACTGACTGTCACCAGCTAGCTGAAAAGATCGGAGTCTGTGAACTTCAGGCTCTCCCCGAGAACCGGAGGAGCAAGAATGTACAGTGAGCCCAGGCTGGTGTTTCCACCTCTTCCTGAAGGTCACTGTAGGTGGGAGGCAGGATTCTGGGAATGTCCAAAGCAAACTGACATTAAATAAGTGGGATCCTTAGCAGAGAAGATGTAAGCGACACAAGTGTCGGTGTGAAGTCTGTATTTACTCTCAAGTATAAAATCGGTAGAGTCATAAGACAGCAAAGCTTTACAGTGGTATAGATGCAGCATTCTCTTTTTCGGGCTTTTGTCTGCTTGCTAGAAATATCAGAGATGGATCCACGAATATATTGGGCTCATACTTTTTTCCTAAGGGTTCATCTGGCTTAGACCGCGACTGAGATCTTTCTCACGTTGCCTGAGCGAGCATATATTGCAGCTGCTTGCCGGTTTTTAGCAGTACATTGTTTGGATTTCATCACTAAATTGTGTGCATGCAGATCCTTGCAGGCATTGTGTCTTCTGAGGATGCTTTTATGGGGGGAAAGAAGGCAGAGGACCTGCACTGAGCTGCAGGGAGGAACGGAGGTGAAAGGATTAAAAAATGCACATTTGAAGTTGAAGGGAGTTGTCAGCAAATTTTCTGTCTGCTCATTAATTTTAATTTAAAGAGTACGCTAATTTGGGGGGATAAAGCTAATGAGTCAGTTTCATGTGACAGCTGAAGTGATCCCAAGTCTAATACGTGTCAAGTCTCTCGGTTCCTCTCTCCCTTCCCAGCCGTGCTCACCAGCCACCAGCCCAGGTGCTCGTGTCACATATGGGTAAGGCTGCTCGGTCGGTTGAACTGGCTCATTAAGACACCAGGTGAATGTCACAACTGGTTTAAGGAGGCCGGGAGGAGGGCAGGAAGATGGAATTTAAAGGCCTGATATCCAGGGCAGGGTTAGAATTTTCACTGGAGGGTGCTTCACTCTTCGGCACTTCTCTTCTAGCACAAAATAGGGATTTGAAAAAGCTGCTGCTTATCTACTGTCTTGGCTTTTGAGGATAGAGAAATGAAGAGAGAAAGTTAGTGAATGTGTTCAAACCAGTGAGTAAGTAAAGATAACTGGCATTCAAACAAGAGTATTGCATGCTATGCCCATGCGCTGCGCCCACTCGCTAGCCGTATGTGCACCTGATGTTACGTTTTATTTCCTTGCGAGGGTATAAATAGCGGTGCAGCGTCTTGAGGGAGAATACATCCCACGGTCTGTATCTCATTTCACACTTGAAAGTCAGAGGATGCAAGGCTCAATAGATGTCTCTTGGACTGGTTTTGAAAATTGAGTTTGACGCTTCCCAAATGAGAAATCTGGGGCAAATGCCTAGGTCCCACTTACACAGCAGCGATCCTTCTGCCAAGAGCACTGTTGCCAATTCCCTAGTAGAGCTTGTGCGTGACAGTGAGTATTGGACGTGCTTTGGAGTGGGTTGATGCCACTTCTCTGGAGCAGCTAGGCAACTGAAATGTGTTGGATAACTTACCTCTGCCATGAAGCAGACCTTGCCTCCCACCCTACTAATTTCCCACAGAAGTATAAAAGTTACTCATGGGGCCTTACTTCTTACAGCACCTTGACATTTCAGGCCGTATGATCATTGATAAGACTTTTGGATCTCTTCTCAGTGTACCACGATCAAAGAAAACACATGGAACTTTTGTTGAATTTTCTGATGATCATCAACACATGGCAGTAGTGTCAAGTGTTTTGTACAACTTTATTCATCTATCAGAATCCATACTTTGCAAGGAGGTGTCTCACAAATGCTTGCTCATGTGGTAAAGATTTCCTCCGGCCTGCCACCCCGGGTATTTGTCTTCTCACAGCTTGTAGGGTACTATTCGTGTCCTTCTGGAGTGCTCTGGCCCATCCTTTTCTGTTTCAGATAATTGCTCCTGACCACTCAGGAACGCTGTAGGACAAATTTGATGCCGTAGGACAAAATTATAGAATATGTTGCTCAAGGAAGAAAAGATTTATCTGACTACCATTCAGCCAGTCAGGTGGTTTTCTTTCCAAGCTATTTTCTGTGTAGGAAGAAAGAAAGGTAAGTCTGCATCCATATCTGCAGCCCCGCAAAAAGACATTGAGGGGATCAAACCTTCATCAAGATGGAGTTGTCAGTTATGTCAGGGGGGGGGTCGGTTATGTCATCGGATTGCCAAAACTGGCAATATGTTAGATTTCATGTGTTATGAGCTGCTTGGGGCCCCCATTCTTCCAGTTGTCAAAGTTTGCCTCATCAGAGCTCGGGTGGTATCTTTGGGCTGTTGGGGCACTGCATGGGTAGCTGTGAGTCAGCTGGATGGAGCAGCAGCTCTCACTCGCCAGGCTTTGTACGCCGTACTGAGCTGCTAGGTCAGAGGCCCCGTTTGGCAAGGTAATAGCAAATCTTTGACCTCTGTAGCTGAATCTTTTCGTTTCCCCCATCCAGATGGTGCGGTACCAGAAAGAACAGGGCTCAGTCTGGCACGGGATAGGTTTTGAGTAATTGCGGCAATCCTGGGAGCTGTCTGCACAGACCTCCTTCTGCGTGCAGTTCCAAGGGGAGGTGCAGACGGCGTGCCTCTCCCCTCCGTGCTGCCTTTGGCACGGCTGCGGGCTGCTGGATTCGACCTCCCGGGGCAGCTCCCTGCAGCCACACAGCTGCGAACGGCCGTGCAAGAGAGGGATCACCGGCTTAGGCAGTCGTATTAACTTACTGGCCAAAGTTCACTGTGGAGCTGAACCTTTACCTGACTTTGACAAACCCTAAATTTAAGATGAGAGATGGTGCTAAGAGTATGCATGGGTAATTTAGGAATAATGGTATTATGGAGCTTTTTATTACCACCAAAGGCTTTTTTTTTTTTTTTTTTATCCAAAGGAGCTTTAGAGTTTGGATTGTTTTCTGAGTGAAGGTTGAACATTTCCAAGTAAGAATAGTACTGCTGCAGGAGCTCAGAAATATCTTCTGCAATCTAGAGTCATGGTTCAATAAACACGTAAAATTCAGTATATTAATTTCTAGTTTGTAACTTAAAAAGATGTTAGATTGCTTGTTTGCTCTGCTGCTGCTAATGGCAGAGTTAAAGTTGTTTTCTAAATTTGGTTGAGCATCACTTGTTTCAAGATTTCAGCTTCATTATTAAAGATATATATTTTTTTTCTTGTTGCTGTTACCCCAGCCTCACTCTGTAAAATGGCAGGATGCCTTTGGGGATGAGACATTTTGGTCTTGATTTGATGGGAGGTAGAACATGAAATGTAGACTGTCCTGGTAGGGTTTGGAGTACTAACCTTCTTGTTTCTGTAATGTCCATATGGCTATCTTGCTTCAGGCTTGCAGGATGACAACAGTTAAATTTTTTTTTTATTATTTTTTCTGGGAAGGTGATGAAATACTTTTTTCAGGCTTGTGTAGTCATTGGACAACTTTTTTCTTTTCTTTTTCTTTCTTTTTTGCTCAGACTTCCTTGTACCTTTTACGATGCATGCTTCGTGAGATTAGGAGACAACAAAGCCACCGGCTGTCCTGGTGTGAGCACCTCCAGGCTGTCAGTAGGGTGGAGCGTGCTCTTCCCTGGCCACTTCCAATTCCAGTACCATGCTGGTGGTACCTATATACAGAGACTGACGACCCTGTGACATCCAGTCATGATGTGCATTAAATAAGCTCCTGGTGAGACAGCTGCCTCCAAACAAGCACGGATTGTGACATTTTGGTGCTCGCAGGAGCATTATTGACTGGGGACTGCTGAGTGTCTCCAGCTAGGTGTTTCTACTGGGTTAAGAGAAAGGATTTAAGGGAAGAGGAGGCGGGTATGTGTGCTTGTACAGAAGCAGCCTGCCGCTGCCTGTGTGTAGTCTCAAAGCAACTGCATATAAGATCTGTTTCCACAATGACCAGTTTAGCTTTCTTCACAACCAAAATTCAATTTCTGACGGTTTAAAAGGGGCAGAAGAAAAGGCTGCTGCTCATGCGAGTGGTGATGTGCTCGTGGCTTCGCGCGGCGTGCTTCCAGCTGGGAGGTGCAGAGAGGGTAGTGCTGCATCACATGATATTGCCTGTCTGGCAGGTGTCTGTAGTGTGAGGAGAGAAACCAACTGTTCACTATTTTGGGTGAATGAGGTTGGCTGTCACTGCCAGTGGCCCCAAGAAGAAGTCCACGCATCTGTTGATAAGCACTGCTCTGCATACTGGGATCCCGAATGCTTCCAGCCGCTTGCAGAAGCAGCGAAGTGTCCGTCCGAGTTTTGAGGTAGTAGGAAGAAAAGTTTTGCCAAGAGGCTTGCTGATTTTAATCTTTAGATGCTGGCTGTCAGGATTTGTCAGTGCCTTGCGTACCTCTGGGTTCCTATTCAAGCACAGCCTTGGAATCTAGCAGGAAACTGATTTTTTTTTCCTGGTTGGTGCAGTGACAGAAACCCGGTAAAGAGGGATTGTGGTTGGGTCTCTCGTGAGGATTAAGCACCCCTTCTGCTAGCCTGGAACGCCTCCTGTGTTGCAGACTCGGCCTTCAGGTCCAGGGATTTCCTCTAATATGTTGGATAAAGCCAAGACACTCCAGCCTGCCTATGTCGGGATTGTGCCGCTTGCAGAGACTGTGGCAAAGCAAGGGAAGAGCTGTTCAAGCACGTATCAGGATTCATACCACAGCCTGCGAGAAGGTCAGCAGGCTCCGCTTTCTTTCTTTCTTTTAGGCACTGTATAATTGGCTTGTGTTTTTCCCCTTTCCCTTGCATATTGAATCTGCCTGCTTCTGCTTTTTCTGTCCAACCCGGGCAGTTGTCCAGATTTCGGGTTTCCCACTGACTCCTCTGACCCGTTGTTCCTGAGGGCGCTCGTAAGCATGTCACAGGACGAGGTTAGAGCCCTGTGTGTGGGGACTTGCAGTGGGACAGTTTCCTTGGGACAATTTCACTTGTGTTTGGGAACGTGTGGAGTTCAAATTTCTCCCTCTCCTCTCTGCCCGTAAGGATCTTGCAAGCCGTGTTTTAAGGCCGATTTATTAAAGGTGCAAAGGCTTATTTTGGAGGGGCAGCTCTGTCTTGAAGGGGATAGAGTATCATGTTTTGAGTTTCATTACGTTGCTGTTCGGAGTGTGGAAGGAATGGGGTGTGTATATCTGGGTAAGATTCTGTTTCAGTTAGTGGTGTTTCCCTGCAAATGTATGTGATTTCTTACAGGGATTTGTCAATTCTGCAAAATTATGCAGACAGATAGAGGTCAAATTTCAGGGAGTGGTATCTATGAGAAGAAAAGACAATATGGAGGGATTGCTTGCAAGAATGAATTTGAAGAAAAGATGGAGAAGATGAGTACAGACAGTGATCCATTCATAGTGAGCAGCATAACAGATAGCAACAAACAGGAAACCGGGAGAAAATACAGGCTAGGATGGCAGAACATAACAAAATGCCAGTGACAAACACAAGTTATATTTTATCAGAAATAGTGGATTTCACCTAACTGCAAGTGAAATTTTAGTAAGGACTTGCAGGCGTGAACAAAGGTCCCGAGCATAGTGGCCTCAGAAGTAAGGTGAAGACTGGTTTTAAAGAGTGAGTAATGTGATCTGACGGGAGAGGAAAATAACTTTCGGTGACATTTTGGACAGAACAGTAAAGAGCGTTCAGAGTTGAGTACTAAAAGCCAGAGAGAGTAAGGCCGTGTTTGTTATCAAAAGACAGCCAGTGTGTGGAAGATGATTTTAGCAGTTGGATTTAGAGGATTTTTCTCTCATGTGCAGCTCTTGATCTGCTGAGACTGCCAAACAAAACTGTTAAGTTTCTGTCCCCTGCTGTCATTCCCCATACCAAGCCCCGTTATCAGATACCAAGAGTGAGCTTTTTATTAGCTTTTTAAAATATTACTATTTTTGTTGCTTGTTATCCTTGGAATACTCTTTGTCAAACAAGTGTGGAAAAGGAAAAGAAAACTGAAGCCATAGTTCTCAAATTAAAAATTGGGAGTCATAAATCCACTGGTGTCGGCAGTATTCCCACATTACTTTGTCGGCTCTGGGGGCAAAGAACTGCAGTACATCAGTCTTTGGAGGAAGAAACAAAACAAAACAAAAAGCCCGAGCTTGCAGCTGACTTGTATTTGCAAGGCATTGACGAGGTTCGTGGAAGGTGAGCACTCTGCATTTGGATGTGCCAGGGTATGCCTTTCATACAGTCACTAAATAGCATAAGCTCTACAGTGGCATCGCTTGTAGAATGAGGAAAATGCAATTCTGTAGTACTTTAATCAATAGAAAAATGTTTGCTGCCATCTCAGGTGGAACTGAATTAAGGCCATGGAGTTCATGTATATTTCTAAATATACATAATAAATAAATATACATAAATATAAATTATTGGAAAAGCTGTGTTAGCTCTGCAAGGTTTAGCAACATTCATCAGTCTGCTCCATGTCTAATTCCTGATGTTCTAATACCAGATGCAATGGGGAAAGCTACTTGCTACCAGCTACCAAACAGGAAGGGTAGGAAAGAGAAGTAGATGCTGCCAGTTTCTTTCATGTCAGAAGAGAAAAAAATAACACATTAGCTTCACTGCTGCTCCATTCAAGTCTCCTGCATTCTCAGGATTCCTCTTGCATTTATGCTGCAGCATTCACTGTATTTTGCAGAGCCAAATCTTAGAGGCAGTGGAGAAGCAGATGCACTCGTGTGTACCCTTGCAAGAGCAATGGAAGTCAGGATTTACCACTGAGCTGAATGAAACTATAAGGACTGTTGTACCTTATTTTTGGCTAAAAATGGGACAGCCTAGTTTTGTTATCATCGTGGAATTCATCCACTTCTCTTCCTCACTTTTTGATATGCACAGGTGAATGGGTGCCAGTCTGCTTTTTCCTATTAGTAAAGCCAGGCAAATAAAGAGGCATCTGCATTATGCTTGCAATGTTCACTCCTGTTTGCTTCATGAATCTCATGAGAAGTGGCTGTCTGGAATAGACTTCATCTTGTTTTCTTGCCTCTGGAAAACATGGTACCCTAAATTTGATTTAATATGTTTTGTGTGTGTTTTTTTTTTTTTAAGTGGGGCTTGACATAATGAAATATGGGAACTGCAGATCCTTTCCACACACAAATTCATTTGACATGGGGAAGTCAAAGGACATATGCTTGCTTTTTTTTTTTTTCAAAGTATGTGTTGGGGGCAGTTATTTGTAAAATTCCTAGAATTCAGAAATCCATAAACATGTTTTCTATCAAAGAGTGCCTTGGGATGATTTAGTTTTCAAATACCAGAGCTCAGTTTGCAGTTCCTAGCCCACTTAACACAACAGTATGGTAGATCCTAATGAAAGATAGGAAGAAGGAATCACAAGCTCTGAAAAATTTCAGAAAGCTACCCAAAAGCTGATGAGCATTCATGAGTCTAGCTTCGAAGTAAATACTTCCAAAAGTAAATTCCAACTTCACCACCTCCGTGCAAAGTCTTTCATTCGCTGCTCTTGGACTCAGCTCTCTCTTTTCTTTTTTTTTTTTTTTTTTTTTTTGTCAAGTCCTTGCTTCAAAAATGTTCAATGTGACTCAGAGGCTGCCAGTGAAATTCACCTGTCTTTTTCCAAGATTTGTGTCTCAGGGCCCAGACACGAACAAGTTACTGCATGCCATCTGATCTGTGGTAACTGTGTGCACATTCTTGGTCCACAGCAAATGTGAGGTAATTTGAGTTAGCTTAGCCTTTGATTAAACTATTAATATCTGTTCAGTACTTTGAAGAGATCAGGAGTCATGCAAGTGCTTGTTAATGCCTAGCTTTCTTCACGAGCGATCTAGGCCTCATTGTCATAACGCCTCCTGCAACCTGAAGGTGAAGCAGCTCGGTGGCCTGTGCCTCCCCCAGCAGAGGGCAGAAGAAGGTGCCCATGTGGACCTGGAAGCTCTGGACACCAAGGAGGTCCCCAGCAAGAGGATCTGCATCTGAGGCACGTCACCGAAATGCAGGATGACATTTTTCTGTAAAGGTTGATGGGTGTCTTCCTACTTCAGAACGGACCTGAAGTTGCTGTGGGAGATGTCAGAGTGCTGCCTCATGCAAATGCATGAGTAAGGAACAGCAGAAACTGGTCACAAAACCTCACCGAAGCACCTCTGAATTATGGCCAGGTGTACCCCAAAATCCAGAGTGATGTATGCAAATAGTGCTGTGGCACAGAAAAGCGCAGAAAATGTGTTGACTGTATGGGGGGGCTAACTTGCTGGCTTTCCTTGCTGCAAAGCCAGAGGCACAGCTGGCATAAGGAGTTAGACTCTGTAGCCTCGTGCTGCAACTACTCCGCAAATGTGTGGCACGCTGAATGTGACTGCACTTGAAAGGTAGGAGTTGCAGTGAAGAAAAGATGAGATAGTGAGGTGAGGTGGCTTGAAGTTGGTAGTAAACAGGCAATTTAATTTTTATTTATTTTTTATTTCCAATGTGCCTCATTTGATTGTGAAGACTGGAGGTGTGTCAGGGTTTTTGTTAACTTTATGATAGCAGTACCTTGTGTGGGAAGCTTTGGGAAAGGGTTAACACTGAATGGCCAGTGCTTTCAGAAGTCAGTCCTTACCAGTGGAAGGGGAGTCGTAGTGTTATCCCTGAAACTGAAATCACATATTTTTTTAGTCCTGCTGCTCTAATGTGTTTTTAGTTTTTATGGATCTGACATGTTTTCCCTTCTTGCAGTTTACTGAACTATTCCTGTCAGTGTAATGATCCCCAGCTGTTGCTTTAGCCCTAGCTATTTTCATGCTGGGAATGGGAGGAGGAGGAGAGGGGCAGAGGCTAGCTTGTTTACCACACTGTGATCTAATTCATTTTTCAGAGAAAGGTCTTCTATAATGCTTTCTTTATCCCAAAATAATGCTAAAAGGAAGGAGTTGTGGTTTCAGACTTAAGAGAGCAAGGAGATGTAAGGATTCAACACATGCAGAAATAAAATGAATAGAAAGTGGGTGTGGTGCAATGAGTGCAGCTGTTAATAGCATTTATGCAGACAATGCTTTGAACTAGTAGTGATACCAAGTAAAATTTGCAGTAAGTACTTTGCTGCCCTATCAGCTGAATTTTCTTCGCAGTTGAACTGAGAGCTTCATGTTCAACAGCAGTGGAACTGGGGTATTGATATTCCCAGCAACTGGGAAACATTTTAATAAAGATTGGAAAAAGCAGGCATGATTTTGTAATTATTGCTTATTTGATAATTATTTGTTGTTTATTTTGTAAAGAAAAGATCTGTGTTTACACTTTCAAAGAGCAAATAATTGATGCTTAGACTTCCTGGTAGCTGTTGGAAAGCAGATGCTTTTCTGAAAACAAAATTGTGGTGATGCTTAAGCTCAGCTTGCTTGTTTTGCATCCAGAAACAACTTCTGGAGTTAACATGCTTGTTCCGAGGTCTTGCCAGACAGATGTCACTGTGGCTCTCCTTCCCAAACAAGATAAGGGGCAGTGACAGTCGCTCACGCTTTTCAGATCTGCATCAGGCTGCCCGTGTAAATCTAATTGTGGTACTTCTATCACCTATGAGATCTGTCACTAGTAACCTCAGATTTTTTGGCATTCTGTCACACCTGTAAGTCATCGATCAATTACTTAAAGAATATCTATAACACAAGTAAGTGCCTGCTTTGATGCTTTGATCTTTCCTTTCGTGCCCCAACTCCCATCTATCCAGACTTTTCTGAGCATTGAATTACTGATCTTGTCACCTGCTGCATCAAAAAATTTTGATTCAAAATGTTAAAATAACTTAATTCTTGGCAAGAACCTCTGCAGCCTACAGTAGAAAACGGGATATGGCCCCTGACATAGCTTAGGTTTATCAAACAAAAAGATGTAGTGAGCCTGTATGAGGCAAATTCTGTTCCTTTTTCTTGCAGGAGTCCTCTCAGTGGATGCGTAATCTGCTAAATGGCATAACATGAAGCAGAGCTCACGGCTTTCTTTCTCTAACTTGGGCTAGTGGAGGTGTATTCAGTGTTTTTTGCCGTGGTGGTATGTAAAATTCACTAACATGCAACATCTCTTCCAATTTAAGAGCAAACCTGCAGTAGCTGAAGTACCTTGCAATACAGTGATTATGAGTAAGAGCTGCAAAATGTTGTCTGCTGATCAGTGCATTCAGGGTTTTTCCCTGTGTTCAGTGAGATGAGTCTACAGAAGAACTGGAAGAAGGCTTATAGTTTATATGGTATAGTAAGTATTCTTCCAAGAAAACACAGATTTGAACTTGCTAGTCTGCAGTTATGCCATCTGAAGTTGGACTAAGCCTGATGAAGCTAGCAAGGAATGTGTAAGAAAGTTGATAATAAGGTTAATAATAATACTGTTGATAAAAATAGTACTACTTTGGGGCATGTATTCCTTCCAAAATTGTCAGTGAAAATTGGTGAAATCCAGGCTTTCTGGACAATGTCATCTTAGTACAGCCTTTCAAAAATAAGCAGCAGTAAAGAAAATCTTTCGTAAAGAAATAGCTATTTGAAAGTTTACAACAGGATTGTCCATACTGATTTTTTCTCCGTGGTAAGGTCAAGGTATGTTGTGGCCATACCTACAATGCGGTCTCCATCCCCAAGGGCAGCTGAAGCTCGTGGTGTCTGAGGCCTGTCGCCATTCTGAGGGGATTACCCCCTAACTTCTCTGCTCTACCCTACCAGCTGACACACCGAACATCTTTTTGGTACCCTTCCTCGCCGAAACGCTTTTCAGGGCCCAAACATTTGTTGCACAGCTGAAAGGTGTGGGGAACTGACAGGTGCCCTTTGGTTGACTAAAGGAAGAGACCCACTTTCACCTTTCTCTGTGTGGAGTTTTCCCAGCTTCATGCTGGTAATTATTTCCCTAGTATTACATGGATACAGAATACAGCTGTGGGCTTTGTTTTTTTTTGGGGGGAGGGGGGTTTGCTTGTCTACTTTTTGTAGTAATTGTGTGGGGTAGTGGCTATGTACTTTGGTTACTTGCAAGTTTCTCAGCAGCGTGAGGAGCGTGAAGGCCGTATGTGCTCCCTTCACATAAACTGGTCAGTGCTGCGAGCGGCTTGCAACCCAACCGGCCTGTCTCAGTTGTGGGGTTTTCAATCTTATTTTGGTGTTCCTGTCAAAATGCTCTTTGTGAGGCTTTTTTTGATGCTTTTTTCTTCACTTTCACTTTCCTAAGCTGTCACACCTCTGTCTGTATGATACATACGTATGGATGTCCTTCTAAACCTGCCTGCAGCTCCCCTCCGTTTCCATGCTCAGATCTCAAACTGCCCCTTTTCAGAAGTGGAAGTTGACATTTTAGAAGTGGGTCCTAAACTAGTAGTATCTTTGTGCCTCACTGAGCGACTGTTTTACTGCTGCTAATAATAGTTGTCACATTGACTGTAGGCAGTTCAGAACAAGGATCATGTCTTCGGGACTGACGTGTGACCGTAAAACTAACTACAGTGGTTTGCGAGCACTGTCACCACGTAGCTATCTCTGCTCCTCTTTGCTGCAGGGAGCAATAGAAAGGAAATGTGTCTGCCCTTCACTAGCTTTTGTTCATTATATTAGCAAAAGCCCACCTTTATTAACAGTTCTTCCAGTGTCTGCGTTGAGTGTGGGAGAACCCGCTGCTGCCGGCAGTCTCCTCTGTGCCCTTCACTAGAGCAATGAGCCAGCAGCAACATTTTAAACATCTGCAGAATTTGTCCACCAGCCTGAAGTCAGTGGTCATGCAGGCCTGTCTGGGCCGCTGGGCTCTTGTAGTTAGCTGGTTGACCTGTTGCACAGAATTATATTATTTAGGTTTTTATAGCTATGATGGCACTGAAGAACCACGTTAGGCCTCACGGGCTGATTTGTGTTTAAGGCTGTCGATCTTCTCTTCTGAAAAAAAAATACAAAGTGTCCTGCAGATCTTTATTCTAGACATTTGCAAGAAAGTGAATATTCAAAGAGAAAGGAAATAAAAAATAGTAGACATGTATGATCACAGTTGAGCTTGATGGAATTTGATGTGCATTTTGTGTGTAATGTGAATTACACATATATATAAATATATATGAATAAATGTTGTATGTAATGTGTGTGTTGGGCAAACCTACCTTTGTCCTGTGAAATAACTGTCAGCACAACCACACAAATCTGAAGGGAGGAGAGAGATGCTCAAACCAGCTAATTTAAAATTATAAGGGCCCACTTTCTGAGTTCCCTATATAACCAGTTAATTCTTCTTCCAAAGAAACGTTGTTTTTGTATTTGAATTTGCATACTTCTAAGTCCTTTTTTTCTACTGCTTGTGAAAACACATTTGTTCTAATTTGCATTTGCTTTCAATAAACTAAACTTCTTTAGGTGGTTAAGAATCTGAGACAGTCTCAGAAATACAGAATTATTCCATGTTTACGTGGAAAACCAAATAACACAGCTCATATGTCGAGGGATCCCAGCTGTTTGGGCAGAAATTCTGTGGTATCTTGCCCATTAGATGATTTCTGTGAAGGGAGCTCTGAGCTTCTATCTGTAGAGGGTGCCCTGTGGTAGGGGGAAGGCTGAATCATCCGGCCGATACAGTCTCTGAGAAATGTTTGGGGAAGTTCTGGGCCTTGATCTGAGATGCTGTTAGTACACTGGGGCTCTGTGCTGTAGCAGAAATTGCCGTATGGGAGGTGAGCTATAAAGGAAATATATTAGATCGTGGTTCTTATTGCTGAAGGAGGCATGGAAAGCTTTTTCTCATCAATTTCAGTATTATAAACATGTCTAATCAGTTGTGTTTTATGAACGTGTCTTGACATTCCCTCAAGACTTGGGACTTTTTTTGGTTTAATAGGAACACACAAACATGCATTATCACTTGAACTAAGAGTTTTAAATAATCTGAAACAATGTTAAGCTTCTGAAGTATCTCTTTCGTCTTTCTTCTGTAAAGTTTTTCAGAAAAAAAAATTCAAGCAACTCTGGTGTCTAAGCTTTAAGGAAAATAACAAGGTTGGAGCTCTTTCTTCACATAGGCAGAGATACCTCTATCTTTACAAGAAAAAAATGCAAAGGGCACAAACGTGTTTTCCCTTGTGTGGCTTGCCTTTTGTTCTGTCACATTAGTAGACAGCTGTAGATCTGATTGTCAGGATGTATCTGCCCATTCGTTCTTTTCCCTTCATTTGTCCTCATCTGCCAGATCACCTTAAGTTATCTTGGAGAATCTCTTTCTAGGGTCCTCTTTGCAAGGTGGTTAAGGGCAATGTTGGTTCCTCCTTGTTTGTTGTTTCACGGAAACATATAAATTAGTATAGACTGTGACTCAAGTTTACAGGGGAGTTGGGAAATTCTCTGTGAAGTCATTTTTTTCCCCGCAAGGCTTCTCTTCCACCTACATATAGCAACAATGGATATATAGATGGCATCAACGAGCACTGATTACAGCTAATACTTACTGTCTCATGATACTGGCGTGTCAATTTTAGGTAGACCTTTCCACCTAGGTATTTTGTTACAGGTCATCTTGTTGGATCATGCATGGTAGCCAGATTCCGTAGAGGTGGATGTGTGCCTAGTTACTCACACGCTTGGTTTTCACCTAACCGGTAGTTCTGGGACTAAATGATTTTATAAGATTCAGTACCTTGCACAGAAAGAAAACCAACTTTTCCTGTTGTTAAGCTCGTTGCACACTTTTATATGTTGCATATCTTACTAGAAATATTAGGTTAATTTATTAAAGGCCTATTTTAACAGTTTGTGAGTGCTGAAATAGACTATTAGGTGTGGACTGTTAGAGTGGGCTTCTGCCCATTAGGTAGAAAGACTTACGTACTAATAGTAATACATTTATCTGATTCAAAATTTTAGTGTTAAAGAAAACAAAGCTTGCATCTCATTAAAAACTGGCAATGATTAAAATTGCATTAAACCCCCTACATTTTATGTTTAATGGAAATGGCAGGAGTTTAAACAAATTATGAAGGAAGAATGTAAAGGCAAATGCTGTAAAATGCACAGCAACTGCTAGCGTTTATTTTAAACCAACATAAGAACAACCATGCAAAATTCAGCATAACTTTTGGATCACAGTAATAATCAAATTTTGCATTTATTTAGAGTCATGTATTTGAGCAGTACCCTTGAAATAAACACGTATAATTGTATGCAAAGTTGAAGACTGAGATTGTAAACTTCTGGGACTATGGGCTGGTTCTTCCTTTTGTACCTGTACATTTTACCACCCTACAACCCCAGTACTGTCTTGAGCCTTTGAGAAGCACCAAACGGGAGTAATTATTCTGTTCCGTCTAGAGGTTAGATCATGTTATGTTGTTACACTTTGACCATGCTACTGCTTTTGCATGTTTTGTAATGTTATGTGGTTGCAATACTGAAATTGCTGTAAGTGGTGGCTTTGTCTTCTAGATACATTCTAATAGGAACATTATTTTGATTTCCACATTGTGTCAAATTTGATACTGAAGCCTCAGAAATGACCTGGTGAGGTAGCTTTTTATTCTGTGTTCAACAGCGTGAGGATGAAAATAGATCCTTTTGCTTTTGACTGTGTATTTGCTTCTGATTCCATATTCTTCTGAGACCAGTTTCTTCTGCAGGTTTTAGATTCTGCTAAATTAGCTGTATCAAAGAATCCGTATTTGTCTGTTCCCAGTGAAAGAGCTACTTAATGTCTTGTAACATGCACTCACTAGAAGATAATACATGCAAGTACTCCATCATCATTTGAAAGCATTCTTACAAATGATTCCAATTTCATATTTCTCTTCCAACAGCAACTTCCCAACAAAAACTTTCAAAGGGAGTATTGCCTTGTAGCTGTATTCTGTTTCTAGCAGTCCAGTCCAGTCCTTTGGGACACGGTCACACAGACAATGCATCTAGTCCATCAGCAGGCATGTGGGAGCTGAATGTCATGTTAATGATCTTATATTACCCAAGAACACTTTGAGCTCTAAAAAAATGCAGAAACTTTGAAGAGTATGGTTTTATCAAGAAACAAGCCCTTCTTGTCCTGAATCAGTTAATTTTCTCTCTTCCTCCTCTTTGTATTCTTAAATGTCCAGTCGAAATGGCCAGCTCGCCCCTTTTCTATACTTTTCAGCTGCTTTAAAAAGCTTCTGGGCATTTGAGAGCTGAAGGCTTCTGGGAGTGCTGGATGAAAAAAAAAATAGCGTTACATGACCCACATTACATCCCTGGATTATTACTAGCACATCTACTGTGAAATAGTTTGAAAGTTGTAGCTTTAGAGGTGAAGGATCTGTTCCATTTTTTTAAAGAATTGTATTCCCGTTCCCATCTGTAACAACTTTTTGTGCTCTCAAGAGGATAAGAAAGAAAAGGTAGTTGTGAAAAAAGTTTCAAGTCCTCTGTACTAGATCTGCCTTTGATGCAGCTGTATTGCTTTCTTGGTTAAACCTCCTCAAATATCGTCCCTGTTGGACAAGCAGAGCAGGGTAAGGAGTTCATCAGTGTTCATAAATATTCACCAAAATTACATGAGACACCTGCCCATCTAAGCATACAGCAGCAGGATGTGCTGATTTCTACAGTGCTGCTAAGAAATCCGCTTGAATCGTTCGTGCGATTTGCAGTAAGGAACTGCTCCTGATCCTGGTTTTGTTTCCTGTTCAGGAGTTGCTTCACAGACCTCCTCTTTGGCTACAGGGAGATGGATCTCAATCCTGCATCTCACAAAGAGGAGACCACAGCATGGGTATCAATAAATGATTTTTGCCTCTAGTGGGAAAAGTTCTTGTGACAATTGGAGAGACTAGACCAAATTCTCTTCTTCACCCTCCCAAAGCTCATTTTCTCCGTGGTATGGTTGCTAAGGAAGAGATGAGGAAACTGCCTGCATTTTAATAGCAGCAGTCGTTGCTACAGTAGAGAAAAGAGGTAGTGGAATGTGAGATAGTCTCAAATAGTAAAGAAATAAACTTCTGCTTAACTGTCCCTTTGCTCAGACTCACTCCAAGCTATTCTTTAAAATGCATTCAAATGAACCTGATCACGTGGATGCTATTCCCAACAACAGTGGCTGCTTGCAAATTGGGAGGATCAGCTGTGCACTCTGCTGCTTCTCCTTCACCCCGCAGAGGGACGTGAATTTTTGGCATCCCCCTGCCTGGGTAGCAAACTGCCATATAATCCCTGCAGTTTGGGTGTCATTTACAGTCTGCTTCACTTAAATGCTTCTCTTTTAACTGCACAGTCTGCTTAAATGCAAAGCCAGTGTGTGTTCCCCATCAGCAGTTAGTGGATTAAAATGCTGTTAGGCTCAAAAAATTGCCTTTAAAAAAGGCCCCCAAAGTTGGCTTTTCTTTGTTGGTAATTACCATTCTAGCAAATTCTGTGTGATGGGGTGGGTGTTGTCGACCGTGCAAGAGACAGCTCTGAAAAAAAATTAAATTGTCAGCCTCAGCAATGTGAGAGTTATTTTCAAAAATAATTTTGACCATTTTATGCTCAGTCATTGATCACTAACTCTTATAGCTGTATTCTTTTATAGCTTCTTGTTGACACCACAAACATTCTGTAATACTAACCACCCTTTGCTGCCCCAGTCCAGAAAGGTTTTGCAATTGGAAGTTAGCAGATGCTGCTCTTGCTGGTGTTTGAACCAGAGTCTAATCTGGCTTCCCCTTGAAAGGGCTCGTGAAAGTCGACATTTGTTTTGTAAGCAGATGTAGCTGAAAAAAGCTCAGAGACCATTTTTGGTGCAAGAGGTAGGTTTTCTCACTACATCTCCAAGGGATTGAATTCAGTCACAAAATGAGGATATAACTTCCAGTGAAACCAATGGTTAATGTGCTGCATATTCCAAAGCTCAGTTTGGCACTGGTTACTGGTCAGATGTGACTAATACCTCAGAATCTGGGAAAAAATTCTCAGCGTAATTAAAATGGCTGTTGCTGGCTGAGTGATGAGTGGAAAAGTGGCTTCACCTTTCAAAGCAGCAGTTATGCGGCACTGTCGTGTTTAAGTTAGTGTAGCACAAAGAGCTGTAATGATTTTCTTCACTAAATATCCTGCGATATTTAAATGACTTCTTTTATCATTGCATATTACAGTTAAGTTGGTTGGATATCAACTGTTGTTTTGGTGTAGCGTTGTTACACGGATTGTGCTGAAAAACCGAAAACTACGTGTGTGGGCTGCAAGTGGTGGCCTGGTGCAGTGCCACCTTGCCTTGGGCCGTGGTCTCTGACCCTTACAAAGGAACCAAATCAGACCTCACCAGTGCTGAGGCAGGTGAATATTCTCCTAGAAGATGCTCCTGAAAGGTGCTGGTGAACTAAGCGGCAGCTTTCCGTCCCAGCTCAGGCTGCATTAGTGCTTTCCTGTGAGTGAAGTGATGCTGTAGCACTGGGCTTTCTGATGGGGCATGCAGAGGTGCTGAGCAACTTACGAAGAAAGGACCGTGACCCTTTGTGAGCATTAAAGTGTGTGGTTTGCTTTTTACTGCTTTTACTGATGCTTGCACTTTCCTCAGCCTGGATAATGAAGTTGGGCTACTTGCACTTTATCCTTGCTAGTTTCTCTCTCCAGTACATGGCCTATGCCTTGGGTTGCAAGGATGGATTTTTAGATCGGGCTAGCTGCTTTCACTGAATTAAAAACTTGATAAATCACACCTGTGAGCACCCAGCCTAGCTAGCTGAGGTGCGGGTTATGTCTCAGGGTCCCTCACTCCCTCCCTCGTTGCCCCAGTATCCAGTGGGCCGCAGCAGCCGTCCTCCCCCTGCTCCTCACATCTGCTCGGGCTCTCAGTGTCATAATACCCCCTATAGCACTACTTAAGCATCTACTTGCTTTGGGCAACCGTGAGGATCTTTGGGGATTCCTTACAAGAAAGGGGTTTGCAGCGATGTGACCACTGACTGGCCCTGGACGCTACGTCGGGATCCAACGTGTGCAGGGCCTCACCACAGGCCGCAGTTCAGAGCTGCGCTCTTCTCGTTGCCGGGTCTCAAAAAACAGGAAATGCAAAATATTTTTTAAATTTGTTGTTGTAAACTTGCCAGGATATGTGACATAGTCTCTAAGACAAGGGTATTTTTTTCTCTTTAAGATGTTGAGATGCCGAGGCTGCAGCTGGGTTTCAGCAGCAGCCCTGGGCACACCATTACACACGAAGCGTGGCTTAGCAGCAAAGGGGCTTTCGGGTACGTGTGTGTAAAGGCAGGTCTGCTGTCACAGATTTAGATGACAGGCTGCAAAAAGCACCTTAGCTCCTCATAAATATTTGTTCTTGCTTACTACTGGTGCACCCCTGCACTGTGACTAGAGCTGTGGCCTAAGTGTCCGTGTGGGTGCAGCCTCTGTACGTTAAGCACGTGCTGCCTCGAGTTGCTGCCAGCCATCAGTAGGCAGTGCCTATGGGTTCAGTGTTAATGCAGTTCTATGGCAAGATGAACAAAAAATGAGCACGTCTTGCTACATTTCTTTAACAGTACAACTCTGTTGGTAGTAGCTGTATTGCTGTGTTACTTGTCTGTTACTACACACCCACAGAAGTGCTGCTCTACCCCTCTTCTAAAGCGCTGCCAACAGCCCTCTATACCATCTTCCACATTGCTCTGGAATGTTTTAGTAATTCTTGAAAGGGTTCATTAGAGACCTAGAAGCCTTGTCCAACTTTAATTATATTTCAGAGCTTTTCATTCTTGTGAAATAAATCAGTTATTCCCATTTTTGGGTGGAAAAATCAGACAAGCATATGAAGCTTGCAAAATATTTCATGGACTGGGACACAAGTTCAAGAAAAGACGCAAGTAAAAGAGTCTCTATGTGGAATTTATTTTCCCGCCTGCAGATATATACTCTTTATACTTTTTTATATGACCTGATTTATTTCTAACTTGAAAATTAATTTAAAGTTTAAGTACAGGTATAAAGGAAACAGAAGGTTGTTGGTTGTGATTGAAGAACTTATACTCTAGCCTGTCTTTGAGTAACTGAATTTCTCTGGTTATTCTAGACCTTTGGCTGAGCTCCATGTACAACAGCCTTGGATTGGCTCTTGGGACATCTGTTAATCTATATATAGGATTCACACACTTGCACACGTAAACAGGTGATCTCCTAAATATACAAAATGCACTTGCAACTCCAAGTGCTTATTTAAGCCAAAATGAATTCAGGACTGAACTGAATTAAACCTTTTTGCCCTCCTCCCAAAATAAACTGTGTTGGGACAATAGTGCATTATGTTCTGATTATAACTTCTGCTTAATATGTATGCATATACATTCATGAATCCCAAGAATTACTTAATAGCTATTAAAAATATCCTGAAAATGACCTTTTTCCTGTTCTTTAGTTTAGTCCTCTTGACAGTTGCTAGTTTCTTGCTGTGAAGGGACATAGTGTTTAAAAATAAAAGGTGCATATAATGGCTAGAGAAAAAGGGTAGTAGATGGTAACTGATATAGAAATAAGTTATATTTAGAAAAATCATAAGGGAAGCTTAAGTCAGGAAGCGAGTTTTAAGCCATTTGATGAAGTCTGGCTGTCTGGCTGACACTGATTTCTAACAAATCTGGTAACAGCAGGGAGACTCAGAAGAGTGAAAGAGAAGTAACATTTCATACTGCTAGTGAAAAAGTGTGAGTGAGTAAAGAGTGGGTAATCTCTTACTAGTTCTAGGGGGAAAAAAATAAAGAAAATTTGATAATTTGAATAAGAGGAGCAGAGTAATCATGCTGTATAGCTTTTCAGTTTTAGAAGAACAGGTCCACTCAAGTACAATTTCGTCGTTTTGATACTAGAAATTTGTTTTTTAGGGGTTTTGTCTGGGTGTAATAGACTTTTATAAGGTCTCTAACTTAGTAGTGCAATACGTTTTGGTTTTAAAGAGTATCTTTGAATTTAATCAAGTAGTGCTTAAATGGTTTAAGAGCTGACTATAATCAAAGAAAGAGTTTCTAGTTGGGATCAGCCCAGTGTGGTCTGGAAGCAAGTGCAAGATGATTGCTTGTAAAGGTGTGGATGGAACAAAGATTAGTGGAGGCATAAATAACCTTAATGACAGTGAAAAAAAATGCTTTAGATCATTTAGGCAAACTGCGATAGTTGGGCAAAATGTGCATAAATACAGGTGAGTGCAGAGTTATGCACCAAGGAGCAAAAAAATGCTGGCCAAACCTGTGTGGGGGAGTTTCTCCCTGAAAGTCTTTGACTCTGGGAGGGAAAAGGTAAATAAGTTGTTGAGGTAAGTGGTAGGTATAGTTGGAAAAAGTAGGGAAAGTAGGTGCTTCTGGCAAGTAAATAGCACAGTGGCAAACACAGCTAGCAAATACATTGCTAGATGTGTAACTGGGAGAAATGAGTAATACTGAGATTATCTGCACGTAAAGTTGGGGTGACAGATGCTATAGGTCTGTGCTGGTCTGTGTACATTTAGTGAAATGTGCTAGTTTAGGGTATCGAAATGAGCCCCTCAAATGGCTCAAGAATGATGAAAATGCCACAAGAGTGAGAGATTTGATGTACAGTCACCTGACAGGGCTGAAACCCTGTGTGCTGCATGCTGCTGCTGGGCGAATGAAGTCTCACCCACTCTTGAACCCACTAAACCAGGCAGAAAACCGTTCACGGTTCTGGCCGGGGTGTGCTGTCACGTCAGTGGGTCCAGCCGTCAGTCAGACAAAGGTGAGAGCCGATGCGGGGAGTGAGACGGTTGCAGCAAGCTGCTTGATCAAGTCCGTGTACTTGTAGCCATGCTGCTGTGGTACCTGCAGTTGAGTCAGATCAGGTCTGCCATGGTCCCATCCATTCTTCTGGCACTGGTGCTGTAGATGTGGCAGCACCTGCTTCAGCTTGTGATCGCCTCACAACGAATCCAGCAAACGAAGAGCTCTGTGACAGCCGTGAGACTGTGTGAGCCCTCATGCAAGCACAAAAGTAGGAGTGAGATTGCACGGCTGGGTGGGAGGAAGAATTGGGGACTACCACTTCTGTTTGCAGTTTCACGGCCAAACTGAGGGCCTGTTCCTTCCCCTCTGCATTCCCTCCTCCTCTCCGGGGCTCTTGGCTGATCCCTCGCAGGATTCGTGTGGTCCTCTGCTCTAGCTCACTCCCTCTCTCCCTTCCCCATGCTGAAGAAAATAGTTTCCTGCCTGGGATACGTGTATTGGGAAATCCGTGTATGGCTCAAGAAAGTGAAGAACTTGACTGCACACTGTATACAGAAGTAGCTTCAGAGGTAGGAATTATATTCACACTGTCATAAACTTCAAAAAAAGGAATGTCAAGAGCCAATGGCAGCTGACGCTAGACAAATCCAAGCATTTAAGTGCGGGTGATTAGCCACTGTGCAAGCAACCACAGGAGAGATGGATTTTTCATCTCCTGTCAACTTCATGTGAAGACCAGATGCCTTATTGGAAGGTGTATCTTGCTCAAAAGCAAACTGCAAGTAGGAGGTTTAAGGAAACAGGTAAACTGTGGTGATGTATGTAAGTAGGTGAAGTGGCATCTTCTGTTGAAGTGTTTTGATCTCTGCTTTAGGCAGTGTACAGTATAAATTCGGATCTAATGTCAGAAATGAATGTATTGAACAGAAAAAAAGTACTTGAGAAAGGAAGCATAAGGGTTATAATAAGATGGCGTAGTTAGACCATAGAGCAGTTTTGTTCTCTGGTGGTTCTACTGCATTTGTGCGGACCTCTGTTGTGTGGACTATACAGCAGACATAAACTCGACAGAGAAACTGAAATGTAAACACAGAAGATGCCATGCCATTAATTTTATAATGTTTTCTATTGAGTGTACCTAGGAGCTTAGGCTTGATTGCAAACGGGATTCAGTGAGTGATTCGATGTGTCTGTGTGTTTGTGTGTGTGTGTGTGTGTGTGCACCACTCATGGGATTTTGCTTTTGGTTTTACGAGGTCCCTTTCATATGGAAGTTGTCTTTGACTGTAACAACAATCTTGAGAATTTTGCTTTGATTGTATAGTTTAAATGGAAACTGCTGTTATAATCTAAATGTTGAAATAATCCAGCCATTTGCATTAGAAAAAAATAGATAACTGTATTTCATACAGGTGATGCATATGTTCTATAACACTCAAATAAACTGGAGACATACTAGAGATAAGGGATCCCTTTTGCTGTGGAACAAGGACACTTGCAGATATGCCCATGATATTTCACTTTCATTAGATGGTTCTGAAGGTGGAAGAATTCCTGTGCCGAGGAAGGCAGTCAGTCTTGTAATTTAGAGAAAGCTTAATGACCAACAATTTTGTCATATCAATTTAATCTGTAATTAGAGTTTTGAGGAGTCATTAGCAGGTGGGGTGTCTCCGCTTTTACTGGAGGACTGTCAGACAACGTTCTTCTCTGTTTGTTTTTTAATGTTAATGGCTTGAAAGAACTTGGAGCTGTAGAAAGAATTGAGAAACAGGCCTGGCTTTGCGGATTTTTATCACCCTGCCAAGACCCTTTGCAACTTCCTCTCCTTGTTGCCCGCAGCAGAATACGGAAACCTCGCTGCTTACGGCTACTTCTGCAATTGCGTGCTGCAGGGGAGTTGGGTGGGAGGGAGGTCTTCTCGTCCTGCTGCTCGCTACTGCCTTGGCATCCAAAGGAGAGAACAGGATGCGTTTGAAAATGTGTCCTCTGATGTTTCTCGCACTGATGGGTTTCCTTCTCTTCCCTCTCTCTGCTGTTGTGCAGTGCTGCAGTTGAAGCTCCAGCAGCGACGCACACGGGAGGAGCTGGTGAGCCAAGGGATCATGCCGCGTGAGTATCACTTAAACGCTTTCTCTTTTTGTTATTATGCTTGTTTTTGAGTTGGGACTGGTCTCACAAATGATGTGAAAGATCTAATTCTCCGTTCCTGGATGAAAAACATCATATAGAAGAGCCCCACCCTGTTACACTCAACGTTGTCCTTCTGAAGCGTTGGTACTCTAGGTGCGGGGCCACCTCTGATACCGAGGAACAGAGCAATGGCTCCAAGCGTAACCGTACTCCAAAACAACGTTTGTATTTGATGGTAGTGAAGAGTCTTCTGGAGACCATGCTATGTTTGAAGAGTCTGATATTCTTGACGCATGCTGATAATCACTCTTTTAACAGGCTTCCTGCCTTTGCAGTTTCTGTTCTTGTTTGTCAGCTCTGCAGACCTCAGAGGCAGTTCTATCTTTGTATGTACATATTCCATAAACCTGGTGAAAACTGGCAGCACGTACAAGATGTTAACCAAGGGGCCATGATTTATGTTTGTAGCTAGAACATATACCCAGCAAGGGACCTGTGGGCATCAGCCAGTCCCCTTCTTGCAGGAGAAAACTAAGCCTGCAGAGCCAGAGAACATTAATATACTTGTCTGGGTAGACACATTGGAAATCCCTTAATGCCAAGCTTTAATAAATTCTCTGTCACGTTAGCACTGGAGAAAAGATTTTTTTTTGTTTCCCACCCCACACATACACTTCTGAGCTAAATGACTTATAGGTAACAACTCGAAGCAAGACCAAAGAGCGAGCATTTAAGAGTTCCTCTCAGTTTCACTTAACAGCTTCAATAGAAGGCAGAGGCTCAGGTAAATGTTTCCTTCTTTCAAAAACTTCTCTCCTCCCCCACTTCACACACCTTATTTGAAGACAATGTAGTAATGAGTTTCTCATTCCTTCTATTTTTGGGGTGCACACTGTAATATGACACAGCGATGTGACTTAGGCTTTCCTAATGTCATAAGGTTAGGCTGTCAGCTCTCTCTCTGAATGAAGAGAACCTGTCAGCACCCCTCTGTCAGCTGAAGTGGCTCTCTGGAAGGTAGTGAAATGCTCAAGATGTTTCTGGGACCCCTATTTAAAATTCTATTACCAAATCAAAAAGGAAGGATTGACCTGTCTGGATGTAGTACATCACACTTGTCTTATTTTTACCTGGGGAATTCATATATGTGTTTCTACAGAATACACTTAACTTGCTTTTGGATGAAAGATTAATGTCCCAGTAGCTGTGTGCTTTTGCTCATGTTTCCCAGAAGCAAATATTCCTAAATGTTCCTGACTTCTTTGTGGTCTTCTGCTGTAGGTGGATATGTATGCAAATCTGTATTAGGTTATGTTTAGTACTGGCTTTCTTCAAAGCGTGGCTGGCCAAACTTGTGATTCCCGAGAGGGGTCTGTTTTACAGGCCCTTTGAAAATGATGCCCTTTCAAGTAATTCAAGTAAGGCACCCAGAGTAATTAGTCAGTCTTAAATTTGCTTAAAATATAGCCTAAATAACGAGTCTTTGCAGACTCGTACCCTTCATTGCTTCATTTATGTCTCTTACGTGTGAATTTCATGACAGACCAAAGCAGAATGCTCAGTGAAATATCATTGCGAAAACATTGGCACCACATTAAAAGGTTCTTTCTTCAGTGAAGAAAAAACATTTTAGCAGATCTGCTCTAAACATGATTTAAAATTATTTCTCTCCAAGCCATGGTATCATTTACCCGTACCTGCCAACTGGAAATAACCACACATAGGGAAATGTTTAAACCATTATTTGTCTGGGCCATTTTTAATGAGAAGATCAGATGTGAGACGAATTGTGATACTTAAAGCAAAGTCCCATTTTTAACCTGAGAAGTACGGGAGATGACTAAGGCCCTGTTCCTTCTGAAGGCATCTGAGTCACAACAGCTTTGCTCCTACTTTCTGCCGTTCAGAATAGACATTTTAACTTTCCACTGAGAATGTGCAGGTCTCCTGTACTCTTTCATGTCTCTACCATGTAAACCCCGTCTGTGAAAGCATTTATGTACTTATCCTGTTCCGCTGTCACCTGCTGCTATACATAGCTATAGCGGACCCCATGTCTCCCTCTTGAGTTCGTTACTCAGGAAACCAGCCCTGCACAGCCCTTTATCATGATTTAACAAAAATTAAAACTGGGAATCCAGAGGATGATTTGGCGCTGAATTAAATGAGCTGGCGTGCTCTCTCCACGGGAAATGCTGGTTGGCTCCTAGCCTGTATTTCCCATCTGGAGAGCCTTATCATGCTGGAAAGAATTGCAGTGGTTATGGTTGTACCTAACATTAGCATTACAGCTTGAGTCAGGAAGGTGCTTTTGAAGTCAAACTCCTGATTGCACGTGCCTGCTGTACCTTGCTTTGCACAGCAAAAAGCTCACAGAATTTGAGAGTTGTATTAAATTGGGATGAAACTAAACTGAAGAATATTCTGCCTGCAGCTAGTACTCATTTGGTCCATGAGACCAGACTAGGGCTCATCTGACACACCACCTCCTGTTTCACTTTCACATACAGAGTGTGGATGTCAGTTCCTCAGTATCAACTGTTTTTCTTGGCAGATTTGCTTTTATTATGCTATCCCAGATGTTCATTTGGATTTAGCCTTTAATTCTGTTCAGTTCCTGGATCTCATCACCAAACAGACCTGCAAAAATCCATGAACCAAGAATGGAGGAAGTAAAAGTTCTTGTTTTACATTAAAACCTATCTGTTGTGCAAGCTCACTTTAGTACTTTTAGTTCTCCTGAATGCAATACCATTCTTACGTGGTGTTTGGATTGAGCTTGTGAATTGTAAATAAGAAGTTGTATTTCAGGCTTCCTTCCACACAAGGCTTTTGGACAGCGTAAACCTGAGGAGTGGGAGAATATGTGTTTGTAAAGGAGCTGATGCTCACAGTAAAGAGCCTGAGAGAGTCACACTGTTCCTGCTTTGCTTGTTCGAAACAGAGCAGGGAGTTGCTTTCTTTGTTCCCATGTGGAATTTTGTTTATATGGTAGGGAGGAAAGGCAAACGTTTCAACAATTTTATACCAAGTACACTTAATCTTGCTTGAGTAACCTTTCCAGCCCACCAACCACCTACAGCAGGGCTACGCTTCACTAAAGGATTAGTGTATTGTAGATAGAAATAAAACATTTATAAGCAGTGACGGAGGACTCAAAATAATTTAGTTTAATGCTTCATTAATTCTTCTTGCTTTGCTGTTATCACTTTGCATAACCTTTTACTAGTAGCAGGATTCATTAGTTGAAGGTTAAAACCCTGTATTGCCTGTAGGAAGGAGGTGATAAGCAAGTCTTCATCTGCATCGGACATGCCTGTGATTTGAGCTAGGACTGTATGTAGAAACAAGGAGAGTTTTCATACTTATTCAGGTTTTGGCCTATTTTCTGATAGTGCCAATAGAGAAGCTCTTTGACTATTTGCATTTTTTTTTGTAACTATGCAGAAGTGATTTTCTTATTCTCTTAAAATGCAAACTAAACAAAAACTCCTTCAGTGCTCAACTGAACCCTGTCTTGCTGTAGGAGAACAGACAGAAGCTGTCAGTGTCAAATTTAAGATACAGCTATTGTAAGGTTTTTGCTTTGTTTTGTTAGAATTACAAGCCCAGTTTTCCACCCTTGAAAAGAATGTTTAGCACAACAGCTAATATTCATCTGAGCAGAAAGACACGTGGAAAGTATCTTCAGCTACAATTTTAGGGGAAAGACATTTGGCCAGTGTAGCAATATTCTGCCTTGCAAAACATGTTTTGCTTTTTCTGTTTGTTTTCTGTGCCTGTTTTAAAGCTTCACATGCCCCTTGTTTTATCAGCCGGGGACTGTGATCTTTGGCTTCTCTTTGCAGACACAAAATAGAGCCAATTAAGGCTTTCATGTGGCGCAGTCCTGCAGGGAAGCTGCCGTTGTGACCATTAGATTCACCAAGCAGATGAAGCAGAAGTTGAAAATTGTTTCTGGGAATGTGCTTTGTGTTGCTCTATGCATTGCTTTGTGAATATGTGAAAGGTGATGGAGGCAGCCTTTGAAAAGGGCATTGTCTGAACTGAGAGCTAAGAGGAGGGGAGCTGCAGCACAGGTAGAGATTTCCATGTGCGTCTTTCTTGCTTCAGTGTATTTGCTGCTTCCCAGTTTTGAGCCCACATGCAATTACTTTGGCTGTGTATTTGGGTTCTAGGATGCCATATACACACAGTGTGTGAATGTATGTAGAAGGCAGATGTTAAAAACAGAAAAGAAAAAAATGCTGCTGTCCTCTCCAGCATACGGTACTCAGCTCAAGTCCTTGTAAACTTTCTAATTCCTACTGGCAGTTTGGGGTTTTCATCCCATGAACCCTCTGAGCTAGTGCTTGCTTTGCTGTGGCAGTTCAGAGAATCAGAGAATCCTACAACGGTTTGGGTTGGAAGGGGCCTTTAAGGCCACCTGGTTTCAACCCCCTGCCACGGGCAGGAACACCTCCCACCAGACCAGGTTGCCCAAAGCCCTATCCAGCCTGGCCTTGGACACTGCCAGGGACAGGGAACCCACAGCTTCTCTGGGCAACCTGTGCCAGTGCCCCACAGCCCTCGTAGTAAAGAATTTCTTCCTAACGTCTAATCTAAATGCAGGAATCTAATCTTCATGCAGGATTGCATCTGGCGTTACCTCTCTCTGCTGGGACCAGTACTGATTTACAGTATTTTGTCTTCTCTTGTCACAGCAACTGTTCAGTGCAAATCACTCAATAATTGGAAATAGAGCCTCTCCTCATGCTGAGCAGTTAGAAGATTGCAGTCGGGATAGAATCCAGAAGGGCTGGAATTTGTGCTGTTTTTCTGATTTGTCTGTTTTTACAGGCTGCCGCGCCGAGGTTTGCTGTAGGTTTGAATTACCAACGCTCCAGTGCAGTTTCCTACTTGGACATGCAGCCTGTTGGTTACTTGAATGTTTTGGTATATGACATTTGTGAATCCCGTGCCGCTGGGTCTCCTGAGGAGGGTATACTTTATCTCTGCACCACACCACGGGAGCACACGGTGGTTCAATAGAAACATGTTGCATGACTAGGAATGGGGGTAAGGCAGCAGGCCGTTAATCATAATCTCAGTAGGCCTGTCATATCACTAGGTACTTTTTTATTTCTAGGCATAAGGTTAATGGAGAAAAGTTAGTATCTGTTGTAAAACAAAAATGGTGTTCCCTTTTTCTGGGGAGAGGGGGCAAGAGACATTGCTCAGAATTAATTCTAAAGGCGTTGTTGCTACTTGCTGGGGACACTTAAAAAGTGATTTTAAGATATAGAACACAGGCTGTGTTTTGGCCTATCAGTAATCATATATGCAGAGCCTGTAAGAGGCCTTCTGCATCCGTTACAAGAAAACAGTTGAGGTACTGATTTCAGTAAGCAAAATGTTTGCAATTTTAAACTTGCAACTTCTCAATGCAATGCATGGGGCAGTAGTTGAGGGAGGCCAGTCCTTTGTGGATGTTGTCGACTCCTGATTCCTGCTACGAACAATAGCTACGGTAGACCTTACTGAAATGTTGTCAAAACAAAACAAAAACATCTGGCTTATAAATTTGTTTAACTGTGTTAATTGCTAAATAGGATCATCTGTTGATCTATGTCAAGGGAAGGAAAGGTAGTGAGCTGTTAGAGCACAGTTACCTAAACGTGCAGCATTTTTCACAACAGGAAGTGTTCTGCAGTCATGTCGGTGACTTCAGGTGCAATTCGTAATGTCTCCACAATATCTCATCTTCTCCATAAAGGCCGTGATAGAAGATGAGCTGCTATGCCTGCGTGGAGTTTTATTAATTCCGAAGTGTTGCCGTGTGGCTATGCAGCAGCCAGTTCAGAATTGTAGTGTTGTATTTGAATTGCAGAGAAACCAATTGCTTTAATCCCCCCAAAGCGCTCTTCCTGCTTCGAGTATCTGTGCCATGTAACGTGCTCTGGCATTCCCTTGCTTCTTTACATATCAGGACGTCGAAGTGATGTTCCTTGTATTTTTTGGAAGTGTATCTGTAGTAACAAAAATACAAATTTATACTTCCCTACCACCTCGTTTCTGCTCTTGTGCCCACTGGTGCTGCTTCTGTCTCATACTGTATTCCCACAAACAAAACCAGCTGAAATTGTGCTTCCATTTAGGATAAGGAGTTAAAAACAAATGTGTGGTCTGTGAATATCGTTACTCCCAGACTTTTTTAATAAAAAAGCCAAACCCATCGAACTTTAAAGATATATATTTAACTACTCCACTTAATCTCTTGTATTTCCCGGTTCATCGTGTATAGAATGAAATCTCAAACAGAGAGGCTGCAGCGCGACTTTTGCTCTGGCGTCCTGCTCTGAGAGCAGAACTGGAACACTGAGCAGGTATTGTAAAACAAACAGAGCTGTGGAGGACACGTCCAGCTGTGTTTCTGTTTGTGGCATCTCACACAGAAATCTGTAACTGTTTTTCTTTTAATTTGATTATCTACCTGCAGCTCATCTCCTGGAAATTATTTGCTCGTTCTTTGACTTTGATCTCTTCTCTTGAAGCCTGATTTCAAAGGCTTGAGGCTTCGCGTGGAGAAGGGAGTCTGTAGATTTAAGCTGAGAGCATCGTTGCAAGAGGCCTAATAACAGCACCTGGTTCGTTCAAGTTTTCAGATAGCTGCATGTGTTTGTTTTCCACGCGCTTGTATCATCTGTGATTAATAAGACATGGTTGGAGCAGGAAAGTTCATTGTGTTAGCCGTGGAAATGTGCTGTTTGTCCTTTCTGAAGTTGCAGAAAGAAAAGGCTGTGCTCAGGGTTTTGGCAGGCTGCATTTAGTCCCTGATCCCTGCAACAATAATGTATTTAACTCTGACGGTTGTTTGCAAGAGAAGCATAATAATTCAGGGGAGCAAAACTTTGTCTGCGATACAGTTCTTTTTCCTTCATGTTCCCACTGTCTGTTTGGGCTTATTCTTACTTGGAAGCTCGAATGGTCTGTCCTATTTCTTCTCACTGCCCCACGTCTTGGCTCTCCATAAGCTGTCAGAAGAGTTTGCGAAGGGGCGATTAGCCATCCAAGAAACAGGCATGGAGTTTGGTGTAGGAATGGGTAAATTGAGGGGTTCCCCTTAGAAGTTCCTTATCTCCCTTTTCCTCTTGAGTTTGGAGGTGGAATAATAATAATTGCAGTGAAGCTTTCTATTATCTCCTTTATTTTTTCAGTTCAGGTATCAGCGACGTCTTTTGAATGCAGAATTACTGTGGATGCGCAGAGCAGGCTGTACATTATCTGCATTTGCCCTAAATGTTCTTGGACTGGAAGCTGTAGCAAGTCACTCATAGATCTGATAACTGTTACCACGGGTGACAATTTCCATTTTGCTCCTCCTGAGGGTGAGCCTTCTGAGAAATTACACAGATCTCTGACAGTTCAAATTAACTCCGCTTGGCCCTCGAAACTTCTTTGTGCTTTCTCTCAGTTCTTTCACGCTGGCTGTGGCAGGCAGGCATTTCACATTGCTGGAGCTAACGAAAGTCTGACATTTCAGCTGGATCTTAAAGGAGGAATGGCTGTGGTACAGCCACGAGGCCGAGCTGGGGCAGCATCCCGCAGTCCCACCTATGTGACGCTGTGCAACCAGGGCGGCCCCACCTCGGGGGGCTGAGGAGCAGGTTTGGGGGGGTCTCACGGGGCTTGGGGTGGCACGAGGAGGCAGGACGTCTGGCTTCCACAACACGTGGCTTGTCTTCTGCTGCCACTTGGGATAGCTCAGTAACGAGAGTCTCCGTAACGCCATGGCACCGTAATCGTAGTGCTGTGCTTTGGTGGTGGTTGGATTTTCGGAGTTTGTCATACTTCTGGGCTTGAATAATCAGTTTACTGATGGCGGCTTTTTTTCCTGATCCTTAAATTGATGCTCAGATCTTAGCCTTAATCCAAGGGTTTTTATCCATGCCAGGGGTATGAAATCAGCAAGAATTATCAGGCTTGATCAGGTTTGTGTCCCAAATGGGAAGTTCGCTAGAGCTACATAAAAAGAAGAGTACTGATGGAGATCTCTTCTTCATCACCTGTGTATTTCCCACCTGTTTCATATTTCTACAGCGTCCTGCTCTCTGCTGCTGCCCTGCTAAACAAGATGATAGCTCCTTCTGTGCTGGTGACCCAATTTTTGAATGCTTTTGTCCTCCGTGCTTTGAGAAATGCTTTTTGGAAGTGGGGTGAGGACAAATGGGAAGAAAGTGCCAACAGCCTTGATCTGTGGTTCAAAATATGTGTGTCTTACCAAATGCTACGCAAAATGCTACAGGGTGGGAGCCCCACCCTGAACTGACAGAGGAAGTCATGATCATATTTGCAGCTCTTTATCTCATCTTTTTACGAAAGCATATAGTAAACAAGAGAGAGAAACTAGAATTTGGTTCAGAGAGGGGGTGAAGAGCTGCAGTGGTAGGCCTTGCCTTTCCGAGTTAGTCTAAAGTTGGTTTTGGACAGGACATGAGCTTCTCTTTGACATAGCAAAGAAAGATTTTAATTTTCCTTCATGAGCTGATCTAAGTGAAAAGCAGGATACTTGATTCAGTCTTTCAAATTTAGCTGTAGTTTTCCACAAACACTGCCTGTTGTCTGACCAACTGATTTGCAGTTCAGATATTGCCTATGAAGAACATTGCCTGTGTTGTCCGTGAAGTGCTCGATACTGTGTGTGACCAAGGAAAGCTCCCTTGCTGTCTCTTCCCTGTGTACAGGTCTGATAGACGATTCTGATTCTGAAATCTTACCCAGTTTCAGAAGGTTTTGCAGCCTCCCTAGGCACTTGAGCTATGAGGATCTCTGAAGACCCTTTTGCGTTATTTGGCTCCTTGCAAATCTTGGTGTCTTCCATCAACTGCAGAAGCAAATGCAGAGCGTACAGCTACTTTGACCTTCCTCTCTGAGTGGTTGGATCCTTCCATCCCCTTCCTCTGCTATGTTTCGTTCTTAGAGCGGTTCTGATTCCACTTATTTCTCACACTGGGTAAAAGGAACTCAAGTATCTTTATATGACTGTCCTTGAAAGCTTTGCAAGGTGTACATTTACTTTTGTATGCTGCAGGGTAAATAAACCCTGAGCAGAAAATGTTTGGACCACTTTGCCCAGCTTTTTGTCTCTGCCTTTATATTGGAGATTTGGGTTTGATTCCTGAGCCTCGATTTCCCGAGTCACCTTCCTTACAGGCAGCACCACCTGGACACTTTGCAGCAGTATCACCCTTCACTCACACGTTATCATCTTCAAAACACGGCTTGGACTGAGGGAACGCTGAAGATAACTTCAGCACTGCAGTTTTGGACCTGGTTTCACGGGAATTAATACATCAGCTTGAAGCAAGGATGAGTGATTTCCATCTCTGTGCTTTGTATGAAAGGCATTTGTCATCGCAGACGCTCCTGTGTAGCTGCTGCTGCACTTTGGGGGTCAGACGGAAGGGCAGCAGTTGCAGTGCCTAGCTGCAAACAACCATTTCTGCAGCAGGGTGGGGGCGCGGCGCAGTTGCATCACTCATCTCCAGGGAGCTTTCTCTTGGTAGCTGAGGGCGTGACCACAAAGATCGTAAGGCTTCAGGAATTCTGTGAGGAAGCATCAGAACTGTCCGCAAGTAGCAGAGGGAATAAAAAACGGGAATGTGTGTGGTGGGAACTCCCTGAGGTCCTTGCTAGCCAGCCCAACGGTGGTAGGAAACTCGTGTCCTGCTGTCGGTCACCTAAAGCTGGCGCTTGTTCTCCGGGCAGTTGGCGCTGCAACTCACCGCGTGGCTGAGTGCGACAAAACCACGTACACCTCTGTCCCAAACACTTTTGGTGATGGCGCTATCCCTTCGATTCCCCCAGGAAGCCAGGTGTAACGCCTGCTGCGTGGGACGTGGCGCTGAGAGCCCTTTGCTCCTTCAGGCTGTTCCCCAAGGTAGATGGGGCGGTCTGCAGGCTCTGGGGCCGTGCTTCAGCATCATGGGGGCTCCCGCTGCAGCACGGGCTTCAGCCTCAGCCTCTCCTTTCTGGCTTTGGCTGCCCGTGCAGCTTTTGCTCAGTTTTGCTGACACAATTATTTGTGGAGCCGGGCTGTAAACGAGCATACCGATCCAGGTTAAAATAACTCTTTGAAAACAACTGTGATCTGAGGCCGCAAACTGTTGTGTCAGCATAACTGAGGGCTAGCAGGCTTTGTCCCAGGCCCAAGTGCAGGAGCGAGGGCAGAAAGTGGAAACTCAATTTATAGGGGATGAAAATATCATGCATACATCACGTACAGACAAAAGCAGAAGGGCAGGCAAAGGTACACCTAACTGAAAGGGGGCCTGGTGGAAATTTCTTCTGCATTCTTCAATATCTCAGTACCAGAGAAATAGGAATTTTTGTTTTCCTGCATATAATGGAAAATAAAAACTATCAACAGCTAACCCTGCTATTGTAGTCTGACAAGTTCTTCTTTCTCTGGCAGCACTGTATTGTCAGCGGGGGCTCCCCCAAGTTGTGCTAGCAAAGCTAGTGAGGTTGGTCGTGCAGTTAGCAAGGTCAGGATTCACACTGAGATAAATAGCACCCTGTTTGGGGAGGGGCACGTGCCATAGGGAGGAGGCAGCCACTTTTTGGTGACAGACCCTAAGGTCTGTGTCTGATACTATTCACTGCTTTCAGTAATTCAATTTAAACAAGGGAATCGCATGTGTATTTTTTAAGTTGGCAGGTTAGGAAGCTGGGAGGAAGGCAGGATGGGGGCTCACAATATTCTGGAGAAGTTGAGAAATAAAATGGGTGAGGAGAGGGGAGAAGAAAAATGCAGTTTCTGCCTTTTGGTACATCCAGCCAGTGGCATGAACTGCGGATGGAGAATCCTGGCTGGAGAGCAGCTCCGCAGAAGAAGATCGGAGACCTTTCACAGTTTGTGAGCCAAGCACAAGTAAACAGCGTTACATGTTTTATGCACACAAGAAAAGGCGAACAGACTGACACGTATAACTGAGAGGTCTTATTTAATAATCTTTAGCTCTGTGAAACGCTGATAAAGCCTGGGCTGGAATATATACCCAATTTTGGACACTGTACTTCAAGAAAAATGCAGATCAACTGGAAAAAGTCCAGAAGAGAATAAACAAGCAAAGATCTGGGAAATGTTATCTATAAAGGAAGGATGAAATAACTGGATTTGTTCATTTTATCCAGCAGAAGACTCTGAGAGAACCGAAGTTTTCAAATGTATAGGGATAAACTCAAAGGGGAAGAAAATAGGTTGTTCTCTGTAATTATTGCAGGCAAAGGAAGGAATAATGAGTATAAATTGTAGGAAGGGAAATACACTTTAGGCATTCAGAAAGGTTTTCAAGTAGTAAGCTCTGGGACAATTTCTCTGCAATAATACTGCATTTTTTCATTAGTGGTCTTCAAGAACAGGTTAGATGACCCACCATAAGGAACAGCCTGGTATATTTTCTCCAGCCTGTGCCGTCAGAAAGGGTTAGGTGCTTGGAGTTTCTTCATTTTGTGGGGTCACACTTGCTGCTTCAGGTACCAGGGGCGGTGCATGCACGCCCTGTCTCGGTGGCAGGAGCCCTGCCCCATGCCTGCCTACCTCCACGTCTTGTGCCAGGGGTTACCAGTGCTTCTGGTCCGCCGGCTGCGCTGCTCGTTTGGGCGTGCAGTCGAAATGGGCCAGAATACCTGGTGTCTCTGAGAACAGCAGAGCTTTGTCAGCGGGGATAATCTCGAGTGAAATGGATAAAGAACCACTCGGGCGAGCGAGCCAGCGGGGCACGGGGCAGGAGTAGCTGCAGGGCTGGGTGCCAGGAGGCCGGGAAGGATGGCGGTGGGAGCTGGAAGAGGCTCGCGTCTGCACACCTGAGCTGCCGACACCAGCCAGTGCTGGGCACCCTCTGCCTCCCAGCTTCAGTCTTCTGCAGAGAGATTTGGTGGTTCCTTGTTTTCTTCCATTTGCTCCAGTAAAGTATTCGTCGTTTCATGGCCAGCAGAATGTGCAAGGCTCAGTTAACTTCAGACACAGCAGGGTTTTACAACAGACACCCTCTTCTGACATGGCAGCCCCGTCCTAGATTGCTGAGGGAAGCAGGGAAGGATTTGTGCCCTCTTGACATTTCCAGAGGTCAAATATGAAGTCCTCTGTCGTGTTGCCAGCACAGAGAGCTCCAGCCCCGTGCTTGTTTCCAGAGAGCTGGTCATGAGAGACTGACATTGTTTTTGCAAGGGTCTTCCCGTAGCAGTTTTGCATTACTTACTATTTAATGTGTATTTGAGTTGGGGGAGGGGTTCTCTTTTTTTTTTTTTCTTTCTTTGACTCAGGGATCCTTTTCGTCTTGTTTTATTCTTCCGTATTGAAGATTTTCCTGGACTACCTGTGAAATCAGCTGAACGCCTGCAGTTCTTTTCCTGACTGTTTGCCGTGGCCAGGGAAATGTCACTTAAAGTTCATGTCCTGCCTCACACTGACGGCAGAGGTAGGAAGGGGAGAGTGAAGAATTACTGCCGTGCCGGCACATTCTAGGGGGAGAGGGATTTGGAGGACTCAAGAAGAGGCTTGCTGTGCTTGTCTCCAGCGTAGATTTTTATGCTTATTTATCTGTTGCCCGGTATCTTTGCCCAGGATTGCCTGAGCTTAAAGAAGCTTTTATTTCACTTTTCTGTGATACGTGCACAGTGAGAGAAACGTGTGTTTAAGTTCAAGCTCAGGCATATATTCACAAGCAGTCCATGGGGCTTGAAAAGAGCATTTCCCAGCAGGATTTGCTCCTTGCTGTTCATGACAGTGTGGTGGCCAAACTGCAGGGTTGTTCGTGTCTCAGCTGGACAATGCATTTTTTTCTTGATGTTATTTTTTCAGTTATTGCAAAACCATCTTTCTACCCTTACATTACTTATCCCAAAGTGCAATCAGTGCACTCCCATTTGCCAGCTTGCATAACTTTCCCTGGTGATTTCTCCCGGCTTGTATGAAATTTGATTGTATGAAACCATCTTTAATCTGAACAGGAACTGTTTTGCCCCATCATCTGTGTACTCACTCGCTATGGTTGGTGCTCAGTTATTGCTTAGTTACTCTACAAATTATTCCTCATTCACTGCTGCAGTATGAATCTCATTATAGGGCACTGGTGTGTTCATAATTCCTAACATATTGACTAACTTCTACTTTTTACCCCATTTATGTAGATGTAGAGGGACTCTGCCTATACTTCACAGGAGGTATTTCTGTCTTAACATTTTGTCTTTGTTGGCTCTGCATTTTATTCCGTAGGAAAGTTCAGAAGCTTACACATGCAGTGGAAGTAGCTTCCTACATTGCATCTAAGCAAGGTTTTTTATTTTTGAATGGCCTTTTGATATTTCATTATGAAGTCACATTTGAGAAATATTTTAATCATTGGTCTCAAGTGAAAAAGTGTACAAGTAGACCGTATTTTGGAGGATGTAGATGCAACACTTGGACTGCACAAGTTGAGATTTCTGTCTTCAAAAGCCTTGCAACTTGCCTTAAAAGCTGAAGGATTTGTTAACATTGGTGCTTATCTTGATGGTAATTTAGAAACTCCATCGGGCAGTTTTAAATATAAATATTTCATAAATATGAAAGGAAATGAGTTCTGTGCCCTTCAGCTGGTTTGAATACAAGCCGCAATGCGATTGTTTCAGAAAACAAGCGGCTTGTGGATTTGGGAAACTGTGAGGAGCAAGTGACACTTCTCATTGCTGAGTTAGAAGTAATGTCACCCCCTTTCTCCAGTTTTGCTGTGGGACGTGAGCTTTGTGTGCTGCAGAGGAGCCAGGCAGAGTGAGAGATTCCTCCAGGGTTAGTACGGTCCTGGACAGCAGAGGATCGGTTTCTTAAAACCTGATCCATTTTGGCTCTGCTTTTTTACTAGGCCCGAGGAGGCGAGGAGGTCTCTTAAATGGAGAGCTGCTGTTAATTCCTCAAGTCTTGGTTGTCTGTCAACAGGCAGATGTACCTTCCTGTCCAAGTGTTCCTGTTGTCCTGATAGGTTCTGTTACACGGAATATATACGTCCCGCTGTGGACCTACAGAATTTGTAACTAGCCCTTGCCTGTACACAAAACACAGGTGCAGATTAATGAAAGACTTGCAGCTTCCTTTGACATTAAAAGGTAGTAAAGAGGATTTACAGTTCATTAGGATCCTCCCCCATCCTTCCAACCATTTCACGCATCTCTTCAGTGTTTTGGTGCCATTCGCTTACTTAAGGGTCCTGGGTATTTTACACCACGCTGAAACTTGTGAAAGGCATTTGCTGGGGGGCGATTTTTGACTCGTGTTCATGGCCCCCACTTGGTGAGCAGTGGTTAGCTATACTAGAAGTGTAGCCCAAATGATTCTCTTCAGTAGCCCACAAAAAATCCAGCTCCTGTAGCTCCTTTGCTGTCAAGCAGAGCATGTCGGTTCACATTGCTTTATACCAGCTGGAGATCTGGTCCAGCGTGTTGACAGATGCAGGAGGCAGTTGCTGTGGTGTATTTGTTAATTTAGTTGGCCTGAAAGGAGATGTGGAGAGAAAACTTGTTCATTCTTACCCATTCTCTAAATGCTTTTTTTTTTTTCTCAACAGCTCTGAAAAGTCCAGCTGCATTTCATGAACAAAGAAGGAGTTTGGAGCGGGCCAGGGTAAGATGCAATATGCTCTTCAAGGTTTTAGGGAAGTCAGGAGTACTATGTCTTATAGTTTGGGCATCCTGTAGCTGTTGATGCGATGCAGAAGGAAGTCATTCATACTCTGGATGTAACACAATGCTGTGCAGGCATGGATGTATTGGATGGGGTGTTCTTTAGCTTATATGTGGTGGTGGTTACCCCTCAGTGATCTATTGTTGACATTGAAGACAGTGTTTGGATTTTCCCTGGAGGTCCCTGATATTCTTCTTCCCCACCGTCCACTTACTCTACATTATTAT